>NC_138026.1:81240815-81840815 GCF_964106645.2 Podarcis pityusensis | reverse complement strand
TTCCTTGACATCTGATGGGAGGGTGTTCCACAGTGCGGGCACCACTACCAAGAAGGCCCTCTGCCTGGTTCCCTATAACCTCACGTTCCTTCAGGTATACTGGGCTGAGGCTGTTTAATATAAAATATATATCTCAGGTTTGGACCTCACATCATATCTCAGGGGGAATGCAGCCATTGATAGGTGGTGGGGGAGCTTCCCAGACCTGCTCTAGAGCTTTAACAAGGACTCTCATGATCTGAGGCTGATCTCCAGCCTTGTGCTCATTCACGAATCCATAAACCTCAGCTTCTCAGCCCTCTCCAGGCACCAAAATATATACTGGAGTGCAACACTATCCTCTGCAACTGGTAGAAAGTATGGATTCTTTAATACAAGGAAGCTGTCCTTCAGCCCTGGGTTGGTCAACAGACCTTCTCCCTTCTATACTTCTCAATACCACCTGAGACACTTAGCTGGCTAAAGCAGATTCTGATGGCACAGATGCATCCCCTGCTGGAGGCAATGCTTTGTAGGTGTTTGCTGCAAAATCAGATGCCATTCTGCCTTCATCTCTTCCATCCCCCAGCACAACTGATGCTGCTCAAAATAGCTTGTTTCACCCAGTTGCGTGGCAGGGTCTCTGGCACTTTGCTTGCAATTAATGTCACATTCCAGCTCTGTGTTTGCCTGAGAGGGAATTGTTCGAGAAAGTTCATTATCCTGGAGTGTATAAGTTAGTTAACCCTTAGTGAACCTTTAGCTAGCCCATCATACTTGAAAGAAAGAAAGAAAGAAAGAAACCAGAAGGCTAGATTACATGTGCTACTAGATGATATTCTCTCCCAAGCCATCCCACGTAGAAATCATGTAGAGGCATTTCAAGAGGACTGGGGCTATAGAGGGACATAGCCAGTAGTGATTCATATCATGACAGGACTGGAAGGAACTCATTGCAGAAATGGCTGCTGGCCGTGCCCCTGAAGAACCTGGTCCACAATAATGGTGCTATTGTGTACCTTAGGATGGATCATGTTGTGAGGTAAGGGATATGGCTGCCTGGGTGAAATACTGGGAGGCAGTAAAGAACCAGAGGGTTGGCCTACTATTTCAAAGTGGTGGTCTATATTCTAAGTATAGGTCCAGAGGGTAGTAAGGTTTCTGAATTAATCAGCTGGGAATATAGTCAGAAAGCAGACGTGTTAAGTTCCATTTTTCACCCCCTTTAGCTTTCCTTTGAGAATTCCCTTGAGAATGACCTTTCTCAGACTGAACCACAGATCTGGGAAAGTCTCAAGAAACACCAGCCAATACAACTCTGAGCTGTGAAGTGGCAAACATTTCCTGCATTGTTGAGAACACTGTGGCCGGGATTTGCTTTCCCAGAACTCGAGCGCTGCTTGTTTTAACACTTCAAAGTCATTGCACAGCTAATCTTCACTGAGGACAAGTGCATGTGACAGAGTTGAACGGATTTGATCCAGGAATCAGAACATTATGCAGCTATACATTTGTTAACCTTTTTAAGCTGTGTCGGCTCATGGAGATGGTTCTTATTACATGTGCCAAGTCTTGCGGAGTGTGTGCCAGATCCAGCTGCAGCTTTAGTGGCTGTCAGCCCATCTGTCAATCTCTATTCCTCAACTTAAGATATAATTTTAGGGCAAGAAAAACAAAGAACAAAGAGGTTGTTTTGGTCCAGTAATTTGTCAAGTCGATAGCAGCCATCCGTTATTTCTGTCTTTGTGGTTGGCATATTTATGCAAAACTATGTGTCCGGTAATCCAGTACACAGAGATGATGATTCAGGTTCCACTAAAGTCAATGTGAATGAAGTCCTTATACCAATGCAGTTGTGCCTATGTGTGTGCCTCAATACAAGCTGTATGGTAACCTGTGGAAAGCTGACTCTGGCACATTTTATACAGCCATCTTCTGATTTTTCTCCCTTAAATATTTGATTTACTGCATAGATTCCTGTTTTGAACACCCAGCTCAGCTTCTATGAGCTGTCCAATTATCTTCCCCCTTAGGGTCAAATAGTCTTCACCCAAGTGCCATAAAACATCAGCAAGGGCTGTCACTTCTAGCTATACTCTACAGTGTTGGGTGCTTTGCATATTATTATTATTATTAATAATAATATCCCACCCATCTGACTGGGGTCCCCAGCCACTCTGGGCGGTTTGCAGCATATATAAAAATATAGTAAAACATCAAGATTAAAAACTTCCTGATACAGTTGTGTAGTTCTTTATCTCCTTGACATCGGAAGGGAGGGTGCTCCACAGGGAGGGTGCCACTACCAAGAACATATAATGGTTATGAGTGTAAATGTACAACATGGTTCCTTGAAAGATAGATGTGTTTGCTATTCACTGTCTTTGAACTGTCACACAGGCAAATATTTGATAAAGTGGCAAAATACAAGAAGCACAAAGACTGCAGCATTACAAAGATTTTCAGGCAAAGGATCAATGGATTTTTTTCAGCACTGTTAGCCCAAATCAGGTATGATCCTGTGTTCATCCCCCAGGAGGAAGATCTACAGCTAGGGGTTTAAGACTGCCACTGTAGTTTACAATCTTTAGTGGCTTTGATGACTTTCCACACACAAAAACGTCAATTAGCTCATATTGTGTAGGTTGGTTTTCTCACAATATTTGTTATCTATAAGACTTAAGTATAGCTCTTTTAAAAACAACAACAGTGCATCCATAAATATATCTTTTTGCAGATGGCGCCCACTGCTTATTTCATTCTGTCATCATTTTTGTTGAAACTTCTTTTTACCAACAAAATTGACGTGACTAGGCTTCAACCAACAATGATTTATATAAAATACAAAAAATGAATGAATGAATCACAAATAGCTTTGAGTCAGTGTAATGTTTTAATTCTACCTTTTAAAAATAGGATTGTCTTATATTCTTCTTCTTCTTTTTCTTCTATGCCTGTTTCAATGTATGCATTTTCTTGTTTATATATTGTAAGTTACTTTGAGTTACCTTGATAAAAAGTGACCAATAAGTAATTATAATATACAGAGGTGCTGTATTCTGAGGAGAATAGAGGAGGCGTAAAGAAAAAAAAAGAGCCTCTGCATAAAACTGCCTCACAAACTGCTCAAAACATACCTCAGTAGAAACAAGGAAGAGTTTCATGGCACCTTACTAAAATCTAACATCTTCATGGTGGCATAAGTTTTTATGGACTAAAGTTCATTTTATCACATACATGACGAATTTTTCTTAATGTACAGATAGATAGATAGCCACACAGCAGGATTTTCTGATGATGTTAATATATCTTAGGCTGCAATACTACAGCTGGCCCAAGGCTTGATGAGGGGCCTTTGGAATGCATGTGTCTGTCTGCAGGTGGGATGCCACCTGTGCCCTCACAGGAAACCTCAGTGGGCTTCGATGTAGCACCTGTAGTGGTGGAGGAAATGAATGTGTTGGGAACATATTGGGACAGACTTGGGACCCAAAGAATCCAGAGTTTCCTTGTTTTCTCAACATGCTCCCTAAAAGGCTGAGAACTATGCAAACCCTACAGCTAGCACAGTTCATCTCCCTCCCATTGGTATAGGTTGGAGAGGGGAACCATCCATGTTCATGGAGCAGGAAAGGAGGAAAGGTCACCCGACCTTCAACCAGCCTGGAAAGGTATGGAAAGTGATGGTAGCTTCACCATGAATTTCTTCACACACACCCTTGCCATAGAATTATGCTCTCTCTCTCTCTCTCTTTAATTCCCCCTTTAGATGTCACAATTCTGATTCAAAAACCCCAGCCACAGAGGTACAAAGGAGAGGCGATAAAGGACCTATTATGTCAAAAAATGATTTCGACATAGTGCTTGACTGCAGTTTACCCAAGGCTTACTCATCTCTATTAACATCAGACTGGATTCATTCCAATCACTGGGTTTTAAATCAATGTGTTGTTGTTTTCAAGGGTTTAATTTCTCCTTACCTAATTGGTACTCTGAGAAACTCCAAATAAGCCATTACTTTAAAGCTGAAAAACTGCCTTCATTTTATTTTCTGCCACCAATAGGTTTATAGCTTTAGCAGAAAGGGTTTAAAGCACTGATCCCTTGTTCTGCTCTAGGAAATTGGCAGTTATTCTAGATTTAGCCAATCCTCTTACCTATGGCATTTTTCTCCCCTCCTCCCCAGTTTTGCTGTTGGATAGCACAGGTGGTTTTTTTTATATAACCCCCCACAAACCTCTATTCAAACATTCACTCTTTTTAAATCACTGTTATATAACTCCTGAAAATAATAATAAATACTGTATTCCCTTACTACGTGGCAACAGATATGATGTGGCAACATATATGATGTAACACTATATTTTAAGAAAGCAAATATCCAGTTTGTACTGATGAATGTTGGTGTACAGCAATGATGGGGAACCTGCGTCCCTTCATATATCATTAGCCCTAGCCACCATGGTCAATGGCTGTGGATATTGGGAGTTGTAATCCAACAACACCTGAAGGACAAGTTGTCTCTGGCTAAAATGACTGCACTGAAACGGCTTCAAGAATTTCAGTTCTATCTCGGGCAAATTGAAGGAGCTAAATTTGTTCATCAGGACGCCTAAACCACAAAAAAGGTCTGGATTTGCTTGCTTATTTTATTTTATTTTTGTAAAGAAAAGGAAGACCATGATTTCTGACCTTCTTCTAGAATGGCATGCAGGACTCCAAACATCTTACAGTTGTAACCTGGCTCATGGGCTTCACTCAATGTTCTTGGAACCACTGGGGCAGCATTCACTGCCCTGCACCTTGGTGCCTGTTAATACCCATGACTGAATTACTTTACTTCCTTTCTATAGAAAAACGCCAGAATTAAAGTGAAGAGAAATACACATTTTAAATGAATAGCATAGACATTTATTTCTTGAGAAGAAGAGATACTACTTTCCCACAAGGCATATGAGAAAAGCACTAAGCTTCCTCTTTGAGGATTTATATTATTTCATGTAAGGAAAGTTCAATTTCTCTTGCAGTTTTTAAATCTTCTTAATGAAGTCCAGACCCACCAAAGACTCTAAGAAAAACATGTCTATATGCAGGGATGGCTAATTAAATGGTTAGATGCTAAAGGCATGTCAACACTATGTCAGCTGGAGTGGTAATATTTTCCATAACATAGAGTACAAACCATGCCATCACAGAATTCCCATTTTAAAAAGAAAAAGTAACAAGCCTTCTTCTAGAAAGAGAGAGGCCTCCATGTAGCCAATCAGATTTAGCTGGGTGAAGATGACATAGAATACTGAATTGCGATAGTATCTGCCAGTCCCCCCCCCCCAAGCATAAGCTCAGGAAGGACCACAGTAGTTTGGATATAGTGAAAATGACTCTTAATATTTAATGAATATTTGCCGTATTAACATTTTTCACATAAGCAGTACATGAAAACAGAAAGGAAAAAAAACTGCTTGGAAGAGTATTCATTGTGTGGAACCGTTTCCCTTTCTCCCATTTTCTTAAAACTCTTTTGCATTTGTTGCTGCTAGGCAAAACAATGTTTTGCTTGCATAAACATTAAGTGCTTATCACTAATAAAATGAAATAAAGCGGTAATTGAATCAGCGGATGCTTATAGCTGGTTGGAGAGGGAGGAAAGAAAAAAATATGTAATTCTGTTGCTGTTGTTTCATTTCCCCCCCTCTTAAGCAGGCTGTGTTTTCTTTTTTTTTAAAAAAAAGTGTAATCCATTGTCCCTTTTGAACATTCAGTGATTTAACATGGTTAACTAATAGTGGTAGCGTCTTAAATGTGCCGTACAGATTTAACATCAAACGAAATGCTTGCAACCTGGCTCATTAAATACATTGACATCTTGGATGAAGGAATATTGATTAAGTCTATCTAAATACTTAACACTGGTTCCATTGGTGCTCAGTAGACCTTTGTAAGCATTTCACATGAATAAATGTAAGATAAAAATGTCCTCATGTGTGCTTATTAACATCAAGAGACAACTCATCTACTGGAGAGACAATTGCCTGAACAGGGCTTCTGTGAATATCCCATATGTCCAATAGATGGGTTGTTCCTAAGTGTTAATGGCAGACAGTGAGAAAAACCCAATACTAGAAGTGACTGTACATTTTTTTGCATGGCAGAATACTTGTCTATAAACCCAGTGCCACAGGGCTGACCTCAAACATGTGGCTGGCTGAGGCAATGGACAAGATGGCACCCCTCCTTATTCCCGTCCTGTTATAACAGGACAGTGTCTTCCACAACACTTGAGGCAGTGGGCTAGTTTAGGGAAATAGGGCAGTACATGTAACATACAATCTGTCCTCCAAAAATGGAGAATAGTCAATTATCTTAAGAGGAATAGCCAGGGAATTGCTGTCACTGCCCGCTAACATCTGCTGCCAGAGCTGGTTGCTTCACATTGGCTAATGGCAGAGCCAGATCTGGGTGCTCTCTATGTCCCATAAAACATCTCTCATGCACACAAAAGCTAAAATTGCAATGAATATTACAACAGGCAGACTCCTGCCCCTTGCAAAGATCTGCAGCGTTGTCTCCATACAGGTGTCTAATTCTATGAAAACATAAGGCTTTAAAAAGACTTAGTTCCACCAGTAGCAATAGGCTACAGTGTTTCTTTATCCATGCATCTACACTGCATAGCCTGCCCTGCATCAACCCACACCCCACACCCATTGACAGGCTACACAATGTTAATACACCCTGGTATGGACTGTAGCATCTATATAACTCAGCACTGGACTGCTCCTTGGCTTGGCACTACTGCAGGGGTCAGCAACCTTTTTCAGCCGTGGGCCGGTCCACCGTCCCTCAGACCATGTGGTGGACCAGACTGTATTTTTTTTTGGGGGGGGGGAACGAATTCCTGTGCCCCACAAATAACCCAGAGGTGCATTTTAAATAAAAGCACACATTCTACTCATGTGAAAATACCAGGCAGGCCCCACAAATAACCCAGAGATGCATTTTTTAAAAAAGGACACATTCTACTCATGTAAAAACACGCTGCTTCCCGGACCGTCCCCGGGCCGGATTGAGAAGGCGATTGGGCCAGATCCGGCCCCTGGGCCTTACTTTGCCTACCCCTGCACTACTGCTTCTCACAAGTTCTGTCCATCTTTTAAACCAGGAGGGGGCTTGCTCACCCCATGGGATTAGTGTTAGAGATTTAAAAAATCAGTCCTTAGTCCTCAATACATTTATATGCATGTAAGTTATTCAGAAGGCAATTGCACTTAAATACAAGCACTTGGTTGAAGAACAGGTTCCACTATGGATCCATTCCATTTGTGGCTGACGCAAATTCAATAAATGAAGCCACTTCCATCACTCCTAGATTAGAATCGTTCAAGTGTAATTTTTTTAATGCAATCGACTAGATAAATCCATAAGATAATGCCACTGTGCCATTTGTCTTTCTTTCAGAATATTAGAATTTAAACCACTGCCCATGCTTTTGACGCAATGCAGAATATTTCTTCTCTGTGCTCAGATAAGTTTTGACTTTAGGTCGGAATCCAGAGGCATTACTATCTTCTTCCATTCAAGAATACAAAAATGCTGCAATGGCTTACAATGGATGATCAGTTACAGATAGGTAGCCGTGTTGGTCTGCCATAGTCAAAATAAGAAAAATCCTTCCAGTAGCACCTTTAAGACCAACTAAGTTAGTTCTTGGTATGAGCTTTCGTGTGCAAGCACACTTCTTCAGATAATGGATGATCAGATGACTGTGCTGTAAATATTGCAGTTCCTTTTTGGGAATGGCCTGGCCCACGTGACAAAGGAAGCCAAACTGTGGTTTACCAGGACCACAAATATGTGCAGGATCCTAGAGAGGAGCTTGCAGCTGTTTTGCTCCTCCCAAGTCTCTTTTACTCTCACACTACGCTGAGCTAAGCCTAGGCTTGTCTATCCTTCCTAACCACCAGAGAGCTCCTGTGACACATGAGGTTGTCAGGAAGGCTCCAGAAGGAGTTAGGTGCCCATGCAGCTCCCAACTCCCCAGCAACTGCAATCCTCATCAAAACATCTGAAGAACATTGTGCCATGTCAAAAAGCACTTTCAGTTTATAAGGGGTTCCACAGATCCTGAATGTCTTGTGCGAGCTTACCCAAAGTGCCAATCAGAAGGTACTGGAGGCTCCTTTCTGGTTACAGTTCATGGAAAGAGCCACAAGAGTTTCAGTAAAGCTAAGGAGACTTCTCAGATGGCTTTCATGCATCCTTAGCTATTGTTCTTAAATGGGGCTAGTGTAGGATAGCATCAGTTTCTTTGATTCAACTGAGCCCCAAGTGCCAAAGGAATGCTTTCCTACAAGAGCCAGAGGGCATCTGCATGCTACCATTGTTGTGCAGATGCTCCTTCTAATACTGAAGGCAGTCGTAAACAACAGTGAAGCATTCTTCCTTTCTGTGCTGATTGGATTCTTGACCTTTGAACATGTTCCTTATGTAAGGCCATGGAATTGGTACAGCAAACAGAACCTGTATAAAGATATACAACAAGAGCAGACTTTTGTAACAACAAAAAGAAACCATATTTATTATTAACAGAGCTCTCCATACATTGTATGCTTGCTATTCATTTCACCCCCATTTTAAGGTCACTCGTCCTGACAAGTCAAATTCAGTACAGATCCCTTTTCTTTCCGTGCTGGGCACACACAGTTCTTTCATTCTGCATATTTATTTTTCTGTGAGAACATAAGCTTACATCAAACCAATTTAATTCTACATTTTATAATCCTCCTTTTAAATATCAGAAATGGCCCTGCATGCTTAAACTTCAGATACTATCTGTGCTTTTTTCTGGGGGTACTCAAAGGTACACAGTACCAGCAAACCCCCCCCCCCATTTTAAAGTTGTGGCACTTACTGTAACAACTTCAAGGTGAGTACCGTCACCTTTAAAAATAAAAAAAGCACTGGGGCATGATAAATTTGGGGGAGTGGTTTCAGGAAGGACTTAAGTATGTTTGTTTACTTATTTAGTATATCTGTGTAGGCCAGGCAATATTGTACATTCTCTGGGCAGCTCACAAGTCTAAAAAGAATAAAATACAGTCATGCAATATCATGAAACAATAAAATGCAGTACAACCCACCCCCACACTGCTTGCAAAGTAGAGTAAGAAATAAAAACCAGTTGGAAGGCCTTCTCTCTACATCCTCCTCATTTCATCTGGTGGGGGAACTTGGAGCAGGGCCTCTGAATAGGATAGTAGGTATATGCAATTTAAAAATTATATTGTAGGTAACCTGGTCCCAAAGATCAAAACCAGCACTTTAAAATTCCTAGTCCTATCTGAAGATGTGAGGAATTGAGCCTGGGATCTTTTGCATGCAGAACATGCCCTTTACCACTGAGGTACAGTGGTTAGGCTGAGGGAGAACGAGTGACCTAAGGTGATCTTTATGGCTTATAGCCCTGCTCTTCAGTCCAGTGGTGCGTGCCTATTACAGGAGCATTCCGTGTGTGCACAAGAGCTGGAGGTATTCTCCTCTCTTTTGCGTGAATGACTAAGGAGGTAAACATGCAGAAAGCAATTTGGCAAACAGATAAGTCTCTTGGGTTTGGGGCAATGGAACCAATTTGTGAGTCATCTGTTACGTGAAGGAACATGAAGCCAAACTGCAGCAATTAAGAATGAAGAAGAATACTGAGGGGAAGACGAAGGCCAATACACCTTGTCAAAACCAACTAAGAGGAGATGATTGACTTGTGGAATTAAGGTGCTGTAGTAACTTCAGTAGGTTCAGCAGATTTTCTCTTTTTATTCAAGGCTCAGTTGGCTGAAGGTCTAAAGGCAATAAATTCCACTTGTAGTGAATGGTGATAAATAGTTTAGAAATCTTCTGAGTCCCTACTTTGCTTGAGGCATTTGCATTTAGATGTTTCAAAGATCACAGCTGAATACATTTGCTCAGTGTTGGAAAGCAATGACATCATCAATAGGGCACATGAAAACCTAGTATGTAAAACGATTTTCCTGAGAATGGTATCTCCGATAGGAGAAGTTATTAATAACCCTCATTGCTTTTCCAGTATTACCACATTTCTCAGTTTCCAATATCCACCAGAAGAAGATGGCAGAGCAGAAATATGATGATGATGAATGCATAGGTAAGCATTTTTTAAAAAAATGAAATTAAAGATGTCTCACTGGCAGGCGGCTCCCCCCCCCCCCCGTAAAAAAATAACATTTGTCTAAAACTAAAACAAGGCCATTAAAAAGCTATTAGGAGAATAAATATCAAGGAAAACAAAAATGATTAGTATAATCATCCAATGCAAGACAATTATTTTTAAAAGTTTGCTATATCCTGGAAATATAACATGTGAAATATCCCTATATTTTTATGAAGGCACAGACATATCTGCTAAGGAAGTTTATAACAGATGTTGCCCTTTATGAAAATAAGAAAAGCTCATAACAGGAAAAATCAAACATGAGTGAGAAAAATATGGCAGGACTGTATCAAGTGTTCATGTGTTTATTTTTTGGGTGGCGAGGGTGGGTGGGAAAAGTAGTGCTTTCAGGACGGGATTTATTTCCTGGCACATGTTGGCACCAGTGGTGTCAGTGGAAGATTTCCCCCACAAGGAATTATCAGCTTGAGAGGTGCAATTTTCTTTAAGATCATAGCAAAAGAGGACTAGGCTGCATCAACAGAAGTATAGTGCCCTGATCAAGGGAAAGAATAGCGCTGCCCTGTTCTGCCTTGGTCAGATGACACCTGGAATACTGTGTCCACAATTTAAGAAGGCTATTGGCAGGCTGGAACGTGTGCAGAAGACGACAACCAAGATGGTCAAGGCTCTGGAAACCAAGCCTTATGAGGAATGGTTGAGGCAGTTGGGTACATTTCGCCTGGGAAAGAAAACTGAGAGGAGATATGATAGCTATCTTCAAACATCTAAAGGGCTGTCCCATGGAAGATGGTGCAAGCTTGTTTCCTCCTGCTCCAGAGTAGGGCCCAAACCAATGGCTTCATGTTACAAGAAAGGAGTTTCTGACTAAACATCAAGAAAAACTTTCTGACAGTAAGAGCTGTTCAAATGGTCTCCCTCGGGAGGTGGTGGACTCTCCGTCCTTGGAGGTTTTTAAGCAGAGTTTGGATGGCCATCTGTCATACATGCTTTAGTTGAAATTCCTGCACTGTGAAGTCCCTTCCAATTCTACCAGTCCTATACTATACTCATCTATGCCATGTATAATCATATTAAATATGTGTGCTGATGGTTGTTGTTGTTGTTAAGCCCTTAAGCATTAGGTGCAAAGTGCATTGAATGTCATTCCCCTTAAAAGTAGGCAGAGGTTGGCAAGGCTCCTTTGAAAGGTAAAAGAGACAGAAGCTTTTGTGTCTTCAGCCCAATCTTGTGGAATACTCTGTCAACAGAGAGTCAGCAGGTGCCTTCTGTTTCAACTTCTAAATGCTTGCTGAAAACCTTTCTGTTCTGTCAGGCTTATGCAGTCAATGAAGAATACATCTTTCCATAATAGTTAGCTGAGCTCTGATTATATTTTTTTGTATGGTTTTTATTTTGTGCTTTTATGTACAACTGTTGCAAACTGCTCAGATTTTCTAGTGAATAGTGGTATAGAAATATTATTATAAATAAGTATTGAAATCTGAGGTATATCTTATGCAGAATAAATGTTAGGTATTCCAGTATATGGCAAATCAGTTTTCACCCAGCAGAGATTCAGCAAGAGCTGGGGAGAGAGAGAGAAAATCTACCATCTACAAATGACAAGTGATTTCACAGTACTTTTATTCTCTCTCTAAAGTGAACATTAGAATCAGGCAGGCCTATGATCTTCCATTAACATAGTACTTCCGGGAAGGAGAACATTCCAGAAATTGCTGAAATAATAGTGCTGTGTCCAACTGATGCCCTTCTGTGAGTGTGAGGGCATTTGATCCAACTAACAGAAGTATGGAAGAAAATGTTGCTAAGTCCCTCATTGCGCCCCATAACCCCTGAAAATCTACTGTGAAGGATTTCCTACCATTTTGAACATATTATAAGGAGTTGCTAGGGGCTGCAGGCAAAATTCGCTTCTGTTAGTGGATGCTTCTGCTGCAGCCACTGTGCAAGGGTCACCAATTGAATCACCCTCATAGATATTCATGGGTCTTGGTTTCCATTTTATGTTTCTGAACTTGCAAAACTTTTTGGGTCGGTGACAATAATTTCGAGAGCCCTAATTAACCGGATTAGATTTTCATCTGATGGAGGTCAACGTGCTCCACTAGGGACGGCCTGCAATTGCTCACACCTCTGGTCCTGACTCAAGTACTTCAGACTCAGCTTCATATAACGGTTCTCAAGCTGGGACTACAGATGCAATTTCTCCTCCCCAGACAACAGGACAGCTGCCGGCAGCCAGCTTTCCCTGCTGACCTCTTCCCTCTGCTATTAAGTCCGCACCCCTCATCCCTGGCTGCTTTGAGTATAATTAACATTAAGAGGCACTTATGTCAGCTTCTGCTTGAAACACCCACTTGTCTCCCAGAAATCTAGCTGTCACATCTGCACCTTGCTCAGCACTGAGTACTCTTTTCAGAGTGACAAGTGGGTGCATCATTTTAATAGCCATGACACAGCAGACAATAAGCCCACCTAAGAACTCGCCTTTTGTGAAATGGACTGGAAGTGCTGCATAGGAAAAGTGTGCATTTAGTTTCTTTTCCCTGGTGCTGTGCAAGGATTTTGGTGCCCTCCCCTGTACCTGAATTGGGAATCCAATTATTTTAAAGTTATGTTTTATTATCACGTTTTTGTATTGGATTAGATTGTTATAAGATGTACATTCTTTGTTTCTTCAGCTTGTAAACCTCCTTGGGGTATTGTAAAATAGAAAGACGGTATACAAATTAAAAGTGATGATGATGATGATGATGATAAACATCACCTACCCCCTTGTGCTATCAATTCTTGGGGTATTGTAAAATAGAAAGACAGTCTACAAATTAAAAGTGATGATGATGATAAACATCACCAACACCCTTGTGCTACCAGGTGCTATCACTTTTATTGATGGTATTGCATCTGTTCTCCATTTTTGTGCAAGTAGAATTCGAGCGGCTGTTGTCACTTACATCCATAATGTAATTTGGTTTTTTTGGGTGGGGGGATTTCTGTCGTTACTATTCCCAGAAGAAAAGAGAATAATGGCATCTCAAAATATTAAGACTGCATAGAACTAGCCAGTATGACAGACAGATTAAGAAATAGATGATAAGAGAGTGAAAGAGGATTGGAGATTATATGCGGATTATATACGGGAAGTTATTATAACAAGAAAATAATCATAACAGGCTGAAAAAAATATTCAGCAGATGTCATAACGTGAGATTATGCAAGGTAATGAAAATAATTTAGTAGAGTAAGAAAACACAGTTAAAAGGATACTGGATAGGAAACCATGGAAAGACTGGAAGGAAAGTATTTAAGATATAGAGGATTTAAATAATCTTGGAAGAATATAGATACATTATTATTACTATCATGTGTTTATGTTTTATACCTATGCTATCTTTTCTATTATTTAATGTATGGCTATAACATAGTATAAGTTGACGATGAGATATAACAGAAAAGAAAATATAGATATATAAATGTGTGTGTGTGTAAATATAAATATAAAAAAGAAAGAAAAACGAAATCCACACTTCTAAACTGTATTTGTAATGTGTTAAACAGCCGTGAGCCAAATGGGCTAAACTGAAGTTTGTCATTTTGAGGAGTTGGTGGGATTGAGATTGAAAGCAGTTCAAGGATGTTTTGTTCATTCATTCATTCATTCATTCATTCATCCCTACCTACCTTTTTCTATAGCAGCAGGCACTTGAAGTCTGTTCCACAAATGTAGATTCCCTGTGTGGTATTGAACCCTGGAATAGGCTTCGTAGAGCATGTTCCACACTGCAGATGGCTGCCCTTTAGCACAGGGAGGATAATGTGGACATAGCAGGGGGCAAAGCTAGAATGCACATGTTGATTTAACTGACAAAATGAACAGCTGGATGGGACTCTCTCTCTCTCTCTCTCCCTTCCTCCAAGCAGAGGTGGAGAAAGGTGTGTGTGGTGTGTGTGGTCTGCCCCGGGTGCTATCCCTGAGGGGGGTGACATCGTTGCGCTGCCCCCTGATGTTCACTGCAGACTGCGCCCCCCCCCGGAGGCTCATGGCAGTCAGCCAGTAAACCCCCTGGGACGCTTGCCCCGCCTCCGCGGGCAGCTAGCCCTGCCCTCAGGTGCACGCCACTCTGGGTGCTGGAGCAGCTAGCTCCGCCCCTGCCTCCAAGGGGCTCAGGGCAGCATAAATAGGTTCTCACAAGAACCTTGTCAGGGTTGATACACAGTGGCTGAAGATGGTTGAGCCAGGATTGGAATTCAGGGCTCACCAGTCCAAGTCCAACACTCTCTAGCCACTCTTGGATATATTCCAGATTAAAATTTGAAAAATTGTGGGTATTCTTACAGCATTTGCTGTGATTCTGTTTTATGCCTCAAAATAACCAGAGATATAAATGCTTATGTAGAATAATCACAGCAGCTGCACTTTCCCTGTCAGGCAATGTCTTTGCTCTCTTTCTTTCTTCTGAAGAAGACTGGGGAAATGATGTCAGAAACAATCCCTATTGTGTCAAGCACCAAAGGGCACACAATCACCACCAACCCTTTATTATTTGAAACAAAAAAATTCCTTCCAGTAGCACCTTAAAGACCAACTAAGTTAGTTCTTGGTATGAGCTTTCGTGTGCAAGCACACTTCTTCAGATACACTGAAACAGAAGTTGCCAGACCCTTCTATATAGTGAGAAGGTGGGGAGGGGTATTACTCAGAAGGGTGGTGGGAATGGGTGATTGGCAGATAGCTGAGATGAGCCTGTTGACGACTCTTAACGACTGCAATAGGTCTTACAGGAAAAAGCAAGGGGTGAGAAGGTGAGAAATGTATACACCCGGACAACACCATTACTGGCCCCAACAACATCACACATACCATCTCGGGACTGTTTAATTGCTCATCGTCTAACATTGTGTATGCCATCAAATGCCAACAGTGTCCTTCAGCTCTCTATATTGGACAAACAGGCCAAACCTTACGCCAAAGAATAAACGGACACAAATCTGACATCAAGAATCACAAGACAGAGAAACCAGTAGGAGAACACTTCAATCTCCCAGGACATTCTATACAAGATCTCAAAGTAGCTGTTTTACTACAAAGGAATTTCAGAAATAGACTGGAAAGAGAAGCTGCTGAATTACAACTCATTACCAAACTTAAAACCATGGAGAGACCTGGCCTGAACAAAGACATTGGATTCTTATCTCATTATACATGACAAAGCCATTTCTCACCTTCTCACCCCTTGCTTTTTCCTGTAAGACCTATTGCAGTCGTTAAGAGTCGTCAACAGGCTCATCTCAGCTATCTGCCAATCACCCATTCCCACCACCCTTCTGAGTAATACCCCTCCCCACCTTCTCACTATATAGAAGGGTCTGGCAACTTCTGTTTCAGTGTATCTGAAGAAGTGTGCTTGCACACGAAAGCTCATACCAAGAACTAACTTAGTTGGTCTTTAAGGTGCTACTGGAAGGAATTTTTTTGTTTTGACTATGGCAGACCAACACGGCTACCTATCTGTAACTGAACCTTTATTATTTGGTTTTCCTTAAATCCCTCTCATTTCTGAGTCCTCCCTTCTTGTTTTTCCTGTTCCACATTTAGCATCTTTTGTTCAATTTTCTCTTTTTCCTCCTTCATCTCCCCCTTTCTGTTCCTCAATTGCTCACTTAAAGTCCTGTTGTGAGAAATCAACATTTACCTGGTGATTTTAAGGTACTCTGCACATTTCTGACTAGAGAAGGCAGAGAAAGCAAATTTTAAATTCTCACAACCGCATGCAGAAATCTACTACTACAAATTTTAAACATGATTCTAGTTTCAAGTGTGTGTGAAATATAATTTCAGCTCTATATGTATAACCCATGGCAGCTTCATGGAAACAACTGCCGATGCTCCTTCTTCAAACAGGAGGTCTTACGTAATATAGTTTATGCTGGAAGACCTGGTGGAAATCCAAGTTTACTCCAGAACTTATTGGGATAACTTGGTCAAATCAATTGTCCTCAACCACACTTCCCTATTTATATATGGAAGCAAGAGTAATCTGCAAATAAGATAAATGGGTTAAGAAAATAATGTCTCCTTAGGGTATAGGCTGTATGTAACCTGAAGAAAATTAATAAATATAGACTTTCAGGAAACAGACGGATCCAAATCTGGGATATTTGCATAACTGCAGCTTGACTGATTATGGATAAGATATTCCTCTGCAGAACTTTTCTTCTCTAGGGAAGCATAATACTAAGAATCCCCAACTCAGTATGGGCTTAAAACATGAATCTGTACAAAAATCCGGAGATATTGCCTCTCACAAGAGTGCTACTTGTTCCTTTAATTTCCTGTGGAGGACTAGAGTAGAGAAATGTTTTCAATAATTCATCTTCAGCAGTTGTTGAAATACTTGCTTGCTATAAAACATTTTTATTGCAAAAGTGGGTGGCAATCTGGCTAACATACCTTGGGGAGTGTGGGATACATAAATTACGTAAATGATGCCTTGCAATTGACCCATACCTGTTTCAAAATTACAGCCATAAAATGTAACTTTTTCGATGATCGGTGAAAATCAGCATTCCACCCCCCCCTTGGGAATAGACCCCTATTTTTATACAATGGATCAGTCAAGATAAAATTAACTTCTGCCTTGTCTTAAAATAATAGCTCAGTAACAAAGAACATGCATTGGAAGCAGAAGGTGTTGGGTTCAGCCCTTGGCATCTACACCTTTGAGGATCAGGCAGGGGCAGATGTAGGGCTGTGCAAGTGATGTGGTTGCACCTAAAGTGCTTGCCTGGTTTCAGGAAGGAGAGGTCTCAGGGGAGAGCATCAAATGGCTTTGCACAGGGTGGTATATTACCAAGGTCCGCTCCTGGATCAGGAGACAGGTGATGTGAAAGACTCTTCCTGCGACACCTGAGGGGCCATGGATCCTGCCAGGTTTGAAGGAAACCTGGTCAAAGTGCCCTCCAGGCCCCACGGTGTCTCCATGGGAACACCATATAATGGATCCCACTAGGGAAAAAGAAAGAAACGGAGTAGCTTGTGAACTTCATGGTGAAGCTACAACCACACACACCATCACGGGACTCAGAAGAGTGCCCTACTTAGGCCTCAAAGCCTGGCTCTAATGGCGTTTCTGGAAATGGATAACCACTGCACATCTGAGTAGCAAATATGGGCCTAGATGGACAGACCTAGGCAACATCCACACTATACTTAAAAAATGCTATTATACCACACTAACGGCCATGGCTTCACCCAAAGAATCCTGGGAACTCTGGTTTATTAAGGGTTCTGAGAGTTGTTAGGAGATTCGTATTTCCCTCACAGAGCTGAAATTCTCAGAGAGGTTTAACAATCAATCCCTCTTGCCAAGGAACTCAGAGAACTGTAGTTCTAGCAGGGGCAGCATGAGGGACACATGCCATACTGGCACGCTTGCACTGTCCAATAAACATTGTATTGCTATGCGAATAGTATTAATCACCATTTGGATATAGTTCACTTGTTAGTGATTTATGTTACTGTTTATTGCAGGATTCTGCAACCTAGTTGCCTCCAGGTGATCGGAACTACAATTCCCACCATGTCTAACCATTGGAACACCAGCTTGGGGAATGACAATTTGTTGAAAGGCAACACAAATCAGTTTTTGGTTTTTTTTAAAGAAGCCTTGACTGTTATACTTATGACAGCAAGTTATCTGATAAAAGAAATAAGTCATACATACAGCTGCCTGTATATTTTTAATGACTTGCATTCAGTTCAAATGGTATCACAGAGGTTATTATGTCTATGACCCATTTCTTTCACATTAAGAAAACTGAGGTGTGAATGAAATGACAGAAACTCTTGAACTCAAATTAGAGTCAGATGCTTACATTTTTATTGCCTGCCCCAACTCCCAGGGAAGACTCTGATTGACTTCCTTGAGTGTTGCAGGAGGTTAACTGCTTTCATTTAGTGGAAAGAAACATATTTCTTTGGAGTCCTTTTAGTGTCAGACTGGAAGCTCATCATTTAAAAATTCTGCCTTTGTCCCCAAATTGCCTCAGTCCCCAAGGACCAGAAATAACAGAGGCATTCCACATTACGAAGCAGATAATTACTACATCCCAATTTATACGAGATAAATATTTTCAAATGCTTGCCTCTTAAGGATGTGGCTTGAGCCCAAGAGAAAATGGATTTACAGAAAGAATCAGAAAGAATATGCCCTCATGGTTTTGAAAGAATTCCTTTAACAGAGAGTTCTTATTGTATTATTGTATAACTTATTGTATAACAGAGATTCCTCAGCATTTGAATAGGAAGGCACATAAAAACTGATTTTTTTAATATATTAAAAAAACACCTACCAAACATGACAGTGGAATGGACTCCCTCAGAAGGTGGTGGATTCTCCTTTTTAAGCAGAGGCTGGATGGCCATTGGTCGTGAAGGCTTTAGCTGAGATTCCTGCATTGCAGGGAACTATACTAGATGACTTTCAGCATCCCTTCCAACTCTATGATTCCCTGATTCTCTGATTCTTCAAATAGGAGACATTCCCCCGCTTTCCTGTCAGCCACATAGCTCTTCCCTCTAGGAGAATAGGAAGCTGCCTTATACCTGATCAGATTCAGGTATAAGTTGTAGGAGATACTGTTCTTGCTAGTCCAATGAGAAAGGTGCAAACCACTTTAAGACATGACAGCAGAAATTAGGTGCTTTTCTCTATAAACAATACATGAAACAACTTTATACTGAGTGAGACCGTTGGCCCATCTAGCCAGTATCCTTCAACTGGCAATGGCTTGCCAACATCTTGAGCAGAGGTTTTTCCCACTCCTTTTGGTTGGAAAGCAAAGGAGTGGACAGCAGGTGGAAGGAGAATGAAGAGAGAGTTAGCAACTGGAAAGAGAGGAGAATTTAGTGTCCTGTGTCATCAGTATGCAGGTGACACCCAGATCATAGAATGGCCATAGAATGATAGAGAACTATTTTACTTTTCCATCAAATCTAGGTGAGGCCATGTCGGTGGACAGGATGAGGGCCAATAAATAGAGCTCAATGAAGAAAAGATGTACTGTTAGTGGGTAGTTTGTCGGCACAGTAGGAGAGGGGATTGCACTCCCCTTAATGGACCAGTTTAATAGCTTCATGGTGTTAATTGATCCATCATTGTCACTAGACATACAGGTGATCTGTGTGGCTTCAGCCTAACCATGTATACTGAGAGTCAACAATAATACCAGGTAATTGTGGTTAGGCTTCCAGCCTGAGGCTTCCATACAAACTATGATCCTGCCTTTACACGAAAACCTTTGCTTCAGTGATAAGATAACCTGATAACCTCCCATTTATATTTCTGCAATACATTGTACACAGGGCTGCCTTTGAAAATTGCCCAGGTGGTATAGAAAATGTCTCTGAGGTGGCTTGGTGACATTGGCCATCACAAAAATATCACAGCAGTGCTTTGTCATCTTCACTGGCTTCAAGTCCATCTATGCAAAGGGTGGTTTTTCAGAGGACTCTGGGACAATGCCATTGCATAGCTGTCAACCTTTCCCCTTTTTAAAGGAAAATTCCCTTATTCCGAATAGGATTCCTTGCAAGAAAAGGGAAAAGTTGACAACTATGTGCCATTGGGTGCACACTCACTTCATGTGGTGTATTGGTGGGGCCTGCTGAGACTCCCCAGAAGTCCATGTAGTAGTCTTCCATATGAACTGTACATGTGGAAACGATGAGCACTCTAGAACACATCTAACTCTTATTTGCATTGAAGGGCTGTGTGGTTTTCAGGCTATCTTTCAGGAAAATCCCTGATAATCTCAATGAGAAAATCCAGATCAATTTGCAGCATGCCTCAGAATGCAGTTTAACCTCTGGCCCCAAGAGCTGATTAGCCATGCTTTCTGAGCATTGTGTCAGAAGGAAAAAAAGTGACAGAGAAATGAGGTCAGCATTCATGCTTTTGTGCAGTTGTGCATGACCTTTAACCCAGTACTAATCATGAATTGCACCACACCTGGTAGCACATGTTCTTGGGCTATTATTCTGGGATACCTGCTTGTGTGGGCTCTGTGCTTCACATCCTTGACCTCAGTTTGATTTTTCGTTGTAAGGAGGCATACATTTCCCTTAAAGAAGAAAATCGTTGAGAATATTACACATTAACTGTTTTTTAATGATTCTGCCCATGGATACAGTTAGCACTTGGCAACGGTTCTTGAGCATGAGGTAAGTAACTTATGGATTTATTAACAGTAAGAATTAAATGGAGCAGTACCAGAGAACAAGCCATGTTTCGGTAGGAAGTGAAATACCCCTTCCCACTGTGAATACACATCCTGGAGTTAAAAGGGGTACTTGTTGCTGCACAAGTTTCTTAAATATGAAGAGGGGAGCCATTTTATTGCACTGGGGAATAACCCAAAGATCAACCAAAGCTCAGCCAGTATCATCAGGATATAGCCATATATGATTGTCTACAGTGTGCTAAGGTATTAGTACATGCCACAGAGTGCAACAATCCCTGATTGGCTTGAACTTTCTATAAATGGGAATTCTGGATGCCAAGATCCAAGTTTTGCCAAATACCCTTTGGTGAAAGAACCCCAGCCAAGATTTAAAATCATGATATGTGCAGGAAAGCAAAGCATGGAAATATAGGCTGCAAAACCTTAAAATGTGCTTTTTATAGTGAGTTCCAAAGTGTACCCTTATAATGTTTCTTTCCAATGGTTAGGTTCATTGTCAGCATCGCCCTTGAGCCAGTGCCACCAACTGGACTCATCCACTTCAGCCCCGACTGGGCTAGGCGAGCTGGGTAGCACTTCCAGAGACCACCTTCTGCACAGGAACAGGTCAAAGTGCTGTGGACTCACAGCTTAGAGTTGCGAGCACCGGATTCACTCCCACAAGAAGACAGTCGTCGCACAGCAGAGTACAGCAGAGTCTAGCAGAGTATATAAACAACTCGGAGAGCAGCTCTGTAGAATATCTTCTTTTATTCTATCTACAACTATACAAACTATATACAGAGCTTAATAGGTCTAAGCATAAATAAATGCTACACTGCACTGAGTGTCTGCAGCTGCTCTTAGCAGCAACCTTATCTCTACACACGATCTCTAACACTCAGTCTCTCTCTCTCTCTCTCTCCGATACTGACTGACTGACTGACTGACTCTGGTGCTGGAGCAGAATAAGTAGAGAGCAGAACACACCTCCTTCTCTCTGGAGAATCAGCAGACTCCTCAGGAGATTCTTGGATATGGGAGGGGTGAAATCTCCTCATTCATGTGCTTCAGTAAAAGTTGCACAGGCGTAAAACTTAGCTTACTTACAAATTGGTGAAAGTTCCTAAATTATTGTATAGGAACTCAAGAGTGGCTTGTGAGAGCCATGTGGTTGGGCTGGAACAAGCAGCTCAAACCTTTTCACACACTGAGATTCTCAGGTAGACTTGGGGAGAACAAAGTTTTGATTACCCAATTCCTTCCACGGTGAGGGAAAATGGACATAGCTAAGTCTGGCAGGACATCTTACTCCAATGTATCAACCCCTTCATGCATAAATTAGACTTAAGATGTTGGTTATATAAGGTGGTTATCCCACATTTTCAGGTAAGGAGAAAGAAACCCTGATCAGAAAATGGCAGCAGCAGTACAGAAGAAACAGTGGCAATAAACAGTAATAAACTGAGTCAAAAAAGATAAATGTTATGGGGATAAATAAAAATATTTTGATCCCTCCCAATTTGACTTGAAAACCAAAGTGAGTGAATGGTGAGCACAGCCAAAACTATATCCCTATATCTATGTCTATATCTATCTATAGTTTTGGATATTAATTTCACATTCTGATTCACAGTCTTGGAATCATTCTCCCTCCACTGTTTACTTATAAATGACTGAGGGTTATTCTTTCCTCAGAAGCAAAACAGAAGCATGTTAAGAGGCTATATTTAACTTGGAGCTCTTTACTCAACTCACTTCAGCCTCTGATTAATTGTTTGGTCTTGGAAAGAATGCAGAATCAAGATCGAGTGTATTCTCTCCTCTCAAGGCTTAGGAAGTGCTTGACGTGATTCAAGGCCAGATGTATTGCTATGGTTCGGCTGTTGGAAGATTGGGCTTTTAATGTTTTGATTGATGCTTAAGTGGATTTATTGTATTTCATATCTGAGCAGTAGAATGCCACTTTGGGATCCTGACTAATTAAGGGCAGCTAGTAAACTGAACAAACAAATAACAAATAGTGCAAAGGCTAGACTGGATGAGATAGGGGAATACAGATTCCAGTCCTAATTCAGCTATGAAATTATTTCTGCTTATTAATATTTAGTATTTATAAAATCCTATGTATTTATTATGTTCATTAATACCAAAGCAAGGTATGATACCAATAAGACACAATAAAAGAATACAGATATTGGGTAAACAATAAAACAGGCAAGAATACACACGCAAATATTCGCCAAGTGCAGTGACACAGATTCAGTGGAAAGCCTGGGTGAAAAAAGTAGGCCTTCAGGGGGCACTGAGTTTCTAAGACTCAGGGCAAACTCTGTCTAGTGGGGGCAGGCAAGTAGGAGGGCGTGTTCCACAACTGGGATTCCTTCATCAAGACTTGTAATCTACCTCTTAGGCTAACCAATTTGGATTGCTGGAGAGGATGCAGATGTGACAAATAAAATAGATAAAGCTGGGGTGAGTTTCTCTTTTTTTGTCCCTGAGGGCTGTGTAGTCAACTTTCCATGGCTGCATGCCATTGCATGCCAATGGTGGGTGTGGCCAAAAGTGGCTGTGGCCATTCACACTGTGGGGGAACACACAAAGAGCTGTGTGATCAGCCAAGGTATGTCAGGGTATCTGCCCCCCTCGCTCATAAAATGATCAGTCTTCTTATGACTATGGACAAAAGTACAAGGAACATGCATTACTTCATATTACACAGCTGACAGCTCACAGTAACTTCCACATTGGCATGAGGTTGTGTGCACTAACATCTTCCCTCCTACTTTCTACTCCTACTTCACACATTAAATGCTCGCTTCCGTCTGAGACTCAGGAAACACAGTGACAGGAAATGAGGCCACCATTGGGGGTAGCAGCAGAACTGACGATTCACCGTGCTAGAGAAGAAACTGAAAATTTAAGCATTTTTAGTTTCTTCTCCCTTCACAAAATGACTTTAGGGGTATGTATACGCCTGTGTACCCCTAGAAAAAAATCCCTGAGTTATTGTACAATCAAGATGGATTGTGATTTTGTGAGCATAAGCCAGCTTCTTTAATGTTTTGTGCCTCCTAATAAAAACTGTCTTATTGTAAGAGCCAACTCCTAAGGGACAAGGGGTCTTTCCCCCCATAAAATATTTGAGGTGACCGTCCCCTCCAAAGTTGATGGGCATTACCATTTAAATGGTGTGTGTGTCAGTATCTACAGCTCACAGGCAGAGGTACCTGGCCTCCCCCGAGGCAATTGAGCGAGATACTGGATGACCTCTCCGCTGCTTCTCCCGGCAGGCTAGGTCATAAACCGGCGATTTCCCTTATTAGATGTGAGGAAAACACACCCTCTGCTTCTCTCTGCTTCTCTCCCTCCCTGCATTCTCCCCAGGGAGGGGAAATGAGACAGACAGGAGTCCTTTCTACATGTTTTAATCCTGTCACTCAACAGTACATAGAAATGTGACTGTTCCCTTCAGTCTCCATCAGAAGAGTCACACACTCCTCCCCTGTACTTCCAGTACAGGTCATATGACACACTGAGCTAACATCCGGTGCTCAGTACAGAGAATAGGCTCCACCTTTTCTCCAACAGTACATCTGCACTGTTTTGCATTCCAGCCATCTGGAGCTGGCTTTTGCCTTGGTGCTTTTTCCCAACATCCTCCCCCAAAAGCATCAATTGGCAAAACATTTTTCAGAGAAGAGAACAAACAGTTGTTATACATATAACAGTCCCCTGTTGTTTCAGTTCCACCCTTGGAACTCCCCACCACTGGTTTCACCAGTGTACCTCTCTGGTTGTCTGGCTTCCAAGGAATGAGTGCTTCTGCATTACCTTGGCTAGCTACCCTCTGTTGTGTCTTTGTCTCTGACTTAGACACTGCTTCAACCTGCTTTGAGTTGTTAACAATAGCAACACATGCAACAGCTAAGTTAGCAAACTCTTTTGAGTACCTCTTTGGTGGTACACCCTTTGTAACTCTCTCAGACCTGCGTATGAGGTTCTGATCCTCTGTGCTCACTGGTTCAACCTTTGGACTCTGTTGAGAACCAGTAGCAATCAGTGGTTCTTCCTTCATCTGTGAAGGTCTATCCATTGTGTGAGATTTTCTCTCAATGACTGTTACAACTGAACTCTCTGAGCTATCACTGTCATCGTCAGTACCACTGTAATCTGTGACATCAGAAAAATCATCATCATCATCTGAATCGTTTCCTGTGGGAAATGTCTGTACTATCCGCTCTTGCTTTGGAGCACTCTCTAGGAACTTTGTGAGAATCACCTGACCAGATTCAGACAAAATTACTCTGTAGAGACCCTTTTCATAACCCACAAAAATGCCTCTGGCATTCTTTACTCCACCTGGAGCTTCTGTTCTCACATGAGACCCGAAAACCTTAAAATAGGCAACAGAAGGTTTTCTATGGAACAGCTTCTCAAAAGGAGAACATCCCAACTCTGTTGAGACCTTTCTCAACCACACATGAAGATAGGACGCTAGCGATTCGGCCCAATATTCATGTGGCAAATGTGAACTCAGCAATTGCGCATTCATCCCCTTTTGCAATTCTTTGTTCACTCTAACACAGACCCCCCTGTTCCACGCTTCTTGCGAAACTGCAACTTTGTGGTCTATCCCTTTTCCATCCAGGAACTTCTGAAACTTCTGTAACAGAAAAACTTGTTTGTCATCTGTGAAAAGACAATTAATGTTAGCATCATGCATACTTTTAACCTTGTCACAAAACTCCTGAAACTTTTCTAAAGTTTCTTGCGGTTTCTCCATCATATAAACCCAAGAATAATTAGTGAAACAATCCACACACAAAAGGTAATACTTTGCACTGCCTCTAGATGGTTCTAGAGGACCAATCACATCAGCATACACCCGCTGAAATGCTCTGTCGACCTTCTTCGTCACCTTCCTGGTGCTCGCACTGGTCACACCTGCAAGAGAGATTTCGTTAGAAACAGAAGAATTACATTTCATGTAATCACTTTGATCAAAAGTCAACAAATACAGTCCATCTTTCTCTTTGGCAGTAAGAAACAGTTCTCCATCTTTGTAGATCTTGCAGCTTTTAGCATCATAGGACAGTTTCAGTCCTTTCTTTGCAATCTGCGACACGCTCAGCAGATTAAATCTCAGTTCTGGAACCAGATAAACATCACTTATAGTCAAGTTCAGACTCTCAAGATACACAGTTCCAATTCCAGTCGCTTCCAACTCCTGACCGTTGGGCTGTTTCACAGTGAAGCTTTGCTTCCCCAACGTCGAAAATAGTCCTCTGTGCGGGCACAAATGTTTTGTACAGCCCGTGTCGATTATGAACGAGTTCCCAACATCTGGCGTGGTTCCTTTCACCATCATAGCCTTTGCAGGTTTCACCTGGCACTTGGAACGGCTTTTGCCTGACGCCTCAGGCTTCGTAGAGCTGTTCTTTGCTCCTTTTGACTGGCGCGGCTTCCTACAGTTTCGCTGTAGATGCCCAGTCTGTCCACAATTGTAGCATCGGACAGCACTCAATGCTACTCCATGCTTCCCAGTAGCATCATCAGTGGGGAGATTTGAACTCTGTTCTTCCCTCCCCCTGTCAGCAACACCCATTGCACCTTGTCCAGGAACACCAACAGTTCCAACAGCCACAGTTCCTGCACTTTCCCCTCTGGGGTCAAAGCTCTCCTCAGCTTTCGTTGAGCTCTTAGGAACTTGGCCAGCATCATCTTGGCTCACCCCTTCTGGGGTAGTTATCCATCCAGACCCTGATGAATAACTGTCTCTGGTCAGGGGAGATGAGTTAAGCAAGTCTCCCCCCTTCTTGGCATCCATTTTGAATCCAAGCCTCTAGCTCACGCTGTCAAACAAACTGTAAAATCCAACAGTTGTTTTTTCCTTTCTCACGCAGCAAACTGCAAGTTGTTTACGGTCCTTTGCACCTGGCAGCTAAACTCTGGCTGCTACGAAAAGTCCCTTCCAAGGGCACGTGAACTTGTAGCCAAAACATTCTCTGGTTTTGTTTCGCTTTCCCAGGCTTACACTCACAGTCCAGCCCCTTTGCCAGTAACTTTCCAACTTTCCGTTACTTAGCAACAATGCATTTCAATAGGACATCTTATCTTAACCACAAGAATTTGTGGAATGCAGGCCCCTTCCTCTCGGAGCTTTTGTTTTTCCAAAACGCAGCTCCATGAAGCAGTGAATTAATCCAACTGCGTTCACACTTTTAGCCCGAAATGCAGCATACCTTGAACTTTGTTGCTCTGGAAAACACCTCTTCTTTCCACCAGCTGTCTGTTGAGCCTCTGGCTTCTTTCAGACGCTTGCCTTCTCCCTTGGAGCAGAGGAGGACAATCCACCAGCCTCTCATGCAGATGTCCGATGAATCGCAACCATCCGAAGGCTGCCATATGTCAGTATCTACAGCTCACAGGCAGAGGTACCTGGCCTCCCCCGAGGCAATTGAGCGAGATACTGGATGACCTCTCCGCTGCTTCTCCCGGCAGGCTAGGTCATAAACCGGCGATTTCCCTTATTAGATGTGAGGAAAACACACCCTCTGCTTCTCTCTGCTTCTCTCCCTCCCTGCATTCTCCCCAGGGAGGGGAAATGAGACAGACAGGAGTCCTTTCTACATGTTTTAATCCTGTCACTCAACAGTCACTCAACAGTACATAGAAATGTGACTGTTCCAAATGTGACTGTTCCAAAGGGCCAAATTAGAAGTGAAAGATCTGAGACGGGAGGAGGATAAAACTAGAGCAGGACTATTAGAAGCTAGTAAAGCTCAAGAAGAAATGTGGGACGCGATTTCTATGAATGAACTTCGGCAACGGGAAGTTAATTTAAGGTTGAGGGGAATACCAGAGAATCAAGGGGAGAATATAAGGCAAAAACTGATAGAAGAATTGGCTAAGTGGTTAGAGCTTCAAGCAGAGGAGGTGGCAAATACGATCCAAAATGCTTTTAGGATGAAAGTAAAAACGACTAGAGCAAAAAAATTTCCAGGGGATTGCCTCATAACATTTAAGGATAGAGATATGAGAAATCTGGTATTGGGAAAAAATAGAGAAAAAAGATTGTATATTGACGGTAGCTACATAATTATCTTTAAAGATATCCCAATCAGACTGTTGAAACGGAGAGACCCTTACAAATCACAAGTGCAAATTCTTAAGAAGAATAATATAGAATTTAAGTGGGAATATCCGGAAGGGATCTCTTTCACTTACAAAAACAAAAAACATAGGATGACCAGCCCAGGAGAAATAGGCAAATTTCAGAGAAAATACAAAGAGTTATGGATAGAGGAGGAGGAAGGAATTAAAGGAGCAACAGGTGGGGTGGAGATAAAAGGAGTGAAGGAGGTGGGGGAGAGTGGGAGGACTGAAGGGAAACCAGAGGAAGAGGAAGAGGGGGAGGAGGAGGAGGAGGAGGCGGAGGAGGAGGAAGAGGAGGAAAGATTATAACAAAATATTGGAAGGGAAAGATAATTTTATAATTTGGTAACAAGATGGCATTAAAAATATGGAACTGGAATATTAATGGTCTGAACGACAAAAAAAACGGAACAAGGTGGAACAATTCTTAAAGAAAAAGAACTTAGATATAGTCTGTCTGCAAGAAACGCACGTGGCAAAAAGGCATAGAAAAATTTTGATAAATAAAAGACTTGGAAACGAATTCATATCCTCAGACAAACAAAAGAAGAGGGGAGTGGTCCTATATATAAAAAGTAAAATAGAAGCCAAACAAATCTTTAAGGATGAAGAAGGGAGAGTTATCGGGGTTCAAATCAATTGGCAAGGGGAGAAACTAATAATTGTGGGGATCTACGCACCTAATGGAAATAAAAATGTCTTTTACCAAAAATTGGAAGAACTTTTATTGGAATATGTGGATCAAAAGATAATTCTGATGGGAGATATGAACGGGGTAGTTTCGATAGAAATGGACAGATTGAGAGATGGTGGAACAAAAGAAGGTAAACTACCCAAATCATTCTTTGAACTGGTCAGAAATTGTAATTTAATGGACATCTGGAGGCTAAGATTTCCATTGGAAAGACAATTCACCTTCTATTCGGAACCTAACCAATCAATGTCGAGAATTGATCAAATCTGGATATCAGGGGAGCTAACACCAAGAGTTCACCAAGTAGAAATTGAACCAAGAGTAATCTCAGATCATAGCCCAATTAGATTAGAAATCAAAGGGTATGAAGAAAGAACATTCAGATGGAGATTGAATGATTATTTATTTGATGATCAAAAATTTGTGCAAGGGGCTCAGAAGAAACTGAAAGAATACTTTGCCGACAATTGTAATAAAGGAACAAATATGAATATAGTGTGGGATGCAAGTAAGGCTGTGATGAGGGGATTCTGCATACAACAAAACTCAATTAGAAAGAAGAACAGAGAGAAAGGGAAAAAAGAGATTCTAGAACAAATTATGGATAAGGAACAAAAGTTAATTCAAAAACCTAACAACACAAAAATTAGACAAAGTATTAAGACCTTGCAAACCCAATTTGCAATGCTAATTAATAAAGAGGTGGAACGGAACATTCAAAGACTGAGACAAAAGAACTTCGAATTTGCGAATAAATCAGGAAAATGGCTTGCCTGGCAGATTAAGAAAAGAAAAGAACAAAGCACAATAAATAAAATCATAGTGAAAGAGGAAGAGATCACCAGCAGTAAAGGTATTAGGAAAGGATTTTTGGACTTTTTTAGCCAATTGTACAGGAATAAAGAGAAGAATAATATGAGGAAAATAGAGAGGTATTTAAGAGAGAAAGAGGTACTAAAGATCTCGACAGAAGCAAGAGAGGGGTTAAATACTCCGATAGAGAATGAGGAGATTACGGGGGTCATAGCAGAGTTGAAAAACGGGAAGGCACCAGGACCAGATGGTTTTACAGCAAGGTACTACAAAGAATTGAGATTAGACTTGATAAAACCACTAAAAGAGGTAATGAATAACATCTTAAAAGAAAGAGAGATCCCAGAGACGTGGAAAGAGGCGTATATAACCTTTATCCCCAAAGAAGATGCAGATATAACACAAGTAAAGAATTATAGACCGATTTCCTTATTGAATACGGACTATAAAATCTATGCAGGAATAATGGCAAAGAGACTAAAGAAGGTATTACTGAGTATTATCCATGAAGACCAGGCGGGTTTCCTTCCTGGCAGACAAATGAGAGATAACGTGAGGAACATAATAAACATATTGGAATATCTGTCAGTAAGGATTGAGAGACGAGCAATATTAATGTTTGTAGATGCCGAAAAGGCATTCGACAACATATCATGGGATTTCATGCTGAAAAATTTGGAAAATATGGAGATCGGGGATGATTTTTACAACGGAATAAAGGCCATATACACCGAACAAAGAGCGAAGCTGATAGTGAACAACGTGATAACAGAAGAAATTGAAATATCAAAAGGGACTAGACAGGGCTGCCCGCTCTCACCCCTGCTGTTCATATTGGTCCTAGAAATCCTTCTGAATTCAATTAGGAAAAATGAAAGGATAAAAGGGGTGAAGGTAGGCCAAAATGAATACAAAACCAAAGCCTTCGCTGATGATTTGATCATTACGGTGGAAGACCCGATGACCAGCGTAAAGGAAGCGTTAGAGGAAATTGGTAAATTTGGGGAAGTGGCAGGCTTCACATTAAATAGGAAAAAAACTAAAATTCTAACTAAAAATATGGAGCAATCAATGATTGAAGAGTTCCAACAACAAATGGGAATTGAAGTTGTTAAAAAGGTTAAATATCTCGGAATTTGGATTACACCAAAAAATATTGATCTGTACCAGAATAATTATGTTATGATATGGAAAGGAATTAAGAAGGACCTGGAAGGATGGGGAAGGTTAAAACTATCCTTTTGGGGTAGAATAGCAATGATCAAGATGAACGTGCTACCCAAATTACTATTTTTATTTCAGACGATCCCAATATTAAGAGGAGTTAAAATTTTTAAGGAGTGGCAGAGATCGATTTCAAGATATATCTGGCAGGGCAAAAAACCGAGAATTAAATATAAACTGTTAACGGATGCAAAAGAGAGAGGAGGATTTGCCCTGCCAGACTTGAAGTTGTATTATGAGGCATCATGTCTTTGCTGGGTAAGAGATTGGATAAAGCTCAAAAACATGAAATTATTGGACTTAGAGGGATTCGACAATAGGTTCGGGTGGCACGCTTATTTATGGCAGGAGGGTAAAAAAGGTCATCAATCTTTTGGAAATCATATATTCCGGAAATCGTTAATCGAAGTATGGATCAGATATAAAAATATATTAGAAAGGGGGATACCACATTGGCTATCCCCTTTAGAGATGATGGGAATTAAGCAACTCAATATGAGAAGTAACTGGGTCACATATGGAGACCTGGTATTCAAAGAAGGGGACAAATGGACAGTTAAACCATATGAACAAGTGAAAGAACATGTACGGGACTGGTTGCACTATTGGCAGATAAGTAATATGTTTAAAAAGGAGGTGAAAGAAAAAGGGTATGAGGAAAAGGATTCGAAGTTCCAAACAGAAATTGTTAATAACGATCGTAAAATCATATCAAAAATGTATAAAATCCTACTAGAATGGCATACGATGGATGAGGAGGTGAAAGAGGTAATGATCCACTGGGCCAGAGATCTAGGGTACAGTATAGAGCTGGAAGAGTGGCAAAAGATATGGAATCAAAATCTGAAATTCACAGCATGCATAACACTAAAAGAAAATGCCATGAAGATGGTATATAGATGGTACTTAACACCGGTTAAATTGGCCAAAATGTATAAGATCTGTAATAAATGCTGGAGGTGTAGAGAGAAAGAGGGCACGTTTATGCATATGTGGTGGGAATGCGAGAAAGTGAAGGGCTTCTGGGGAAAAATATATGATGAAGTAAGGAAAATGCTACAATATAGCTTTGTTAAGAAACCAGAGACCTTTCTACTAGGGATAACCAGAAGGGAAATTAAAAGGAAGGATTTCAAACTTTTCCAATATGCAATAACTGCCGCGAGGACGCTGATAGCTCAAAGGTGGAAACAAGAACAAGTACCGACTCTGGACGAATGGAGAAATAAACTAATTGATTATGCGGAATTAGACAAACTAACGGGGAAAATTAGACTTCAAAGAGACCATAAGTTTTTGGAGGATTGGGGAAAATTTAGAGAGTATTTGAAAACTATATGTGAGGAGAATACAACGCTAGTGTGTTTTAAAGAGGCTTTGTGAAAAGTGAGGAATATCGCAAAAATGTAAATAAGGATATAAAGAAATTACTTAAAGGTGATACTATATATTAAGAAATGTGTAAATAGGAGAATTATTATGGATGACTGTCAGAGGAGTGGAGGGAGGTTCAACAAACTAAAATACGTGATGTGGAAAATGGAAAGATGGAAGTTTTTATAGAAAATGTAATAAAAAATATTTGCAAAAAAAAAAAAAAGAAATGTGACTGTTCCCTTCAGTCTCCATCAGAAGAGTCACACACTCCTCCCCTGTACTTCCAGTACAGGTCATATGACACACTGAGCTAACATCCGGTGCTCAGTACAGAGAATAGGCTCCACCTTTTCTCCAACAGTACATCTGCACTGTTTTGCATTCCAGCCATCTGGAGCTGGCTTTTGCCTTGGTGCTTTTTCCCAACAGTGTGCGCACTGGATCATGTGATTGATTATGCAGGGCGGGACTTACCTGGGTCCCCCAGTGTTTTAATCAAGTTGGCACCCCCTGTGCCTTCTGGTGAGCCAGATCACTGATCCATTCAGTTTAGTATTGTCTACACTGAGTGGCAGAGGGATTTTAGGCTGGGAGTCTCTCCCAGCCCTACTGGGAGATACTGGGGATTGAGCCAGATGCTTTGCCACTTCACTGCAGTCCTTCCTTGTGTTCTGCTCTATTCCCTCCTTCGTCTGCCTTGTTCTCTCTCCTGCTCTTATTTCCTCCCTCTCCAATGCTCTTTCATTGTGGATTTCTTAATACGTGTTGTATTTGTTGCTACTAGTTATGATTTTAGTGAAATAAAGAATGAAAAACACATGTTGGCCATGTTCTGCCCTGATGCTCACAAGGTTTTGCTGTGGTCATTTCCTGGGAATGGTGAAGAACAACATGGAAACCCTGATTTGCCATTTTGTGGAGAAACCTGATGTTTTTATGACCTTTCAACAAAATTAGGAAGAGAGGGAATTAAGACTACTGGAAAAAAGCACCCCCCCCCCCCACAAACACACACCAGAACCTTTTTTTACTCCTTAGAATTTTACTGATAGTTTTACCATACACATGAAAGCAATTGATTCAGCAAAATGTGGTTTGTTTTTTTGGAAACCGACTTATAAAATCACTCTCTGCTTGCCAACAGGGGAAAAAAGTATTTTCTTCACCACAGTTTCCATAATGACTTTAACCCAATTTTTAAAATTATGGTGAAACACACAGAAGGAAGCAAAGCAAATATTAAAAAACCCCACTTTATGCAGTCAGTCAGAGATCTCTTCAGATCCATTTTACTCATGGACGGGGGTGAAGGGCCAAAAAATCAAAGAACGCTAACTCAGAAGAGCAAACAAAACCACTCCTTTGAATTAACCATGGGAAATGACAACATACTTTCATTTTCCTGCTTATGAGGAAAGACTTCCAAAACAGCTTGGATAAAGTTCTCAAAAAACTACATTCAAAGAATGTAAACCACTAGATGCAAAAGAAAGTATCTAAGTACTTGTATTTAACAGTAGCCAAGTTTAGGAAATTCACTGTAACTTCATCCCTAATCTGCAGTTTTTAGCTAGTGTATATTGTTGCATGTTCATCATTTTTACAAGCAGCAGGAAGTCTCTGTCATGGTGCATCTCCTGATGGGCTGCTATTATTATTATTATTCATTTATATTGTGCCTTTTTCCCAGACCAGGATTCAAGGAGGCTTACAGAAACTAAAACAACACAGGTAAAATACAAAAAGCTAAAAGCATATAAAAGATCATAGTTAAAAAGCAATTAAGCTATAATAGAATTAAAACAATATGAAAACTACCTTACCTTAACAGCTGAATCAGGATAGACTGTGGAAGTCCAGAACCTGGATGTGGGCCAACAAACTCAGCCTGAACAAACTACACTGGGCCACAACAGCTGAATACTTTGAAACACAATTTAAAACCCCAGGAGAGTAAAGTGGTCTTCATCTTGGGCCCAAATTACTAGGTATGTGTAATCACTTTGGAAGAATCCCAAATACCAGTCCCAGCCCCCCAAAGAATTCTGGGAGCTGTAGTTTGTTAAAGATGCAGAGGGCTGTTATTAGACCACTATTCCCCTCAGAGAGCTATAATTTTCAGAATTCTCTGGGAAGAAAGGATTGATGCTACCCTGAAAATTGTAGCTCTGGGAGGGTAATAAGGATTTTTTAACAACATTCAGCAGCCTTAACAAACTACAGCTCCCAGGATTCCTCAGGGGGTATGACTATTTAAAATGGTATCATAGTGCTTTAAATGTATGGTGTGAATGTGGCTGAGGGAGATCATTTAACCCCCCCTCCTCCAGCCTGACTGATGCATGGCTTCACTTAAGAAAAATAATAATCATATGTGACATTTCTAATATTTGCCATGAAACAGTTGGGATTTATGAGCATATTTGGAACTTCCCCCTCCCTGCTTCAAGTTTTCTTAGAAATAATAATTATGCATGAAACACATTTTTCTTCTCCATCTTCTGCCAACCTGAGTCCAGAGCAAACCTTTATAACTGTGTGGATGCCAAAGGAAGCAAAGAAACCTGCAATGAAAGGACTAAGCAACTTCTCAGAGAACAATTCCAGCTCAACTTTTGGTCGTGAAGTCCCGTTAAATGGAACGCTGCTATGCTTGTGTAAAAGAGAAGTGACAGACCCAAATTACTGGTGCTTTGTATATTCAATTAAAAGCAACGTCCAGGTACTCTTTTTAAAAATAGATGTAAATGTAGAATATGCTGTTCTGTGTGTGCTATTTCCATCAGTATACTTGCCCAGGCAGGTGCATATTTCTGGCTCATGAGCGAGGTGGGACACCAGTGTTGGATGAAATCAGGCCACAGCTTTATTGATCAAACAACAGGTAAGCGAGGTTGGCATGGCAGTAGGGTAAAAGTCAGTTCCTTATTCCATTTAGCCCAGAGGCAGATTTAAGGGAGCACAACTGGTTTGGTTGCCTTGAGTGCAGAGTCTCAAGGCAACCAAACCAAACTATTATGTAGAATGGAAGGTGAGGGGGGAGGGGAGAAGGAGCGCCAAATTTTGGCATTGCTGCTGAAATTTGACAACCCAAGGTCTGCCATTGCTCAGTCCTTCCATTCTCCTTGGAATTGGGAAGCCTGGGAATTGGCCAGTGGGTCAAGCTAAGCATCTAGGATCCCACTGAGCAATGGGACGGGGAGATTCCTGCCAGCCAGTGGCCCTACTCAAGGTTTTGGCATGCCTTAAGCCAAACCTGCCCTCTGGCCCCTTATGGGCCCCTCCTTTACTATGCTGTTCCCGCCCAATGCCATTTCTGCACAAAGTTGTGACAAAATTTGTTTTGCAATCCCATAACATGATGAAGCCTTTCACAGAGGGAAAAAGGTGAACCATTACCCACCAACCAAGGGCCGGCTGAGGTTAAGAGGGGGGATAAATTCATTCTCTAGACCCTCCGAGTATCCCTATCTTTCAGGGACAGTCCTGGATTTACAGAAGCCATTCTGGTTTCTGATTTGATTCTCCAGTGAGGCTCTAACAGAGCAACAGTTGGTGGGAAGCTGTTGAGACAAAATGGTTCCAACCCTTCATGGGCCTTTTAAAGGCCTAAGTCCCTCCTCCCTCCTACAAGACCTCATGTGATGATTCCAAACCTGCAGGATCTCATGAAAACACTGTGGGGAGATAAGCTCCACCTTTCAACCACTCTTGGAGATCCTGCCAGGAGTGCCAGCTTGGCCCTGTGATCCATGACTATGGGTGCCATGCAGCGTGCATGGCCCTGGCACTAAATTTGTGGGCCCCTTCATGGGGAATTTTGTGGGTGCAGCGTGTTGGCACCTATGGACCCCGCACTGCCATACAAAGTCACCTCATGTTCAGGACTTGCTTTATTGAAAATCCCCTATTTTATTGAGCTATTACCAAAAGTCTTACCTTCCCTGGTAGCAAAGCATTAATGATACAGCTATTTCCCTGTAAGGGCCTGGAACAAAGTCTTGTCTCCTTAAAGTATATTCTTTTCTACACTAATTACCAATTACTTTTGAAAATTATATAGACGTGAACAGTGCCTTGTGATGCAAAGGTGACATGTCATGTTTTACTCGAGTCACGGTTAATTAACCATATGTGCAGAACCCAGGTAAGTGGTTATGAGTATTTAGCTTTTAGTCCTGCCATGGAATTAACACTGTCACTCTCTCCTGCACCTCCCTCCAAATAAAAATAAAACAGGGTGTGTGTGGGTGTTTTAAAAGTTATGCTCTGCTGAGGCAAAATGTTTTTCAGTGAACACATACTGGTTGATTAGGGAAGAAGGGAAGAGAGGAGAACCAAGGATCTTTGCAAAACATCCCAGTGAAATGCACACATTGTCACTCTGATATATCCACTTCATCATGTGCTGAGGAGTCATTTGGACAAGCCAGAGAGAAGAAGGCCCAGCAAACCCAGGAAGCAGGGTGGAATCAGCAGGCAAAACGAATGAGCTGCAGCAAGCATAAAACGAGATCTACATATACACAATTTAACTATACACAATGCACACCGTATTATTTTATGTTGCCTTTCTCAGGTGTACAAGGGTGTGGCACTTGTCCTGCTACAGTCATTCATTCATTTTATTTGTATGCCACTTTTCCACACACACAAAATCATGCTCAAAGGGAAAACAGGAACACATTTCAAGCAAACACTGCTAAAACAATGTCACAACAATATAGCAAAACAACAGCACAGTAACAACTTCATAATAACATAGTAAACCAGTGCTTTTTTGGGGGGGGGGAGATACTCAAGGGTATGCAGTACCAGCACATTCCCACCCCCCAAATGTTAAAAGTGTGGCACATGCAGCACCCAATAGCAAAAATAACAAGGAAGCTTCAGAGTTTCACCTCAGTCCTAGAAACAAGCCTCTCATGCTGTTGCTCCCAGGACCTCTCCTGCAGCAGCTTCTTATAAGGCTTCCAAAAGGTGTTTAATCTCTAAAGGGTTTTCTAGTCCAACCCCCTGCAATGATGGCCCTGTGAGAAGGGACTGTGATTATTCCAAAAGCATTAAGAGCAGAAGAAGAGCCATAATGGGCCAGATCAAAGGCCCAATCCGAAGCCGTGATCTTTCCAGAGGCGTAGGATGAGGGGGTTGGCAGAGAGAGGAGATGGCCACCAGATTTAAATAGCTTTGAGAAGAAAAAGAGCTGCCACTGTGGCAGAAGATTGTGGCATTTTTATGGTGTGGAAGGGAAAAAGGAAGCAGAAAAGAAAAAAGAGAAGAAGTCATTACCACCACAATAAGCACATCAGCCTCTCCTTTGTGAAATCAGGTGACCCCGAGAACATACATATACACTTGATGAATGATGAGTGGAGGGGGGAAGGATGGGTTTGCTACACCTCTAAATTTAGCAGAACTCTGATCCCGATTACCAACAAATTGCCTATGAAATCTAATAGACAAGCAAGACTTCTTTCTTAAAACTAGCCTTTGTCCACAGTTAGTCAAGCAAGGGCTATTATGATGACAATAGGGAGCACAGGACATAATTAGAAGCACATTGTTACCCCCTCAAACTCTTTCCCAGCAATGTTTAATCCTACTTCTATCATTTCTGCTCTCTCACCTTTCTGCATCATTGTTATTACTGTTAATTTCCAGGTCCGTATCTAGGCATGCCCACTGTATGCTGTGTATAATGCAATCAAACGCTCAATTATAGGGCAAAAGGAGAGAGCGAGTACCCTAATGGCATCACGTGTGTTGTCAGCAGAGAACGGAGACCATATGTTTCCATAGCATCCTGCATACTTCTAGCTCTCACAGTGTTTAATGGAAGCTAACGTAATAGGGCAAGCTCAGTGGAGGCTTTGCGGGATTAATAGACGTTGTGAGGCTTCTCTGCACACACACTAATTTGCTGAATGTTTAAAAAAGAACTGGCCTCACGTGGATGCTGGGCATATTCAAATGGACTTGCACAAGTCAAGTACACACAGCCACAGATACAAGTCAGGTTAGATGAGTCCAGAGTGATCCATGACTGTTAGGGCATCAGACAGGAAGTAGAGGCAGCCAGGGTGGGAAACCCACAGGGGAAAGGTTAAAATTTAATAATAATAATAATAATAATAATAATAATAATAATAATTATACCCCGCCCATCTGGCTGGGTTTCCCCATCACTCTGGGCGGCTCCCAACAGAATATTAAAAACATCATAAAACATCAAACATTAAAAACTTCCCTAAACAAGGCTGCCTTCAGATGTCTTCTAAAAGTCAAATAGTTGTTTATTTCCTTGACATGTGATGGCAGGTGCCACTACTGAAAAGATCTACCTGACTGACAGTTGTGTCTTCCCAGAAGGACTGTCTTGCGCCCAGCAGCACACCAGCTAAATGCTTGATTATCACTTGATTCTTTAGCCTTGGTGGGCTCAAAACCAAGTTTTTGCCATCCAGAACATTATGCTCTGCAACTGAGCTAGGTCCCTTTCCCCTCAACTCGGCAATAGAGCACATATTTGCATGCTGAATGTCCCATGGGATCTCCAGTTAAAAGGGTCAGGTAGTTGGTGATGTGATAGACCTGTGCTTCTAGTCTCTGCAGAGCATCTGCTGGTCAGACCAGTTAATACTAAGCTGAATAGTCTGGTCTGGTATAGGGATCTTCTTATGTTTCCATGCAGCAAACACAAAGACTCCCAACCAGGATATGGAAGTATGCACCAACTTGTTCTTTCTGCAGTTGGGCATTGGTTTGACCTCTAGGTGCTGTAACTGTTCCAACCACTTCCTGTAGTGTCAAGGATGGTTTCCTGGGTTTGGGGTCATGGGGACAACTTGGTCTCCATGTAAAATGAGTTCATCGTGGTTCAGCTACCTATGTTAACACAGTGGATGGAATGGCGGTGCGTCAGTGAAGCCCAGGGGGGTTACAGATGGTGTGCAAGTGGTTTCTATTTCAGGGCAGTGGAATGAAAGTACACACAGGCACTGCAGATGTACCAAAGATTTTCCCAGGAGAACAAATAAGACCAACAGCAAAAAGAAGGCAGCCTTTCCAGCTTTTCCAGTTTACTGTGTTGCTGTGTTCAGTGGGAGAATGTTTACACTGGTCTAGGTTTGTTGTTATTTAAATAAAATGGAGCTGAGAGCCATTTAAATAGATTTGGAAGACTATTGGTTATGAATAACTCAGTTTCTTTCTTAAGTTGCAAACAAAATAGCTTTCTCTTTGAAAAGACAAAGGAGAGGATGCTGCGAAAGAGACACTGAAGCATTGGTAAAAGGAGTCAGGAAATATAAATAGCCTGCAGGTGACTGAATGGGGTTAAAAGGAAAGGCAGGAACTTGACAATGCATATATCATAGAATATTCAAAGTGTCTTAGACTTTGTCACCTGAAAGTGTGACAGGGCTTTAGTAAGAGGTAAAAGAAATCCCCCTTTGGTAAAGAGGCAGTCAAAAAAATTGTGAAATGGGGAGGTGCCATGGGGATACCCTAGTATTTTTTCACCCATTGTCTTCTGATATCAGTATAACTTGGCCAGATAGGAAGCTGAGTTGCACCAAGACCTTTATGATACCTGCCTAATCTGCTGGAAGTTCCACATTATCATTCCACTTGAAACAGTCATGGCTTCAGCCAAAGAAACCTGGGAACTGTAGTTTTTTAAGTGTGCTGAGAATTGTCAGGAGACCCCTGTTTCCCTTAGAGAGGTATAACTTCCAAAGTGGTTAAACAACCAGTCCGTCTTCCAGTGAACTCTGGAAATTCTGCTGCTACCTGTCCCTCTTCCAGTGAACTCTGGGGAAACCCAGTCGTCGTCGTCATCATCATCATCATCATCATCATTATTATTGCTTTGTACAGGGAATAGAGTTCTCCAATAACAATTCTCCACACCCTTTGCAAATGACAGCTCCCAGAATTCTTTGGGGGAAGCTATGACAGTTAAGGTGGCACAAAAGTGCTTTAAATGTAGTTTGTAGTGATTTTGTACCAATCCATTAAAAAATATTGGGGTTGGGCACTACACAAACACAGCAAATGTTACAATGAAATAAAGCTACGTTATATATTTTCTGCTATGTCTCAAACTTCATTCAGAGAACAAAAGTAGTGCAAAAATTAATATGCATAGTGAATATCAGTTGTTGTTTTTCAGATTTGCATGGTGTAGTAAACTCAGTTCAAATATTTGTCAAATATAGTTACAGCCTGAGTGGGATTGAAAAATTCAGGAAACGAATGTGTTGCGTTTCTTTAAAAAGGCCAAGGCAAGCAAAACATGACAGCTGCTGCTGCTGTTACCTTCAGCACTGACTTCTTTGCGCACTCTCTCTCTCTCTCTGTGTGAACATGCAGCAACAGAAAATGCTGTGAAGAAGTAGGGCTGATGAAGCAGGTGCCAATTAAGCAGTCATTCATATTTTAAAAAAGCCTCCATTATTAAGTGAGGCTGTAGGGTTTGTGTAATGATTTGCGACAGATAAGGGCAATTGGGAGGAGCCATAAGCTATTTTTCTTCAGGAAGTGGACTGTTTTTATTAACTGAAATCAACCTTTTTGGATTTTCTTTTTTTAAGAAAGGCACTCCTATATATGATACCTGCTGGTATAGCAGTACTGTATCACTTTACAAATGAAAAACAGCTCTTTGGATAGTCCCTATTTATTACTATTACTATTATTATTATTCTTAGTTACTAGCCACATTTTTTTTTTGCCTGATAAGTCAGTGTGATTTACAAAAACAAAAACAAAAAATAAGCATATTTTAAAACCAATTTTAAAAATCATACATTATGAAAAGGTTTTAAGTTGCATGATTAAAAAAGAAAGAATGGTGGCAAACTCTGGATTATAGTAAATGTATGGCTATAGGGACACACATACTTAAATCTAAACATTAAGGAACTATTAAGAAGTTAGAAAAATCTAACACACTGGTTAACATTCTTGAAAAATCTACATTCTTCCATTGAAAATATTTTGAAACACCACTGCTCTTGTAGTGCAATAGTCCATGTAACTGAAATGGCAACTGAAATTGCCAGTGTTTGCTTATTTGCGCTATACCCAGAATAGAAATCAATCCAGTGACTACCATTCGCTGCAGTTGCTGCTTTCAGTCTGCACACGATACATAATTGATTGCGTGTGCCCCCCAATTTGCATTGTTTCTTTCGCAATGAAGTGGTGTGCAATAACACAATAACAATGTAATTCATGTATTTTTGTAACAGGGACGAGATGAACAACAGAGTTCTTGGCAGAAGACAAACTGCAGCAGAATGGAAACTGTGCTGCATGAGACAGTTACAGGTCAGAACAAAAAATGATGCCTTCTTACATCACTAGTGATGGCTGTGCATATTCTCTAAGCAATGTTTTGCTTTTTAAATCGTATGCATAAATTCCAAATGTCCAAGTACCACCTCTGAATATGCAGCAGGAGCCAAAGAAAGATAAAACAACACGATTCCAGCTGAGCAGCTATGCATTCATGCTAAGTACCAAAAGTCATACATAATTGAAAATGGCTTTCAGTTTTCTTTTTCACTTTCTTCTTAAAATATGCAAGGATATGAACACTTTTACAAATGTTCTCTCATGCAATATTAAGGGTCCAGCATCCTGTAAATTAGGAATGTAGGTTTCAGCATAACCTTAGTTAGCCACTTCTCAAAGCTTGTGGCAGTTTCCATCCTACATAGTTCCTTGAAATACGGTTTCACTTATAGCTATGTATTTTATTTTTAATGTATACCGTTAGTGATACTACATGACCATTAACATTTTAAGATATTTTAGTTCCCCAAGGGGGTATTTAAACTCAAAACCTTGATGCTTTATGAAGTTAGGGTCTGATCATCAACAGTTTGATTTCAAGCTTCTTAACAGATGGGCCATCTTTTCTTATGATTCCATATGAATAAGAGAATACACATTTTATTTATAGATCAAATGTCCATGTCTTTGAGGCTTGCTTGTCAGTAGTTGTTTTAATGTTCCTTATGTAGAAGCTTTTCATTAAAACTTTGAAAGGAAGTTGATGTGTACTGGGCACCCTTTAAGGGAAGTTTAATCCCAACATCTTTCAAAAACTTTTTAAGCAGAGGAAACCAAACACTGTCCCACAAACAGTGCTCTTCAATGTTTATTTCTTGAAGGATCTGGCAATGGCAAAGCTTCCATGGATTTCAACACAGCTACTTCAGAGTAGCTCCATCAAATTTATAGCCACTGACTATGCATAGAATGCCACTCCTCTCTGGTGATCAGTCAGCTCCCAGGGTCAGTTGCTAGTCTCTACGAGGACCAAGGCTGATCAGTGCAGAGAGTGCTGAGCTAGAGGAAGCTGTGCTGTGGCTCATCCCTGAAAGGTGAAGCCCTGTTTTGCCCCAATGCTTGGGCTTCTCTAGGGCAGCAGCTGTTGCAGAGCGCACCGTCCATTCGCAGTATCGTCAATTTGGGACATGGCTTTTCAGTTTCACCCATCACCACCACCACCAGCCATGGCTTATGTATAAGCTAAACAAGTGATAGCTTAGGGCCCCACTCTCTTGGGGGCCCCCAAAAAAATTAAGGGGAAAAAAACCCCTGGATGTACATTTCCAAAACTTACATACAGCAACAGTGTTTTGTGTTGTGTAGGCTCATATGATGTAAGTAATGGGCCCCGCCTGCTAGCCTGCTCCCTAAAATATCACTGGTTAGATACATATTAGGTCCATAAATTACCATATAGCATATATTCAACAAAAAACCCCCAGCTACAATTTGTTGTTGACAAATGACAGTTGAACATATAAAGGGCCCCATTACCTTCAGTAGCTTAGGGCCTCATCAAACCTAAATCCGGCCCTGACACCAGCCCATCGCACTTCAAGAATTTCCAGATACGATGGTCACTTCTTTTTTGCATTTCAAAAAAGAAGGTATGTAGCACCAAAGAAACAGGACAAAAACAGATTTGCATAAAATTTGCATAAGCTAATGCGTACGCCAGGATGCACATTTAGAAATGATTATTATAATTTAAGTAGGAATGCAATACATCTCATCATAAAGGGGAAGAATGTGATCAAGTTACCTGTATGCCTGTGTCCATGAGCTCACTACTGATAGGCAACTTAAGGCTCTTTTTCTCTTTTCTTACCATGCTTTATCTTTAAGCCAAATAGGCCCCCAAAGAAAGGACAGCTTCGAGGTAAATAGGGCACTAGTGGGGGCGGGGGGCGCTGTGGTCTAAACCACTACTGAGCCTCTTGGGCTTGCCAATCAGAAGGTTGGTGGTTCGAATCCCCATGACGGGGTGAGCTCCTGTTACTCTGTCCCAGCTTCTGCCAATCTAGCAGTTCAAAAGCACACCAGTGCAAGTAGATAAATAGGCACCGCTGTGGCGGGAAGGTAAATGGCATTTCCATGCACTCTGGCACTCGTCACGGTGTCCTGTTATGCCAGAAGCCGTTTAGTCATACTGGTCACATGGAAAGCTGTCTTTGAACAAACGCCGGCTCCCTTGGCCTGAAAAGCAAGATGAGCGCTGCAACTCTATAGTCGCCTTTGACTGGACTTAACCGTCCAGGGGTCCTTTACCTCTAAAAAATAAAATAAAATAGGGCACTTGACAACACCCTATTTGCAGATGTGTAAAGAGGGGGTAGAACATGCACAGTGCAACCCTATACACATTTCCTCAGGTACCTAAGTCCCACTGTGCTCAGTATGGGTTGCTCCCAAGTAGTTGTGCATAGTGTTGTAACTCAAGTTAGCAAAAGCTCTTCCAAATCCATTTGTGGGGAACTTGTAAAAATCCTCATCACATCCCTCCTCCCCTGCCACTTCCAGAATACAGCCAGACCAAAGCCGGAGTCAAGCCAGGTTCAGTTAATATAGCTCAGTTAATATAAACTCATTCCCCCAAGTGTGAAGGTTATTTATTTAACTTTTTTGCATTTCACTTTCCCCTGGAGCTTTGCACATGTTATTGTGTTCTTTTAGGTGTGTGACAAGGTGACGGGGTTGCGTGGGCTTGAAGCACTGTCACCAAACAGAGGAAACGTATCTCTTGGGAGTCACTGACCCTGGTGGCAACATTTCAAAGGATGCTGAAAATGCTGTGCTTTGCAGCGCTCCACAGCTGAGGTGGTACATCATTTTGCAAAAAAGAAGAAAAGAAAAATGCACCTATTTTAATTTTAAATGAAGAAGATACAAGTGCAGAAATATAGTAGCACAGAAGCCTAAAAATAATTTTGAAAGCTTGGTGCAGAAATCCCTTGAGATGGAGTTAAAATAAGAGATAACATTGACTGTCACAGTTAACATTTCATGGACCTTGGAAGGGGTATGTGTTCTCATCCAAAGATGTGTGCATGCAGTTACGGGCCACTGCAGTCAACTTTTGGGCATCGTTGGAGCAAAAAAGGGCAAAATCTGGCCTCCTATCAGCTGTTTAAAAGCTATCACCAATTTTCCATTATGGACATGCACACGTATCAGCCATGCCAGCCTCCAAATATTTTTGTTTCAAGCTTAGGACAAATGGTGCCTGTCCCTGCTAAGGCCAGCACTTTTTAGTGTTGCTGCACCATAAATAGGAAACTTATTTGCATGCACCTCTACGCCTTCATCACATTAAAAATAAACAGCTTGCAAAGGAGAAAAGAGCATGGGTGGTCAAGGAGCTGCATAAGTGTGCTTATGAACATGCATATACATTAGTGAAAATAATCTTTAGAATGCATCTAAATGGTAAAAATTACTTTGCTATAATGTGAATAATAGGGGGAAAAATGCACACAAAAATGTGTATAATGGGAGAAATTTACACTAAAATGCTGATGAAGTTCCATGCGGGTTTTTAAAGAATACCATATTTTTTGCTCTATAAGACTCACTTTTTCCCTCCTAAAAAGTAAGGGGAAATGTGTGTGTGTCTTATAGAGCAAATGCAGGCTGTGCAGCTATCCCAGAAGCCAAAACAGGAAGAGGGATCACTGCTTTTGCTGTGCAGCAATCCCTCTTGCTGTTCTGGCTTCTGAGATTCAGAATATTTTTTTTCTTGTTTTCCTCCTCCAAAAACTAGGTGTGTCTTGTGTTCTGGTGCGTCTTATAGAGCGAAAAATACGGTATATACTGCAAAGTGCTGTGGAGATTTGAACTTGAAATGCACGGACTGAACCCCAGCTGTCCCTCGAAGTTCTCCGTATTTTGCAATACAGTTCTCTGAAAAATGCCTATCGTGGGGAAAGATACATACAAACATGTATGTACTAGCAAAAGTATTGTATAGGAATACTGATATTATGGGAAATTGCTTGCCTAAATCTGTGTATTAGGCAAATTTACATATTTTATGATATGAGCATGAAAATGTATACAGAATGATAAGGAAATACTGTGAATTGAATTTAAGTTTGGGGGGAAATGAGAAACTGAGAGAAACCAAAATAGACCGATTCACACATCCCTGAGGAGCGAACATAAATCTCCTCATGGCCTCAGGGCTAGTTTCAATGCAGTTCCTACAATTGCAAGAGTTGTGGGCCTTGTAGGAAGTGTGCATGCCCAGCTATGGGTTGGAGGCGCTTGGTGGGAGGAATGAGGCCATTTTAGCTGGGAGGAAAGTTTTATCCAGACTGATCCCCTGTGAGGTGATTTGGATTGTCAGCAAAATAGTTTTTGCTGCTGAATTTCCTTCTCACCTGTTCAGTCCTATACTTTGCTACCTGGTCCCTGGCAACTAAAATGTTTTCCCTCCTTTGCTGTTTCCCAGCAACCTGAATGAATCCATCTCCAATTGTAATTTTGTCAGTGAAGTGATATTTAGTGGGCTCTGCTCTCTGTCACCACTGAAACCATTGCAACCAAGGGATTAGGCTCTATGTTCTCAGCTCTGCCACCACTAGAGGTGAGGGAGAAATCTGCTCCATTACATTTTCAGGAGAACTTAATTTGCACTTCCTCAGCCAAAAAGTAAACTGAAACACAACTATGCTTTGAAAGTCACACTTCTCCAAATTTTGTGATGAAAATTTACAACCTAAAACTATCCATAGGAATGCATATATTACAGAAAACTATGTATTATTATTATTATTATTATTATTATTATTATTAACATATCCTATCCTTTTCTTCAAGGAGCTCAAGGCAGTGTGCCTAGTTCTTCCTCCTCCTTTTATCCTCACAACAACCCTGTGAAGTAGGTTAGGCTGAAAGGCTGTGACTGGCCCAAGGTCACCCATTGAGGGTCATAGCGGAGTGGGGATTTGAACCCTAGTCTCTCATGCCCTAATCCAACACACTAAGCACGATGCCATTCTGGCTCTCATCCTGACAAAACTGACAGATTCATCCCTCCCAAGCGGCCACTGTTGCTAAGGAAGAAGTCCATTTCACCCATTACTTTGCTCAAGCAAAGTAGGAAAGAACCTTGAAGAAAAAAATGGCAACTGGCCATAACAGAGGGAGTACGCCCTCTCCTCCAGTTCCCGGAGCCTACTTTTGTCTCCCTCCTAGCCACTGAACTAATACTTCCCCCTCCCCAGAATCCCTCCACAAGTTTTCCACAGGCCCCTGCTTGCGTTTCCATATGATAGAGTTGTGAGACGTGCAATTAAGATGCATCCTTGAGATTCATTGAAAAGAAAGCCCTTTCTACATCTTTGCTTTCCTCTTGAAATATCTTCAGTCTGTACAGCATCATCTGCAAAAAATGTGGGAGTAATTTATCAGAAAGACCGATTTACCTTTCTTGGTGTTCTGAATGCAAATCAGCTAATAAGAGTCGCAAGAAGCCACACAAGCAAAGCTGCTAGATTTGTTTTGTTTGGGGTTGTTTGATTTTGTGGATCGAGGGCCCCGACCCCGCTAAGTGAAATAAATACACATGGACACATGGTATAAGGTTAATGGGCAAGAAAAGGCCACAACTTTATTGATTACAGCAGTGAAAAGGTATTGGCTTAGGCATTGGATGACTATAGGTGGTGGGTTTATTCAACAGTAGGTGGAGCCTGTTGATGCTCATCCAACTATAGGCTCACCCCCTGATGTCACCGAGGGTCGTGCCATGGCCTCCCGCCAAGCAGGCATCGGACGGAATACACGACCGCCAGATTCCTTTAACGGAATAACCCACGGTAGATAGCATAGGCGATGGCCACACCTAGCCCTTGACACAGCACAACACATGAATCCAATGCCTAACCTACCCACCAATACCACAAAAGTTGTGACGATTGCTACGAGGTAGGCGAAAAAACCAAAAAGCCTAATGCCAAATGGAAAAATTCCTACCAGGCCCCCCAGACAACCGGGGCAACCAACCTAAGGTCCATAGCAAGGCCAAAAACCTAGACCCTGAGCTAAATGGGAGTGGAGGGTGGGTGACTCGCTGCAGGACGACGAGGACTGAGGGGGAGGAGAAGGAGGGGCAGGGGCTAAGGCCCCTGCCAGGGCGGAGTCCGGGCTCCCGCCCACAACCACTCCCCTCTCTTGCAGGGAGGAGAGTCTTTGTGGATCGAGGGCCCCGACCCCGCTAAGTGAAATAAATACACATGGACACATGGTATAAGGTTAATGGGCAAGAAAAGGCCACAACTTTATTGATTACAGCAGTGAAAAGGTATTGGCTTAGGCATTGGATGACTATAGGTGGTGGGTTTATTCAACAGTAGGTGGAGCCTGTTGATGCTCATCCAACTATAGGCTCACCCCCTGATGTCACCGAGGGTCGTGCCATGGCCTCCCGCCAAGCAGGCATCGGACGGAATACACGACCGCCAGATTCCTTTAACGGAATAACCCACGGTAGATAGCATAGGCGATGGCCACACCTAGCCCTTGACACAGCACAACACATGAATCCAATGCCTAACCGCCACCCGAGCCGCAAAGGGGCTCGCCGCCAATACCCTCACAGCTGCAACCAATCCCTAATGCTGCTAATGACACTGTCCAACCAAATATCATTCCCAATGTCTGTTAGATGAACTCCGTCATTCCGGTACATGGCTTGGTCGCCGATCCGGATACGGTCATGATAAATGACTCGGCCATACATAAAGCGCACCCAACGGGCTACCGCCCGGTTCAGGAGTTTCCTGGTTTTTTCAATGGCCATACAGTTCTGCGCACCGCGCCAGACAATTCTTTTCAAGAAGGAGGACCAGAACACCATTGTTCCAGGGCACAAGGCCGCAATCGACTCCCAGTCTCTTTTTATGCACCACAACAAATCCCCGCTTCTCCTATTGGCCAGGTCATTCTCTCCCAAGTGAATGATAAGGCTGTCAGGAGGGCCAAACATGGCAACTCTGTCAATCAGCAATGGCATAAGCTCTTCCCACCACATGCCGCGTCGCGACAACCAGGCAACTTGTATCCCAGGAGGCAAACCAAGATGATGGGTAAGGCCGCTGCTGACCGCCCGAACGCGGGCCCAATGAACAATACTGTGGCCGCAAATCCACACGGTGCCCCCGGAAACAGCTGAGAACGAAAGAAAGGAGAAAGCGGGTAAGTAGATTCAGTGTAGCGGAGCGCAAACTAACGTATATAACCCTTATAAGCATTGGATTTCCATCGGCCCAATTCTTTAATCTTGTCCGCAGGCAAGCCCAGGCACGCGGCAGTTGAGGCAGCACCGATCCTAAAGGCGTGGGCAGCATAAGCCCGGGAAGCTAAACCACAAGCATCAATAGCTTTGCGGAGTACCCTGGTGAATTGGTGTCTCAGTAAGGGGGACCCGTCTTCGTGTAGCAGAAGCGGACCCTGACCAGGTGGTCTGAGGCGAAGATACTGCCTGGTGTCCTTTACCGGACAAGGGCCCTGCCCCCGGACGCTGTGAGTTTTAGAAGGACACCCCTACCGGCCTGATCAGTTTTGGATTGTCGTATCCGTACCAACATGCTCGCCTCAGACAGCTGTACATCTTCCATAAGGAGGCCCCGCATCACACCATTCGCACTACCTTTGACTACGACCTCGCCCACTCTTAGGGCGGCAAAAAAGGCGATGGCATATGCCACAGAAAAGAGGCGGGCCTCAAACCAGGACCAACAAATTGACCAGAGTTTTTTGCGTATTTGAGAGAGCAACCCGTAAGAAATTGGCTTACAGCCCTGAACCCTAGGGGGTTGTAACCTGCCCCAGCCTTCGATAGCTCTACGGACCAGGAAGTCACTGCATGGATCGGAGGAGAACGTGGCCTTAGCAAAGAAGCTAATGGCGGCTACATGTATTTTTAATGTTTTAGGCGCGCACCCTAGGTCATCAAGGTGTGAAAGGTATTGCAAAACGTCATCGGTGGTGGGAGGCACGCTAGCAGAAAGCCCCGAAGACCCAAACCTGAAGCCCAAGAAATTGCACCAGGCCTTCTTGTAAGACCTGAGGGTGGAGGGTGCGACAGACGCTAATACTCCCTTAATCACTTTGCGTCTCCAACGTTCCACAGGTGCTCCGGAAAGGGTTCGGGCAACAGCTGTGCTCCAGGTACCTGAACCCCATGAAATCACACCAGACCTTCTTATATGATCTAAGCGTAGAGGGTGCGACAGATGCTAATACTCCCTTAATCACTTCACGTCTCCAAGGTTCCACAGGTGCTCCGGAACGGGTTCTGGCAGTGGCTGAGCCCTGGGAGCCAATGCTCAGAAGCGAGGCACTGGAGGACGAATGATTGGAGTAGGCACGACACCCTCTTGGAACGCGATGACTGTTTAGCCAGTATGTTGACCACTGTCTGGTTATCAGTTCTGAAGCACACCCGGTGATTCTGGAACTCCTCAGTCCAAATGTGAACAGCCACAACTAAGGGGGGAAAAACTCCAGAAAAGTGAGATCCCACGTGATAGCCTCGCCTTGCTCCTCTGCTGGCCATTGTTGAGCACACCAGCGTCCCCTAAAGAATAAACTGAAGCCCAAGGACCCAGCGGCATCAGTGAACCTGGCAATTTGAGGACAGGTTGAGGATTTCCTGCCATAAGGAGACCCCATTGTAGTGTTCCAGAAACGTGATCCAGATCTCAAGGTCTGTCTTAACTGATTTTGGGAGTCTTACCCTGTGGTGCGGTTTGTTTGTTTGTTTGTTTGTTTTTGTTATTTTATTTTATTTTTAAGGTTAGATATGCACATAGGCCCCAAGCCTCATTTTGTATCATGACTTTTAAACTTCTGATTTGTTTCTGAGTCACTTGGTGCTCTCTGTGCTGAATCTGAAGGGGGCTGGCACACAGACTAGTTGAATGTGGATGTTCATTATGCACTGTATCATAGTATAGTACAGTGATTATAAAAATATCTGCTTGAGTATATGTTTTCATCATGTGTAAAACTCATAATGAATAAACAAATAGTTCTATATTGTGATCAAGTAACTCCTAGAACAAAATTGTAAGTTTTAGCTTCAGAAAACCAGTTGCTTCTAGCCAACATCCTGTTGCCAATGTAGCTAAAATTTTAGCACTTTTGATTGTTAGCTGATAACACGATTGTTAGTATGACAAGAGATTGGTGGGATGCTCTCCTACAGATTTCCAAAACTGTTGTACTACAGACACAGCCAGGACATTCCAGACACAGCCAGGACATTCCAGAACACTTCTATCTGGTACTGTAAATGTCAGGTTTGAGTTTCACTCAAGCTAGAAAGAACTGCTACATATGCAACATGTTCTAGAAGATTGCCAAAGGTGAGCTCTTGGCCAAAGCATTATCCACTTCAGTGAAGTGTTATTTCTCACCAAACTAGCAATTTGTTTACTAACTATACATGTTCCCTAATATAGTTAAAGCATTGAAATTATGCGATTTCGACTGTTGGGCTTAAAGGCTTACTAGATTATAGGACTAAGGACTAAATCATTATTGTACTTGTTTGCAATTTTGCCCACAGCTGCCCTGCTAATTGGGAGAACAGGAAATGGATCTGGAACACTTCAAAGCAGTACCATTGCTCCCATGTGTCTTCCTGTTTGGGCTGTCATTTTGTTAAAGCTGTGGTCTCGCTGCAGGACGACGAGGACTGAGGGGGAGGAGAAGGAGGGGCAGGGGCTAAGGCCCCTGCCAGGGCGGAGTCCGGGCTCCCGCCCACAACCACTCCCCTCTCTTGCAGGGAGGAGAGTCTTTTTAAAGATACAGCTGATTCGAAATGGTTTCTCTTGGGCTGCATACAGATGTTCCTGCAAACAGAAGTAGGTATGGACTTTTTTGTGGTAGAATGAGCTTTGCCTTCTTCTTCTTCTTCTTCTTCTTCTTCTTCTTCTTCTTCTTCCTCTTCCTCTTCCTCTTCCTCTTCCTCTTCTTCTTCTCTCTCTCTCTCTTTCACACATTTAGTCTCTCGATTAGAATCTCTCTCACAAAAACTTCGAACTTCAGGTGGACTATGAACTTTGTGTTTCAAAAGCCTTTCATGTTTATGTGCTCAAACACTTGTACTTGTTTTAATTAGGGGGAAAAAACCCCATTGTTATTTTTTCACATTTCAAACACTGCTGAGAAGCTGGAAGAGGTGGTTTGGTGACTGACAAAAGGACCAGCCAATCTTCTCTGGGCAAAACTAGCTATTACCAAAGACTGGGGGGGAAATGGTTTTCCTTTAACTCTATCAAGATGCGCAAAATGTGGTCAGTGCACAGTTGGATCCCTGCTCAAATGATATACGGTGGTACCTCGGGTTAAGAACTTAATTTGTTTTGGAGGTCCATTCTTAATCTGAAACTGTTCTTAACCTGAAGCACCACTTTAGCTAATGGGGCCTCCTGCTGCCGCCGCACTGCCAGAGCACGATTTCTGTTCTCATCCTGAAGCAAAGTTCTTAACCTGAGGTACTATTTCTGGGTTATCGGAATCTGTAACCTGAAGCGACTGTAACCTGAGGTACCACTGTATGCCCTTGCCAGCTTTCCCCAGGGAACTGGCTTGCATAGAGAAACTGAGCAGAATCAATGCCCATTCATCAACTGTGCATTAAGAGTTCAAACCTCCTGAAATGGCCGAATGAAGCTAAATTCCCCACAGGAAACTGGCTCTGAGCAGGATATAATGGGGAGTTAAATCCTGCTTCTTTGGCTGTGCACACCGGTTACCTTCAGGGAACCAGCACTGCTTTGCACCCAAGCCCTGCCCATCAGCTGACATCATCCACCCATCAGAGGAAGTGTTACCACCTGGATGACTGACTGGTAGACATGGTTTTGACCCTTGGGGCTAAAGGGAAACCCTTGGCAGGCCAAGATTTCCCCACGGGCTGCAGGTTTCCCACCTCTGAAGTAGGGCATGAATGCCTACAGCACGATCTGCTTTTTCCAGATAGGGATGCAGCTGGCAAATCAATACATTGTTTGGGACAAGTGTCTAGAACAATATCTATTCTCAGTGTTCTCAAAATGTACGTATAAAAAGATTTCTTACCGCAGCATTCAAAATGCTGCACACAAAAGACTAAACATAAAGAGCGTTCTCAAAGCCAGGGAATAGGACTGTATCAACATCTGTTTCTGAGAGTAAAGGATGCAGCTATTATAGCTGCATTAATTTACGTTTCATTTTCAGAAAGACAAAATAAATTCGTTAAACAAAGCTAATGAATTATAAAATCAGGAAATCAGTAACACAAGTTGTGCATGGAATGAAGGTGAACAAGTTTATATAATTATAAATCAGAAACAATATTATTTCATGATACATCTGTCATGATTGTAAGGGTACCAAAAGCTTTCCCCCCCCTCACCTGAAGCCATATAAGCCACTCCCCTCACTCTACCACTTCCAAGGAAGGGAGCTATCCCTCTCCCAACAGAACTGGCCACCTTAATGGTGAGTTTCTGGTGCTGACACCAGTCCCAACAAAAGGCGGGAGAATAAGGAGGAACTTGGTGGAGTCCACCATCTGAGGAAAAGCTGCTCTAGCAGACATCTGAAGTAGACTGGGGAAAGCACCAAAAGGGAAAAAAGAGAGAGACTGATATGAGCCACTGCTTCTTGAATTCTGAATTTGTCCATCTGTGTCGCCCGAAGCAATGGAAGGAGGCAAACACACATTTCAAAAGTTCATATAATTTATTTAAAACTAAAATCACTGTTGGCTCCAGAAGTTAACTCTTTCTTGGCTGGTCCCAAACCCAACCGTGTGTGTGTGTGTGTGTGTGTGTTGGGGTGGGGGGATTTGAAGGAACTTAATGGAGAAATAAACTAGATGTGATATCTTATTCAGCCGCATCAGAGTTTTCAAATATTATGCATGCAGTCTGCAACCAGCTGATTTCTGAATTGCTCCAGTAGATGAGTTTCATAGACGTTTATTTTCAAATTCAGTTGTCAGCACACTGCCAATTCATAAAACTAACCCTGCAGTAATATCAGCCCATCACTAAATAGGTTGACAGACTGCACTGCATTTTTTTTATAGTGGATCATTTAAATCATGAATCATTCATAGTCTCACACAGGTGCTGAAAACAGTGCAAAACCCGCTGTCATGCTAGAGAAGTCTGGCACAGGAGTGCAGCAATGGACAGAATAGTTCTGTCCTCTGCAGTAGACCTAATTATATTGGCTTAAGCAGACAAAAGGCAAGCAAACAGTTTGTACTGCAGAAATAAAAGCCACAGAAAGACTATTTTCATTGTATTGTATTTATACGGTGCAAGCAGTAAATACATCAAATAAATTGTAATTTATTCCAACTGGGGAAAAGTACACACTCAGGTGTGAATCACAACCAGCCAGACTTTTATGCAATAATGAAATATATGTAGCCCTGTTCACCTGATCCCCATCCTTTGTATCTGGAGATAATTAGCATCAGAATAAGTCCCCTGCACTGGGTCTTGTGGAAATCACAAGGGGGAAAATGACTAGCATGGTTCTGTTTTCCCATAATACAGTCACAAAGCATGTTTGTTGATGGCACTCTATCTCCACTCCAAAAAAAATCTGGCAATAAAGTATTTCAGAAACCAGCAGGTTGCAAACCCTGCACATAATATTTGGCAGAATTTTCAAATTCCTGTTGGACATAACTATTTTTTTTGGGGGGGGGGTAAAGATATGAAAGGGCCACCTTGCAGTTGTGATGGGAGCTGTTTCCTCCCACACACAAAAAACCCCAAGGAAAATATTGATTCCCCTTCTCCCATCCCCCCCCCCCCCAGTTACAAGTGATAAAAATAGGACATTTGAAAGAAGTTTCTCTCTCTTCCTGCAACATTTAAGCAAGCATTTCATGCCTCTCTAAAGTCCTCTGACTGACTCTAGGGACAGCTTCCAGATGGATCCTTTAGCATTACAGAGTGAGTTGAGTGTGCAACAGACTTCTGAAGTAAATTTTGACATTGTGTTTTAAAATAACAGGGCTACAGCCAGGTCATAGTGCTAGAGATCCCTTGAACCCAATTCAGAGCTTAGCGATATTAGAGATTATATTTGTCTGGGTTACTAGACAAGCAACATTCTTGAAATTGGGAAAGAACTTCCAAAAATTGCACACTATAGAGCAGGGGTCAGCAAACTTTTTCAGCAGGGGGCCGGTCCACTGTCTCTCAGACCTTGTGGGGGGCTGGACTATATTGGGGGGGGGAATGAATGAATTCCTATGCCCCACAAATAACCCAGAGATGCATTTTAAATAAAAGGACACATTCTACTCATGTAAAAACACGCTGATCCCCGGACCGTCCACGGGCTGGATTTAGACTGGGCCGGATCCGGCCTCTGGGCCTGAGTTTGCCTACCAATGCTATAGAATATCTTCAAATGTGAAGGCTTAAAAGCTTTTTTCAAAACCCTGCACTGCTTAAAAAAATATTCCTCTGGAGTTCTTCAGTGCTCCACAGGCAACCTCCAGCCACTCTTCTTGAGAAGTTCAGTAGAGGACATCCTGATGTCACACCATCCCTGCAAAAACAGGCATTCCAGGTAGGCACGGGGCAGAAATTCAATCCAGTTCACATTTAAAGGTGTACTTACCTAGTCAGCATAGGGACGCGGGTGGTGCTGTGGGTAAAACCTCAGCGCCTAGGACTTGCCGATCGCATGGTCAGCGGTTCGAATCCCCGCGGCGGGGTGAGCTCCCATCGTTCGGTCCCAGCTCCTGCCCACCTAGCAGTTCAAAAGCACCCTTAAGTGCAAGTAGATAAATAGGTACCGCTTTATAGCGGGAAGGTAAACGGCGTTTCCATGTGCTGCTCTGGTGCCGGTTCGCCAGAGCAGCTTCGTCACGCTGGCCACGTGACCCGGAAGTGTCTGCGGACAGCGCTGGCCTCCGGCCTCTAGAGTGAGACGAGCGCACAACCCTAGAGTCTGTCAAGACTGGCCCGTACGGGCAGGGGTACCTTTACCTAGTCAGCACTTTCCAAAATGGCATATGAACCAAAACTCATCTGTCCTTCAAAATTTGCACACCTCCCAATCTTGCAATCCAGTTCTCCAGCAATTATGCACAAAAGTGCACATACTAGGGTTAAGTGTGTATAAAAATGCATGTATTCGTGAAAATAGCATACAATATTAGGGGAAAATTCAAATATGTATATTAACCCAAAGTGCATACAGAGGTATTAGCAGAAATTCATGCTATGATACTGATAAATTTTCATAACAACTTCTTTATATATATATAAAAATAAAAAGTAATGAATAGTAATGTGTCAAACTGAACTTAAGACTGCAAAAATGAAGGGGGAAACCAAAATGGGCAGATTTGACCATACCTAATTCCAGGAAGCTGATAAGTTGGCTGGTGAAGTGAGTGCAAAGTTGTGAAGAAGAAAAAATACAAGTGATAATGCACACTATTTGGCCACCTCATAATTATTTTAAGGGAAGAGGGGAGTAAAAACTATTTGCTGTCAGGATTTATTTATGTATTAGGCATGGTATTCAAATGCGTTTTACTCACAGTAGAGCTATGGAAATGAATGGACCTCACTTAGTTATGTCTCTTCATTTAAATGAGTTTACTCTGAGTAAAACATCACTGAATGCTAGCTAAGATTTCTTATCTAGTCTTTAGTATAAGGTCCAGCGTTTCCGTTTAATGCAAGGTCAGAACTAGGCATGACACCTGTATGTTGCATAACATTGTTATCCAAACCAAGCAGTGCTAGGCCAGCACTACATATTGCATTCTACAAGGATGCTTTTGGGATACTATAATGTGGATACTATAGTTTGAAGACATATATAATTGGACTACAATTTGGGGTGGCTCTGGTCCTACTCGGGTGGTCATTTCCAGAGGGTGGTTCTTGGGGAGTAATGTTTGGCCCAATGAAGTCTTCAATGTGGAATTCCTCAGGTTTTGATTTTATCCCCTGTGCTGTTTAATATATACATAAAACTGCTGAGCGGGGTCATCCAGAGTTTTGAAGTATGTAGTCAACAATATGCTGACTATTTCTCCTTTACATCTGGAGGTGTGGCAGTGGATGGGCTGGACTGCTGTCTTGTCTCTGTAATGGACTGGATGAGAACCAATAAACTAAAGCAAATACAGTGGTACCTTGGGTTACGTACGCTTCAGGTTACAGACGCTTCAGGTTACAGACTCCGCTAACCCAGAAATAGTACCTCGGGTTAAGAACTTTGCTTCAGGATGAGAACAGAAATCGTGCTCTGGCGGCAAATCCTGGTCCAATTGCACTAGCTGCCAATTAGTTTTCAGGCCCAATTCAAAGTGCTAGTGTTGACCTATAAAGCTTTAAACAGCTGAGAATCACAATACCTCAAGAACTGCCTCTCCTCATATGAACCGACCCAAACCTCGCAATCATCCTCTGAAGCCCTTTTTTATGTTCCTCCTCTGCAAGAGGTCTGGAGGGTGGTAACATGTAAATGTCAAACTAACATGGGCTACAACAGTCATTTAAATTACAAATGTCTTCCCTCAGTTTCTGCTCTGTATTACAATGGCAATAGATTCAAATAAATCATGCTGAAGAGGCTCCGTAGGAATTTCAATCAAATGTGCGAAAATGTGCTTAAGCAGACCTTTCAGCTTCTGACCACCTAACAATCAAGATTGGAACTTTTGATGACCTAGTTTGGATCTGCAATCACATGCACATTTAATTGGGGTTAAGTCTCTTTGTACTTGGTTTTCCTTTCATGGAAACATGCATAGCATCAGCCTGCCTAGAAATAAATGTGAACAGTTGAAGAATACAGCTTTCAAAATATCACTCATTTATTTGTGCACGACACCTTGCCTTAACTAATGCTAATCTTGTACAGGTTGTTCTGGCCTTGACAAAACAGCTGAATAGTGAATGATTCCAGTTTACAAGTACATGAACTTTCTAAGAAGGTTACCAAATGTCACCTTTCCTTTCTAGGTTTATTTTTAAAGAAAAACATTTCAACTAATGAGATGTGATGGTAACAAAGCTCTGATTCCTTGTTCAGCGTACCTACAGCAGTTCAGCCATTTTTATTAGTAACACCACGAGCCATCACTGCAATCTGACTTTGCATTTCAGTGGTATGTCTAAATGTCATCCTGACATACTACAAAACTCCATATTGGGGGGCTGTGCAGGTGGGTGGTATAAATCATAGCAATGAATTCATACAACCCTTCCTTTTCCTAACTCATTTGGGACCATAGATCACTACAAACTGAATGTCTTATAATCTGCTTGGCTCAATAGAGCAGCACATTTTTCAAGCAAGAGTGGTTTGTCATTCCATAGGTTCAAGTCATTACAGAGGCAGACAATGCTATAGCAAAAGAAGACTAAGGTCCACAGGTCTGGCACATTAGAGGCATTCTCTTGACTTGATGCTCAGTCTTGATTACCAACAATAATCCTCTTCCTCTTCAACCACATATTCTGCAGGGTTTTCCCCCCTAGAGGTGCCACCCCATGTTCTGGAAGTTGTTTCTGTGTTTACTTAAGCTGTTTTAAGAGCAGAATATGCCACAGGGCCTTTTCTGCAATAGCTCCAAATCTCTGGAATGTTCCCACCAGGGAGGCCCTCCTGGCGCCAACTTTAGCATAGGTTCTGTGTCAGGCAAAGATGTTTCTCTTTCCCTGGGCACTTGGCAGTGCCAGTGAAGGGATGTTTTCACTCTGAATGTGTTTTTAATATGTCTATGCATTTTTATTACTGCATCACCGTATTTTATTCTGGTAAATAGCTCACGTTGTGAGAAGTGATTCATAAATTCAGTAAATGAACTAAGCTAAGCTCCTGAAACAGAGAGAGCCTGTCATGAAGGAGCCAGACGAACCTGCATTACACCACTAACAAACTCAACATTTCATTCGGGACATAAAGGGACAATGCATGCCCCATAGCAAGGCGTGGCGCAAACAGTGGGGACTTTCGTAGTGAACTCTCTCACAAAAATGTTGAGGCATAAAGAGTTTGGGGGTGTTTTCTTCTCTGTGTTTAAGTGCAAGAATTGATGGTTGGTATAAAGCCAGTGCCCAGGAGTTCCATTTTGATGATCTAAGACAAAAGCCCTACGCAGTCATTACAATTAGGGCAATGTAACACATGAGATGGTGCACTGGGGAATGAGTACACTAGTTATGCCCCCTTTCCATCACTATTTATGTCGCCTTCTGTGGGGAGCCTTCTGGAAGCAAAAGGATCCCGACTTCAGACAGTCATCCTCAATGAGTTGGAAAGCAATATAAATGGTGGCAGAGGGAGTGTGTGGGACCAGAGCACTTGATTTTATACCATCCTCACAGGTTTACGCTGCCCTGGGCTATGGCACACACTGCAGTAATATTTGAAATACAGTGGTACCTCAGGTTAAGGACTTAATTCGTTCTGGAGGTCTGTTCTTAACCTGAAACTGTTCTTAACCTGAGGTACCACTTTAGCTAATGGGGCCTCCTGCTGCCACGCCGCCGGAGCACGATTTCTGTTCTCATCCTGAAGCAAAGTTCTTAACCCAAGGTACTATTTCTGGGTTAGTGGAGTCTGTAACCTGAAGCGTCTGTAACCCAAGGTACTACTGTATTTGAAATGCAGCTGGCTCCAGCACAAAGGGTGGGAGGTCATTGCTGGAGTCCATCTTTGTCTGGATGAAGCCACGTTTCAGTTGGTGCAGAATTACTTAACTTTGAACCCCTGCTTTCCTTTCAGGGAGCTAAAGAAGGAAGAATTCGCTGTAAGGAAACCTAATGGCTGCACAAACCAAAGATTCATAAACACAGCGCAGGCTACATCCTATATTTTCCCCTTCCAGTGCAACAATACTGACTTTTTTAAAAAAGAAATATGGAAACAAAGGGGCAGGATAGTTGAAAAGAATGCCTGCGTTGTTCTTTACCATCAGTCTTATTGGTCCTGACAGGGAAGTGTATTATCACTGAGGAGAGCACTTGGAGAAATTGCTTGATGCCCTAATGCAACTGAGCTCCTTCGGCTTGATGCTGATACATCTGTCTTTATTTTTGGTGTGGCGGCCTTAGTTTGGATAGCCGCTCCTTCCCCCGTGCCCCGGAGATAAATGCTCCCTTTCTCTAATGTTCTCAGCAGTGGCCAACTGATTGACCGCACCATATTTGCGCGTAACTAAGACTGAGGAACCATTTGAGCAGTAGAGAGTTTAGTTTGCTTTGGAATGAGTTGGGTCAAATAAGGTTTTTCAAGCTCTTCATCAAAGTTAGGAAGTCTTAGCGAGGCACCTAAGGCACTTTACAAGAGTTGAGTGTACTCTGGCAGAGATCATCAAGAAAACGGTAAATTCAGGTGTCTGTTCAGTGAGGGTGGAAAACACACACATAGAGAATCTAGACTAAGCCTTTTATTCATTACCATGTTGGGATCCAAGTCTTAAATATAGCACTCTTGTTTAATTTATGGTAATAATATTTACAAGGATTCTTTAATACTTCAGACTGGATATCATTCCTAACACCCTAAAATGGGGAAAACATCACATGAGCCAGAATGCACAGAAGGTTTAGAAGCTCCTTCCTTCTATTAACTGGTCCTGTACCTCCCAGTGAATTTATATTCAGCATTTTTTATACAGTAAAATGTATAGACATTTAAGAGATGTACATCCACCTGCAAAAAGAAAGGATCGTCAATTGTGTTAATTATAACTTTCCACATTTACTTTAATGGTTTTTTTTTTTTTTAAAGAGAAATGTAGCTGGTAGTAATGAAATGAAAAATGTGTATCTAGTGTTAAATGCCAGTAGCCTTGTTACCACAGCTGTGTCAATACTAGGGGGAGGGGGGTGCAGAAGTATCCTTTGGCAATACCAGCCACTTTGGAAAACTGTAGGAGTTGTGTTTATATCTATCCTGAAATGTCATGTTGTAAATTTTAGCAAAGGTGAAGGAAAAACTTCAATTGAATCCTTTTTAAAAACATAGCCAGGCTATTCCTCAATGCTGACAGAGGGAGATTTAATGGCAACATGGTTGCGGGCTGTGCTTTATTGTACAACTCTGCCTTGTTGCTTCTGAGCAGAGAGCTGGGTATCTGCATCAATGCTCATTTCTTGCATTTGTTTTTTCCAGATCCATTGTTGTGGGAAGCCCCTAAAGGGTAACTAAGATGAAAGAGGAGGGACAGTAAAGCAGAGTGTGATCTACACTTCTGTTTTTTTTTTTTTAAAGAAATTTATTGGGTTTTACAATAGAAATAAACATAATAAACAATGTAACATATATCTTAACATAATTTCACATTTTCTTTGGACTTCCTCACATCTCCCGCTTCCACTTTCATCGTTATAACATTTTGTCAGCAATTTATTATCTTATTTACATTCTTATATCCCTTCTATGTTTCATAATCTTCTAGTTCTCAAAAAGAGTTATATTTTCACAATCTTACTTATTTTCTTAAAATCATCTAAATTTAGTGGTGCTCAGTTATTTTGATCTAGCATCCTGTTTAGCATTCACTCAAGTTACAATATTTTTGTAAATAATTCTTAAATTTCTTCCAATCCTCCTCAGTCTTCTCTTCTCCCAGGTCACGAATTCTGCCGGTCATCTCAGCCAGTTCCATGTAGTCTATCAGTTGCATCTGCCATTCTTCCAGTGTGGGTAGATCTTGAGTTTTCCAGTGCTTTGCGAGAAGTATCCTTGCTGCTGTTGTTGCATACATAAAAAATGTCTGGTCCTTCTTTACCACCCCTTGGCCGACAATACCCAAAAGGAAGGCCTCTGGTTTCTTAGTGAAGGTATATTTAAATACCTTTTTCAGTTCATTATAAATCATTTCCCAGAACGCCTTCACTTTAGGGCAAGTCCACCAGAGGTGGAAGAACGTTCCCTCACACTCTCTACATTTCCAACACTTATTGTCAGTCAGGTGGTAAATTTTTGCAAGTTTGACTGGGGTCATATACCATCTATAAATCATTTTCATTACATTTTCTTTCAAAGCGTTACATGCAGTAAATTTCAATCCAGTACTCCACAACCTTTCCCAGTCCTCAAACATGATATTATACCCAATGTCCTGTGCCCACCTTATCATAGCCGATTTAACCGTTTCATCTTGTGTATTCCATTTTAACAGCAAGTTATACATCCTTGAAAGTACCTTGGTCTTTGGTTCTAACAATTCTGTTTCTAGTTTCGATTTCTCCACCTGGAACCCTAGTTTCTTGTCATTTTTAAAAACTTCTTTAATCTGAGCGTAATGTAACCAATCTCGCACTTTATCCTTCATTTTCTCCAAACTCTGCAATTTCCAGTTGTCTCCATCTTTTTCTAGTATTTCCCAATATTTTGGCCATTTAGCCTCCATATTGGGTCTTTTTCGGGCCTTAGCTTCCAAAGGTGAAAGCCACCTTGGGGTTTTATTTTCCAGCAAGTCTTTATATTTTGTCCAGACATTAAACAGTGATTTTCTGACAATATGGTTCTTAAAGGCCTTATTTGCTTTAACCTTGTCATACCATAAATATGCATGCCATCCAAAAGCATTGTTAAACCCTTCCAAATCTAACACATCAGTGTCTTCAAGAAGTAGCCAGTCTTTTAGCCAGCAGAACGCTGCGGCTTCATAATACAACTTTAAGTCTGGCAGGGCAAAGCCCCCTCTTTGTTTTGCATCAGTTAATATCTTAAACTTAATTCTGGGCTTTTTGCCCTGCCAGACAAACTTAGAAATATCTCTCTGCCACTTCTGAAAGCACTCCGTTTTGTCCAAAACCTGAAGTGTTTGAAATAAAAACAACATCCTTGGCAATACATTCATCTTGATAGCAGCAATTCGGCCTAACAAAGAAAGTTTCAATTTTGACCAACTATCTAAGTCTCTCTTAATTTCTGTCCAGCATTTTTCATAGTTGTCCTTAAATAGACTTAGATTTTTTGCTGTTATGTTTACCCCTAGGTGTGATCTACACTTCTGAATCAAATATAACTAGGAGTCTTTAGGTATTTTTTTTTTTAATAACTAGGTTGGAACTTCTCAGAAAATACTTTTCTGATGCATTTCCTGATGTGGAAGGCGCCTAGTGATCCTATAGTTCCCAGGCCAAGCTGAAAGCAACATTTTTTGTTCCACCTTCAGATATTCCTTCTCCACAGATTATTGTACTTTCTTTTGAAGTACCTGTACCTGGAAAGCAAACCAGTTCCAGAACAGAAAACATAACATTGTGAAAATATATAGCATTATTTCTATTTGCTGCTTTTATCACCTGAAGGCAGCAGCAAAATACCTGCCACAAGTGGATTTGAAGACCATTCAAAAGATTCCCTTTGAGGCAATGGTGGAAACCTCCAAGAAGCATGAAACGTGCCTTATCTCTGATGTCTTTGAACTGTCCCCATTAAAATTCGGGTAAGGTGAATAAATCACTACACTTTGCCCTGTTCAGGAGTTCATCCTTCATGCTATTACAAAGTGTGTGTGTGTGTGTGTGTGTGTGTGTGTGTGTGTGACAGGACTGGGGTTTCTGGCCCTACCCTAATTCCTATTTCTTTGGGGAAGATGTGAAGAAGTGAACCTTCTCTCTCTCTCTCTCTCTCTGGGAAACCTGATTGTAGTGACTTCTAAATCACATCAGGGGCCTGCATACCTAAAGCAAGCTATCCTCTTCAGACTTTCCCTCAACATATAGATGGTACTGCATGAGAGGGAAGGGCCTCAGCTTTTTAATCCCTGGCATCTCCAGGTAGGGCTGGGAGAGACCCCTACCTGGAACCATGGAGAGTCACAGCCAGTCAGTGTAAACAACACTGGTCTACAGAGATGAAAGGTCTGACTCAGTGCAAAGCAGCTTCTCATGTTCCTGTGAGCGGCAAATGCGCAAATAGGCCTATGGTCCTTTAACCAAGATGCTGTTTTCTTGCTACAGAATGTGAATTGCTAATCACACTGTGAAAGTAATTACTTTATTAACAAGAGATGCAACAGAAAAAGTGATATTTTATAGCCAATTAAAAGTAGCTGTAACTTTGTGTTTTGACTAGTCTTGAGGTTTGTGTTCTGAAGTCGTCACATGTAATTATACAAAACAGGTGTTGATCAACTGAACACAGATTGGAGAAGGCAAACAGGCCTTCTAATGTGAGAATTTGTTTTTTACTGAATTTGTTTTTTTACTTTATCTTTCTCACCTCCCAAGTCTATTACAATAATTAAAAGTCTACCATTTTGAACTGTAGGCAAATATGCACAAAATCCACATATACAAGAAGGGATACAACAACAACAACAATGGTGATGTTGTTTTATTATTTATACCCCACCCATCTGGCTGGGTTTCCCCAGCCACCCTGAGTGGCTTACAGCATATATAAAAGCATAGTAAAACAACAAACATTTAAAACTTCCTGATACAGGGCTACCTTCAGATGTCTTCTAAAAGTTGTGTAGTTGTGGAGAGGTCTCTGTTTCCCCATGGAGAAGAGGCTATATAACCAACAATGTGTGGGGGAGGAAGAGAAGCACATCCCACCAGTAACCTTTGGGGTTACAGGCTCCTTGCTGGGAGGGTGACATTTTCCTCACACCCATCTTTCTTCCATGCTTCCCCCATGACCACTACCACCACTATCCCCACCACCACCCATGCCCTATGATTCCTGTTGTATCCCCCCCAGTGGTAATGTATACCTTCATAGGAGAAGCATGACAACTATCGCTCTGAAATTTGACAGGCGTCTTCCCCTCAGAAGGGGAGATCACGCCTACAAATTGCATCCAATTCTGACGGGGGGAAAGTTATAGACATTTTCTTTATTTTTTTGTAAAAGATGCCATGGCTGCAAATCCCTTGTATCTGCTTACAATTTGACAGAATTGATCCACTCTGAAAGAGTTCCTGTGCCTGTAAATTTCACCCACTTTGTCCAAAAAAGGGGATGGGGGTAGTTATGGCCTTTTTTTGAATTTGCATTATAGTGAATGAAGAAAAGAGAACTTAGTTTTATAAACAATGGCTCAGAACCCATGGCATGGATAGAACTGGAGAGAGCAGAGAACTTAAAAACTGATTTTTTTTTACAAAATGCGCAAATTCAAAAACAAGGCAAATCTTGGGGCCTGAGCTTACCCCTGCATTTTGTATTCTATGCAAACTTATTTAATATGTACGTATATATGATAAATGCCTTTCTATATTTCTTTATGATGTAAAAAATGAGATTTCCTGGAAAAAAGAAGAATAAAAACACCAGAGTTAAACCATCATAAAGCTTGCTAAGATGAAGGTGGGCCACCCATGAGATCAGCATTTCCCCCCATACTTATAAAGCACAATCTTTCCAGGTAGGAATATTTTTATCCAGGAAAAGTGATTTACAATCCAGCTCTTCTGAATCCAGCTCTTCTGAACGCGGGTGGCGCTGTGGGTAAAACCTCAGTGCCTAGGACTTCCTGCTTGGCAGGGGGTTGGACTCGATGGCCCTTGTAGTCTCTTCCAACTCTATGATTCTATGATTCTAGGACTTGCCGATCATATGGTCGGTGGTTTGAATCCCCGCGGCGGGGTGAGCTCCCGTCGTTCGGTCCCAGCTCCTGCCCACCTAGCAGTTCGAAAGCACTCTTAAGTGCAAGTAGATAAATAGGTACCGCTTTATAGCGGGAAGGTAAACGGCGTTTCCGTGTGCTGCGCTGGTGCTGGCTCGCCAGCTGCAGCTTCGTCACGCTGGCCATGTGACCTGGAAGTGTCTTCGGACGGCGCCGGCTCACGGCCTCTAGAGCGAGATGAGCACGCAACCCTAGAGTTGGACACGACTGGCCCGTATGGGCAGGGGTACCTTTACCTTCTTCTGAATAAGTCACTGCATTCTGTGTGTGTGCATCTCTATATCTACTTGCTAAAATGGCTGGATGTTATTCCAAGTAAAATGAAAAGCAAATGCTGAGAAGGGAAAACATTTGGGTTATATAGAAAGTTACAGGTCATCCAAGGAGTTACACTGCCATACCAATTTCTGAGCGCAGTGCAAGGTTCAAATGTCACAGAGAAAATACTTTCCTGTTTCTTCTGGATTCTTCTTGATTCACTCTTAACTATCTGCCATAACACTATTAACAGCTGGAGGGGGAGGCAAGCACAGAAGGTGAAGAAAGAGCTGTGAGTGAAGGGGGGGGGGAGAGGTTCTCCTCATCCTTTGGACCCCCTGGGAAACTCAACAAATCTCCTGTACTTGGAAATAGGCAGTGCAGCTGAACGAGTCTGTGCAAAGTTCCAGGAATTAGGTAGATTAGTTCATTAAAATGGAAATGGAAGCAAAGCGGATCCCTCATCCCTAGCTGGCCTCCAGGCAAGAGGCCCTGTTCCTTGTTCCAGAACTCTGTGGCATTAAGCAGCTCCCATGCCACAGCTGTAACATCTTGAAGGCACCTCCATTTGGGTTTGTCAGGTTACAGCATTGTTGCCACAAAAGGCATGTATCATCATTCAGTGAGGGCAACTGAATACAGGTGCAATGATCTAATATTTTATCAACACTGTCAGCAAGCCACTGCATTTTAGGGAATAAACTTCAGCCTTCTGAAAATGAAGTCCAGACTCATTATTTAGCTGATCAAAACAAACATCTTGGTGAGTGGACACGGGGTCAGTGGAAGGTGAGAGGCGCTGAGTTTTACTGTTAACCTTTATTTCAACACTTCTCATCAAGAAGAAAATTCTCAAACGTTTAATTGCCTCTGGAGGAGGCTGGCTCATGGAAGCAGGGACTGCCTTCTGAGGAGTTTTGTCACACTTCTGAAAGAATGGAGCATATTGTCAAATCTACAGGATTAAAAGTGCAAAGTACAGTAGTTGCCCAGAATTTGCTCAAGGTGGGACTAAATGCCACAACAACAAGACATGCCATAGAGGTCAGGAAAACATCATTGATATGGATGGAGCAGCTGGAAATTGCCCAAATAGCGTGTTGTCCTTTTACTTGATATCTTGCCTGCTTGTCTTTTGTCAGCTCCAGGAGCAGCAGATTTAATGGAGCAGCTATGATGAAGCTGGAAGCTGGAGTTAGGACCTTTGGAGCCATGTCTCTGATTAGAATCGTGACAGCTGGCACAGTTGTTCTGGGTGCAGGCCATCTCCAAGCAAAAGAGCCTGCAGGCACCAGCAGTGGTGATGGGACCTTGCCTGGAGCAGGGAGGGAATGAGGAAAAGGCCCCACAATCATAATGACGGCAACTGGTTGGAGGTCAGTTGGTGAGAGACAGAGCATTGTCCACTCCTAAATGCATGCATCATTGATGCTAGGAAGGTGCCTGAGTACTTCCTGGGGACCAGTTGGTAGGGGAGGATTTAAACAAGTTCTTAAATAAATAAAACATTTGTTTTTAAAACTGATCGTTTTTTTAGGAAGAAAATGTCCATTTAGTGTTAATGAGCCCTTCATTTACTCGGAGAAGAAAGTAACCGAGAATTAACCCCCCTCCCATTAAATCATAAATGCACTATAGTAAAAGAAGATCATTCAGTTATTTGATCATTTGGTTGCCACACTGGGAAGTTCATCCATAAATGCAAATAGATGAAACGAGAGGTTCATGTAACACTTGCTGGGGTCTGGGTACCACCTGCTAATTCTGCTGATATCCTATGGAGCATTGACAAAGGTTTTCTTACCTAATTGGTGCGAGATAATAGGTTAACTGAAGGAAGAGCAGTAATATAATCAGTTGTCCAGGCCCTTGATAACGATGGGTTACTTTTCTTGTTTAAATCTTTGGCTATGATCCACAAAGATACCTGTGGTTTCCAACCACTGGCATTTGAATATAACTTTTAGCATCCTGGTATTTATAGCAAGCTATTTATAAAAATAAGTGGGTCATAATCAGAGATAGTCCATCTATTTGCTCAAGGTGAAGGGCCTTGAGAGCAGACCTCACTCACAACACAATAAATCTGGAAATACAAAAGAAGCTACTTTATGAATTATAGTTGCCTTCACTGTTGGCTGTTTCAAACTCTCTCTCATAACAGTAAGTACATGAGCTTTATCTGTACAAATTTTAAATAGATTTATTGGGTATTAACCTCTTTAAAATGGCAGCCATATATCCACTGATGAACATACTTTTAGCCCAAATATTTATGCTACACAATGTATCACTGTCTTCTCGCCAAGGATTTTGCAGTAGGAAGAGCAAATAAAAATCTGCAGAAATAATAGCATTTTGGGAATGACTTACAAGAAATCATTAAAATAATGCAATAACGTGTTTTGTTTCGTTTTTGGGCACAAGGAAAGACAGACAATGTTTGCCTCTTATAAACAGCTGGCAAAAACACCCAAACCCCACTTCCTCAATAAAAAGGAGAGTTATGTTTTTAATTTAGTCTCCTTTTTGCACTTCTATTTCAAAATAATAAATTCTTGAGATCCTGCTGAAGATATGTAGTAAATGGGAATAGTTTACTGAAAGTTGTACCATGGTGGCAACAGAAGCAACACATCATTAAAAGACAGGCAGTGAGCTTGTGCCCCCCCCCCAAGGACCCCACCAGCATGTGTGAGGGAGCTGCAGGGCATCCTGCTTTCAAACAAATCTCAGATCCAAAGCCTTGGATCCAAACAGGTTGGAATCATGCCCAAATCACCATCAAGATTTCCCAGCATATTTATAGGCAAATGTTGAAACAAAAGGCCCAACATAGTCTTAATTAATAGCACCCCTTCAAATATATGTGTAGGACATGTGAATGTCGGGGGTGGAAGTGGGGAAGAGAGACTCAGTGGAGGCCTAGTCCCTACTTGCACACCCTCCTTAACTGTAACACCTGGAAAGTTCTCACACCTTCTGTTAAACCAGGGAATGATTTAAATATTTAGGCTAGCTTTTGAAGAACACTTGATAGATTGCATTTCTATCCCACCTTTTTTTCCTTGTTTAATCCCCACAACAACTCTGTGAGGTAGGTGAGGCTGAGATCTTACATGTCTGCTCAGATCATTTGCTTTCAGTGAGGTACCTCTCCACATCCTGACTTCAATGTCTAGCATGGCTGATCTATGAAAAATACAGTTGCCTGCATGGATTTCCCTCCACTCCCATCCTCACAACGACCACCCTGTAAGGAAAATAATACTTAAGAATGAATGACTGTCCCGAGGTCACCCGGTAAGCTTCATGGCTGATCTTGGAAACTGAGGGCCTTACAATTATGAGGGCCTGGGCCTTTAAATGTATTAGCCTATTGGTGAATTTAACCCAACAACAACAACATTTTATTATTTATACCCTGCCCATCTGGCTGGGTTTCCCCAGCTACTCTGGGCAGCTTCCAGTAAAATACAAAAACATAATGAAATAGCAAACATTAAAAACTTCCTGATAAAGGGCTGCCTTCCTGATACAGACCCTACATGTTTCGTGAATAGGGATAGAAACAACCCTCTATGGGTATATAGGTGCAAAGCACTCAGGGTGGTGGGAAATGCTGGTCTTCGTGAAACCATTTTTTTGCTTCCCTCAAAGTTTCTTGGATGTTTTGCATGAACAAGGACCTCCAGATTTGTTTAGATATTTTACTTTGGGTGTATGATAAAGGATGTCTTAACCATTATAGATAAAAAACAACTCTTACATCATTGGAATACAAATGGTAGCTCTTATGCTGTTAGGTAAACGAAGCATCACATTTCAGCTGGTTTGCATGAAAGCAAATGTAGGCAAATGAACTGCGTGAGAGCGGTTAAATTTCACGGCTATGAACTTGAAACTTTGTTATATGTGGAGAGACCCATCATGGCTCATTTTGGGATATTTTCTTGAAAATTAATTGGATTATTCAGGGAGTATGATACACTCATGGGGTCCAACAAAATGTCCATAACACATTTAAGCAGATTTAAAAAAATCAAAAGACATGTGGATGAGGCCCAGTGGGAGCAGGTGAGAATCTCAGATTCTCTTTGTACTTTTTGCAATTCACTCAATTAAAAATCTTTAACATCTGTTAACATTTCCCAACTTAAAACCACCCAAGCCATCCATTTTGATTTGGAGCCTCTGTACAGTAAGTTTCCATCTGTCTGCTTCTTTGCAATGCACTACAATTAACAGATTACTTGAAATCTTTGTGGTGTTTGCCCCCTCTGATTTCCCCCTTAAATTTAGACTAGGAAGCATCAACAGTTAACTAGAAGAAGTTCTTCTTAGGAATTCTTACATAATGATAAAAACCTTGGGTGCTTTATCTTGGGACAGCTTTACAAAGGGGATATTTTTTAACTTCCCAATGCACCTTCAGTGATTTTTAGCACCCATTTTGCTAATGCATTTTTAAGCTGAATACTACTGACATCAAATTTTAAAGAGCCTTTTCCTTATTCCCCACTGAATCCCATATTTCTATTCATAATTAGTCCATGTAGACTGAATAGGGAGATTACAAGAAGAAGAAAAAGAAGAAGAAGAAGAAGAAGAAGAAGAAGAAGAAGAAGAAGAAGAAGAAAGCTACTGATTTCACATCACAGATGGGATCCTGATTCTTAAGACGTAACAAGCTACAAGGGGAAAAAAAGGAAAGCAGGAAATAAATGTCCCTGGAACAATGAATTTTAATGGGTTATTATTATGAGTCAACCTCTCCCTGTCCTGTCCGCCAAAAATATAAAAAATAGCCCCACTGAAGCTGAAAGCAAGAAGTATAAACAGTCAATGGAAAGCAGAAATCTGCAATAATCGTGACAATGGAATCCAATGCAAATAGAAAAAAAAGAGATGGCGGTGGGGAGGGGCACATTGAATATTCCTTGTTGTTGCTGCTGGTGGTATTTGGAAACAGGAAAAAAGACAAATTCCATTCAGGAAACTAAAACATGACTCATTTATATGGAGGGGGGGGAGACAGGGTTCTTTTCAGCCAAAACTCACCGTAACTCAGTTCTGGCACCTCTCAGGTGGGTACTATTGCCATTATAAGAGAACAAGGGAGGCATTCATGGTGAGTTCCGGCACCTCTTTTTCTAGAAAAATAGCACTGGGGAGGATGATGGTTCCCTTTGATCATTTGGTGAAAAAGGCCACATTAATAATTTTTGATTATCTCTAATATCCGAGACCAGGGAGAAGAGTCGGTGGAAGAAGATTGGAAGAAATTTAAAGACTACTTACAGAAATATTGTAAAATTAATGAATGTTAGAATGATGTTGGATTGAAGTTAAGTGGTTTCTAGCCGTAATGGTATAAAAGAATATGGAAAAATTGGTTTTTAATACGTAAAAATTTAATGCTATAATATATCAAGATTAAAGATCAGGATTAAAAAGGAGGGAAAGGAATTGCTGGACTAACAAATTGAATTGGAATACAAAAGAGGGTGGTATGAGGAGGTCCGGGAAACAAGTAAATGTAAGAGAAGTGATGAAAAGATGGAATTGTTTTTAACTGTTTTTTTCTTTTTTTGTATTTTGTATTTTTCCTTTTTTATTGTTATTTTTCTTATTAATGTAATCTTTTTCTTTTGAAATTTTAATAAATATCATTTTAAAAAAAAGATGTTATCTCTAATATTATTGGTCAACCACTGAACCCAAACCCAACTCTGGTGCCTTTGTCACTAGAAACTAGACTCTTTCTCCATACAAAAGGATCTAATTGCTATGCCGATTACTACTGCCTGGTAGGAGGCTGTTCCCCTATTGAGAAGACCGCAGAGGTCCCTCTCTGACAGAATGGCAAGGGAAAGTGTGAGATCTGTCTCTTTCTAAGCATCTAACACAACTCAGAAGGGTTGTTAGAGGTCAAACAAAGTTTATTCCTTTGATATACTATGGTCTCCATATATCAACTATGTATGTAGAAATGGCATTAAGGGAAGACCTCCAGCCACTCATGCTCACTTATAAATAATAATAATAATAATAATAATAATAATAATAATAGAGAGGATATGCCATGGATAGCTGAAACCTTGGCAATGTATTAATTGATTTTTTCATCTGAAGGTGTCCCAACTCAGTGTTTCTATTAATGTGAGATTGGTATAAGCATGTGACACTCTACAGATTTCATTGGAACTGATCGATATTTCACTACAAAACCAATCATATATTCCATAAAAAGAGAATTAAGTAAAAATTGGCACTCATCCCGAGTCACACACTTCAACCAATCCAGTGACTTGGACCAAAATCAATGCAACACACATGATACTGAACCAAAGTGTGTGTTCCTAAGGATGGTTAAAAGCTAAGGATTGTCAGCGTCCCTGTGGTGAGTTATTGAGCACCATATGAGGAACTGTACACAAAGTAAAGCTCTGCTAGTTCAAGTCCTGGCAGTTCATGACACTATTCCATTTGAATTTATTTTATCTTTGAGCATGCTCCCTAGATGACCCCTAATTGGAGAAACCCAATTTAAAAAGAGTTGCTTGTCTTTTTGTTTTTCTGTCTGTCTGGCCTTGGTACCCAGTGACTACAGCCAGCATGTTATTATTCTTAATTACCTCAGTCAGTGGAAACCAAATGTGCTATAGTTTGGCCCTGTTAAAGCAGAGGTGAAGCTCCCCACCCTCAGTTGGACTGCACCAGGGATAAATGAAATTAATTGTCCAAAAAATTAGCATATTGCAGAAAGGGTCGGCCAAGTGGAAATTCTCTTCACCTTTTGCTTTGAGCATTTCTCTTTACAGAAACGGTATTTACAATAAAGCAACAGTGCCGTTAGAGGAAAATGGAGCAAAGCATCCCCGAATGACATTTGTACAGCTGCTGAACAACTGACATACAAGGAGATTTAGGTTTTCTGCTTTTTGCTCTGACTCCTGCAGTTACCAGATGATGGAATCAGAGGTGGTTTTAGGGTAGTGCAATCCGTGTGATCTCACTGCATGCCACGCTACAGGGGGTGCCAAAACAATGCTGTAGAACATGTAGAACATTTTCATCCCTGAGATGAAATTAGTGGCACTCTACAGCAGTATCACCTACTTGAGCCTATCATCCTGGTCGAGTACAAAAATTCTTAGAGGACACACCCAAAATTGCAGTATTTTAAGCACAGAAACCTTTGAATTTATGTATTGCATTTAGGGAAGCCTAAGGGGAAAAGAAAACCCCAAATCAATAAATGCAACTAACTAGCAATGATACGGATTTAGAATAGAATGTCCCTATTTTCATCTCAGGAATGTTGGAGGGCATGCAGAACGAAGCACGAGAGGTGGGGAGGGGCAAATTATAGCACTGCAAATAGTGCCACCGAAATTTGAGAGCCCCAAGTCTGCCACTGATGGCATGGAAGTGGGCTCCAGCTTCTCAGAGATGAAGTGGAAAGCCTGTCTCTACATTTGTGACCTCATATGAGTGAATATACTGGTGGCTCCCAACGGCTGCCATTTAATTTCACCCATAATGCCTCCTTGCGATGCTACATAACTGGCAGCCATGATTTTATTTTGCCAGAATGTCATCTGACCAATTTTACCTGATTCTGTAGTATTATTCAGAGAAGGATTCTAGGCAAAAGGGGCTAGCTGCTCATAATGTCCCTCTGACTGATGCTTTACCATCATGTAGCATTGCTCCAAGGGTATTATAGACAAAATAAAAAGTGGCTACCATCTTGTGCCCACTTGGAAGCAGCAGGTTGCAAGAACTATGGAGTAAATTCACACCCAGTTTTGAAAATTCACCCCATTTCATATAAACTGTTCTCCATGCAAAAATGATTTGGGAAAATCACTGCTTAAGACTAGGCTGTAGCTCCCTGAGCCCACCCCAAAACTGTGTGTATGAATTGAACTTTGTGAACAAAGAATTGATTTTGAAGAATTCAAATCACTTTTCAAAAAGTTGCAGACCCCCCAGAGACTGTAAAGGTAAAGGTAAAGGTAAAGGTACCCCTGCCCGTACGGGCCAGTCGTGTCCGACTCTGGGGTTGCGCGCCCATCTCGCTTAAGACTGTACTTCTATACAAATAGAAACATTGGGGCCTGTGATTTAACTGGAGGGCATCAAATCTGTGAAAGGAAAGAGATTGCTAAAAAATAATGAGAGGTCAAGAAAGATCAGGGCAATGGGAAAAAGAAGTGTGAAATAAATGCTGTTATTTGACAATCCTATTGAAAATCCTTTGAAATATCACACACTCTCACCCATGCTAGGCAATATAACATTCTTAATCTAACTCTCTAGTCACATATTTTCTTCCCTTTAAGAAGCAGAAAGATGTAGCTGGGATATTTCAGAGGCTGTGAAGAGCATATTAACAACATTCACTGCTTTGTAAGTAGGAATGTTTTGGTGCAGTAGCAACTTCTTTTAGAACATCTACATTTAAGTGAGACATTCAAGACAAAATGAAGACACCAAATATTAGAACCAAGTCAATTGAGACTTAATTGTGTGCTTCCCAGATAGCTAGTTATGCATGCCTGCAGGTACTTGGGGCTCATATGTCTCCAATACCTGTCCACCAAATCACAATAAACTAGCTTTGAACTGAAACAACTTTCCAAAATAAATTGTGCTATGTTGGTTGGGGTGAGGTCTGTTGTTTACAAAGACCAGAACATGCAACTGGGTGTAACTGGGTAATGGAATCCAAAGGTCAATATGTCCATGCCTCTCACAGATATGGATAAAACATGCCCAATCTGGATTGTGCTTCTTGTTGATGTATTTGTTAAGTACATTTTGAAAGTAAGTTACGTTGCTCTGATAACCGCATCTAGCACTGAAAATACATCGCAATAATAACAATTTAAGTGCTTATGGCTTCACTTCTGAGTACACTCTAGAGTTGGATAAACAGTAACCAGCAATTAATTGAAAATGATAGAAAAGTAAAAATGAATCCTGAGGAACAATTTTAGTACCTGGTTTCAAACAGAAAAATATCTCTGCAGTTCTCCAGAAGGAAATCAAATGACTTTTTTTTTAAAGGCCAGTAAACAAATCTCAGAGATGAAACTACAGTACGGTACAGCATGCCTACTTCTATTACTACAGCAATGATGTTTAGAAACTAAGCTGGTTGCAGTCTATTGGAGTCATGCGGCAGGGGTAAGTCATTTTTTAATTGCTTTGTTTTGCTGGCTTCTGTGTTCAGTCACGCAGGTTATCTTGACCCGTCTTTTCAACATCATTAATGCTCTGGAGTACACAGTGTACATTTACAAAATTGTATCAAGACCCCTTAGACACTTCAGATATCCTGTTGCTCATACCTGAATCAGTCACAATGCATACACTAGAATAAAAATATACAATCTGCTGCATGCAAGCCAGAAGTCTTCATGACTTCTAACCACAGTACAAAGCAGGTAAGAAAGCAGCTGCAGGAACTTAGTTAAAGTCACTGAAGAAGCTGTTTGTTCTGAAAGCTTATGAATCTAAATATGAATACCAATTAGAATCACAAGACAGGTGAGCAGGAAAACACTTCCTAACCTAACTACCACTGGTTACTTGGCTCCATCACCTCCATGTTTTTGAAAGGGAAGTTCTGTGGTAGGGAGGCTGCTCTGTTCATTTGAACTTCCTTCATGGTTTAGAACCCTGTGCCTAAATTGCATCCCACCTTGTTTTTCATTTTGTCTCTTCCTGCATTCTGTGGTCACTGAGCAAGCCCAATTCTTGTACCTGTTTATGCCATGGTTCAAATTAGTTGGTATTGTCCATTGAAGAACAACTTATCCAACAATATAATCCCTATTGAAACCAAGGACTGATGTGGTTGACTTAACTTTTAATTAAAGCAGGTCACCAAATGAATCAGAAGAGTAATTGCCATGTATAACCCATGCATAAGAGAAGAATATATGCCAGCAAGCAATAAAACACAAATTTAATCAGAACCCTGACAGTAATCTCAGTGTAACATTTAAACTAACCAATTGACCAAATCCACTAAACATAAAACAAAAATGAAGACAAATTAATTCAGGATAGCACCTACAGATAACATTTTCTTTGGGGAGAGAGAGAAAATCAAATTAAGGCTGGCTAATAAGACTGGTGGGAAAGCTTTCTTCTAACTATAATTAAAATGTGAAATAATTCATAAGGAGAAAATAAAAATGCAACAAATCCAAGTTGAAATAAATGATTCTTTGGTAAGTTTCCTTTGTGTTCCAACTTCATAAAGCATCCAGCTCTACTTCCAGTCTGTTGCATCAGTGAATTTAAGACGCATTTCTATTCTTCATAATATATTAGTTGGGCTCTCCATGTAGGAGTAATGTCTTTTGGCACACCATTCATTTTATACAGCATTTAATTCAATTATCTAAGAATACTCACCGCAGACAGGCAATGAACGCAGTAGCATCAATTTATTTATTGACTTCCCCTCTAACGGAAAAGACATTTGTAAAATGCAACCAAGTTTAGCTGTCAAAGAACAATTGGCTAATATTACAGAACAAATAATCAAACCCCCTCTTTAGAAAATTATTCTTCCGCACAAAATATATTTTCTATCAGCTCCACTGACAGGATCGATTGCATGCTGTTTGATTTAGCAGATGTCATAGGGTGCTACAGGAGCAGAATAGATGTATTGTATGCCCAGGATGGTTTTGATCCTCATTCAGTCAGGCTGTTTGAAGTGGCTCTTTCACCAGAAAATAAATAATGTGCTGAGCCTTTGAACCTTATCATTGTTGAGGAGAAGCACAAACTGAACTCAAAATTGGAAAACTAGAAATCAAAACTGATAAATTTGGCCCTCTTTATTTAAATGCAAGATTTCTTTTAAAACTGCATTTGGGATTCAACCTGAGGAAGACTTAAACCACTTCCTAATAAATATACCAAGCCTTGGAAATACAGGGAAAGAGAAAGGCCTGAGGGCTTCTTCCTGGTTGAAATCACAGAGCTATGGTAAAACGAAGGTGGCAAGATTTGCTTCTCTGAGAAGGTAAATTTTCAGGGAAAATTCAGCCAGCAGACACGCAAGTAAGCAGACTCTGGGCAAACTGGGGAGAAAGGTATTATTCCTGCTAAACTAATGTCCTATGCTCAATAGTAAAGGTAAAGGTACCCCTGCCCGTATGGGCCAGTCGTGTCCGACTCTAGGGTTGTGTGCTCATCTCACTTAAGAGGCCGGGAGCCAGCACTGTCCGGAAACACTTCCGGGTCACGTGGCCAGCGTGATGAAGCTGCTCTGGCGAGCCAGCACCAGCGCAGCACATGGAAATGCCATTTACCTTCCCGCTATAAAGCGGTACCTATTTATCTACTTGCACTTAGGGGTGCTTTCGAACTGCTAGGTGGGCAGGAGCTGGGACCAAAATACGGGAGCTCACCCCGCCGCGGGGATTCGAACCGCCGACCATACAATCGGCAAGTCCTAGGCACTGAGGTTTTACCCACAGCGCCACCCGCGTCCCTTCCTATGCTCAATACACTGAAGTAAATACAGTGGTACCTCTAGTTACGAACTTAATTAATTCCAGAGGTCCGTTCTTAACCTGAAACTGTTCTTAACTAGAGGCGTGCTTTTGCTAATGGGGCCTCTTGCTGCTGCTGCGCCACCGGCACACAATTTCTATTCTCATCCTGGGGCAACTTGAGGTAACTCTTCCAGGTTAGCGGAATTTGTAACCTGAGGCGTTTGTAACCTGAGGTGTTTGTAACTCGAGGTACCACTGTACATGACTGATATTATACTCCTGATATAACGTGTGCCAAATCAGCAAGTCAAAACTGGTTCCCAGGTTTAGTCAGTGGGGGATAACGTGTGCCAAATCAGCAAGTCAAAACTGGTTCCCAGGTTTAGTCAGTGGGGGATATGGCAAGCAATATTAGGTGGCATGGTGTGACCCCTGGTTGGCCTCATTGCTGCTACTTACTGGGAGCTAGAGATGGTGGTAAGCTTGCTGCAGTGCTAACACATTGGCAGGAGCACTCAATGGGCTCTGCAGGTGCGATTGCACCACATCAACATCACCACTGCCTTGTTCCTCTGCCCTCACCTCTTCATAAGCAGCAGCAATGCAACTGACCAGATGTCAGGTCAGTGCCGCCGCCACCCCACCTGCTACTGCTAGCAAGTTATAGACCTGGCTATTTGGTTGTCCAAAGACGCATCCAGGGAAAAATGGTCTAGAAGAGACTCCATCCTGTAAACAAGATACAATTCCCAATATTATTTCCATATCTGAGAGATTTTTACTGTAAGGGGAGTACAAAACTTTGTAATTACTTCATCAAAGAACTTTACCAGCAGTTCTGAATATTGCACTAATCACAGTCGTCAGTCTTATCTAAATACTAAGAGCAAATATCCTCCAGGTGTGGATCATTATGTAGCCAAAAGCGCACAATCCATGCAGAAGGGAAAGTTTTCAGCAATCTCAGGGAAACTACGAAGCTGCAGAAGTAAAAAGTATTAGATGAAGAAAAAAGCAGTTCAGTGAAGACTGAGCATGCTCAGTGGCCATTGAATGCTAACCGAATGTTGTATGGTATGTAAGCAGTATATGAATTAATTAATTAATAATTTAGTATTTTTGCCTTTGAGAAAGGTTGCTATTCTCCATGTGAAACAAATAATTTTTTACTTTGCAAAACCTGTAATTTACACAGAGTGTCATTCAAATGAGTAGAACCAGCTCAAAGCAGTGGTTTATTACTCAGTGCAGTCCCTGCTTAGTTTGTACCCTCTGCAGAACTACCCTGCAATGTGCTGATCAATAATGGTTGTTCTCTTATCTGGAATATTCTATTAAGAGGAAATTTATATCCTTCTGTTAGAACCAAATGAGAGCATCCTGGGTGGAGGAAAGTCTATTCCTCATGCACTACATGAGGTCCTGGGCTCAAGAAAGATCCCTGCCCAAGACGAGAGGTAGACAAAGGACAGATGAGAATGGGCCAGATGTCTGACCCAGCAAATCTCAGCCTTATAAAATTATTCTGAACACTTTAACTCATTTAATTTAGATCCTGGCCTTTCTCCCAAAGGAGCCCAGGGTGGAAATATTTTACACCATGGTGAAAAATCAACAGTATTTTACACATCTGATGTATCTGCTCATGTTTCTCCTAGGTAATTCCTCCCACTCTTTCGGAGAGATTATATTTTAAATTTATGGCACAATGAAACCAAAACGAAATGGCTTGCTGCTCTTAATTGAAACGAACTCTAACGGAAGCTGAATGTGAGAGAACAAAGATAATAAAACATGTGGTGTGTAGGAGTCAGTTCAGGATGCAAGACAGATGGAGCAGAGGGCGAGAGGGTAACTAAAGAGGATCCTCTTATCTGCAAACATTATTCCCTTTCGTGAAGGCATTCAACTGGAAAAGAAAATCAGTTTCTTCAGAAGTGTTTCAAAATGATATTTTGCCCACCAAAGTATACAAATGGCTGGGGCTGCTTTGAAGGAGAGAAACGGTATAATATCTGGATGAATTTAAAAGAAGATTAGGGAAATTTATGGAGGGCAGGGCTATCAGTGGCTACAGGCCATGATAGTTATGTTCTACCTCCACTTTGGAGGCAATATGCCTTTGTATATTAGTTGCTGGGAATCACAAATGGTGCTCACGAGATTTCCACAGGATTCTGGTTGGCCATTGTGACAGCTACCATTCAATGAAGCAGGTCTCTCCTTATGCTCTTATTATCTTACATAAATGGGCAGGAAAAGGGTGACGGCAAGTCACTATTTGCTGTGCTTTGGGAGAAGACGTCCCCATGCATCCTGTTCCTTCTACAATTGCTAGTTTTGCAAATAAGTACTGGAGAAATATTTAATGGAAAGAAAGCCCACACACCCACACAACACCTTTGGTCATCTGACAGTGATAAGGTAAGCTTAGCCCTGCAGCAGAATCATAAAGAAATTCTAAAGTATCCTGCAAATGAGGCAGAAAAATGCACACCTCTTTCTGAGGGAAGAAAACTTTCAAGAAACTGGAAGGCAGGTTTTGGCACAGCTGAATCTGGTATCTGTTTGAGCAGAGGAATGTACTTCCTCAAAGCACTGACAAAATCACATTTCTCAGTTGCCCTGTTAGAAGGACATCTGTCCAGACAGTTCCTCAAGTACCAGACAGTGTTAATGAATCACTAACAATGTTGTTTGCCTGGAGCTCAACCAGTTACATGTCAGCTCCTTTTACTGAAAGACCAGACCTACTCAGTAATGCTCAGTAACCTTTAGCACAAAGCATGCAGGATACGGTAGCCTTTAACATATATAGCAGAAAGGATTAATCAAATATGTGCCTGGGTTAAGCAAGAGAGATCTGCCTGGAAAATCCACACAGGTTGTGGGGATGCAAGTGTACATCTCTATGACCATCCACATTCACACTGCTGTTCTTGCCTGAGCTCTACTGATCTCACTGCAGATCTAGCCAGGAATATGTTTTGATTTCCCACTCCCAAGGATTGAAGAATTCCATTGTAAATGGAAACAGGAGCAGAAATTGCCACAATTTGCATGTTTTTCTGAAGTAAAGAATGGACATCACACAAGCAAACAGGGGTGGCCTTCACTATAATTGTTCTTCGGTGTGAAAATGTTTAATAAATGATTACATTCTGCATTGCTTTTGATATTTCACTTCCATTGAAATGCATTCAAATTAATTATGCTATTTCAGCCATAGCAGATAGCAAGTTGAATATTGTTGGTTTTAGCAGAAGCTGAACTGTAATGGAAAGGACACGGCACTGATTGCAATGAACACAGGATGGGATGGAAAGGAAACTGCTACGTCCTTACACCCCTGACCTCTCCTTGTGATGTAGAATACTTTCTACCTATTTTGATAGGAGCACTCTGGTCCAGAAGGTAAACACATCTCTCTTGCTGGATGCAAGGGCATGTCCAGTGGAGTCCAGCATCTGCAGAGATCTGATGCATCAAGAGATGTAAATATAAATGTCAGTAAATGTAAAGAAGAAGCCTGACTTATGAGCTAGGCTCAGCAGTTCACACACCTCATCCTGCAATCAAGTTATACCAGATTCACTTGCAGACTATTGTGAGGGATGCATTAACCTACCTGTTTGAAGCAAATAATACTCTCTGCAGGTGTTTGATTATTCTTTAGCTATGAATATTACAATGTCTCAAACTGACATGACTTTCAGCGCTCTGAATAAGTTGTAACATAGCCAGAGGAGTTTCCTTTTCTTACATGTATATGTATCTGACAGTTAAGAAATTGAAATATTCCTCTGAGGACCAAATTGTTACTGCTACAGAATCTAAATAAGATTGCATTTGTACAAATGTTTCATACCCAGCAATCTGCTGCCTTAAAAATGAGTGATTTTGGTGAAACAAAAACTCAGGCCTAAATCAGTAAAAGCACTCAGATGCCTTGTGAAGTTTATATGGATAAGCATCCAATTCGATTCAACTACTTCCGCTTTCTGCAGTGAGCTGACACTGGGGCACATTTCATTAAGAATTCAAAATGGCTCCGATCGGCTAGAGAGCTTGGCAGCAAAGATAATAGCATTATGTAGAGGAGGAGGAGGAGGAGGAGAAGAAGAAGAAGAAGAAGAAGAAGAAGAAGAAGAAGAAGAAGAGGAAGAGGAGGAGGAGGAGGAGCCTAGGTAGCCAAAGCTAAATTGGGGCTCTTGCTGTGCATTTGCACCACATCACCCTGACTGCTCCTTCTTACCTCCCGTTTCCGGTAAACAACTGTGACCCACCTGCTGGCTCTGCTGCACTTGGTGAGCCACTTCTGTCTTCAAGGAAGCTGGCAGTAAAACAATTGTAGAAACCAAACAGATATACCTTTTTATTGCAAATGAAACATTGATAAATTTCCATATAGTCATTTACTGCCCAGATCAAAGGCACACTGAATTTACAGTACCTTCTACTGAAGACTGGGCCCAGGTAAGGAGGAATCCAGCCGGATATTCCAGGGCAAGGAATTACACAAAGTGAGTTTCATCAGAAAGAAGTTCCTGCCCAGCATATCCACCTGGCTGGTGGTGAGATACACAAAAAGTCTAGGAATTGATCAGTTTATTCCTATTCCATATCAGTTTCACATATGCTCAGACATAGATCCATTCCATCCTGCCTTTCGTGGATTTATTTTAATTCCCCCAAACTTCATTTGAAATACCATTATTTATTCTTGCTTTCCTTCTTTATCAGCTCGCTGTTGGAGTATCCATGTTCCATTGTGATTTTCAAGGATCCTTAGCTGCTACTTATGCTGCTTGCTGTCATTCTGAGTGTGCCTTTTAAAAGCTCTGTTTAATATTGTGTAATAAAGAAAGTTTTACTTATTAAGTTAGAGTAGTTAAAGTGCAGGCTCATTGTAAATAACATTTTGCTTTTAATCAGCCACAACTGCCAGGGAATAATAAAGTGTATAGTAATGCTTACTAGCTATAGGAATGTTGTTTACAGATTGCTAGAATCAAAACATTATGTAGATACTTCTCAGTAATGAAGGCTGCAATTCTATACACACTTGGAGCCACTCCCTTTAAACTCAGTGTTCCTGCCAAGAACAGCACTGTGAATCTTTCTTTTATTTCATCTCCTTTCCTTTCGCAGCTAGTGCAGTCCACACGTTACCAAGCCAAGTTTAAGGCTCTTGTGTTGATAATTTCTTCGTGAGAACAGTGAAAATAACCTTACATGAGGTAATTGTCACTGCACTGACAGGCTCCTTTCTGATTTTTGTGTTGTTTGACAAGATTATTTTACTGATATTAAAACCCCGCCACCTCATTATAAACAGGCTTCTAATTCTGCAAATTTTCAGTTCCCCCCACCCTCATGACAGCTTCCTTTAAGTCAGGCCTCTGTAGTTTATGACCCACCAAGCCAAACACATCCAGATATTCTGGCCTGATAAGTACTGCATGTTTTGCAGCCCAGGCAGTAATGATATTTGTGATGATGTACCAGCTCAAGAAATGAAGATTGAGATTTTTAAACCATAGTAATGAAAAAAGATACGCTGCCAGGTTATTTTCACTGCGAGCTCTTCTCTTTTGAAGAAACTATCCAGTTTCTCTGCCTTGAAGCAGTAAAACTATTTGCTCTTTTTAAACACACCTACCCACACACCACACCGTCTGAATCATCTTACTGCCAGTGAATGCTTTAATCTCGTTTGAAATGTGATTTATCTTTCATCTATCATGAAGAAAGCACTGGCAAAGACAGAATCGAAGTTTTGGCATTGACCTAAAATGAGCCACAATTCCATCTGAAGTTACTCCATATATCATCATTATATGTGTAATTACATATGCATACAATACTTTATCATAATAACTTTTGTTACCCTTGAAATAGACACTGGCTTTCAGAGCAAATGAAGTCTAAGCGGAAGCAGCTGGAGCCCCATTACATGGTTAATATTTTAACAAGCCGAGGCAATTTTGCTACCTTGGTTTTTTTGGAGGGTGATAGACATTATCTGAAGCCCAGCTCATTTGTTTTGGATTCTCTGCAGCATTAGGAGTGCATTTTAACCAAATGGCCAATCTTTGACTACGCAGGAAATAAATTCACTATTTGTGAAACCCGAAGGCCTGAATGCTCAACACATAAATCAAAGGGCAGCAGATGCAGCGAGTGAGCAAAGCTGAAGCTGAAAGATGCAGACGCTGCATTGACGTTTGAATAGTAATTTGGGTGAGGGAAGCTGAGAGATGGGAAGAGATGGAAAGGGACAAATGGAGGATCAGCTGAAATACAAACTAAATCAAGTGTCAGACTTTTAGCAACTTCATTGAGAGTACAATGGCAGATGCATACCCAAGGGGACAGGAGACACTGAATTATTCTGTTCAGCACCATCAGGGTGGCTAGCTGACTGTTTTCCAAGTGGATGCAGTCTAGGTTTGGCTTCCACACTCCAAGGCATCGTGCTAGGTTATGGATTTTCTTTATAATCAGATGTTGCACACAAAATTTACAAAAGATGGGATTACCCTAAGACCAAAAGGTGTTTGCAATATTGATTTGTTGCAAGGAAAAACGATCTTGAATTCTAAAGGAGAATTTTTAGGGTTTACCCCTCCGGCAAAATCATTGTGGGCTTTGATATGCTTTCAGCCCCAGCCACAAACCATTTCAGGAAGAGTCTTTGCATTGAAGCCCCCTGCAATAATAATACAATTATTATTATTATTATTATTATTATTAACTAAAAACACAGTTTAAATCCAAATGGTTTGTAATTAGGAGTATAGAACCAACTCACACCATTGGCCCATCTGCTTCAGTGTTGTCTACAGAGACAGCAAGCAGCTCTCTGGGGTTTCAGTCTTTCCCAGCCCTATCTGGAAATATCAGGATTTGAACCTTGGACCTGCATACAAAACATGTACAGAGTGATGCTCCTTCTTCCCGCTGAGCTATGGTCCTTTTTCAGGTTGGTGAAGTGGGTGACCGAAAAGGTTCCTTTTCTTTAAAGCAAGATGGATACACTGCAATCACCCAGGAGGAAGTGGTGGTTAGGCAAATCCAAACATAATTGCTACTTAGAAATCTATGGAATAAATGATGCAGATAACTTTGTAGGTATTATATATATATATATATATATATATATATATATATATATATATATTACAGTGGTACCTTGGGTTACATACGCTTCAGGTTACAGACTCCGCTATCCCAGAAATATTACCTCGGGTTAATAACTTTGCTTCAGGATGAGAACAGAAATCGTGCTCCGGCCGTGCGGCGGCAGCAGGAGGCCCCATTAGCTAAAGTGGTGCTTCAGGTTAAGAACAGTTTCAGGTTAAGAACGGACCTCCAGAACGAATTAAGTACTTAACCCGAGGTACCACTGTATTACATATATCTATAGGCATCAGACACACCACAGATGGTAGGCTGGCCAGGGAGAAAGGAGGGCAGAACTTTGGCACCTTTAATAGTTCTGTAGGAGAGGGAATTTAAGCAACTGTAGCTTATAACTAGGGATGTAAGAAGGTGCCATTGTTTGTTCCACCCTGTGTTTGTTGCACGCAACACTGTTTCCCATGTGTGCAATGCTACATTATTGGTCTTGGTGACCACTGTGGCAAAATTATGTAATTTCTTCTGTAAATAACATTGTCCATTTGTTATTTCACCCCATTCATTTCAGTGCATAGGAAATATGGTACAAATGGGGACGACATAATAATTTATGCATCATTTGTGGTCTGGAAGCAGCAACAACAGCAATTGCCAATTGTATTCTCTGGATTGATTTCCATTCCAGACATGGGACGAATTAGCAAACACCAGCAATTCCTGCTCTCATTTCTGTTTTGTTGGACTTCTGGGGAATCCCTTCTTGTAGGTCAAACTAAACCTGCTGCACTTCCTTCTATGCAACTACTGAAGGTGAAGAAGTCTTGTCCTCTTTTTCATCTGGCCACCATAGCAAAAGGCACCAGAGAATCTCTTCTTCTACCGTTTGGCTCCAAACACTGCCTGCCTTGTGATCACTTTGCACCCACAGCTGCGGGGGGAATCCTTCCCTACCTCTACTTTACATGGCTTTACATGGCTTTACTTCTTCTCCTGGCATACAGTGGTACCTCGGGTTAAGAACTTAATTGATTCTGGAGGTCCATTCTTACCCTGAAACTGTTCTTAACCTGAGGTACCACTTTAGCTAATAGGGCCTCCCGCTGCTGTGCGATTTCTGTTCTCATCCTGAAGCAAAGTTCTTAACCTGAGGTACTATTTCTGGTTTATTGGAGTCTGTAACCTGAAGCGTCTGTCATCTGAGGTACCACTGTATTCCTCTCCATCCTGGTAGGCAGTGAAGTAATGAGGTTGCTGGCAACCACTGCAGAGTCACACATTCTTCTAGCCTTGAAAAAATTGCTGGGAGTGGAGCCAGTATGCCAAGCATCCAGAGGAAGTGCTTAGTTTGCCCTAACAATGTGTGGATCATAGACATAACTTGGTAGGCCATTTCTGCCCCCTGCTGTGTAGGCCTGATATTGATGTTTCCACCACATGTGGGATGTTTCATCCTATGCCTTGGGTGGCTAATATGTACCCCTCCGGATGTTGAGCCCCTCTAGACTGATGTTTTATTTTGAATGTATGCTGCAACATGTTCTTGGCACAATAACAGTGCATTAGTAGCAGACTCAGTCTGCTTTATTAGTTGTTCTGCAATAGTTTTCCAATGATGCCACCATCTTCCTGTCTGGAGGAGCTATAATGCAACAAAAGTGGGAAAATGCTTCCCCCAGCATTTATAGTATGAAAAGTTGCAGGGTTAGAGCAGAAAGTTACAAGAGATAAACTAATTGGGAATAAAGTAGTATGATTGCCCTCAATACTTTGCGCAATGAGCAAAAATAGTATTGAAAGTTGAACTGTGTATGATTGCCCCAATAGCATCATAAGCAAAATTATCGTGAATACACAATGAAAAGGACATCTGAGGAAGGCGTTGTTGGGTTCCCTACTTCCAGCCCCATCCATCATGGTCAATGGTTAGAGATAATGGGAGCTGAAGAAGTCCAGTAACATTTAGAGGGTGACGGGTTCTCCACCCCGTCCTGTACCTTAAGAGCAGGGAAAGGGTTCAAGGAAGAACTATACTCTTTTATGTTCTATAGCTAGCTTACTGGCCAGAAAACTCTCTCTCTTCCTCATTGGATTTAGTAGCGGTTGCAGCATGAAGTTTAGTTCATTAAAAGGCCGCTTTTCTACAGTGGGCTATGCCCAGAGGAGTTCATATCAAATAAATAGCAACATACAGCACTGTGTCTGAAAAACAATTCATTACAAAACATATCAAACAAATTCAAATAGGACAAAGCAATCTAATCATTTCAGAAAAAAACTGGCATTGTGCAGGCATGTTTCCTTCCAGCTCACAAATTCTGAGATTTAATTTCTTCATGGAGAAGTGGAATTGGAAGGACAAACTTTGAGTCTCATGGACAAACCATGATGCCTGGAAAACTCTCCTTCAGCACACAAATCTTCCTTTTGCTTCAGTCAGTCTTCTGCACAGGGGACATAGTTCTGTACATTTTGGTTCAGATCCATTCTTCCGGATATGGATGGAAAGACTATTCAGTTTACTGTGCACTGAGCTTAGCAAAGAACAACATTTAATACTACAACACTAGAACTCAGGGCCATCAAATGAGGCTGAATGTTGGAAGACTCAGGACAAACAAAAGAAAGCACCAGTTGGGAGAACCTCTGGAACAACACGTGTGGGGAAGAGAGGGGGGTTGTTCTGTCTGGCAAGCCAAAATGATTGTGCTGATTGAATGATTACCTTAGTGGAACGGTGGGCAAAAGATTCATGCATTACAGGTACCATAAATTACAGGGACCTTCCAACTCATGGCCCCTTCCAACTCTACAATTTTATGATTCTATGATTATGATTCTATTCCTCCCCAAAATTCGTGGACATCTAATGAAGCCAGAAGTGGAAAGTTGCTTTGGAATCCCCTCCCAGGGAGGTTTACAGAGACCATTGAGTTGGGACACATTACAGGAATGGTTCAGTCTAGGACATTTGGCCATTGCAAGAAACTGGACTTGCTTGCTTACTTGTTAGTTTCCCATTCTAACACTTTTTGAATAGTTGACAGATACAGGGTGTCCGAATCAGAGTTATGATGCCCCTGCATACAAACAATTTATAGCAAGAGACAATGTGGTTTCTCTCTCTCTCTGCTTATACACTTCCTTTTCCTAAAAGGTGTCCATTCTAGCTTGACGTTGTACTGCATAACATTTATTTATGATTCTGAGTTGGCAAAGATGCCATTTGCAGGGCCATTGGGAGAGATTTATTATCGCTCTCTGGCTTCCAGGTTGTAGTCTTTCAGCCAAAAATGATCCAAGATGAAGTATTAGTTAAAAGAAGCATGGCCCATTTCTGAACATAGCAAGATGTTAATTTTAGTGTGAAATTTATCGGTGTCAGATTTCTGCTAACAAAGGCTGAATCTTTGCTTGTACTTGGAGACACTGCTGAAGCTGATGCTCTCGGTACATTTTCCAGTTCTCCAAATGCCCCTTTGCCCTGTCACCAACTTCCTGGAACAAAGGTGCTCCTGTTTTGTACAAACTACATTTTGTTGAGAATTGATTTATTGGTTTGGCGTGACCCCCGCTAATTGATTTACGATCCACAATTAGCTCTTTATGCCCGGCGCGCTTCCTCCGAGCTGCGCCACTCAGCTCCGTCTTCAGTAGCTCTCAGTCACGCCTCAGCAGAGTTGAACACAGCGGTGAAACTGTCACGTAGCTTCCACTTAGCTTCCGACAAACACACAGAGAGACCAGGTTTGTCTAATATCAGTTCTTTATTCCGACTTTCCCCAGGAAACTCCTGGGCTCACAGCAGCCATGACAAACTGCCACCTCTTCCCTCAGAGACCAGAGAGGAACAGAAACGAAACTCCTCCCAGCTTCTAAAGCTGACGTCAGAATGCTGAGGCATCATGGGAACAACTTAACCTGTTAAGTTCCAAACCCAACACCCCCTCTTGCCGAACCATTCTGACAAGACCTTTTTGAGTTCAACACCTTCCCCTTTGCCTTATGCCACTTCCCGGCATCTTTCCCAGGCACCTGTTGAACCCCTTCAACATTCCCAGAATCACACTGTGCGACACTTTTCCACGCACTTGTGACCTGAAACCCTACTGACCCATTTGGGCCAGCAGTTGTGTCTTCTCCGTCAGATCCTTCCCCCTCTGACTTGACACCCTGTTTGTGAGCTTTCTCCATTACGCTAACCGGAGATGAAGCCTCACACCTGGACACTCCTTTCACAACCTTTGGAGATGCCCAAACCTGCCCTGAACCCTGATCTTGGACCTGGTCCCCATCACCGGGTTCTGAACCCTGATCTTGGACCTGGTCCCCATCACCGGGATCAGCCTCTGCCTCCCTTTCCTCCTCAGAATCAGACAGACATTCTGAGAGAAAATCAGAACTATCCCTGAGCCTTGAACACCCACCCTGTTCACAGAACTCAGCCTGCTTACTGACCAGCAGCTTGGTTTGATCACCCTCTGGGTATGCAAACTTCCACCCATTGGTTACAGGATCATATCCACAGAAGATCATTTCCTGAACCTTTGGACCACCTGCCCCAAAAAGCTCAAAGGGCTCTTCGGCTACCCTCCCAAACCCGGGAAAACCATGTACCTGTGCACCCTTGCATGCCCTGCACCCTAGGGACCTCCCACATTTCCGGAGTTTGTACCCTTTTGTGCACCTGTGCAGCTTTTGCACATGACTGGGAACCTTAGCACACTGCGCCTGTGCTTTTCCAGCATTCCCACCACCCTCCAGAGGTGACTCCAGAACAAAGAGATCGTTCTGCCCCCTTTTCACGTTGGCCACTTGTTTCCCCCCTCTGAAAATGGATAACAAACAACAATTCAGTCCCGGCACAACGTAGACCTCTAGCTCCTCCTGTAAAGGAGAAAAAGACATGTTAGCCACACCAGAAACCGACTTTCTCATTCCGTCTGCTAACATCACAGTTGTGTCCTGTTGAAAACAGCCCTGCAGTTCCGCATTTCGCCAGCAGGCTCGCTTAGCAGGTGCTGACCAACAGCAGTATTCAACACCCAGCGCGTCACCGTGTCCTGGCTGGAGTTGTTCTTCACAGTTGCCATAGAAGCAGTGATAAGAAAACAACCCTCCCCAGCGTCTGAGCCACGTCTTTCCCTTGCGTTCCCACGCTGGCCTCCTCTCCGAGACTGATTCCCATGAGAACTCAGCTGGTTGACCTTGGGACCTTCCTGCCCAGCTGTCTCCACTCTCCATGGGCAGCAACGACGAACTCCAGTGGAAAAACACTGCCCGGGGCTCCTCCCAGCTGGCTTGGCCCTCCTTCTCCGGAAAAGCACTCCTTGCCAGCTCCGCCCCTTCTGGCCTGGCTCCCACTGCGGCTTTCTGGGAACCTGCTTTGTTGACATTCCACTCCAGCACGCACAGTGGACAAGCCTTTACACTTGCCTTTGGAATCCTTCGCCCCCCCGATCTGCTCACTAGCACTCCTTGAGGCTAAAGCATCAGGAACAGGGGCACCAGCCATCTCCAGGCTTTTCTCAATACTTCTCCAGGGCTCTGGCCTCCTGCTGAAGCTTCACAGCACATCCCAGCACAGCCCTTGCTGACTTTACGCCCTTGCCCAACTTCTTAGAGTGAGCTGTTCCATCGGAACGTCCTCCAAGACCTGGCTGCCTGCCATTGTCTTCCGTTCTCCCAAGGGGCCCCAAGCTGTACTCACAGATTACAAGCTCCTCCGGCACCCATCCGTGGGGAAACGATTTTCCAGCTGCTCTTCAGCTCCCAGCACTCAGCTCTCAGCACAGGCAAACCACTTAGTGTCTTTCAGCTGCTCTGAGCTCCGCAGCTCTCCTTTGCCTCTTAACACCAGGCAAAAACCTCCGCTGCGTCCTGCCGGCTTTCTCTGCCTTAGACCGCAGACTTCAAACGCATTCCGGCACTTCAAAGCGTTCCTGTGACAGTTTTTACGATCGGTGATTAAGGGTCCATAACCTGTTGAGAATTGATTTATTGGTTTGGCGTGACCCCCGCTAATTGATTTACGATCCACAATTAGCTCTTTATGCCCGGCGCGCTTCCTCCGAGCTGCGCCACTCAGCTCCGTCTTCAGTAGCTCTCAGTCACGCCTCAGCAGAGTTGAACACAGCGGTGAAACTGTCACGTAGCTTCCACTTAGCTTCCGACAAACACACAGAGAGACCAGGTTTGTCTGTGGATCGTAAATCAATTAGCGGGGGTCACGCCAAACCAATAAATCAATTCCAACAGGTTATGGACCCTTAATCAGCTGGAGGCACCGCTGGGATCACAGCAGCCATGACAAACTGCCACCTCTTCCCTCAGAGAACCAGAGAGGAACAGAACGTAACTCCTCCCAGCTTCGAAAGCTGACGTCAGAATGTTGAGGCATCATGGGAACTTCTTAACCTGTTAAGTTCCAAACCCAACAATTTCACAGTTTCTGTACAGGTGCTAGTGGCATCACCAGAAAAAAAAATGGACAGCAGAAGGCAGATGGGGCAAAGTGAATTTAGTGAATATACGAAGACCCCTGCTGGATCAGACCAAAGGTCTATCTAGTCCATCATTCTGTTCTCAAAGCGGTCAAACAGATGGCTGTCAAAAGCCCACAAAGAGGACAGTAGCCCAATCTTACTCTGTCATGAACACCAGCCACTTGAATTCAGAGGTATACTACCTCTGATGCTGGAGCTAAGATATAGCTGTCATGAAGAGTACCCATTGATAGACTTGCAGTCTATGAATTCATCTAATCCACCTTTAAAGCCATCCAAGTTGTTGGCCACTACTACATTTTGTAGTGAATTGCACGGTTTAACCATGTGCTGTGTGGAAAAAGTACTTCCTTTGGTCTATCCATTCATCTCCTCTAGATTCTAATATTGTTAGAAGATGGGGAAACATCTGTCTATTCACTTTCTCCAGCCAAGCCCCAGCAGAAGATGATGGCGTTTTTTCAAAACTAAAATGTCCCAAATGTTGCAGCCTTTCCTTACCGGTTGTTGCTCCAGCACCTTGGTAATTTTGGCTGACAATTTTGAAAGTGCATTTCTAGGCAGGGGCAAAGAGTTTTGTACCACATAGTAGACAGAAAAGCAGCAGTGCATTATTTGGATGTGGAGCAACACTCAGGTTGTGGGATCACACCTTTAGCTCCATGTACAGCATTGCACAAGTCTTCATCAGCAATCTTGTTGCCCATGTATTAAGGTTAATAGCTAAGGACAGATTTATTTTTCATACATTTCTTTATCTACTCTTTAAAAAAGCCATCTACGTCAGTGGCCATTATCAAATCCCATGACAAAAAATGCCATAGATTTATGTTGAAGTCTTACATCTAGAACATTGTATGATCTGGAGCTTTTCTGAGAGACACCCTCCCTCCCAATGTAGCATTATAGACTTCAGAAGTATCAGCTGGACATATTGCTGAATCAATAGATTATCTCCAAATTGTACCCTGAATTCCAATATAGCTGCAGTAATTATCTATATCAGTTAGCAGTTGTGGGAAATAAGGTCTTAATTGAAAGTTTAATTAATGCATTCATCTAAAAGCATGTTCTGGAGTGGGTACCACAGGCGTATGAGAAAGCATTCACACTAGCTTAGTTAAACTAGTGATCCTCCTTTGAACTGCTGGACTCAAGGCTATAGCAAAAAAAGAGAGAAGAATTTGGAACTCCCATCAAGTCCAAAAACATTTTGCCATGAGGGATACAAAGCTGCTTTTTGAGAGAGAAAAACTAAACTCCATGGAAGTCACAGAACTTATTCCAAGGTACTTTGGATCCTGACCATGAAAAGCCACACTTGGCACTACTTCATTTCTAGGTCAACAAAGAGTTCCAAATTTATAGTTCTGTCATAGAGCAAATGCTCTTGCACAATTATCTTGTCACCTTCTGCAGCAAAGTAGAAAGTTGAGCTCTGGGATGTTTAGATAGTGCTCCTGGGGACACTTGGAAAATGTAGCCACTTCAGCAGACATCTGTCACGCCTAATATGGAAATATATTTCTTCATTCTGGAAACAGACACCTTCTCACTTGCTTAAGCAACCCATCTGATTTGAGAGCACCTAAAACTGCAAGGAAACAAGGATTTTTTGTTCCTACAGAATGGAATGTACACCGCACAGGATAAATCTTCAACAGAATCCTCAAGAATCCTTTGCAAACGCAGTGGCTATCATTGCCATTTTCTTTTAAGCTTGCATGGTATTTAAAACTTAAGTCTAACACCTACTGAAATTCATAAGGTCCCATCTGCACTATGCATTTAAAGCAGTCCAATAACTCTTTAAGCAGTCATAGCTTCCCCCAAAGAATTATGGGCACTGCAGTTGGTTATGGGTGCTGAGAGTTGTCAGGAGACCCCTGTTCCCCTCATGGAGCTACTGTTCCCAAAGTGGCTTAACAACCAATCCCTCTTCCCAGGAAGATCAAATGTTTTTATCAAAGAATAGCATTTCATTAGAGTGTATTCAGGCACTCATTTCAAGAATCATTGACTTTATTTTCCAGAATATCATGAGGGCATTTTCCCCTGCAGGAGATCTACTGTAGCCATGTGTTAGGAAATGGGAAGGTCATTAGAAATGACTAATAACACAATCAGTTCAACTGTACTGATTAAATGCCTTCTTTTAAAAACCTTCTAATAAGTTCAATTTATTTACGTAACTCTTTGTTCTAATCCCATAAGCCAGTAAGCACAGAACACACACAATCAGGACAATTGTCTTGGTTTCAGAACAAGGGTACAATTTAACCACGCAACCAAGTGTACCGCATTTGCTTAAGGGCCTGTTAGAATTCATGAAGCAATGGGGGGAATCAAAGGACTCTCAGATATGATATGTTTTGTGCCTTAGAGACAGAAAACAAAAATTAACAAATACATACAGTGCATCATTAAACAGAAAACAGAGAGATGTGACCTTGTGAATGGATCAGTGAGTACCCAAAGGGCACTATTAAAAGATATTTACAAAGTGGTTCCATTTTCCAGTTGAAGATAAAAGTTTTGCCTCAGGGCTATGTTCCCTGACATTTATATTAAATTAATTCAACTTTTATTTACTTGCTCACAGCCATTGTGATGCATTTGTATGCTCTAACTAAAGTGGTCTGTTTTTGAAAAGGCCTTCCTTCAGAAGCTACTCTCATGGAACACGAAGAGACAGGAACGCATCATTGAATCAATGTTGCAAAGCCACCCCCATCACAGTGTCCAAATGCATTGCATTCATAAGGAAAAGTCTACCAAGCATTGGCCACTTCGAAGGCTCTGACAATGGATGCGAATCCAGCATTTACCAGTTCTGATCCAAGATTCTCCACTTTGTCAAGCTTTTAAGTGGATGACAACAGAAAAGTGAATAGAATCCCAGTCCTTTTACTGCTGGGTCCAACAGCCTTGCATACTTCTTATATCATGCTATCCACCTGTACCATATGAATAAAACCTAAATTTAATTAAAGCTTCTAATCTAATAATGAATTAATTTTCTAACCTATGTGGAGATCTGTGCCTATTATTCGGGCATTTAAATATCCTTGTGCAGGTAATAACCATATTTAAAATTAAAAGCAATTCGCTGTGTGAATAAGACACAATTAGATGAGAAGTCCTTTATTCCTGCCTCAAATGTTTCATAAAGTAGTATAAATACAGAATTAATCACATTTTAGAAGCGAACTGTGATGAATACATAGGAATACCTGACCATAGTCAATCACATATTGGTTGCCTTCTCTGGCCCTCTGACAGTGGGATGGATCTAGTGAAGTCATTTCACTTGGGCAAGGATTTCTGTCTGAACAACAGAACTTTCCCTCAAAATAAAACTGCTCTGGGGGGTTGTAGGAACCCCTAGAACAAATTTGGGGAAATACATGGAGGGATATGTTGGAGGAAAAATTTCAGTGCACAAGAAGAAGTCCTTGCAATAGCAAGGTGAGTTCACTGGACGTAATCTAGAAACCCAAATTATCTTCTTCTTCCCATGGTCCAATGTATTGCTTTTGGGCAAAGCCATAACAGACCCTTCCTTGGACCAAGCCAACACTTGTCTAAGGTGTTCTTCCATCCCCACAGAGATGCATCTAGCATCTTCATTCTATAGATTCCATCACATGTTGAAAATGCACCTCTTTACCCTGGCTTTGCAGGTTCAGAATATGTGTGTGTGTCGTATACGGTACATTTTCTATTTTATTTAATCAATATGGCACTGCTTTGGTTTTAAATTGTTTTACAACAACAACAACAACAACAACAACAATAATAAACTGATTAATGTCTTTTACTTGTTTTTACAGTACTTGTATGAATATATTGCTCTAACCTGCCCAATAACCAGCTGATAAATAAATACAGTGGACGCACGAGTTGCGAACCCGCAGCATCCACAACCTGCAGAGGTGCGTCTGCACATGCGCAGGTTGCGATTCTGTGCGTCTGCACATGCGCAAAGCGCGATTTAGCGCTTCTGCGCATGTGCGGCCGCTGAAACCTGGAAATAACCTGTTCTGGTACTTCCAGGTTTCGGTGGTTCACAACCCAAAAAAACGCAATGTGAAGAGTCTGTAACCCGAGGTATGACTGTACCCCATGACTTCAAGTGGAAAAGAAAAATGCTTATTTAGAAGAAACTAGTGCGGAGAGCCTGTTCCATGACCCACAGCTGACTATGTGTCCAGGTGAGTTAGACCACCGAGTGAGTAATTCAATAACTGTGCTCACGGTTAGCACTCTTCAGACACCTGTATGTGAGGACTTACATTAGATACATTGGGTACACATGTTGTTTCTTCCACCTTTTCCAGAGAGCATCATTTTCTATTACTTTGTATTAAACTGGTGGAGTGACTCCTGAGAGGGCCCCCTCTGCCGGTTTCAGCATATGGGAAGGTTTGTGGGGAAGGAGGCAGTCTTTCAGACACTTATGGCTTGGTGTCCATAGGGTGGCAGGATTAGTCAGGCAGCATTCCCTGCCCTTGTTCTTAGCTTCCCCCAGTTTTCCCCTCAAGCCACAGCCTCCTAAAGCAGCAGAGTCCTCTGAATAGATGAACTGCTGCAGGACTGAAGCATAGCTCAGTGCCATTTTCTGACAAGCAGTTCTTTCATCTGCTTGCCCTCTGAATGGCCGGGCTCCTGAGACAGAGACATTTTTATGACATCCCTAGAGAGACGGGCATCTAGGTCACAATGACTTTGGTGGCTGCATGCTTCAAACAATTTGGAGCTCGCCTTAGCCTCATTCATATTGTTGAGCTGTGAATATCTGCTATCCATCAGAATGTTTTATTTCCAAATTACAAATATAATATACACTACCAAAGCATACATTTGTGGTACTCCAAAGCTTGTTGGAGTATGTAATTTTAAGTTACTTATTTCATAAAGTGCTCACCTTTTGGAACAAAGAGCATTTGCGATTGTTACATTCAATTTTTCAGACAGATGTGTGAGAAAAAGCACCTTTAACACCATACTAAGAGTCCACAAAATCTGATTTGCACCTTTCGATACCCACTTTACACTGGAGTCTATACATTTGGTATATACATTAACATGCCTTATGGTTTTATGTACCTTATGTTCTATATTTGTTTCAAAATTTGATAGAATGCTTTTCAGTACTGTACATGGAGATTCACCAGTTTGAAATTCAAGGACAAAATCATCTGAAAGAATCAATAATCCATAAATGCAAGCTTTTAAGTATTCACCAAACTGCTATTGCTGGATATATGAAAAACAAAAATAATGTGATAGGATTGGTTTTAATATTAGATTGCACAAAATTACTAATTCCACGCTATGAAATTTAAATAACTCAGCTGAATTGCATTGGATATAACCTATTTGGATGTGGAAAGCTCTGGCTGTACAGCTTCCAGTAAGGTTTAGAGGTTTGTATTTATTAAGAAGTAGATAAATCAGGTGAAATAAATATTTTTTTTTTTAAAAAAATCTGCTGGACTACTGCTACTTTTATGTGCTTCTAATTAACAAATCAATTGCCTGGTAACATTTTGAAACTCCTTTTTTGAAAAAAAAGTTTTCAAATTCATCTTATCAAGCAAATTGTAATGTTAATCTCTTTTGTGCCATGAAATTTGTAAGAAGAAAAGGATAGTTTATGCCCATTTGCCCAGGGCTCCTGAATCAGGGTGTCTCACTCTGGTTAATCTGCTGACCATCCACTCTGCCCTAGATCTGTAGTTTGGAGAGTGGGGCTTAATTAGAGTTCAACATACATCTGAGAAGGGGCAGGGGAAGCAAACACTTCTCTTTCCCCCGGCTAAGAGCAAGTGGGGATAATTCTGTGGGCGCCCCTTTGCAGGAGCAATCTGCACCCTGCAGGAAAGAGAGTTAGATTGCAGACTCCTATCTTCTCCTGACAGGGCCTTTTTCACAGAGTTTCCCCATTCTATGCCAGCCTTCTAAACCACTGAGTCTCTTGGGCTTGCTGATCAGAAGCTCGGCAGTTCGAATCCCAGCGACGGGGTGAGCTCCCGTTGCTCTGTCCCAGCTCCTGCCAACCTAGCAGTTCAAAAGCACACCAGTGCAAGTAGATAAATAGGTACCGCTGTGGTGGGAAGGTAAATGGCGTTTCCGTGCGCTCTGGCACTCGTCATGGTCCTCCGTGCACCAGTAGCGGTTTAGTCATGCTGGCCACACGACTGGCTCCCTTGGCCTAAAAGCGAGATGAGCGCCGCAACCCCATATTCACCTTTGACAAGACTTAACCATCCAGGGGTCCTTTACGTTTACCTTTACCTTATTTGATGCCTTACCCTTTGACACTCATGGATGGCTCTGGGCCTTCCAACCCGATCAGTTTGTGCCTGACTCCTCCAACACACAAGTCCCTGTGAAAGTGCCTTATTTGGCTCAGGACTTGGCTGAATCCAGTGCAGAGCCTGAAATTTATACCCTTTGACTGCCTTAGGAAAGTGATGGTAAAGTGATGGTTGCTATCCCCTCTTTAACCGGGCCGCAAGGATGTTTTCACATCCTCCTATTACTTCCCCAAGCTGTTTTTGTTGACTTGCCTAACATGCTCAGGAGAGGAAAGGGACTTGGTCAAATTCTCCCAGGTGTGGCTGTTATCTACTCTGTCCACCAAACCATATTAGACTCTCTTATATTTATCTTGGTTTCAGGGAGGGGGGGTGGCACAGTACATTGGCTTCTTCACGCAAGGTGAAAGCATGGAACAAAACTGGTACAGGGATAATCTTCCCTAGCTCTACTTGTGCTGGCAGAAGCATTTGCAAGATTTCAAGATATACACTGTGGCTCAGGCTGGATGCTGTTACACTGGCAGAAGGTGATCCCAGAAAGATAACGCCATATCTGCTGTGTATCTCTGTATTACTGGAAGGCAGGTAGCTACAGTCCTTTGAATAATGTACATGTTATCTGTGCTAACGGTAGATATTATGCTTTTGCATGGCTTTGAAAGTGATCGGACCTTCCCTGGTTGCTAGGATGGATATGTGTAACAGAGAACCACCCCTAATAATAATAATAATAATAATAATAATAATAAATTTATTATTTATACTCTGCCCATCTGGCTGGGTTTCCCCAGTCACTCCGGGCGGCTCCCAACAGAATATTTAAAAAAATGATAAAACATCAAACATTAAAAGCTTCCCTAAACAGATGTCTTCTAAAAGTCAGATAGCCGTTTATTTCCCTAACATCTGATGGGAGGGCATTCCACAGGGCGGGCAGCACTACCGACAAGGCCCTCTGCCTGGTTCCCTATTTGCATTTATCCATATAAATTAGTAAATGCAAGCCTTATACAAATGTGTGCTCCCTTTTTGGGTACTGTATTTCCACTTTTCTTTGGAGGGGGAAGAGCAATGTATAAATGGCTACCTTATCCCCCCACTGGGGCTGGGACAGAAGTTGCCCCTCCAACGTTCCCTCCACACTGCAGCTGTTATTCGAAGGAAGCTCCTATTGGCATCAATGGGAACTGCCTTCTTAGGACTAATAGCAGCTTCAGAGAGGTGTTGGAGGAACGTACATCAGGACCACAGCAGGTGAGGAAAGTATAAACCTTCCTTCCCATATGCTACGATCCCAATTCTGATCACCTCCCCCTTCTACCTACGGTGGTTGTGTGTTGTTTTTTAAATGCAACTTAAAAGTGACATGTTTAGTGCCACACATACTTGGATTCTGTGTGTTCACTAACAAAAACGCAGGCACTTGCACAGCTCTCCCATCTTGTCTGTGAGGCTAAGCAAGGGATGGAACCTGAGAACCTGTTTGGCCAGAGTCTTGGAGGCCCTGATTTAGAACCTCCACTTAGGACTTCCGGGTTAGCGCCATCGGTAATGGCGGATTCCCTCTGACTCTGAGGGACCAGCTCCGCGGGATCGGGTCTGCACTGTGTGGCTAAGCGGGGACCCTTCAAAAATCACAGGCGGGTGAAGCCTGTGAACATGGGACTCAGCGGGCACCTTTCGCGCCCCCCCAATCTGCGAAGGAACCCATTTACGGGCTCCGGAGCGAAACGGGGCGAGAGTCGACTGCTTCTTCCGCGGAGTGAAGCCGCACAGCCATTATCGGAGAGCGCTGACCTTTTCCTGGGACAATTTGGCTACAAAAGCAACTACCCATGAGTAGGATAAAATTGGACTTAAAGGGAGAAAAATAATTAATTCGGCACCGAAGTGGGGAGGCATAAACAGGAAGTCCGCCTTCCGTTTCTTGTAGACAGATCAAAGCAAAGAGACTATAAGCTAAAACTTTGAAAGACGCTTGAAAAAGGACTCAAATCCTAACATCAGATAAGCGATCTCCCCCTCCGGATTGCAGGAGAGGAGGGGGGAAAGGTTTGAACTGCATTTTTCTGCAAAAAAAGAGAGGAAAGGAAGCTAAAATCCACCGCTTAGAACCTGGGAACGGACTGCCTAGGGACAATAGGAATGCCGTTCTGTGAAAAGCACTACTGGTAAATAGAGTACTGTTGACAGCTAACTCCGCAAGAGAGATACAGTGTTTCTGGACTTCTCCTGGTTTTAAAGTAACTGGAGATTAAGTGCAATTGAAACTGTCGTCCTTTTGTGAATTGGGGGATCTAAAAAGGTTTTTTTTTTTTAAGTTACAAGTTTTGACTGTTACTGTGTCCCCCTAGAGGAGGTTTGACATTGTTACAATAACAACTGGGCCAGGGGAATTTTCCACTTCAAAACAAATCCTAGCCGTGGGACTGACCTTGGATTCTAACTAGAGTGTTATGGCAGATGGAAGAGGAAAGTTAGAGTTGCTTCAGGAAAAAACTACGAGGTCTGGTAGATCCTTTCGTACAGATACTGGGTCGCAGCGGAGAGTATCAACATCTGGTCCTTCTGGACCATCTGGATTATCAGGGGCTGCACCTGTACAAGTTAAACCAAAAGGAATGTCGTCTGAAGATGTTTTAGCTTTGGCACTAGGAAAAATTAATGAATCTTTGGAAAACCTAAGTAAACAAGTAGCTGAAACAAATAAACAAGTAGCTGAAGCATCAGTTAAAATTGATCAAAATACTACAAGTATTAACAATTTGGGACAGAAGGTGAACACTAATACAGAGACTATTGAGAAATTGTTACAGGAATCTACTTTGACCCGAAAGACAGTTGAAGAAGCAAAGGACATAGCAACTGCTACTGAAGAGAAGATACCACCGATATATAGGCAACTCGAGGACCACAGGTTGATGTTATCTATGATTGAATTGAAGGAGAAACAAACGAATCTGAGGATCAGGGCCGTACCTGAACTTGAGAAAGATAATTTGATTGACTTTCTTACGCAGGAATTTGCAGACTTCTGGCAACTAGATTTGGGGAAGGAAGAATTTAAGATAGTGAGTGCATTCAGGCTTGGAAGAGGAGGAAAGAAGAACAAGGTGAGAGACTGTTTGATTACCCTTCGAACAAAAGAGGAGAGAGACAAAATCTTGAATCTGCATTTCCGAAAGACTTTGGAAATACATGAGTCAAGTGTGGAGATATTTAAGGACATTCCAAAACATCTTTTGGATTTAAGGCTTAACTACGGAGATCTGGTTGCTCTGTTGAGAAGCAATAGAATCATCTTTAGGTGGGAATTTCCCCAAGGCCTGTCCTTTAAATATAAAGGAAGAAAGATAAAAATAAGATCAGTTGATGACAAAGATAGATTCTTGAAAGATCACGGAGAAGACTTACAGAAAGAAGTGGAATCTGGAGAAGAGCCAAGAGCACTGGAAAGAGGAATACTAGACATAGCAAACTTATCTTTTGGATTGCATGGTTCAGAGAAAGTGACACCACCGACAGAACAAGAACAAACACTTGGTGCAGTTGGAGGTAAAGCAAAGTAACCACACCATGGCATTGCAACTATTAAGTTGGAATTGTAATGGCCTCAATTCTCCCCGGAAAAGGAAAAGTGTTTTTCATTTACTAAAAAAGGAACAATTGGACTTGATTTGCTTACAGGAAACACACGTGATAAGGCTACATAGGAAAGTATTGATTAACAAGAGATTGGGACAGGAGTTTATTTCATCTGACAAAGTTAAAAAAAGAGGAGTAGTGATTTATGCAAAGGAGAGATTATCACCGAAATTTATCTTTAAAGACGATCAAGGAAGATTTGTGGCAATTGAAATTCAAATACAAGGAGAGAAATTCTTGATAGTAGGAGTTTATGCACCGAATGAGGGGAAATCTGAATTCTTTAAAAAGTTGCATGAGAGCTTAATGGACTATTTGGATTACAATCTGATTTTGATGGGGGATATGAACGGAGTGGTATCTACAAATATGGATAAGGCACAAAGACAGGTAGTCACCAAGGATGGTAGACTACCGAAAACATTTTTTGAGATGACAGACAACTTGGACTTAGTTGATATTTGGAGAACAAAGAATCCCTTGGGAAGAGAGGGAACTTTCTTTTCTGAAGCCAAGATGACATGGACTAGAATCGATCAAATATGGGTAACTAGAGGAATGGCACCAAAGATAAAGAAAGCGGAAATTTGTCCAAAAACCTGCTCCGACCATAATGCTGTAAGGATGGAGATGAAACTAATATCAACTGGCTCTTTCAGATGGAGGATGAATGACACCTTATTTAGAGATGAAGACGTGATCAAGAAGGCCCAAAAAACTTTGAGAGACTATTTTGAGATAAATATGAACACTAATGTTGAAAAAAGAGTAATCTGGGACGCAAGCAAAGCGGTTATGAGAGGGTTCCTGAAACAACAGAATGCAATAAAGAAGAGAAGTCAAAATGAGAAGAAAGACAAAATTTTGGAGAAAATAAAAGAAAGTGAGAAGAAATTGAGAGAAAAACCAAAGTCGCAGGAGATTTTGAGAGAAATAAAGTTATATCAAGTACAATATATGAAAATGATGAATCAGGAAATAGAATGGAAAATTAAACAAATGAGACAAAAAACATTTGAATCAGCTAATAAATGTGGGAAATTGTTGGCTTGGCAAATGAAAAAAAGACAAAAATTAAATACTATTATAAATTTAGAAGTGGAAGGAAAGAACATACAGAACCCAGCCGAGATCAGAAACTGTTTCCAGAGGTACTTTAAACAATTATATACACAAGGGCCGCAGAAAGAAATTGATATAGATTGATTTTTGAAGATAAATGGATTACAAAAAATCTCCCAAGAAAGTAAATTAATGTTGAACTATAAAATATCTGAACAGGAAGTAGAAGGTGCCATTCAAAACATGCAATTAGGCAAATCTCCAGGACCAGATGGACTGACTTCTAGATATTATAGATCCTTAAAAGAATGGTTAGTACAACCTTTAAAGGAAGTCTGTAATGAAATATTGGAAGGGAAAAGGGCACCAGAGTCGTGGAAAGAAGCGTACATTACATTTATACCGAAAACAGAGACTGAAAAGACTCAGCTTAAGAACTACCGCCCCATATCATTACTTAATGTGGATTACAAAATTTTTGCAGATATTTTGGCCAAAAGATTGAAAAAAGTGTTGATGGAAGAGATTCATAAAGACCAAGCAGGCTTTGTCCCGGGTAGACACTTGTCTGACAATTTGAGGAATATAATTAATATTCTGGAAAAACTAGAAGTGAATATCAACACTAAGGCAGTTTTGATATTTGTGGACGCGGAGAAAGCTTTTGATAATATTTCTTGGAGTTTTATGAAGAAGAACTTACAGGGGATGGGGGTGGGTGAAGGATTTGGAAATGGTATAGGTGCAATTTATTCTGAACAAAAGGCCAAGTTAATTGTTAACAATGAGGTGATGGAGGAATTTAAGATAGAAAAAGGGACACGACAAGGTTGCCCAATTTCCCCATTGCTTTTTATATCAGTCCTGGAGGTTTTGTTGAATATGATTAGAAGGGACCAGTTGGTTAAAGGTATACAAGTCGGAGCTAGACAATATAAATTGAGAGCTTTTGCAGACGATTTAGTATTGACATTACAGGAGCCAGAATCTAGTACTAAAAGAGTTTTGGAACTGATTCAAGAATTCGGTCAAGTTGCAGGATTTAAACTGAATAAGTTAAAAACAAAGGTTTTAGAGAAAAATTTAACAGCGATTGAAAGAGAGAGGTTTCAGAATGAGACAGGTTTAACAGTGGTTAAGAAAGTGAAATACCTTGGGATTAATATGACAGCCAAAAATGGGAACTTATTTAAAAACAATTATGAAAAATGTTGGACGGAAGTGAAAAAAGACTTAGAAATTTGGTCAAATTTGAAGCTTTCACTGCTAGGCCATATTGCTGCGATAAAAATGAATGTATTGCCTAGAATGCTATTTTTGTTTCAAACATTGCAAATTGTGGATAAGATGGATTGTTTCAAGAAGTGGCAGAGAGACATCTCTAGATTTGTCTGGCAGGGCAAGAAGCCTAGAATAAAATTAACGGATGCAAAGGAAAGAGGCGGATTTGCCCTGCCAGACTTTAAACTTTATTATGAATCAGCAGCCTTTTGCTGGTTGAAAGAATGGCTGCTTCTTGAAAACACAGACATCTTGGACTTAGAAGGTTTTAATAATGTATTTGGATGGCATGCATATTTATGGTATGATAAGGTCAAAGCACATAAAGTATTTAAAAACCATATTGTCAGGAAAGCATTGCTTAATATCTGGATAAGATATAAGGATTTATTTGAAAATAAAACCCCAAGGTGGTTGTCACCGATGGAAGCGAAGGCTCAGAAAAAGCTCAATATGGAGGCCAAATGGCCGAAATATTGGGAAATTTTGGAACAAGAGGGAGACAAATTGAAATTGCAGAGTTTTGAAAAATTAAAAAACAAAGTGCGAGATTGGCTTCATTATTATCAAATAATGGAGGCATACAATTTGGACAACAAAATTGGATTCCAGGTGGAAAAATCAAAATTGGAAACAGAACTGTTAGATCCCAAAACTAAGATTTTGTCAAGGATGTATAACTTGCTGTTGAAATGGAATACTCAGGATGAAACTGTGAAATCTGCTATGATTAAATGGGCACAAGATGTTGGACATAACATTATGATGGCTGACTGGGAACAGTTATGGACCACAGGTATGAAGTTTACGGCATGTAATGCTTTAAGAGAGAATATTATGAAAATGATATACAGGTGGTACATGACACCAGTCAAGCTTGCAAAAAACTATCACGTGCCCGATAATAAATGTTGGAAATGTAAGGAAACTGAAGGTACATTCTTTCACCTTTGGTGGACGTGCCCAAGGATTAAGGCTTTCTGGGAGATGATATATAATGAAATGAAAAAGGTATTTAAATATACCTTCCTGAAGAAACCAGAGGCCTTTCTCCTGGGCATAGTCGGCCAATTGGTGCCAAAGAAGGATAGAACTTTCTTTATGTATGCCACAACAGCAGCAAGAATACTTATTGCAAAGTACTGGAAGACACAAGACCTACCCACTCTGGAAGAATGGCAGATGAAGGTGATGGACTATATGGAATTGGCGGAAATGACTGGCAGAATCCGAGACCAGGGAGAAGAGTCGGTGGAAGAAGACTGGAAAAAGTTTAAAGACTATTTACAGAAATATTGCAAAATTAATGAATGTTAGAATGATGTTGGATAGAAATTAAGTGGTTTTTAGCTGTAATATTATAAGGGAATATGAAAAATGGATTATTAATAGGTAAAAATTTAATGTTACAATATTTTAAGATTAAAGACTAGGATAAACAAAGAGGGGAAGGATTTGCTGAACTAACAAACTGAATTGGAATACAAAAAAGGGAGGTGCGAGGAGGTCCGGGAAACAAGCAAATGAAAGATAAGTAACGGAAAGATTGAGTTGTTTTTAACTACTTTTATTTTGTATTTTTCTTTTTTCATTCTGTAATATTTTGAAAATTTTAATAAATATCTTTAAAAAAAAGAAAAAAGATTTAGAACCTCCACTTTAAAGCATTAAAAGCAACAACCCCACAGCAAAACTCATCAATGTACATTTTGGTCTTAAGATGGGAGTTTGGGCACACCAAGTACAGATAGAATCCAAGCAGCAAATGTAAGATTTAAATCTCAAAGTGGAGGGTTGTTGTTCAGAACCTCCTTGAGAGCAAATTATACCCTTTGAGCTGCGTGAAATAGAAACTGAAATAAGTACATTTTCCTTTCCATTCCTTAATGATTCCCGTCAGCATAAGGTGCTCTCCGAATGATTCCAGCGATGACACAATTGCAGTAAAGATGCGGAGTCAGAGTAAATGAGCAGATTGTTAAGTTAGCATTTTCTGCAAGGGCTGAAATTGCTCCAAAGCTTTATTGCTCCAAAGCTTTATTGCTAAAGGATGCAATCTCCTGGGAAGGTTTCGTAAGCAAGCCTCATTGAAATGAAAGGGAATGTGCATCCTCTCTATGTTTTTCTGTGGGGATGGTATAGGAAATGTCCCAAGGAATTGTGGCCCAAAGCTCAATTTTAATTTCATTTTCTTAGTATTTTTACTCATATAACATACCACCAGTTTAGTACAAAAGAGCCTTCTAGGCATCATCAGTAATTTTAGAATGACTGACAGCTCCATATTCAAATCTCTTCTCAGCCACAAAGCTTATTGGGTGACCTCGGGCCAATCACTGTCGCTCTAGCTAAAGCTGTGAGGATAAGCAGGAAGAGGCTATTTATGCTGCCGGGAGTTCTTTGAAGAGTGGAAGAATAATGATGACAATTCTTACTGAGCTTGGAAGAATAGAGAAAGAGCTGTCTATGCAAAAACAACAATGACCTAGAAGTGAGATCCAAGGAGCCTAACAGGCGAAGATACAGTGGGGAGGGGCAAGACTTCTGCTTCAAGCTTCTCAGAAAAACCTCTCTCTCTCTCTCTCTGTTTATTAAAAATGAAACCACAACAAACCATCTTAAAGAGGGCTGCCAGCTTGGCTCTGCAGCCATGGGTGCCCAGGGCTCTGGCACCAAAATTTGTGGGTTTCGGCCCCTTTATGGGGAATTTTGCGGGTACATGGGCACCCCGGGGAGTTCGCACCTATGATCTTAAAATGCACTCCTTTGCGGGGGACAATTTAATTCTGAATATAGCACAGGCTCTTGAACCTTGCTGTGGATCTTTTCGACTTACATGTATTTATTATTATTATTTATTGCCTTTATGTCCCACCTTTTTCTCCAAGGAGCTCAAGGTGGCATACATTGTTCTCCCCACAACAATCCTATGAGGTAGGTTCAGATGAGAGGCAGTAGCTGGCTCAAGGTTACCCAGTGAACTTCGTGGCTGAGTGTGGATTTGAACCCTGGGCTGGATCTACAGTCATGTGTTTAAAGTTAGGATAGGGTTAATGAAGGGTCATGGTAATGCAGAGGGGTGAATGGTGCACTGCTTTTAACATTCTTAAGGTGTTGTTAAAATGTGACACCAGAGGGTGCTACAATAAGTCCAGAAAAACACTTTAAATTACAAGTATGCCCTGCAACATTTTAGAACGATAATCTGATATCATTCTAAGCGTGTTAAACAGGTCAGTGTAGATCCAGCCTTGGTCTCCCAGGTCCTAGTCTAAGTCTCTCATCACATTGGCCTTTTCTCCCTCCTTTCTTCCATCCATCAGGTAACCCAATGCAGCATATGTGAGGTTCCTAAGTGGTCTCCTATCTGGGCACTGAACAGAAATAGAAGGGATTAGTGCCCACAAGAGGGTGAAGGTGGTGACTATAGCCTGGAAACTCCACCCCCTGAAACCCAAAATGGAGTGTGAGGGCCAAAAGAATGTCAAAAAGGCTAGGCAAAGAGAAAGTAGATGCCACAGAAAAGGTGTTTTCATTGTTCTTAACACACCCTTTTCTCTTGAAAGTAGTCCTGCAAAGAACACTCCATATATTATCAGATATATATACTTTTTTTTTATGAAGACACCCTGAGTCCAAAGTTAATACAGAAATTTAAAAGTAATACCCAGATACTGCAAAGCAGAGAATTTAAATAAATGTATTGTCAGACTCAAGGTGGTACCCAAAAGCATTTGTTTCTAAAAGAATGTTGGAATGAAACGGAAAGTGAGTGCCTGTTCCATCCACAGAATTTCCTGGCACCAGGCTACGTACAGTAATTACTTTTTTATCCCCAATGAAAAGGAAAGTTTAAAGCTCCAGTCTAAAGGGAATGTAACATTCATCAGACCTTACACATTTTAAAACGAGCTATTTCAAAATAGATTTCTCACAAAAGGCATTGTGAATGTAAGCCATCTATTCCAAAAGACTTTTGCGCAACACATTGCTCACTCCGTGCTTAATATCTATGGTGCATGTAGGGATTCTTTATCTAGGGACTGTAAAACTGAAGAGCTGGAACAATGTCAAAACCCAACTAATCCAACCTTCGCACTCATATCAATGGAAGTTTAAGTTTCCATATATACTGAGAATCTATATGAAAAGCATGCTGGCTAAGACTGTACTTGATATGCTCAGCAGAAATACCTCCCCACTACGCAGTGGCATAGCGGGGGTTGTCAGAGCCTGGGGCCATACAGAGGAAGGCGGGTGGGTGGGAGGGAAACAGACAAAGTATGCATGCACATTCAGCTGCCTAACGGCATCCATGTCACCCAGGTTAAGAGAAGGTTTGTGGCCCAAGATAGCTTGATGAGCTCCATAAATGAGCAAGGATTTTATCACACAGTCTATTATTTTCAGGTAGGTAGCTGTGTTGGTCTGACACAGTTGAAATATATACATGAAAAATAAAAATAAAAAGTCCAGTAGCATCTTAGAGACCAACTAAGTTTGTTCTGGGTATAAGCTTTCGTGTGCATGCGCACTTCTTCAGATATATTCTTCAGGTATCTGAAGAAGTGTGCATGCACATGTAAGCTTATACCAAGAACAAACTTAGTTGGTCTCTAAGGTGCTACTGGACAATGTGTGTGTGTGTGTGTGTGTGTGTGTGTGTGTGTGTGGAGTCTATTATTTGTTTTCAAAGTCATGGGAAGAGAAGGGGGAAGGGAGAAGGAGAAACTGTGACTGAATTCTCTAAACTCATAGTGTTTTCGCACTTGATTGCACCCACGTTTAAAGCACATTTAAAACACATGGCTTCTCCCCAAATTCTGGAAACTCTAGTTTATCATTCACCAAGCTACAGTTCCCTGCACCTTCAACAAACTGCAGTTCCCAGAATTCTTCAGGGGAAGTCATGTGCTTTAAATGTATGGCGTATACCTTACTCTATGATATTTTCAGCACATGGTGTGAGTCAACACATAACCAATCTGGCAGCTTAGTTTATACTCAATTCAGGCTCGTCAGGCTTCAGATTGAAAGGATTGTGTGGGTCCAGCCCATAGACCTTACAGACTGACCTATAATTTATCTCCCTTATACTGCAAGCTAGTGCTCATCATAGAGGCTCCCTTTTGCTTCAGACAAGGTCAGGTAGTGTCTCACTTTGATTCTGGATTTGGGCTTTGCCCAAAGTGGATGAACACCACTAGTGGTTTGCTGATAAAAGAATCATGTGACAGGGGAAGAAAGCAGGATAAGAGAGAGATGACTATGAAGTAAAGTTCAATAAATAAAAGCTGAAAGGGAGCCAGACAGTACCAAAACACTCTGTTCAGCACCATAAGTTGCACACAGCAGTAGCTTTGATCCACCTCCATACAAACGACATACACAGATTGCAAAATAGATTTTTTTTTGGGGGGGGGAATGCTATAAAATGCTGCTATCATCTCTCTGTAGTTTTGAAAATAAAAATATGCTGTTGTGTGCTAGATCTAAAAAGAGAAAGGGAAGGCATTGCCTTCAATGTAAACAAAGCAGCAAGATTCAGAGTCTAAAGGAACAGAAATAAGTGCCTTGCCTCCTTTTTATTTCAACAACAGCCCTACATGCTGAATATTCAGGTATTCATCAAGTCTCGGCTTAACTCCTTTATGCTTTCCCATCTCTACTATTTTTCTCGGCTTCCTTCTTATCCATATAATCTCAGAGAAAGTGGCAATGGGAAATCTGTTTTAAACCTGTCCAAATCTCTTTCTATCATTGCATATCCAAAGGAAGTTCATACCTTAATTCGCTATGTGTCCTCATTTTTGTGCACCAATACGGTCTCCTTTCACAAGACTTTCTTTCATGCAAAGTTGACACAGGAAGAGACTTCCATGCTATTGTTTCAGTCTCCTCGTCAAGGTGTGCTAATGTTCAGTAATACAAGCATCTGGTTGGCCACTGCAAAAACAGGATGCTGGGTAGATGGGTCTTTGGCTTGATCACCACCAGGGTACTTCTTACGCTGTGGGTAGGACTGATCGATGATTCCCACACAGACACCTCCATATAGCATATGGCCATTTCAGTGGCTTACATGGTGGGACAAAGCATTATGAATTGTGTGGGGGAATAATTATCAGTTAGGGAAGGGGCATAGTGTGCTTTGCATGCAGAGGGTACAGATTTGGTTACTGTCATCTCTAGGTAGCTCTGGGAGAGATCCCTGCCTGAAACCTTAGAGAGCAGCTGCCAGTCAGTGCAGACAGTATTGAGTAAGATGGACCAATGGTATAAGGCAGCTTCCTATGTAGAAATATAGGAACAATGCTACCCTATCTGACTGCACACACAGCTCATTCTTCAAAGCACATTTAGAAACCCTCTTCTCAAAAACAGCTGTTCCAAACATGATGTAAGTTGCATTTACAGAGGAGCCAATCTATCAATTGTGGTTCCTCTGTTTTTCATTTGTCCAGTCTTAGGTTTAGTTTCCCACATTTCCACATCGGTCTGCATTTCTCTTCCTTTTTAAGTCCTCATGAGAATTCACCTCATGAGCTTTTTGACATTAATTTCTCCTAATATACACATTTTTTTGCATGGCATTTTGACTAACATGTACATTTTTGCAAAGCAAGTTACCTTAACATAATGCATTTCATAAGTTGTTTTCACTAATATACACATTTGCATGCACACTTTACTCTAGCATATGCATGTTTGTATACGTTACTTGGCTGGAGAAATGTGCTGCAGAATTCAGAGAAGTGGACATTTGGCAGAACTGCTGTGTTTTGGTCCGCATATTGTTTTGAAAAGTGGGAATTAGGTAGGTTCACCTTTAACTGTGAACAGAATTGAATCCCTTCCCCCAGTCCCTAGCTGTATTTCTTTGGAATCTAAAAGCCATGCATATTTCTTCCTTTCTTCCACTGCAAGCTGAAATGAAACCGGCAGGTTATAGGAGCCCATTCAGCAGTGGGCAGAAAGGAGGAAATGAAGGGAGAGCAGCTTTCAATGATTTGCTTTTCATTATACTCCATATAATACTCTTACGCAGCCCTACTGATTTTGGCAGGCTGAGCAAAATGGTAAGTGGTGAAATTTACTTGCTTTCTTGAATCGTCACTTTCAGAGATGTGGCATGATGGCCTGTCTGTTCAGCAGCACTCATAGCTGCTCAAAATCCAGGTGCTAACTTGCTGGCTGGAAGCATATATTCGGTGGTCAACTGATGCTTGGAAACCTTGGCTGCAGCATCATGGCAGCAAAGCAGCACCAGAAGGGGGCAATTTGCAGAGAAAGGATGCTGGCTTCTTCTGCCCACCGCTTCCCCCTTAAAAATCTCCCCTTCCATGTAACCTATAGAGTTTTTGTGAGATCAAAATAAGGGAGTGCCAAGTACTGCAACCTGAGATCCGTAAGGATAAAAAATATACCTACCCATAAAGTAATAGTCCCTTTTTACACTGGCAAATCCTCCATGTTTATATGTGTGAAGCTGATATTTTAGTGTGGCACTATTTACACTTTGGAATTCCCTGCCTATCGATGTTGGGTAAGCATCCTTGCTATGTTGGTTTAGACTCCTGCTGAAAACTTTATTTCAGCCAGTCTACCTGGGCATGCAATTTAATTACATGTATCTGCTTTTAAAATTTTGCTCCTTTTATCTGAGCTTTATTGACGATTATATTATTTTTTTACATGATATTTATGTTTACTTTTTTAAAAAAACAATAAAGGTTTCAAGAGAAAAGAATTAAGTAAAATATCCAATTTGTCAATCTTTTCAAGGCACCATGAGCATTGTGTCTGATTCACACACGACCTTTCACCACTTACATTCCTCATATGAGCGGCCTTGTGGTGTGAACAGTGTGTTGCAAATGCCCAAAGAAAGGAGTTACCTTGGCACCACACACACACAAACACAATTTGATGAATACTCTTCTTAAAACTCACAAAATACATGTATGAGGGCAAATAATTTTACTTGCCTCTCCCCCATCTCACACACAAATTGAAGCCAAAATTATTATTTTGGGAAGTTATTAGCTCAACTATATCAATGTGCTGTTATTGAAGTTCACTTCACATTTTCAAAGGTGCTGGTAAACGACACATTCTACCTTTATTTATTTAGCCACCCCATTCCATTTCTAACCCACCCTTTGCCATGTAAGTGAACCCAGGGCAGGATATATCAAATTTAAGACAAATACAAGCAAATGTTTTTTTTTAAATGCTCATTGTTTTACTGGGCACATTTTGGTTTTTCAGAATGCTGCCACAATTATGATTGTAGCAAATATACCTTACTGCACCAGCAAAATCAGCGGGGGGCGGGGGGCGAGCTGTGGCCTTCCAGAGGTTGTGGTCGACTCCCAAGTCTCACTCAGACCCAGTGAGCCTAGTCAATGGGTGATGATGATGGAAGTCTAGCAAAATCTGGAGGGTCACATGCTTCTTCTACCCAGCTTGGTTTAAATGGTATGGAAAATCCCACATTCTAACAGTCTGACCAGCAGCCAACATTTTTAAATAGTTACATGTGTGTTAAATGGTCACACAAATTGCCATTTAGCTAATCTTACCTAAATGCAATAATCTCACAACAGCCAAGAAAGAGATGGGTAACAATATTTCAGTTAACATATAGCAGAGTCCAGCTATGTCCTGAAAATGCTTATTAAATTCCCTCCGGTTATGGTGTGAAGATGTTCCCTGATGGTTTGAAATCACTTGTTTTACAATTCCATTATTTTTGCCTACAATAATTCCACTAGATAATAACTGTTGCTTAGAGATTATTCTTCTTTTGCTGCCACTCAGCTTTCTTTGATATACCAGCAGGTGCTGTCCAAGACTCCATTTAGGAAATTATCCATCCATTTCTAAAATGAATCACTTTCCCACATCCGGCAAACAGAAACTGGGAGGGGGGGGAGCATTTACAGAGGTTTAATCTATTCCTGCAGGTATAATTTGATTGTAGGTAACAATGCTTATCATCGAGACTCTGTCCAGGGTTTTGTTTTGCCTTTTTTTAAAAAATAAATTCCCTAGCAATTCATTTAATATAATATTTGTGTTAATCAATGAAATCCTGTTAAATTTGCTGTTATTTGTGCATATTTAAATGAGTTCAGTCATAGCCTATTAAAAACTGCTTTATTCCAAAAGCACCTCTTGTCAAATGTCCTGCATATTTCCATTTTGACTCAGTCTCTTTAGTCTACATCTATGATTTTTGGTCTTTGTAATAGCTGATTATTAGTATGTATATATTTCAATTATATTCCTAACATTGTGCATTCCATAGCATGTTGTCTTACTCTTAAGAAGTACACCTCTACCATGCGCCTCTTACTCACATGTTCTCCAAAGTAAAAAGCCCCAAATGTTACCTTTCCTCACAAGTGAGTTTTTTCATCCCCTTGATTATTTTGCATGCCCTTTTGTGAACCTTTCACAGTTCTGCAAGATCCTTTTCGAGTTGAGGTGACCAGAACTGTATAAAGCATTGCAGGTGGTGTCGTGGCACCACAGATTAGCATTATTAGATTGACAGTTTTTTTAAGAGATCCCTATTCCTCTCACAGAGCCACACATCCCAGAGCAATTTAACATTCCATTCTTCTTCCCAGGGAACTCTGGGAATTGTAGCTCTGTGAGGGAAATAAGGGTCACCTAACTACCCTTGGCACCCTTAAGAAACTACAGCTCCAGGAATCTTTGGAAGAAGCCATAACTGTTAAAGTGGTATACTAGTGATTCAAATGCATGGTGCAGTTGTGGTCATTGCTTCACATTCCACACATCCCCTGGTGATGAGAATTCCCAGAGGCAATGCTACTTGGATTTCTATTGGAGGAGGGAAAGCACTGAAGACTTAGGGCATTTTTGTAATATTGGGTTTATTTACAAATCTAGAGATTAGATTAGATGGATTAGATTTAATAGTTAAACCCTGCTTCTCTATTAAAATAATATGCAAAGTACTCCCAATACAAAACCATAACAAAAATGCACTATGTAGAGGCAGGCAGCATAAGCATGCTGGTTGTAAACCCACTGCTCCACATCAAATCCTCAGAGGTACTATCCCCTCAAAAGCTCTCTGTCTCTGCTTCTGTCTCACCATTTCATTCTATCTCTGTACCAAAAGCACTATCCTCATTCTGAAACCTTGGAGAGCCACTGCCAGTCAACATGGACTATACCGAGCTCGAAGGACGAATGGCCTGACCTCCTGAGTTCCACATTTATTTTCCCCTCACACATATGTAAAGGCCTGTCCTTAGCCTGGGGTGGAAGAATGGCGGAGAAAGTGAGTCGCCTTCTCCAGGCACTAATGGGTTTCCCCATTCAGAAAAAAATATTTGTTTTCTAGCCCTTTGCTCCATTAAGAAAACATCAGCCAGCCATTAACCTTTTTGCCTGACAAGGGGCATTAAAATGCCAGGACTAATAACACTATCTTTAAAAAAAAAAATCCATTCCAAACATGAGGGTTTTTTATTATCATGAGAGGTGCATTCCAGTTTTTTCTGAGGCAATATAGTTGGGGGGAAATGCTTACATTTTGATTATCTCTTACATATCAAGCCAAAAGTAGCCTTTCAGATTTCAAAAGCAGCCTGAAGGATATGTTATGGTAGCTAAATGGAAGCCGCTTTGCGTGTTCAGACCCTGAGACCTCCCCCCCTAAATAAATTCACACTTGACTCAAATTTTAGTTTGGTTTTTGGCAGAATTTAGGCCACAACTTTATTGATTACAGAAAGTGACTGGTTGCATAGGCTCTGGTTCGACTAGCTGCCTGCACCTTTGCAGATAGTGCTGACCAAGGGCACCAGTATAGGTCAGCCAAGGGTGAACACCTGGATAGGCGGAAAGATGAGAACAGACTATGTCTGCCACCCAGATGTCTCCCTGGACTCAGGCACGGGCACAACCCCTGCTCAGGGCTTGACCAAACCATTTGAGTCCCTGGATTCCTTTAATGGAATACCCTTCACATAGGGATGGCGAGAGCATTCTCCCATCTCTATCACCTGAACCAGTGCCTATCTGCAAGCTTACAAGTTGTGACGATTTGCTACGCGGCAGGTGAAACCCAAATGGCAACAGCCAACAAGCCAAGTGGGGAAAATTCCTGCCATGCTCCTGTCCCTATGACAGACGACACACGACGGCATAGCAAGGTCAAGCGCAACAAACCCTAAAACTAGGGAGAGGTGGGCGTGAATGCACGTGCCGAAAGAGGAAGCTCTGGGTCATGTGCATGGGCATAAATAGGTCCCTCGATCTGTTTGGACTGCACACCATTGGCCAGATTGAACCCAACATCGAGGGACCTACCAATCGGGTGTTGTGGCTGACCAACCTTACCCACCCACAACATGTGCCCTCTTTTAGGGAGAACACGATTTCTGTAATTGGATCTATATGGTAGGCCCTATCCAATGTTGCTGGACTAGATAGGCCATTGGCCTGATCCAACAGGCTGTTCTTATTTTGTTATGAGCATTGTCAAGGTTCTGTGTTGCTCAGAGCAGAGCCTGAGCCTCTGCCCTGACCCGCCTGTCCTTGCCTAGTATCCTACCTGAACTTTGTTCCACCTTACCTTACAGCCCAGCGGGTCATTGCCTTGCTTCACCACAGAACACAACACCAGAGAGCTTTTTCAGAGGGGCCCACCCCTTCAACATACCAGGTTGGGGTGTGTATGGATGTGTCCCTCCAGCCAACTGGCAGCTAAGCCGGCCTCCAACTGTTAGTATGGCGCTTCCCTTCCACCTGCTGAACATGTGGGTGGGTGAGGTGCCACCAGTGAGGTGCATGCCAACAAGAGTCTAGCAGAAGACCCCAGAACAGGGTGCTCCAGGGGCAGAGTGTGGAAGGGACTAAGCCATTGGTAGGCAAACTAGGGCCCGGGGCCCGGAACTGGCTCAATCGCCTTCTACATCCAGCCCGCGGACAGTCTGGGAATCAGCGTGTTTTTACATGAGTAGAATGTGTCCTTTTATTTAAAATGCATCTCTGGGTTATTTGTGGGGCATAGGAATTCGTTCATTATTATTTTTTTCAAAATATAGTCTGGCCCCCCACAAGGTCTGAGGGACAGTGGACCGGCCCCCTGCTGAAAAAGTTTGCTGACCCCTGGACTAAGCTGACCTGAGATCTGGGAGATCCTGAGCCAGTTTCCCTGCCATGGAATGATGGAATCAGGCCCAATTGCTGTGGTAGCTCCAGCACGTGATCTTCCCTGACCAACCTGTACAGCGCTGCTGAAGATGCACCGGTAGTTCTGCCAATCAGCAGCCAGGGTTCAGATTGCTCTACCCTATATTAATGCCAAATTTGCAACTGTCAGGCCATGGTCTTTGAATAGATCACTGTCCAGGGGTATAGTCAGTGGGCAGATCCTGCTATACCCTTAATGTATTATGCTGAACATGTCATAGAAGAGGTGTTGTGTGTAATCCTGCCATTCACTGCTGCTTCATAAGATTCTAGAGTATGAAAGGCAAAGCTCAGTCACACAGCTTCTGATCATGTTTTAAACATTGTAATTGTTTAAAAGGAACATTTCAAGAGTCCTCTGGTAACCTATGCCATAAAACTGTTGGTGTCTTTTGAAAAAAAGAAATGCAACATTCCTAGCTGAAAAAAATCAACTGAAATCATGTTAAGGGATAATGAATGAATAAAACATAACACATTGTGGAATGACATAGAAGTGGGGATTAGAGATTGGACAAGTCAGATCACATCTCCCAGGAAAAATGAAGAGTGATCTGGTGGGGGGTGGGAACCAGGCAGTTTTGGAGCCGGGGGGAACCTTACAAAACTTGAAAACCTTCATAAGGAGAAAAATGACAGACCCCAAACAAATGATGTTGCTCCTCTTGGCCCCTCAGTGAACAGTGTTAATGAAAAGAGCAAGGCAGAGATTCTCAGTAGAGGACAGCAATAAACCTGACAGAATATTATCCCATCAGCTTGAAAAGTGAGCCCACAGGAAAACTGACCAAACTAACAGAAATTAAGGCAAGTCATTAAATATCTTTGCACTGATACATATTTCTCCCTTGCAGCCATAAACAAAGCTCAAATTGAGAACCTCCACAGCAAATTAAAGCTACTTATTCCTGTAATAAGACAGTAAATCTTCACAGTTCCCCCAGAAGATTCCTTCACTGGTAAATGCAAATCTCTTGGGTTAAATAGATTTTGATCTAGCCGCTAATGGATAATTGTTTTTGCTCTGAGAGATTTTGCAAATGAACCATTTTGTAGCCAAACATTTTCAGTGGTCCTCTGGGAAGAGCTCTGGGGTATTCTGACAAGTTAACTGTTATCAAGGCTGGAAAACCAATCAGAATCAGAGTGGAAAACTTTTTGTTGTTGTTGTTAATGGCCCACCTATAGCTTCATCAGGTTCTGCTTATCACACCCCCAACCCCAGATTTTTTTTACCCATGGTTTGCCAAATTCTGCAGCCTCCACTCATGACCTAAGAAATGCAATTTCTTTTCTCTACTTTATATTTTGGAAAGTTGTTTTGTTTGTTTGTCACAATATTGTTAACTTCAGATGTTGTAACTGAATTTTGCATGATCACTCCTGAGATTAATGACAGGTTTTCCTCTCTGACTGGATGCCATTTTGAATCAAGATAGGAGGCTGAACTTTTCAAAACTGCACTGATTTTAATCAAATTTTGAATGCTAGCTTCCGTCAGCAGGATTTTGTCTGCGCTTGGCTAAAATTGGACATAATTTTGAATCAAGATGGTGGATTGAACCTTTCAGAACTGCACTAATAATTTTGGTACAGTTTATTAGCTCTCATCTAGTTAATCAAAAACTCTTAGAGGTACCCGTTCAACACTTTACTCAAGTCTGCTGGAAATGAGAAGAGCTGTTATTATCAGGAAAATGGTGGCATCTCTGTATAAATCCACTCAGTGGCTTCATGTCAATGGGAAAGGGCCATAGCTCAGTGGTAGAGCATCTTTTTTTGCATGCAGGTACAATTCCTGGCATCTCCACCTTGGAATGTCCCCTGTCTGAAACCCTGGAAAGCCACTGCCATTCAGTAAGCTATATGGCCCAATGGTCTGACTCAATCTAAGTCAGCTTCCGATGTTCCTAATGTTAAAATCGCACAGAAGAGAGCACAACTCTGAAGAACCCCATAGTGTAATTGCCATGGTCCAGAGCAGCAATCCCCTGGTGCCACCTTCTGGAACTGACTAGGAACTGAACCACTGAAAGCATGGTGCCCGTGATTCCCATTTCAGCAACTAGCTCCTCACAAGTTGCTTTATTTGTCCATTTAGCAGTAGCACAAGGCACTACAAAGACATTCAGATTCAATTTGTCCATTGGACAATAATACAGTAGGTCTCTAAACCAAATAAGAAACCCCTATGGCTGAATTCCGCACCAGTGTGTATCTGTGTGCATTAAAATAAATTCATGATTTGGGGCAGGGGAGGAGTCCCTTCCTACTGATGCCCATGGTTTAATCTCACTTTATTGAAGTAAATGCAAAGCTGTGGTTTCTATTTTATTGTGCTCATTCATTTTGCTTTCTTATCTTGCCTAATTCTACAGTAGGAAGAGTGGGGGGGGCACCTGTCCAAGAGCCCCCCCCCCCCAGGAGGACACAGAAGACGATAACTTAGATTCCATATTGTGGTTCTGGAACATAGAAGAGCAGTCTGGGGAATGGATGAGCTGGGAGGTGCTAGAAGCAGGACAGGGTTGGAGGCTGAGAGTCACAGTGCGAGCGCAGATTTGGACAGAGAGGAGTCAGAGCTTGCCCTTGCTACCCAACAGCAGGGCACCCCCAGTTCTGCTGTCTCTCCTCCCCCTCTGACATCCCACTTGAGGAGGGCCCTGCATGTTGATGAGCAATGGGCCAGACAGGCCCAGAGGAGGAGCCCACCCCCTTGACACAAGGGAGTCTGCTTGGGAGAGATCTAGAGCGAGAAGCTAGAGGGTGGGTGGGGCCAGTGTCACTTTCAGCAATGGTTCAGCTGGATGAAGACAAGCCAGAGGACTCTGCTGTGTTGTTCTTTTCTGTTAATAAAAGCTAATTGCATTCTGTGCCTCCCATGCTTTCCTGCCCTGTGGATGACCTGGGCTCACCTGACAGCTCCTTGACAACACATTACTAACTTAAAATGTACCTAGTTTGTTCTTTTTTCAATCAAATGTGGTTTTTTTTGGGGGGGGGGAATGCATCAAAACACCGTGTTTCTCAAGAAACAGCTGGATTAATATAGGATAGCTATGGACTGTGGCTAATGATCTATGTACACCACTTCGCAAACCAGCAGTGGGAATGCCCTGTTTCAGCCTCTTAACTGCTTCCTTTAGCATGATGACCTGACACCGTAGCCCTGACACTTTGCTGCTTGGCCTAAAGCAGTAATGGGGGAGTTTCCAGATGTTCCTGGCTTAAAGCTCTCATTTTCCTTGACTATTGGCCATGCTGTCTGGAACTGATTGGACCTGGAGTCTAACAGCATCTGGAGAACCACAGGTTTCCCACCTGGCCTTAACTTTCAGAGCACAGCTCTACATACACGTACTAACTCACCTGTAATCATACAAGGTTAGATGATGACGTCACTGTAACAAAACCATTCATTAGTTTTTATCCATTTCCAGTACTTTTGGATCCTACTGAGTTCCTAGCAATATTCCTAGCAATCAGGAAGCATACTGACAGCTGCGTTTCTTCTGTTCAGATGAAATTGTCCTTCCCACTCACCATGGTATTTTGAGAAAAAGAATACAAGAGGAAAGAAAATTTAAATAGTTAGGAAAAGGTTGGGTGGCTATCTTTCATGAATGCTTCAGTTGAGATTCCTGCATAGCGGGGGATTTGATTTGATGACCTTTGGGGGTCCCTTCAAACTGTATGATTCTATAAAAATGAGTGCATTAGCCAGGATTTAGAACTTACCCATATGTTAGATGGTTCACAATAATTAAAACAGAATTTTATACTTTTTAAAAATTACTCCAGCCAAGTTATTAAGGACAGCTAACCATAAAATGAGCTCTGTACATGCACTATGAAGCAGTTAGGTACAATCCAACAAATATTTTCCCCATACAAGCCCCGTTGAAAATTGGGGGTCTGGAATAGTCTCAGCAGGTTGAACCTTCTGTTCTCCACAACAGACGCTTCCAAGTCGTGCCTCGCTGACATCAACAATGCAACAAGGCATTAAAGTAAGCCATTAATTATTGTGTACTCATTAGCATCCTAAATTACAATGCAATTAGTTCAGACATTAAAGTCTCTGTGGCACAAATAAGTGAATACTAATTTGTCATTCTTATTATTGCCCCAATTCATGTAGCTTGACAAATAACAAAAAATGGAGTTATAATCAGTGTGGCAATTTGCAGACACAATATATATTTTAATACATAACTTCAATCATTGTGTTTATGTTGCGTGGTCTTTCATTCCATTAAGCTTGCACAACACATTCTGATTAACACACATTTCTTCCAGGGGGATAGCTCCATCCGTTTGTCTACAGCAAGACCAAAGACTATAGTTGCCTTTGTTGTTCTTCCTGTTGGTTTCTTCATTTGCCAACAACACGTATCAAGAATTCTGCATCTAATATGTAAACACTGATTATACAGCAGTACCTCCAGTTGTGAATGGGATCCGTTCTGGAGTCCTGTTTGCAATGTGAAAAGCCTGCAACCTGAAGCGCCATATCTGAACATGTGCGCAGTGCGATTTGGCACTTGTGTGCATGTGTGAAGTGCAATTTAGCGCTACTGCGCATGCTCGAGTGGCGAAACCTGGAAGTAACCCTTTCTGGTACTTCCGGGTCACTGCAGAACGCAACCTGGAAAATGTAACATGAAGTGGACGTAACATGAGGTCAGACAGTATATTGATCACATTTCATCTATTAGTAGTACTGTGGTACCTTGGTTTACGAGTGTCTTGGAAGCTGAATGTTTCGGAACCCGAACGCCGAAAACCCAGAAGTAATTGCTTCCATTTTCAAACTTGCCTTGGAAGTCGAACGGCTTATGCTGCGTTCCCCCCCCCCCTCCATTGACTTTGCCAACCACCCTTTGGGCCTCGGTTGTCAAATATTTTGAAAGTGGAATGGTCTCCTGGAATGGATTACATTCGACAACCGAGGTACCACTGTAGTAGTAATATCCTACTCCCCCCATCCTTCACACTCATCCAGGTGATTAACACATCTGTCTCCTTACCTTTATCTTGGCATTTGGTGCTGCTTCATTACCACAACACTCTTGTAAACCACCCCTAAATACAAATCTGTGGGAACCACTCTGTTGTACAAAAGGGCTTGCAGTCCCAAGACTATTCGGCTGAACCAGACAATGCAGCATGATGGAATGCTCAGGGCTGAAGCTGGAAGAGGCCAAGAAGCGTTAAGAGCACTTAGGCTCATCTGGAAACACAGCAATCTGACCGACTGAAGCATGGATCAGACTTCAGTTTAAAACTTTTTTTCTATCCTCTGGTCTCCCAGAGATTACAGCTGCAATGTGTTCTGCTGCAGAGTTCAATTTGCACTTTTAGCCCTTCTCACTTTAAAATTATAATCTTGACGCTTCGCTGTAGTTTAGCTTGATTGCTGTTAACCAGGCTTAACAGCCGCGGGGAAAGCAGAAAGGCTTTAAGCTTCTACAGAGTGACCAAGAAGACACTAAATGAGTACAAGGGTTTGTATTCAGCTAAGGTTCATTCAGAGTAGACCCACTGAAGTTATTTTATTATAACTCTGTATAACGGTGGGACATGGTGGGGTGGGAACAGACTTCTCCAGATGATCACAGTGATCTGGCTGGTGTATACGTGTCAAGGTGGTTCTTCACTCTTGTGTGATGTGTGACATTTCTCCCAGAAGGAATCTTTTTTAAAAACAGCATTTTGGTAAGATAGTCTGTCAGACATAGACGGTATTGAATTGGATTTTTATTATTATTATTTTTTGCATTCTGTTTTCCAAATGTCTGCTTTTAACTAAGATGGGTGTTTTGCTTGGGGAGACATGACTTCCTCCTTCTGTGGAGAGACAACCAGAGAGAAAAATAGGACTAGGTTATCTCTGCAAGATAATCTCAGGCCACCAGACAAGCTACAGACAATAATTTCCTCAGTTATTCCCTGTTTGAACGTAATGCAAACATTACACTTAACAAAAGAAGTAGGATAGAACACCAACCATGACAAATATTTCTGAGGTGGAAATCACGTGAGTTAACAGGTCATCTGTATATGAGACACATAGCAAATTAGCTCCAAACCCTGTGAGGTGAGTGTTATGTTCAGAGTCTATATGTTCAGAGCCATAAGAAATAAAATTAAAATCCATCTGTGGGTTTCCCTTTTATGACCGAAAGGAAGGTTAAATGCTATACTAGGATGAGAGAACACATTTTACCACAAGGAATTATGTCATCCTTTCATGTAGCACTTATTCCATATTCCACTCGATGCATATCACATTAAATAAAGAATACACACACACCTCAATCCCCTCAACCTGCCTGAAGTAAAGCTGGGCAGATTGCACTTTTCAGTTTTATTTTCTCTTAAAGACCATTCACCAGCAAAATCCCTTTGTCAGAGAGCTTACATGTGGTTCATCCAGGGTTCAGTAAGGGGGGCTGTTTCTATGAATAAAAGCTCTCTCAGTAACGCAGGAAGCAGAGGGTAGGAATTAAATGGTCAGTTTTCACCATGGAGGGAAGTAAGCCAACGATAGCTCAAGAATCGGTTTGGGGAGTCATCCTATTTGACTTTGAATACCAATTGCTGTGGAACAACTATGGAGAAGAGGCGTCAGGAACATAACAAGCTGCCTTATACTGAGTTAGATCATTGATCCATCTATTGGCTCATATTCTTCTTTACTCCCCCCCCCCCCCATTAACATGAAACCTGATATAGAGTTCTGGGGATCTCCAAACCTTACTCACTAAGGTCCCATCTGCACTATACATTTAAAGCATCATCATACCACTTTAAATAGTCATGTCATGCCCCAAATAATCCTGGCAACTGTGGTTTGTTAAGGCTCCTGAGAGTTGTGATTGAGAGAGCGGTTGCTGAACAGCTTGGTAGGTTTCTGGATGAAACATCGGCTCTGGATCCATTCCAGTCTGGCTTCTGCGCTGGTCATGGGACCGAGACGGCTCTGGTCGCCCTAACAGATGATCTCTGCAGGCAGCTGGATCGAGGCGGGTCGGGGCTGCTGATTCTTCTAGACCTGTCAGCAGCCTTCGACATGGTTGATCACGAACTCCTGGACCACCGCCTTGCCGACGTGGGGATCCAGGGCACAGTCCTTCAATGGCTGCGCTCGTTTCTCTCTGGTCGGGGACAGAGGGTGGCGCTTGGGGGGGAATTGTCATCCCGCCACTCCTTGGTGTGTGGAGTGCCTCAGGGTGCGATACTCTCCCCGATGCTTTTTAACATCTTTATGCGCCCCCTCGCCCAGCTTGTCCGGAGTTTTGGGCTGGGTTGCCATCAGTATGCCGATGACACCCAACTCTATCTGTTGATGGATGGCCATCCTGACTCGGCCCCAGACACACTGACCAGATGTTTGGAAGCTGTGGCTGGATGGTTATGTGGAAGCCGGTTGAAGTTAAATCCTTCGAAGACAGAGGTCCTCTGGCTGGGACGGGACGATATGGGATTGGGGGGGCAACTCCCATCTCTTGCGGGGGTGCAATTAGTGCCAGCACCGTCCGTTAAGAGTTTGGGTGTAATCTTCGATACCTCCCTCTCTATGGAGGCGCAGATTACAGCTATAACAAAGGCGGCATTTTTTCATCTCCGCCAAGCTAAGCAGTTGGCCCCTTATCTCTTTCGCCCTGACCTAGCCACTGTGATCCACGCGATGGTCACCTCCAGACTGGATTATTGTAACTCGCTCTACGTGGGGCTGCCCTTGAGACTGACCCAGAAACTCCAGTGGGTGCAGAATGCCGCGGCGAGACTCCTAATGGGGTCTTCGCTGCGAGATCACATTCATCCGGTACTATACCAGCTACACTGGCTCCCGGTGGAGTACAGGATCAGGTTTAAGGTGCTGGTTTTAACCTTTAAAGCCCTATACGGCCTAGGACCCTCGTACCTACGGGACCGCCTCTCCTGGTATGCCCCACAGAGGAACCTACGGTCTGCAAATAAAAACATCCTGAAGGTCCCAGGCCTCAGAGAGGTTAGGCTGGCCTCAACTAGAGCCAGGGCTTTCTCGGCTGCGGCTCCAATCTGGTGGAATGCTCTGTCACAAGAGACTAGGGCCCTGCGGGACCTGACATCTTTCCGCAAGGCCTGCAAGACAGAGTTGTTCCACCAGGCCTTTGGTCAGGGCCCAGCCTGACTCCCTCCTCTGGCAACCTGCACAGAACTTTGCTAAACGGTTGCCATTAATTTGATTTTAATTAATTTTTATAATGAAATGTTTTAGAATGTTGGATTATTGGATTGTTTGATTATTTGTTTGTTGTTAGCCGCCCTGAGCCTGGCTTTGGCTGGGGAGGGCGGGATATAAATAAAATTTATTATTATTATTATTATTATTGTGCGGAGACTGTGGCTCTATGAGGGAAATAGGGGTCTCCAAATAACCCTCAGCACTCTTAATAACTGTGTATCTGAAGAAGTGTGCTTGCACACGAAAGCTCATACCAAGAACTAACTTAGTTGGTCTTAAAGGTGCTACTGGAAGGATTTTTTTTATTTTCACTCTTAATAAACTATTATTCCCAGGATTCTTTGGCAGAAGTTATGATATGATACTGCTTTAATTTTATAGTGCAGATGGGGTGTAATTAGTGACATTTTCACTGGTCCTAATGAAAGTATTATCTGGCATGGGTTTTAAAATTGTTCTCAAAGTGTTTCTCCTTTAAGTTTTGTTCTGGACTTTTCATCTTTGGCCTTAGCAATTCTGTCCATTCTCTCTTCTTTTGCCTACTTTCATCCTCTCAAATATTTAGAAGTTGGGCATATCATTTGACTTCCTCTCTGCGTTTCCTCTTCTGCTGAACTCTCAGCAGAGTCAGAATTATAGCGTACCTGATTGTTTTTCTCACACCATGTTTTGGACACAGTATGCAGCCCAGCAGGTGAATCACAGTTCTTGTCAGGGGAGACCAAATGTCTGAATTCTGCAAGTTAAAAGTAATAAAGCTAATGGAGCGTCTCTCCACATATAGCTATCTTATTGCTTTGCTCTGTTTGGCTCCACAGAGGCACTTAATAAAAGAACCACTATTACTTGGAGATTTTGTTTGAAAAATACCCCTTGAAAATAAATTAATTGATTCTCACTGCATTGTCCATAAGGGCTATGACAGGTCTTGTCAACCAAATTCATATGGGGAGAGTTTTGATAGAGAACCCTGTTTAAAAATAAAAACTAAACTAAAATATAATTACAAAGCATGCATAACAACTAATCTCCATTGTTACATTTTTATAACTTGTGTACAAAAATAGACTTTAAGGTGTATGTGTCATGAGCCCTGTGGCGCTGTCAGAATTGGTCATGGCAGCCTCTGATGGCGGAGGAATAAACAGGGGGTGAGCTGTGGGAATCTGGGTTGGAGGAGAGAGGATCTCCCCTTTCCATCCTGACTTCAGTCCCTTTGGAAGGGGGAGTAGGAGGAGCAGGTAGCATCAGCCAAGAAGAAGAAGAAGAAGAGTTTGAATTTGATATCCCGCTTTATCACTACACAAAGGAGTCTCAAAGCGGCTCACAATCTCCTTTCCCTTCCTCCCCCACAACAAACACTCTGTGAGGTGAGTGGGGCTGAGAGACTTCAGAGAATTGTGACTGGCCCAAGGTCACCCAGCAGCTGCATGGGGAGGAGCGGGGAATCAAACCCGGTTCCCCAGATTACAAGTCTACCACTCTTAACCACTACACCACACTGGCTCTCGGTCAGTCTGGGGGTCTGGGGAGCACTTTGATCATCTGGGGTGGGAGACTGAATAGGAGGTAGCAGCGAATGAATAGAAGTCTCAGTCTTGTCACCTAGAACCAGGTGCTGGCTTTGCACATGGGAGCAGACTCACCCATCTCAATGGAGCATGCATGCACAATCTTGATGTTCCAAGAAGGTATGAGGGGCCTTGAGAGTGAGTGCACTACTCTCTGTCTTTAAAAGCTGATGGGAGGGGTGGAGAAACTTGTTGGAACATCTTGGTTGCTTCCAATCAGTTCTCAACCTCTTGCCCCGCTTCTGAATTCCTGAATCATGGCACAGAGTAGACTGCCTGAAAGCTTGCCAGGAGCAGACTGACACCGGCTTAGCAGAGACCTGAAAATGATATCCCAGCCTCTGCAAGGATACAGTCCCTGTGAGAATGCAGTTTATCCAGGCAACCAGAGACTCTGCCTGGCCAGCACACCTATAGATATAATAGACATCAACCAGTGACCAACTGCTCCCTGTGACCACCCAGCTCCCAGCAAGCAAAACCTAACACAGGAAAGGAAAGGGCCCCCTGAAGCCACCTTCACATTCTGTGAAGTCTAACATTAACATGAGACCTCCTTGGCCAAAGCAGCTTTGCTCATGATACCATAGATGGGCACTGGTAAAAAGACCAAGTGATATCAAGTGTGGTACTTACTATCAAGGAAGTCTTAGTTCTCCTTTGAAGATATGGTATCTATATACTAAAGAACAGTATCTAAGGATTGGGAGGTTTCTGGCTCACTTCATGTTTTTGAGTGAATCTACTCATTTTGCCTTGGAGACATGCATGTATGGAATGTATATCTGCAGATCACTGAACCAATCTCTGCATGGAGCTGTACTGAGAACTGGTCTGCCTCTTTCTTTCTTAAGGGCATCTACATGAGCAACCATATCCCTCTCTCAATACAATTCCTAATCAGGGTTTGTTCAGCAGAGAATGGGAATTTGTGGTTCTCCAGTTGTTGCTGGACTCATGACAGCAATCTCCCAATCATCTTTGGTCCAATAGTTTCTGAGGGGTGTATCCCACTGCTCAGCCCACCTCCCCTCCACTGTCACCACCATAAAAGGGGTTAATTATTTTCACAAGGCAGCCCCTTATCAATTAGACTCCTTGAAGCCTCTTAAGGTAGCATAGTATTATAGCTTCTAAGGGTAAGGGTGTTCTAAGTGTAAGGGTATTAAAATAAGAAGAGACCACAACAGGTGTGTTTGTGTGCGTGTGGAGTTTTTGAGAGGGGAAATGAAATTCTAAAGTTACAGAAAATTTGTATATGCCCTTTGGAGCAAATAAAGCAAATTAAAACACCATCCAGGTTCCATGCACTCAGCAGTACCTCAGTTCACCAGGATCTTGGAAGAATCATACTCTTGAGTAGCAGCCCTTTGTTTGCTGGGTTTACTAAGCTTTTCCTTATCTCATTCAGTTCCACCTTGAATTTAAAAAAAGCTTCCAGACTGTCTGTCTGCGGATATGGGGGGGGGGGGAACCACCCTCCTTGCTAATCACAGGCTCTGCTCAATGGGCCACAGGAAGTCCCTCAGAGAAGGAACTTGCCCAACCCAACATATGTCATGCTGTTTTTACTGCCTTGCTATAACACCAAATGAACAAACAGTAAAGATATGCACCCTCATAATACAGTGCAGCAGTCCATACTTCAGAGTCTAGAACAATGAAGTCCAATGATCAAGGATGGTGGGAGATGTGGTCCAGTAATCTCTGGAGAGCAGCAGGTTTCTCACCCTTGTTGTACAAATAATACAGAATCCGAAAATCTGGGAAGACATTAGAAGAAAGACAATTTCAGATGCCTCTGATATCAAGAGAAATGGTATAAAAGTTGTAAAACCAGGAGGAACTAACAGACTGGTTTCCACCCACACTTTACCTGATGGAATTTCCATGAAGAGGAAACTTATGTTCAACTTCTCATCAAGGATGTTGATTTCCCTTTATAATGAAGGTAAATTATGGAACACTATTTTATTCTAGAATCCTGGAAGAGGAGAATGTAATACCCCATAAGAACTTGGCAGACGATGAAGAAAAGGAATTACCATAATGCTAAGAAAACTGCACCAATTTATTCTGTAAAGCCAAAGATGAAGAAATGAAATATCATTCACAGTAATGATTACAAGTTCAGGATCCTGCAATTTCTCATGATTAAAGGCATGAAATTTCAGTTGACATTTACTATGCCATCATTTACTCATCAGCTACCTGTATTGTCCCCTGGAGAAAGCCAGCACTGTCTAAAAGAAAATCAAAGAAGTTTGTTCTTTTCTTTTCAATTGCTCCCCATGAAGGCAAATGTCCTTTATTGCAACACCTAATTTCTTCCTTTCCTGTTCTGATACACAATGGGAATTGAAAATAACATAGAAATTGTGACAGAATAATTAGCATCTACAATAAATTTTCTCGCAGTTAAACTACAAAGTTAAAATTGTTACTGGGCTGGCCTAATTCTTGTTTAAACAGAATGGCACACTAATAAGCTGAAGATAAACACCAGTGTTTGAATGGAAATATTTTAGTGTACCGAAAGATGTGTTCCCATTTTCGTAATGATATTCCATGGCATTCTGGGGAGCTTTGGACTATGAAGTAAGCAGGACAAAGACTGGACCATAAGTGATGCAAGTCTCACACTAAAGCTGACTGAACACTGGTTAGCACATATAATCGTGCCTGCCATGTGGCAAAGTGAACTGTGAAGGTCAATTTTTGCAGCTTGCATTGCATCTTCTAGTAGCCAACCAGCAGAGTTATTTCAGGTGGTCTGGAGGGGACCTCTGTGGGGAAGAGGCCTCCGAATCATTTGAGGACCTTCTGTGGCCAGCTTGCTACACACTTTGAAGATAAGGTCTATCAACTTTGGAATGACTTTCACTATGCATTTGTTGCAGTTCCAGATAAAGTACCTAATACCAGAGCCAGTGATGTGTTTCAACTTAACAGGCAGCTGATGTGGGCAAGGTGCTGGTGGCTATGCCACACATTCTCTTGACCCCTCTCTCTCTTGGCTTCTTAAATCTAGCAGAGTTTGACTAGTTGGGTCTGAAGTATGGTTAACACTTAAATGTATGAGGGGTTGACCTGCTGCCTTGAAAGAAGCAGTGATGTGACCACTCACTAAGAAAGCAGCCCAGAATCCCTTGCACTGGAATAGTAAAAAATGCCCTATTCTTGAGGAAGGTGATGGAGAGAATTCTGGTGGAGTAGCTGCATTTATTCTTGGATGACACAGATTATTCAGATCCATTTCAATCTGGACTCAGGCCTGCCCAATGTGGGAGTCATAAAGCCACGGTAAAGGCTTGTAATATTGCAGGGTGCCCCCTGACCTCGGCTGACCAGCACTCTGAGCTTTACAATGTAATGGAATGTATTGCAGTTGTGTTTCCTCTGGGCAGTGATTGACCTTATATGGTGTTGGGGGCAATAAAAGCCTTGACCGGATGAGGTAACGTGAGACACTGGAAAACAGCCATGCGGCTGGAGAGAGACAAAGGAATAAAGAAGTTTGCAGGAGGAGGAGAGGGAAGTTCGAGAGGAGCTGCTCCTACCATCATGAAAATATTGCTGGCTCTCTGTGTCATTATTTTATGCTAAACTTCGCCATTTGTACGGCTGGCTCCGACAAGTGGTGCCCCGTGTGAGGCTGAATAAAAGAATACGTCTGAGGACTAAGAGGATTTTAAAAGAAAACCGTGTGAGGCAACTTAAAGAAACAGTCTGAGGCAGACTGAGGCTTTTAAAAGGAAACCGTGTGAGGTTTATCGATCCTAGCAAAGGATATCATCGGCTCACTACGCCCGGAAAGGGCTTCAAGCGCTAATCATCTTAAAAAGATCCCGGTGAGTTCCGATCCCTTATTTTATATTGATTTTAGAAAAATGGGCAGCTCTTTGTCTGCTCCCCAACAGAAATTTTTAAAAGACTTAAAATTTCTCCTCTCCAACGAATTGGAAGTTCCGGAGGGTGATTTAATACAGCTCATTCTGGCTATCAAAGAGCATTCCCCCTGGTTTCCTGCAGATGGGACTTGGGAATTAAAACTTTGGGACAAGATCGGGGAACATTTTCATGGGCACCCCAGCATAAGTGTTCGGATTTTAAATGCATGGTGCAAGGTTCGTTACGCCATGGACTCTTTATCACCAAAAAATATATCCATGGCTGCATTGCCAACACAACCTTCAGCTTCTTTAATTCAGCCTGCTGTGTTAGAATCTGTTCCAATACTTGCTTTGCCAGCAGCTCCAGACCCCAAACCTCCAGACTACAGTTCCTCACCAGAGGACCCAATCCTGCAAAAATACAGTGGTCTGGCTGGCAATGATCCTAATCTTTCAGCGGCAGAACCAGAACCAGAACCTTTTCAACGTGCAGTCCTTGCCTCTTCCTTAATTCAGGATACTATGGCATTCCCTGTTATTGTGCCCCCTGCTGGTGCCCCGGCAGGCACCCAAGCCCAACACCAACCTTTTGACTTTAAGATCTTGAGAGAGCTGCAACAGTCAGTAAAGGCTAATGGACTCCAAGCCCCATATACGCAGGCGCTTTTAGAAGGCACATTAGCCCAGCTCTTGGTTCCAGAGGCCCATACAGTGTTGCCCCCATCAGCTGGTGTTTTGTTTGCCCACGAATGGGAAACTGCCTGCCGTGCTTATGCTCCAGCCTTGTTACAACAAGTCAGAGGAAATAATCCAAATGTTACCCTCGCAGACGTCTTAGATGCCATGTTGGGGCGTGGTCCCTTCGCTCAAGCTTCAGTGCAAACCACACTGCTGCAAATCTTATTGAGGGACGCTGCTCTTGCTGCTAAACAAGCAATGAGAAAAATCCCTGAACCCAGTATTCAATCAAGGTGGGGTTCAATCAGGCAAGAGGCAAGAGAATCATATTCTTCCTTTATGGACAGGCTGCTTACAGCAGTGAGTCGCCAAATTGAAAATCCTGAAGCCAAACAAATAATCATCAAACAATTGGCCTTTGAAAATGCCAATGAGGATTGTAAGGTTGCGTTACGACCGATAATACACAATCCTGCCACAGACACAGCAGCCATGCTTCGCATTTGTCAGTCTGTTGGAACAGCCAGCCACAAGGCTTATCTGCTGGCAGCAGCGCTAAATGAAAACCAGCCTGTAGCCACCGATACAACTTGTTTCCAGTGTGGCAAACCAGGATCACCGATACCCCAGGGGGGGTAGAACAGTGGCCTCTACCAAAAGAAAAATCCGCAGCAGCGGCACGAGCTATCTCTGACCAGCTTATTTCTGAACAATTGACTTTCGGCCACATTGAACCATCTTCATCCCACTGGCTCCAGCAGACAGGGAACGGTTTGCTTTTACATTGCCAGCATATAACAATTCGCAGCCCACCCAGCGATATCAGTGGGTTGTCCTGCCTCAAGGCATGCGGAACTCCCCTACACTTTGTCAACATTTTGTGGGTGAAGCATTGAAACCTTTCCGCATGTGCCACCTAGAGGTGCTGCACACGAGCTGCATCTGGCAGTGTTTGCCTTCCTAACCATTTGCCTTGCCATCCTTTGCTGCACCGTTATACAAGGAAGAGAAGCAGACGACCAGTCCAGTTGAAACCACCTTATCGGCTGACAAGCAGCTGTCGCCTGAATCCTACTCTGGCTGACAGTATCCACGGCTCAGCCACTTTCAAACTAGAAGAACAGCGTTGTTGAATAAGACTTTTAGGGGAGAAAATTATCATAAGATATGGAGGGATAATATTTTTGTACAAGATATGATTATGTTTGCCAGTTTATTGCATGCTTCTAAATGTTGGGTGTGTATGCCAGTCATTCAGGCATAATGCTTCATGGTGTGCCTGTCAATGAATCTTTTCAATTTACTAATATTATATCCCCTAAGCCTCCAGTACAATTGACCCTCCATGAGCCTGCCCCCATTATTTTCTAATTAAGGAGGGGAAAGAATCATGGGGCATATATCCAAACTGCAATATACATTGAATTTCACTTTTAATAGCTCTTGTTCTCTTACAGGAATATACAGTGACAAATCTCAGTGCTATAGGAGTGACACCAGTGCATGGCTAATAAACTAAAAGGAAGCCTACCATGCAGCTTGAAATCAGAATTCTTATATTCTTGGCTTCCGGATTTTAGTGATCATTATAGTAGTTATTGATTTTAGTGATCATTATAGTAGTTATTGATTTTAGTGATCATTATAGTAGTTATTTGCATTATTTTGTGTTGCTGTATCCAATGTATTCTTTCTATAATCTCTATATGTACTGCATGGTTCTCCAGTCCGCGGCCCGCTTCCGGTGTCACAAGAGTCGCTTATCGCGTATTGACTCTGATATAAAATAAAGAAAGAGGGCATGTGGGAGTCATAAAGCCACGGTAAAGGCTTGTAATATTGCAGGGTGCCCCCTGACCTCGGCTGACCAGCACTCTGAGCTTTACAATGTAATGGAATGTATTGCAGTTGTGTTTCCTCTGGGCAGTGATTGACCTTATATGGTGTTGGGGGCAATAAAAGCCTTGACCGGATGAGGTAACGTGAGACACTGGAAAACAGCCATGCGGCTGGAGAGAGACAAAGGAATAAAGAAGTTTGCAGGAGGAGGAGAGGGAAGTTCGAGAGGAGCTGCTCCTACCATCATGAAAATATTGCTGGCTCTCTGTGTCATTATTTTATGCTAAACTTCGCCATTTGTACGGCTGGCTCCGACAGCCCATGGGACTGAGTCAGCCTTGGTTGCCTGGATGGATTACCTTGACAGACAGTGGGACAGGAAAAGTGTCATCTTACTCCTGCTTCTCGATGTCTTCTTTCAACACCATTGGCCATGGTAGGCTCCTGAATCAACTCCATGGAATGGGAGTTGGGGGAACTGTGTTACAGTGGTTCTAGGTCTACCTAGGGGCCAAGCCCAGAAAGTAGCACTGGGAGAGTGCTTTTCAGACACCAGGCAGTTATACTATGGGTATCCTCCAATGCTATTTCATATCGACATGCAGCTATGCTCATGTGGAGTTTGGAGGCAAGGTGCCATCAGCATACCGATGACAGCTCTATTTCTCCATAACATGACTGGATGGGATGAATGATGGAAATTAAGATGACCTTGAACCCTGGTGAGATGGAGGCACTGTGGATGAATGGGTCCCATGTCCAATAAATTGGTCAAGTACTTAAATACATATATTTTTTATAAAATATGTAGTTAAATAAATGTTTTTGCATGGATTGATGGGGAAAGGGAATGGAATGGTGTAGACATACAAATTAACACATATTGGCATAGAACAGAAGTAGACTGATCCATCCATTCCAAAGCATGCTGGACCTTCATGCCTTCCATCAATGTGCCTGAGTTCTGCTCTAGGGCACTGTACTTTCACTTTCAGTTTGACAGTTGTCAGCGGGACTTCCGGTGCATGGATTTTCTCTCTAAGTCTATTGTGACAAGTTGCCTGTTGGTTATGAGTCCTTGGTGTGATCTCTTCTTCATGATACAATAGCGTTGAAAGAGTTGCTTCAGGGGAGGACAAGGCCTCTCCTATCTTTTTCTATGCGCCATAAATTCTCACAGAGTTTGCCTGCTCGACGTGTTATTCAGATTTCAGATGTTTCCACAGAAGAGTGCTCAAAATTCTGTAAGAGCAATTAACACATCTGCTGTCTTCTTTTTTTAAAATCCCACCTTGCATTTGAAAGCACATATTTTTATTGATGCCTTTTGCAAGCTGTATTTTGAAGTTTTGCTGAAGCATGAGGCTGGACATTTTTTATAACCACTGGGATTTCTAAACTTCTCTGTTCATTTCTCAGGTGACAACTGAACAGCCCATTTGATTGTGCCACAAAACAGACCTCATTTTGTTCACTTCAGTCTTTCACTTTTAGTTTGGTTATGAAAGTCATTAGAATATGCTGGCTTATAAAAGCTGTATTCTCTTTTGTGTATGCAGCACTATTGTTTTGAAGTTGGTACAAGCCTGTTTGAAAACATCAGTTTCCATAGGAACAGGTTTTTTTCCAGCTAAATCTTACACAGAGAAGTATGTCATAAATAATTGGTCTTGCCCCCAGGGAACTGTTAAACACCCAAAGAAAATGCAAGGAGAGAAGCACGGTGGGGGGGGGGGGGGAGAGAAAAAGAGAAAAGGTGTTTGAGATTACTATATTTTAGATAAAAAATTCACCAATACAGAAAAATCATTTTTTAAAAAACAGTGTAATAAATAACTATAGGAAATAAAGTTATAGGGTCCACTCAATATGGATTTTTGAAATGGCAATTTGTCATACCCCCCCCCCCTCACCTTTGGCATATCTAGTTTATAAAAATTATATGGTGCACAAAATACTAGCAATTAAAGTGCTGTACTATGCTTTAAATGTATTTTAGCTTTTTTATGTCCACTTTCCTGTTCTGCAGAAAATTAAATTACAGTTTAAGTGGCTTTTAAGCACATATTGAAATGTAAATGAAATATTGTCCAAGGTTCTGGAAAGAAACCCTTTTACTGCCATCAACACAAAGGTCTAAGGGAAAAATATTGCCAGGTGCAAACAGGTACTCAAAAACTCATCTGGGGCGATAAATGTAGCTGACCTTATTAGCTTGTTTGAGCTCAAAAATTAAGTGGGGTTGAACTGAGTGAAAACCAAGAGGGTAGAATTTGATTACTGTTGAATAAACAAGCAAAACAAAACCCCAAACCAAATTAAAAGTCTACAACTAGAAAGTGTGCCTTTTGATTTATGGGCGTGTGGTGATAAATAGTCCATCAAATGTTTGCATTCATAGTGCAGAACTCAAGTTAAAATGAAAAAAGAAAGAACATATAGGCATAAGGTCTGAGTGAAAATCCCCCCCACCCCGTTCATTATGTTCATTGTGGGTAGAAAAATTGGTGAGCATTTTGATGAATATATGTGTGGGTAGTTGTTTTTAAAAAAATTCTAGAGCAGATCAAATGCTTCCGGGAGTTAAGGCTGTTGTTTTACCACACGAAGTCCTGGAATTGCCACTGGCAGACTACCTGTCACAAGGTGGGGATGAGCAAACTTGTGTTCCACCAGCCATAAGGGTCTTTAATGCGAAATCTGTTCCCCAACTTCTATATGCTTCAAATGTCTAGTACAATGGTTTATGCACTAAGCTAGGTAGGCTCCAGACAAAACTGATACTTCTGCATAATAACCACTGTTCATGTTATGTCTTCATCTCCTTCAAAACAACAACAAAATTGTGCCTTATTCCCATGATGGAAATCTCAGTCCAATCTGATGGTAACCTTAAATCAGAACATTAAAGTTGTTCCCCTCCAACACATTCCACCATGAACGATGTGAAAGAGTAGCTCTAGGAGAAAGGGCCAGATGGACAGAGAGAGAATGGGGCTGATTGTGGCACATAAGTAGCATGACCAAAAGGACAAAGAAGATCATGTGATGTGATTCATATATTTGAAAAAAGAAAAAATTAAAGTTGGAAAGACCTAAAATATCACCTACTCCAACTCCCTGCTGATGCAAAAAGGAAAAGGGATACTACAGCATCCCTGGTAGATGGCCATCAAGCATTTGGTTAAAAACCTCTAATTCAAAGAGAAACTCAAACTGCCACATTCTGAGCCAATCTGTTCTAGTGTCAAAACAGATTGCACCAACAGAAAATCCTAATGTTCAGTCAAAATACCTTTTCTTCTAATATTACCACATTGGTTCAGTTCCTATACTTTGGAGCAACAGAAAACAAAAGTGCTCCATCAAATACTTGAACATGACTATCACATCACCTCTTGTCTCTTCTTCAAACTAAAGATACAAGCTCTTTCATCCTTTTCTCATAGGACTTGATACTCTGGACTTTATCTCCAGTTTTGTTGTCCTTCTCTAGACACATTCCAGTTTATCAATATTCTTCTGGACACAGTATTCCTGGTGAGATCTGGGAGTAGGTGGGGACACAAAATAGAACTCTTACTTCTTGTGACTCAGACACTATACTTCTGTTGATGTAGCCTAATACAGTTGTACCTTAGAAGTCGAACAGAACCCATTCTGGAAGTCCATTTGACTACCAAAACATTCGGAAACCAATGTGCGGCTTCTGATAGGCTGCAGGAAGCTCCTGCAGCCAACAGGAAGCTGTGGAAACCCTGTCGGACATTCGGGTTCCAAAGAATGTTCGCAAACCGGAACACTCACTTCCAGGTTTGCGGCGTTCGGGAGGCAAAACGGCCGAGTACCAAGGCATTTGGGATCCAAGGTACGACTGTATTTAGTTTAGTTTTGAGGGTCCACATCTTTAGCTGATGGTCTACTAAAACCCCTACCCCCTTTTCATGCATATTTTTCTTAAACCTACCCTCTGTTTGCCAGTCTGAATTCTTCTCTCTGCACAAATGCAGAACCCTCTAGCCTCCTATGTATCTTTTAGGAAATGTGTTGTCTGGTGTAAATCATTCAAAGTCACTTTGCTAGGCAAACCTTCCAAATGTGGTTTATTGTCTTCCAGAAGCTTCAGCAAGAAAAGAAAATCCTAAAATTAGAAAGTGGCACAGGGCTACTGTACTAGGGGGCTCTCAACTGTGTGCCTATGCCTTACTTATCAGCCACACTTTATATAAATATATATTATACGTAAAAACTCCACATATTTCCAAGATAATAAGAAGTGTGGGCAATAATAATTTTGTCTCCTTCTTCCCCAGTTTAATAAGGACTTTTCTGCAGTGGTATTTGTGCAGAGTCCTTCCGAAAGGAGCTTGGAAGCAGGAGGATATTAATATAGCTTGGACTTTTATGGGATTGACAATTGACCTTGACGCACTAATACCCACGGCACTGAGGGCCTTCCTGCAGAGATTTGTACAGCATTGTTGCATCCTGCCACTTCGTTATTTGTTGCTAGTTTTTTTTAAGGTCAGTAACAAGGAGGCAGATCTGCTCCCTGTTGTCACTGAGCTGTCATCACTTTATGGCCTAAGTGGGGGGAAAGGAGGGAGGGGTCAAAACTCATAAATCCTGTAAGTAGAAAAGCAGTTTTAAGGCTCCAGGCATGTCTGAGATTGTGTGTGTGTGTGTGTGTGTGTGTGTGTGAGAGAGAGAGAGAGAGAGAGAGAGAGAGAGAGAACGAGAGAGAGAAAGAGAGCGCTTTAGATTTAAGAAGAAATTGGCCTAAGTTTTAAATCAGCCAGGGATTTCGGGAGAAATAACTCTTCACAAAAGTAGAAACTGTGGGACATTGCCTAGACTCTACATGATATAATTGAGTTCAAACAGTCTTGATGGTTAGAGGCAAGGTTAGGCCAGCTCTTCACAGTTTATTTTATTTTATTTAACAAGATTTAGATACTGTTCAATAATTAATTAACCCACCTCTTAGTTTACATAAAATAGTATTAAATATTCATAATACTGCTAAGATCAACAGGCTTTAAAAACAAGTAGTTAGATTATCAAAATACAGTTCAAATCAACAGAAGATATCTGAAGACAACCCTGTATTGGGAAAATTTTAATATCTAATGTTTTACATTTTTTTATGCACTGTAAGCCTCCCAGAATGGCTGGGGGAAACCAGCCAGATTGGCAGGGGTATTAATATGCAAAAATATTGGTGGATCATTAAAGGATGTGATCTCTCACACATGTAATCAGGACTGCTACCACTCAGCGGAAACTGCATCATATGAGTCTAATGACTGAAGATCTGAAATGCACCTAGTTATGTGGACTGCCTATGAGACAATTCGTAAGATGGCAACCTTTTTTATTGCTGTTATCTCAAAACTGTTTCACTATAACACAGGAATGGTATCTGCTTTTCTGTTTCACATTCCCACTTAAATTAAACATTCCTTTCTAAAAATCACAGTGATTTCATATTGAAATGAAACTTAAATATAGAAAGACCCAGAAGAAGGGAAATTAATTTCCCAGCTATCAAGATCAATTTGTTCACACTCTCCAAGCTCTGTGAAGAGGAAGAACAGATGTATTGGCACACAAAGTGCTTTACTGTCATTATGGTGTCTTCAGTGGTACTTAAATGTATTTTATTATCCTGTTGGTTATTGCCATCCATCAATTTTTAGGAGCTATTCTGGCATCTGGTATTAACTACATGGTTGCTGAGAAGGGCAGACAGTTACAGGTAAGGTAGCCAGAGCCTTCTTTATTGCCTGTGATTAATAAAAAAATTAGGAAAGACGGAGTCACGAAAACATTTGACGTCACTGGTACATATGCATTTCCTCTGACTTCTTGACTGTTACTGAAGCAAGGCAGGATGACAAGTGGTGTTGAGGTCAAGGCTGGCAAGCTTGTTACCCGAGTGATTAATCATTTCCCTCAAGCAGGGCTGCTACTAGATAGCAAGACTCGAAAGATTTGCCCTTGTCTGGTTATCATCTTGTATCAGCATGCCCGATGAACCAGAGTGATCATTAACATGTCAGCCTGATCCATTTGAACTGGCAAGAGCAGAGACTTCTCAGCACTTAAAGGAATGCAGTTTGCCTTTCCCGGAGGCCGATACTCTGCAGGCTATGAGGTTGAGGTGATATTGCGGGGAGAATTCTAGATGCACAAGATTGTTAACCCTCACGTAACATCTGCCCTTACGTTTAAAGCAAACACTTGTGATGTAGCCAGTTGCCCAATTTGCCCCTGCCATTTTGAGTCTTACCTCAGTTCAAAGGGATTTCATTTTCTCAGTGAGAACTTGCAAGATTTCGATGAGATGATGCTAGAAATAGGCACTGAGGTCAGCATGGCTTCTCCACTAGTGGCAAAGATGGCGGGGCAGCTGCTTCATCCCACCTCATGGGTGGGCCAGCCCTGGCTACAGCACACTGTGACTATAGATTAAAGGTCCCAATATGTGTCACACAAGTGTATGTGTGTATGTTTCTATACGTTTCCGGGTACAATTCAGAGTGTTGGTGCTGACCTTGAAAGTCCAAAATGGCCTCGGCCCAGTATACCTGAAGGCGTGTCTCCACCCCCATTGTCCGGCCCAGAAACTGAGGTCCAACGCCAAGGGCCTTCTGGCAGTTCCCGCTCTGTGAGAAGTGAAGTTACAAATAACCAGGCAGAGGGTCTTCTCCGTAGTGGCGCCCACACTGTGGAACGCCCTCCCATCAGATGTCAAGGAAATAAACAACTATCTGACTTTTAGAAGATATCTGAAGGCAGCCCTGTTTAGGGAAGTTTTCAATGTTTAAAGTTTTATTCTGTTTTTAGTCTTCTGTTGGGAAACCCAGCCAGATGGGCGGGGTATAAATAATAAAATTATTTTTATTTTTATTTATTACTATGTGTAGACAAGAACACATGGTAACACTTAGCCTCAGGCTGTTGATCTGATCAAAACAGCCTAAGGTTTGTGTGTATTTTTGTGAAGAAAATCTAGATAGAAAGATCAAGATAACTCAAGTTATGCTCACAAAGAGGCTGTAATAACTTCCGTTTTCACACAGCAGGGAATGCCATTTAGACATACAGGCCAAGAAAACAACGCTGTTTTCCACTCTCAGCAGACACTGCGGTCACCAAAAAATATTGGTGCCTGCCTGGGCTACTGTTTACCTATCGTAAACTTTTCATTTGTACAAAATATAATGCTGTCCTGAGAGGTAAATTAAGTATGCTGTATAACTTTACTGCATCAGTGCAGGGAGGCTGATATAATCTTTATCTTTCCACACACAATCCCAGACATTAGAGCTTTCACCCTGCAGCACAAAGGTGAAGGAAAGAAAAAAATCGCAACTTTGCTGGTTTCATAAGCTTCCTAGGGAACAGAAATGTAGGCTGAAAACAAGTCGAGATGGAACGGAGTAAAAATTTATGGTGGCTGCTGTTTGATCACTTATCTCTTTCCAAGGCTGCCTTCAAGGTCCATCGGCCATAAATCAACAAGCATACATAACATAATAACATGACACCTGGAGTTACTTTAACGGCAACTGAAAGGCGCATTCACTGAATCCACTGTCACCTGTAGGACTAAATTTATTAATCAACCATAAGCTTTCATAGACTTCTATTTCTTTGGATGCTGAGGAGTGCAGGCAACATACAGCAAGGGGAAATATCATGACCAATGATATTGTGACCAATATCATGAGAGGAAGTTACAAACGGTGAGCCTCTTGTGAAGGACGGAGCTTCACATCCCAAGCCAACAGTGTCCATGCTGAGTGAATGTCAACAATGCAACAGTACAATGAGTTCACCACTAACAAAAGGGACATTGATACTGATACTACCGGTATTTCCACAACAAGGGGGACCGGGGCTGGATCTAGACACATCAAAGAAGCATTTCAGTTAAATGAATTGTAAACTTTGTATGAAAAATCGGGTTAGCAAAAATGGAACTCCACAGCCCCATCTGGTGTCAGGGTGTTATAATGCATAAACAACGTACATAAAGTGCTTTTTCTTTGCCAATGTAGCTGAGTCCCAGGGGACTATATTTGCAGCAAACAAATGTGAAATCTTAGCATTTTATTTTTTACAACTCAGTCCCCACCCAGGGGGCCTGATAAATGGCCACATTCATGGAGATTTTGAGAGAACTAAAGAATATAAGAATTGTGAAGTTCTATACCTGAAGACTGAAATTAGCAAATGATTTAACAGTAAATGCACAATGCAAGTGCACTTGTTTAAACAAATACACCGAGCCACTTTCTCCTTCTGTTTTCCAGTGTAGAATATCTTTTCAGATGTATGCATGTATGTATTTATTTATTTCAAAGCATGGATAGATGCCACCTTTTATCAAAGGATTTCAAGACAGTTTACAGAGAATTTTTTTAAAAATGAGAAGAGTAATACAAAAATAAAGCAGGAGGTAAAAACAAACTTATTAGAGAGTTGGCTCCTAAGATAAGTAAAGAAAGAGAAGGAAAACTTCTCTGGGGTGGGGAACGTAATGAACAATGGGGCCAGGGGACCTGCTGGGTGAGGCAGGAATCACTTAAAGTCCCACTACATTTTGAGGGGTGCAGAAGATGCACAGGAGAAGAGAGGATGGGGAAGTTTCCTCCTATTTACTTCCTTAAGTTAATTTATCTTTTGATTCAAACCATACAGTTTTAAATATGCAAGATGCTACCAGAAAGATAGCACATTTTTATTTGCCAGATCCACTTCTGGTGGAGTTGGAGGGGATGGGGGCATTCAGTAACTACCTCCCCTGTCCCCAAAGCACTGTCCCTTGTTGTCACAAGTCTCATCTCCAGTAGTGGAGGCTTTTGGAGACAATGTTAGGCCAGTGACCTTAACCTGTGAATGGGGTAAGACAGGGAGAGGCATGCCTTCAGTCACTTGGGTTCCAAGTTGTTTAGGGCTTTTAAACTGCAAAATATTTCCTAAGTTCTGACACTGCTTTTACTGATACTGGTGACTGTTCATTTTATGTACTGTCTTGCTTTTTATCTGGTGCATAATTGTTTATAATGTTGTATTTTATATCGGCTTTTTAGTGATATTTAAAATGCAGTTTTCTTCTTAGTAAGGAGTGTTTTCTTCAGCCAAAAAGTGACTAATAAATTTGTAAATAAATATTGTGCACAGAATCGCTTTAGTTCCCCATCTGCTCACCATTTTGGCTTTTCTGTTTGCTCATTACAAATGTTAATTATTTGCTTTCAGTGTGCGTCCTTATCCATCTGTGCAAACAATGAGCTGTTTTTAACTGTTCTGCACTTGAGTATTAATTGATTATTTCACCATGGTGGAAATCAGATTGACAGTTTGTTAGAGAGCACAGTAATTTAATCTTGGCTTTATTGGTTGGTTTTCTCAGTCAATTTTGCATCAGATTCACAACAGAGTAGTCAAAGGCAACTGCTATATGAAGGGCTGAATTTATTTGTTTGTTTGTTTGTTTGTTTGTTTGTTTGTTTGTTTGCATGTGGCTATTAACTAAGAGAAGCATTTGATGTAATATAATAGATTGGATCCAGACCTTGCCTCCTACCAATGAAAGGGCTCCTTTTGCCTGTCAAAAACTTCTGATCCAGTGATGGAATCCCCCTGATGCAATGGAGAAGATTAAGCACCTATAAGCAAAACACCCATATATTTTGTAAGTAACAATTGTTGGCTGAGAAATTTGTGTACTGAAAGCTGTGCCAGGTGAAGCTTAAAGACTTCATTCTCCCAGGAGCTATTAATGTATAGCAAGAACACTGTAAATTAGCAAGGTTATATTTAACTACAGTGATATCACAGAGTTGAGTAAATGGTTGTGCTTCATAGTGGTCCCAAATCCCAAAATCACAGCAGTCATTTAGCTTGAGTCATATATTAAGGACGAGGAGGCATTTAATATTCTCTTTCAGGGTCAAAAATATTTGTGAAGCATTAAGGAGACATGAAGGAGACAAGAGGGGTGAGAACCATTTCTAGGAACTCCTCCTGGGCGAGATCCATTGTACTGAATCAGTTGCAGAGAAGCACCGATTGATTCATCAGAATGGAGCAGGACTCCCAGTGGTTCCCAGAAAAATATGTTCTACAACTGTGGGAAGATCTAAGTTTTCCTCATATATAGGTTTATTGGTGGATGATTGCCAATCCAACCAAACCCACACCCACAGGTGTGCTGGATCAGCATATTTACACTGCACCACACTTTTGCCCCTCCCCACCCCCACCCCCCTGTCCTGGTATACAGCAACAGTTCAGCTAGAAGAAAGGTCAGGTGAGTGACACAGCCTCACCACACCATCCACTACCAAGTTGGGATACAAACCTTTTCATCCTTCTTGACTAGTGGCTTGAAATAATGTCTGGTGCTCAGAAGGATCAGCAAGAGGAGCCACCTAGTGTGGCACCTCCTCTCTCCCTTACACAGCCAAAAATTGGATGAATGCATGCCTGGATGGTGCTAAGGCTGACAATGAATTAAATGATCCAGAGTAGGTATGAGATTTAAGGTGACAGCTACTTTTTTGCTCAAACTGGGGAGAGACCGTAGCTCAATCGTAGAACACTCAGCTACCATTGATTGTAGACAATGTTGAGTTAGATAGACCAATGGTCTGATATGGCTTAAGGCAGCTTCAGATGTCTGTATAGGTCCAACCTGCAAGTATGTGTGGAGGGAACACATCAGACTTATTACATTTATTTATTTATTTATTTATTTATTTATTTATTTATTTATTAGATTGCCTTTAATGTACATGTCACTAGGTGAAGAGTCTCCTCTGTGAAGAGGATACTTCCCCCCTCCCTTTTTCCTATTTAGCCCAGATATGAACATGGTTGTCCCAGCACTGGAAGGCCTTAAAAATGAGTAGCAGGCTTTGTAGTCCCTCAGAAAGAATCTTGTTTTTGTTTAGATTCTTTATTAAGTTTGTAGCAACAAACTCCAAGCAGTCATTTAAAAGCAAATGAGCCCTACAGGTGACAGGAAAAAGAAATTACATGAAAAGAAAGATGAGAGCCAGGATGCTCTCCCATTTATACCACATAAGGAAATAACCCACATCACAATCTTCCTCAGAATGTCATGTTAACATTCTAATTACCATTTTAATATTTCCTCTACAAACACACACCATACCACTAACTTATGCACCTGTAAATGTGGTCTTTTTTCTGAGCGTACAATTACAGTATCATGCAAAGTTGTGAGAGAGTTCTTAAACTCTTTCACACCCCTGCATGTATTCCTGATCTGTTGGAAGCCAGAGGAAGCTAGAGCAAATGAGATTCTGTATAATAGTGTTGCATGCCACTCCAATCTCCAAGTGTTGTAAAACTCCAGGTGTTCCCAGGGTTTGTTTTCTTCAGAATGAGGGACAGTGGAGGCTGTGGTTTCCTTATGGCTTCTTTACACATACATAGAGGGCCATTAGTTCGCCAATAAGCCTAGATATTTCAACAACAAGCCTGGCTATTTCCTATGGAATGCAAGAAAATCAAACCTATCCATTCTTAAGGGTTAAATCAGCCCTGAGTGCTCACTGGAGGGACAGATCGTGAAGCTGAGGCTCCAATACTTGGGCCACCTCATGAGAAGAGAAGACTCCCTGGAAAAGACCCTGATGTTGGGAAAGATGGAGGGCACAAGGAGAAGGGGACGACAGAGGACAAGATGGTTGGACAGTGTTCTCAAAGCTACCAGCATGAGTTTGACCAAACTGCGCGAGGCAGTGGAAGACAGGAGTGCCTGGCGTGCTCTGGTCCATGGAGTTACGAAGAGTCGGACACAACTAAACAACATTTCAACAACTGAATCCGCCATTAGAGTTTAACCCTTGCTGGATCCAGGAAACCCACCACCACACTGAACTCACAACACTATAATCACATTTGAAGTCTGTCTCACACATACAGAGACTTTTATATGTTTGGTGAGGAGAAAGAAAATGTGGATGTAGGTCATGCTGGCACTGTCGTTCCAGATACATTTATTTGGGTGTAAGTCCCACTAGTGCTACATTGTGTTCCCAGACTTAATTTTGTTCAGGAGTCCACTCCAGGACTTACTAGTAACCATCCCAGTCTTCCTACCTCCTGCTCTGTCCCCCTCCCTAAAAATCTGGAACATTACTTTCACCAGTTCTCTGTAACCACCACCATCCTGAGGTGTGGCATTGAAATAAAAGGCTTATTAGGCAGGCATGAGGCTTCGGGTACCTGAGCACCTGCAGAATACCTTTCCCCCAATAGTTTGGATACCGTTAAGCCATAAAAAGCTCCCCAAGCCCAGTACAGAAGGGCCCAAACTTAAGCTGGTTCATGAGAAATTCAAGAAATGCATGTTGCTCTGTATCTCAGTGCTGTCTTTGGCCCCATTCAGATGCTATGTTTGGGATTTGTTTGTTTTTAAATGTTGTGGTGTTCTGACTATTATTCCATACCCTCCAACATTTCTCCAATGGAAATAGGGATGTCCCATTCCATAATGATAATTTTACTATTTATTTATTATTTGCTATGTATACCCCACACATCTTACTGGGTTGCCCCAGCCACACTGGGCAGCTGCCAACATATATAAAAATATTATAATAAAACATTAAACATTTTTTAAAAACCTACCTATACAGGACAGCTCGGGGGTCAGAAAACTCCATACTCTACAACATTTCTCCAGTGAAAATAGAGACATCCTACCATGTCCTCCAAATTTTCTCCAATGAAAACAGGGACATCCTAGGGAAAAGTGGGACATTCTGGATCAAGTCAGAAACTGGGGTGGCTTCTCTAAACCAGAGACATCCCTGGAAAATAGGGACACTTGGAGTGCTGTTATTCTGCTAGTGTGCATGTAGCATGATCCTATGATTACTTATAAAGTAAGCTCTGTTGTGTTTAGTTGTGCTTTCTCCCAGCTAAGTGGGAAGAGGACTGCAGCTTGCAACCCTGATGCCCACTTTCATGAGAATAAGGCCTTTTGAATACAATGGGACTTACATCTGAGTAATCATGCATAGGGTTGCACTGTTCATTTCTATTTTGTGTGGATTTAAAAAGAAAATAGCAGCAAAGGAAGGCAGAAAGAAGCTGTCTCAACTCTAGCCTTTGGCAAAAATAAAGTGTAAACCCCCTAAGTAATATATACAATCCAGTGTAGAATGAATATCTGTGGAATCAATATGACTATAATCAGCAAGCTGCCCAGTAAGCATATGCAAATATAGCAACACATATAGCAGCAGTGCAAGAGAGAGAAATACTACATATCTAAACAGTCAAAAGAAAAAGATGTGACTACACTTGGTAACGCGGGTGGCGCTTTGGGTAAAACCTCAGCGCCTAGGGCTTGCCGATCGCATGGTCGGCGGTTCGAATCCCCGTGGCGGGGTGAGCTCCCGTCCTTCGGTCCCAGCTCCTGCCCGCCTAGCAGTTCGAAAGCACCCTTAAAAGTGCAAGTAGATAAATAGATACTGCTTTATAGCGGGAAGGTAAATGGCGTTCCGTGTGCTGCGCTGATGCAGACTCGCCAGAGCAGCAATGTCACACTGGCCATGTGACCCGGAAGTGTCTGCGAATGGCGCCAGCTCCCGGCCTCTAGAGTGAGATGAGCGCACAACCCTAGAGTCTGTCAAGACTGGCCCGTATGGGCAGGGGTACCTTTACCTTTACCTTACACTTGGTAAATAATCTCTGGGTACTTGAACACATGCATCCAATAATAGCACAATGAGCTCTCACATGCAGTCCTGGCTGAGAAGACAAGATGGAGGGCACTCACAAACAGCATACACCTCCAGTCCTAGCTGAGAGGATGTAATAAAGTCTGAAGCTTCTTCAGCAAAACACAAACTCTTCAGTGGGTCTCCAGGCAAAAGCTCCTTTCAGTCTAACTTTAATCATGATGATGCTATTCCAGGAAAAAGGAAGATTCGACATTAACAGGCTCAAGAGTTGTAGGCCTCTTGTGGAAAAGATCACGAGGCTTCAGGGAACCAGTCTTCATATCCACAGTTATAATCTCCTGTGTGTGAATTCCCATATATGTCTTCATTACCTTGAATCATACCTGCTCAAAACATGAACCTCTGACTCTCAGCTTTTAAATTCAGTAATCACACTATGGGGTGCTTTGCACAGTGTGTCGTTTGCTGCTTTTAGTAGGAGTTCTTGTGGAAAGACATTGCTAAAAGTGTGTAAGGAGTCAGAGAAACCGCTGTGAATGCAGCTTGCAAGACATATTACAAGGTAGTGTCACAGTAGGGAATGTCACAAGAAACATCTTCCATTCACCAGAAGCAACTCTTTGATTTCGGGAACAGGATTAGGCAAGTCAGATCCTTTTGTGGCAAAGCTCTCTTATAGCAGTGATGGCTTTCCAGCCTGGAAAACAAAAGTCGCATGAGGACACTAAAAAATAAATGGGCAACTCTGCCCATATTCAAGCTAGGCCCGTATTCCTTTTCCTTTCTCAGCTTTTTTTTTGGGGGGGGGGGGATTTCTGGATAAGAGCTAAGTGCTCCCTCTTTCATGTTCCATCTCTTCATCTATCAAGATCAAAGCAAGCATGCTGTGTTTTACAACAGGAAATACTTTTATCTACCGGTATAAAAGTGGGATATGTGTGCCTTCACTTCAGGCACACTAATTGTAGTTTGGAAAGCGGTAGGGGGACAAGACAAAATGGAGGACTAGCCTTTTCAGTTCAGCAAAGAATACGGTATGGTTTGACATGTTCTTAACCTTTGAAAAACATTATCATTTACAATGGGAAGCCAAAGGCATATGCTTCTTGCTGAGTTTTCGTTGTAGTGCCTTTGCTGCTCTGGGAAATAGATCTGTGTTTCTGGAAATGCCTTAGTGTGCATGAACTAAATTCTCTTCCTTCCCTCCTCTTAGAAAGATCACAGCTTGGGAGTTGAACACTTGCACCATGCAGCAATGAATGATAGATCGCGAAGCCTTAAGAAAGGAATGCTAACAGTCAGAGGGATGTCGTCCTTTTCAGGATAGAAACACCTTACTTTTAATACAATGCCTTGCGTTTTTGTGTTTTTTGGAACCAGCAGGTATTGTTGAAGGGTTAGGGTGTCTCGATGATCGCTGATGCTCTGGAAATGATGCCCTAATTGACAGAAATATTCTTCGTCTGGATTTTGTTCTGCTGTTGGAAAAAATACTTCTTTGTCTGATTCAAGGAAACCTCAAGAAAGGGACCTTTTGAAAATAAGACCACCACTTCATGCAGGAAAATTCAGTAACAGCCTTGCCCTTGAATTATCCATGCATTGATTGAACATTTGGATAAGGAAGAACGAGGGGCCATCACTAGCCCCTCCTCAGAAGTCAACACACTACTGAGCTCACCTCTTTGACACTGTGTGTGAATGGGTGCTAAGCAGGCCTTTTTCTCAGCAGGAACTGAAACTCACTTCCAGCACCTCTCAGGTGGGCATCATAGCCGTTACAAGAGAACAAGGGAGGTGTTCGTGGTGAGATCTGGCACCTCTTTTTCTTAAGAAAATAGCACTGGACTGCTAAATCACTTTTAGCTCAACACAGGGAGACACTCCACATATGTGGAATGCCTTTATGCCTAAAACTGAGCATGCATAGGCATTCATTTGTAGACATCCATGTGCAAAGCAGTGATATGGGCAGGCAGGGCCCGTGGTCCTTGTGTTCTTCGGACTGAAACATGACATTGTTATACATGGACACTTTGTGAATAGGGCTTCCGTGTCTACCATGATTCTGTGCAAATGAAGAAAAGGAACACATCCTGGTATTGGGCAAAAAAGATTAGCTCGCTGAGAAATTGGCATGTGATCAATTCAACGTCCATTCTCTACCATCTATGCATCATCATGACCAAGAAACAAGTCTCAAGCTGGAGTCCAAAGACCCAAGTGTCTGCACCCCTTTACTTTCTTCTATATACAGTAAGTATATAGTTGCCATTCATCATCCCTTTGTGGAAAAACAAAATACTGCATCTGCAGTACTTTGCTTGATTGTCACTTACAGGGAACCTGCCCAGTGATGTCTCTAGCTCTCAGTTACACTCTGCCAAACACATTCTATCTCCTAGGATAATGACATGGACTTCACTCGTCTAGTTTCCAGTGAAAGCTGATACATAATATATATTTTTAAAAAGCATCCCTGGTTTTCTCTCCCTTCTGCTTCTTCCTAGCTCTCCTTCTCATGTAAGAGTGCACTTCAGATTAATATTTTGTGAGAGCTTACATGAACTACGATTGCACTTGAAACTTGTAAATATTTGCTGCTGTGCCATAAGTAATTATATTTTGAAATCCCTTTTAAGCTTCAATCAATGCTTCTTGTGGCTTGTAGCTTGAGAAGAATGTGCTGTGAAGGGTGGGCCTAAGTAGATAAAATATGGAGGGCATCATAAGTGAGTGCAAATTGACAAAAGCTTAAATTGTAAATAGATTCAAGTATTTCAGTTTTACTTATTGCATTTACTAAACACTTCGAATAAAAATCAATGCCCACGTGTTTGTCAGCTATCCCAGTGTCACTGGAGTCATGTGTCAGCTCAATGGCAAGTTTTGTTCTCACTAAAAATTGGGTTGAGCGGGGTAGACAATGAGGTGCTCTATGGACATTCGTAAACTACAGTTCCCACCAACCACCACCAACAGCCATGCTGGGTGGGGATGGTGGCATTTGGAGCCCTACAACATCTGGGAGTCACCCTTGGAGTAGAGTATGTTTAAACTTCCTATGGTTATGAATGGAAATATATTCCACTTGTCTAATATGCTGAATCATACATTACCGATATTAAAAATATGTGTAATTCTGAAGTCAATGTTCAAAACTTCAGATCTTCTAAAAGTTGACTCTTGGGTAATGAGAGAAAGGGTAAAGAGGGGGAAAGAGGTTGTTTTGAGATAATGAGAAGCTTACATAAGTCTGAAAGCACACTGTGAAGCATCTCAGACTTTATGTAGTTTTAAGCATCTTTCTCCAGCATAGCAGCTTTCTTCCACCTTGTCCTTCTGCCTGTAGCAATAACATCTGCATAAAAGCACCCATTCTTAATGAAAGATGGTGTAAATGTGCATTACATTTCCTCATAAGAACCATTACTCTTTAGTGCTGGAACCTATACAAATCTCAGAACCTCAATTTGCATCAAATTGTGATTTTACTATCCTCTCTGATATACTCATCTTCAAAATTATTATTCTGACTCTGAACACAGTGCAGGCATTTAAAAGCCAGAGGAGAGTAATCAGTGAGTTAAATCATTGTTCTTATTAACTATTAACAGAAGCCACCGAAAGAGGCTTCTTTTGGTGGAACAGGAACAGCTGGAAAGAAATGAACAGATGGATGGGGACAAGGGTGGAAAGGCTATTTCCAGTGTTTCTATTAGTGAAATCTTTTGGGAAAAGAGCAATAGTTGTAAAGAAAGTTCTAACTTGATATTGATCAAGGGAGCTAGAACCTTCGGGGAGCCTTGCTCCTCTGTCGTGTTGCCTGTATTTGCAATGTTCAGCCATAAATCCTCAGATTACATGCAGACATTCTCAGACTGAGAATTTCTAGTGTAGATTCACTGGACTATGGCAGAGGAAATAATATGAGATACAGCATTAGTCCTGTTCGGGTGAAGTGCTAACACCATGAGCATGAGCCATGTCCCCGGTCTCTGTGCAGAAAGTCTGAATGAGTGTGAATCACAATTCAGATCTCCTGTGCACCTATGCCTAGAAACCCTGAGTAGGGGGGAGCCTTCACATATATAGCTGAGGATGCAAAGTCCCTTGAAGATGTTCTCACTGTGAATGTGAATGTCAGAGAATAGAGCTAGTCAGTGCTGTCCTGCTTCCATATTGTAGCAGATTGCCTACATAGGGGTTCTATCTGCAGGTTATCTACCCAATACCAAGTTTCTCTAAGTCAACCTTTTTATACCTACTGCCCACTAATGCATCTTTCTTGATGGTAAAATTTCCTTACCGCCAGCCAGTGCTCGATGGAAGGAGAATTCAGCTTGTGCTGTAGAACCCCCTACTGCCCACCTAGAATCCTGAAACGCCCACTAGTGGGCGGTAGGGACCAGGTTGACAACCACTGCTCTTTTCAGGCTGAGGGAGTCAGTGTTTGTCCACAGATAGCTTTCCGGGTCATGTGGCCAGCATGACTAAACCACGAACACCATGACAGAAGCCAGAGTGCACAGAAACACTGTTTACCTTCCTGCCGCAGCGGTACCTATTTATCTACTTGCACCACTGGTGTGCTTTCGAACTGCTAGGTTGGCAGGAGCTGGGACAGAGCAATGGGAGCTCACTCTGTCGCAGTGATTTAAACCTCCAACCCCAGGCAAACCCAAGAGGCTCAGTGCTTTAGACCACAGCGACACCCTTTACATCACAACCATGTTTGCTACAGATCCATTGGGGGATAGCTATAGCTCAGTGGCAGAGCATCTGTATGACATACGGAAAGTCCTAGGTTGAACCTTCAGTATTTCCAGTTAACCTGGGAATGTTCCCTCTCTGAAATACCTGCTGTCGGTCATTGTAGACAATGGACCAATAGTCTGACTCAGTATAAGGCAGATGACTATGTTGCACTGCTCAGAACTCAATAAACACAAAATGTATGCACTGAATACACTAATGCATATGTATCAAGAAGTTACAGCCTACTCAGGATTTCCAGGCATAGGTGCACAGGAGATCTGAAATTGTGATTCACACTTTATATTCACAGTAGTAAATATTGGTGCGTCTGCAGCAAACCTGAATACAACACAAACTGGGAAGTGTCGTTTGTGTTGCAGGCAGTGTTTTTTTCTAGAAAAAATGGTGGCGGTACTCACCATGAAGTTGTCGCAGTAAGTGCCACACTTTTTAACAACAACAAAAAAAGAGGTGCCGGTACTGCGTACCCTTGAGTACTCTGGGGAGGGAGCACTGGTTGGGGGGGGGTGTAGGGACACACAAGGAATCCTACTGTGCAAATGACCTACAAACCTCATACGTGAATCCACTGGGGTGACTAACTAGCCAATGAACTTTGGGATCAACATGATAGCGATAGCAGGATAGTGCTTCTCTGATGCATCAGTTTTTCGCACACTGGCCCATATTGTTGAGGACGAGGAGAGGCAATACTGTGCTCTACAGAAGTTGTGGACCACATCATCCCTTATTATTGGCAATGTTGGCTAGGACTGATGCTGGCTGTAGTCCACAGCATCAGGAAGGCATCTCATTGCCCTTGTCTGGGGACGGCGCTGATACGGAGTGGTCCAAATGGGACTCCTGAATGCATTGAGGTACAGCATTGATGGGCCGTAGACAATACACATAGCTAGCGGGATACTGCACAAAGGCCCAGGGTTGTGCCATGCAGGGGGAAAGGTATTTTTACTAACACGGGAGTCTACCACCCAATCTTATCACCCATTTTGTAAGTACTGCTGCTCCCAAAGAGTAGCTTTCTTCCACTCTCACAATAGGGGCTGGTGTGCTAAAAACTGGTGCATCAGAGAAGGTGCCCAGAGAGGAAACATGTAGGTGTACTTATTACAGTGCAAGCAAAGCAAGGATAGCCAGAAAATAACCCACAATCACTGGCCAAACTCTCCCAGAGTCCCTGCTATGCTAGCAAATCACTAGTTTTTTTCAGGTTAAGAGTGTCTCGTGGAGCAGAGTTGCACTGCTCTGGAGTCCATAACACTCACTTCACTGGGGCTGCCCTTCATGTTGCAGCTTAAAGTTGGGAATGTATTTGTTTTCATAGTTTACATACCCCTGATATAAGCACCATGTGTGTGCCTGATATTGCAATCATCATCCTTTTTAATTTGTATACCGTCTTTCTATCTTACAATACTCAAGGCGGTTTACAAGCTGAAGAAACAAAAAATGTACATCTTATAACAATCTAATGCAATACAAAAATATGATAATAAAACGTAACTTTAAAATAGGCAACCTACATCAAAAAAGTAACATTCAACAATCATTAGAATAGTATAAAATAATAATATCAACATATAAAAGTTAAACAGAAATCCACTCAACAGTTACAATAAATAATATCTAAACTATAATCAATAAAACAATGGCAAAACACAGTTCATAAAATAATACAATACACATTGAGAAGGGTAGAGGGTAGAGCAAGGCAGGTGGAAGGAGGCCTTGCCTGATGGAGTCTCTCCCCTCACAGTTCTTCCTTCAGGAACAACTCCCTTATGAGGACTCGTAGGGTTGGAGGGTGGGGCAAGGCAGGTGGAAAGAGGCCTTGCCTGATGGAGACTTGTATCAGGCCTTGCCTGATGAATATCTTGCAGTTGCACTTGGAAATTACTGGCCTATGTGATTTGGGTTTTGAAAACTAGAACTAGAATCTAGCCAATGGGAAATATAATGGGAAATTATCTGAAATCAGACAGATTTGCCATATGCATCCTCTGCATCATAATCTATTATTTGAAAGAAATCTCACCAGAGCAGAAAGATTAGGAAGAGGATATTCTGGCAGATGTCACCTCGGAAAAGAGCAGCCCACATCTAACATAATGGGAAGGAAATTATAATATGAGTCAGCCAGATGCACAGCACATGTCAATTAAAAAATGTCACCCTGCACAACAATCACTGTGCCCTGTGAAGTGGATCAGATGAGAAACACGGCTTCATTTTACACTCCTTTAAGAAAAAAGTTGTGTTGAAATGTGCACATTAAAAAGGGGGATTGCAAATGTAAGCTTCAAATCATAAGAGCAAAACAAACACGAGAAAGTAAATTGGTTTTTATCAAGTCTTCTGAGTTCCCCCTAGGAATCCAAGTATCACTTTACCATAGCAGATATATGTGGAAATGCAGCAAATAGAAAAGCAAGAGTTATTTGATAAAGTGATAAAAAAAAAACCAGTATCTCCCCCTCCCCCTTGCTAACTTTTCACACATCTCTCTCATTAGTTTTATAGGAAACATGGTACATGATATTTCATTTTAATTCTTAACTTTGAGATATATACCCATGGCCCTTTTGACACAGTGAAATCACTACCATTTTTTTGTTTTCCTTTAAAGGCATGATAAGAAGGTGCAGTACTAATGTCTCACCATGTTTGGAGCCTCTGGTACATTGATCCAGCTCTTAAGGTTGTTATTTTCTCCCCGGTGACACTATGAAATCTGTATCAAGTTGTGGCAAAGTTTGCTGTTTCATGCATAAGGATTCCCTCCGCTCGGAATTTTATGTGTGTGTTATATACCAAAATTTAATGTTGCATCTCTCTTAGGTTTTTCACATGATGCCCTAGGCATGCATGATAGCTGCACCTGTCCTGCCACTACTTTCTTTAAAGCTTTTTTTTTTTTACTCTGCCCTTCAGCTGAAAATACTCCCAGGGCAGCTTTCATAACATCAGTTTTTTAAAAATAAAGAATAAATAAATAATAAGATCCCACAGGCTTACAATCTAAAGAAAAAAGGGGGGGAAATGGAGAGGGGGAAGCAAGCAAGCTGGCCTTGTCATAGAGCTATGAGAATGAAATCACAGAATTGTAGAGTTGGAAAGGAGTCGAAGGGTCATCTATTCCAACCCCCTGCAATGCAGGAACGACTTCCAAGACTACAGAGTTTCACTGTTTTGGTGCTGTAGTCTAGATCAAGGGTGAGGAAACCCTGATGGAAACTGGAGCAGAAAAAAATATCTGGAGGGTTGCAGATTCCCTATCACTGTGGTAGGCTGTTAATGGATATATTCTGCTCTGTTCATGTGCAGGATTTCAACTGAATATGAAGGGGGTCAGGAAGACTACACTGAACTTTGGGATATATTATTCAGCTGTTCCTAGATCCTATCTTACCGCAGCTTTAAAAGTTATGCAGATGTGAATTAACTATGGCGTTACAGCTTAGTAATTGAGACTGAAAAAAATCTATCATTCTCAAAAATAATTCCCCCCTATTAAAAATACTTTGATAAACTGAGCCAGTGATTCATTTCCTCCTTAGACACCTCTGAAATGTGCTATGAAATGAGCTACCTTTGAAGGCGACTCAGAAACTACATTCTGGCTGCCAGACTGGTGACTGGGAGCGGCCACCAGGACCATATAACACCGATATTAAAAGTTCTGCATTGGCTCCCAGTATGTTCCCGAGTGCAATTCAAAGTGTTGGTGGTGACCTTTAAAGCCCTAAATGGCTTCAGCTTTGTATACCTGAAGGAGCATCTCCACCCATGGCGTTCAGCCCAGTCACTGAGATCCAGCTTTAAGGGCCTTCTGGTGGTTCCCTCACTGCGAGAAGTGAGGTTACAAGGAACCAAGCAGAGAGCCTTCTCGGTAGTGGTGTCCGCCCCATGGAAAGTCCTCCCGTCAGATGTCAAGGAAATGGACTTCTATCTGACTTTTAGAAGACGTCTAAAGGCAGCCTTGTACAGGGAGGTTTTTAATGTTTGAGGGTTTTTTGTGCTTTAATGTTTTGTTGAAGTCACCCAGAGTGGCTGGGGCAACCCAGTCAGCAGGGCAGCATACAGTGGTACCTCAGGTTACATATGCTTCAGGTTACATAGGCTTTAGGTTACATACTCTGCTATCCCAGAAATAGGTTAAGAACTTTACTTCAGGAAAAGAACAGAAATCGTGCTCTGGCGGTGCGGCGGCAGCAGGAGGCCCCATTAGCTAAAGTGGTGCTTCAGGTTAAGAACAGTTTCAGGTTAAGTACAGACCTCGAATTAAGTACTTAACCTGAGGTACCACTGTATAAATAATAAAATGATGATGATGATGATGATGATGATGATGATGCAGGGGTGATCCAGAACGGTGTGTGTGTGGCCTATGGCCCTCCAGTTGTTGTAGGACTCCAACCTTGAACAGCATGGCAAATGGTCAGGGATGATGAGAGTTGGAGTTGCACAACTGCTGGAAGGTCACATATTAACATCTGTCCCTGATGTAGAAGCTGGAGAGTAGCAAATTCTCAGCTGCTTGTCCATCTTCCTTTCAGAATCCATGTGGAATTTTGCATTCTGGCATGACCTTCATGGCCAGCATTCTTCCTCATGTATCCTTCGGGGTGAGGTGGGGTGTTACCCTGACCATGGTTCTCAGGACCCACAGTCACTCTGGCCACCCTTGAGGCCCTGTACTCCTTATAGGCCTAATAGGTGTGTCCCCCCTGCCCCAAATGATGCATCTAATGTTGATGTTACTTTCCACTCTGAGTCAGCCACAAAGGCATTCTTCAGAAAGAATGTAAATGAAAGGGACAACAGATCAGGGCAAAAAGGCTCTTCAAATCATTTGTTCTCAGTGATGTTTTCCTGTCATGTGTAATAAAGTAGGTTCACATTCCACTGTCATCTGAATGTATTCCAGAGAAATTTAAGTTGTCACAACAAATAGAATAAGTGGTGCAACTGTGTGAGGAAATAGCCTTTCCAGTTCACTTCTTATCGGAATGCTGAATTCATTTTTTTGTTTGTTTCATCCCTCTCTCCACACATTCACGCTCATCCAGATGACTATGAATCCAATAAGACTCAGCAATGCAATAATGGTTGCGATAGGCACTGCAAAGGAAGATGTTTTTTAGTCAGACCGAAGCTACACTACCAGGGGAAACAATAACAAGATTTTGTTTTTATAAACAATAATTTATTGCAATCTAAATGATTGTTCCACTTTTTCAATGCCAAGGAACCAAAAACCTTTTACAGAGGAAAGAGGTGTTACAGAAGTAGATAGAGCTTTGAACTTCTGCTGCAAATATTCATTAAGATGTCATCTTCAAGAGAGGGGGGTGGGACACACTGAGATTTTGAATGCATTATTATGGTTGGTTAGTGAAGCTTTATTTAATAATACCTCGGGGTTACGGATTAGATGTAAAGCAGCAATACAGGGAAAAGGTTGTGACAAAGGCTTTTAAAGGATAGACATTTTCAGCCACAGCTAAGTACAATCCTAACAGTGCAATCCTAAACTCAGAACTCCCATTGAGTTTGGTGTGCATAACTGGGTGTGCATGGAATTCAGGGCTGGCCCTACTATTAGGCAAAGTGAAGCAACTGTCTCAGGCAGCAGATGCTAGAAAGTCAGTAGTGGTAGCCTCCTTCTACAACAGCCCCCCACCCCACCGCAGATTTCTCTCCGTTTCTCCCAGTGCAATCCTGTCCATGTGTCTTCAGAATTAGGTACCACTGAGTTCAGTGGGGCTTACTCTCAGGTAAGTGGCCGAGCATTGCAGCCTCAAACTGTGAAATATATTTCTTGTTTCATGCTTGGTCTATGTAAGAACGCCATGCATTTTGAGCCCTGCTTATCTCCATTTGTCTTCTGGTGATAAACCCTTTGGCATGTGATGATTTAATTATAATGGCCCTGAGTTTCATAATTCAGTTGCTGGTATACAAAATGTACAGTGATAGTCACAACTCAGTTATTCTCACAACAATCCTGGAAATCAGCCTATGGTTAAGTTGACAAAGGCTAATCAGGACTTAGTGAAATTGGCGCCCCAAAATTCCCCACACTATTTGGGGTGGTGAAATGGGAAAGGGGCATTTGCTGATGAAGGAAGGAGAGGGAGGAGGAATTCTCTGCTGAGAAATTTGAGTTCATTTAATATTGCATAAAACTTTTTGCTGGTGGGTGAATGAAACAATGGACTAAGAAGGACTAGAAAGATTAGAAGCCAAACTCTTCAATAATATTAAAATGATATTAATCAATAAATATTTAAATCCCACTGGTCCCTGAAACTTGTAGATCATGAAAAGAAGGAGGTCATATCACAAAATATTCTCTAGTGGAATAATGAAATTTATTTATTTCCTCACAGAATTTCATTTTGAAATGAGAACCCTGCCTACAATATACATTTCAGGGTTCCCTAGAGAGGGGGACTGACTGTTAAACCACTCTGGAATTGTAGCACTGTGAAAGGAATGAGAGTCTCCTAACAACTCTCAGAACCCTTGACAAACTACAGTTCCCAGGATACTTTGGGAGCGGAAGCCACAAATGTTTAAAGTGGTATGTTACTATGAAGCACGTGATTTATAGTGGTACCCACTTAGGGTGAGACAAGGATCAGACAGACGCAGCAATTTGGAGAAAAAGATTGCTGAGCAATAATGGACCCAGTTGGAATCTTTTCCAAAAGACTGGGACCCCGAAGCATACAAATCCTGAGATTATATACCTGAGCAAATCACAGATCATGAGACAATCATGAGACAGTCATGAACGCCAGCGAAAAATAACCAATTAGCACTTCTTGCCATGCCCCTGGCCGTGCACAGAGTTCACTCCCAACTTCTGCTTTCCATTTTCTGCACAATGATGCACAGTCTGACCTTTTCCCTAGTTCTGACAGAACAGGGAAATGAGACTCAGGGAGGGAATCTCCTGGCGCTACCTCCCCCTATGCATTCTGCTTCATGTAGGGAGTTTTTGTGGTTTGGCCCTTCCTGTTTCGTGGACCATTTTAGCCTGGATTTGAGGGGGAGATTTGTACCAGCCCTTCTGATTCATGGCTTCCCCTTTCCTCTAGGGTGCAAGGATGTTACTAGGTAAAAGGTGGGTTCTGGACTTGCGGTTCCAAGCAGTTTGCAGTTAGCTTAGGCAAAAGCTTTCCTGATTCAAAATGGATTATAAAAATCACTGTAAGCCCTGTTATGTGTGAGCATATGTGAATATATTGATTACTGATAACTGATTATATGAATAGCATAAGGATAGCCCCCCTTTTCTTGCTTCAAGTACACTAAATGTATGGTGTAGATGGGGCCTAGGTTGGAAAAAAAATCCCCACAGGCAACAACCAGAAGAATACAACACAACTACGTCACAGATTGTAAAATTTGCTGGAAAACACTTTTCTGAGAAAGTGTTGCTCAGCTGAATTTTAGTACTAGTCACCACAGATGAATACAACAAATGGCTTTCTACCATAGCAGGCACTGGTTTGTTTAATTTAAGCCTTGTTTTAATAAATCTGGCTTGTTTATCCAGGCCTTTTTGTTTCTTTGTTCAGTGAATGCCACTGAGGAGGTCACTTGCAAAACTCATGAAATCAGAGAAGTCCTCACATCCAGAGCCTGCCAGATTTAGATAGATAAGAACCAAAAGTAGTGTCAATATTCAGCTTAGTTGTGTTTTGAAGATGATGCAAAGGACATGAATAAAGAATGGCATTTTGAATAATTTGTGACCATTCCCCTGTTTGAAGAACATAAGGCATTTCATCTAATCTGCCTGTGGCATGTGCATATGCAGTTGTCATTATTTAAGTTGCCTCCAGTTCAGATTTTAAAAAGGCTATCTTTTTTGGCACAGTGTAGGGATCACAATTTCCAAGAGAAATATAGTTTTTAAACACTTTGAAGAGTGGAAGTCAGTCCCACTGAGCTCAACAGACCTGTTTTCTTAAAAGTAGACCAAATCCAGCAGAACCCAGCATGACTAAATATTTAAGGACCAGTATGTTAGGATTACAGCCTAAATTTGATTGTGAGATGGTTTCTGGTTGAAGGACATGGTGGAGCTTTTTAAGGCCACTTCCATTTCTCATGCAGAACTACATGCCATCATGGTATACAGCATTCAAACTCTTTGACTAAGTGTACATTTAGATGTGCTTTCATTTGCCTGAGTATAATGCTAGTGCTTCTGCCCTGTTTTCCAATGCTCCTTTCGCACTGTATTAACTGTTGTGTTATGGAACTGTGGCTTTTTCTTTTCTTTTTTTACTGAAATGCTGGCATGCCACACTAAATTTCATTCATAAGTGTTACAAGAAATCTGAGAAGAAAACAGAAGCTACTTGTGCTAGTGGTGTAGCATCAGTTGTTGGTGTCCCGGGCAGGTGCCAGCCAAACAAGAAAAGTACCAAAATTAGGCTGGATGTTCTAGCCGTTAAGTCAGCTTGTAAATCCAGCTCTACAACGGAGATTGCAGGTTGAAAAAGTCCTTTCCAGGTGCCACAGTTCTCAGGTTACACATCTCAGCTTCTGGGACAAAAATAAATAGCCACTCCCCATTTCTTAGAAAAGAAAGTCTGGCTTGTAATGCGGATCTGTCCTAAACACAGTTTCCTGGGTAGGCAGAGAGAAGAAGTAAAGAGAACCATGGCAGTTCTATAGTTCAGCAAAATCTGTGATTAATTTTGGATAGTGCTCTAGGTAAAAAAGAAGAGAGCCAATTGCAGATCAATTGTATAATATTATTTAGTTATTAAAAGGCATTGCAAACAAATAAAAAAATAAAATGCTATGTCCATCTTCAGTGGTGGTAAATCAGCTTCACCTGGTTGTAGATTCCACCATGAACACCTAAATCTGGTATGCTTCAAGGCACATACAAAGCAAAGTAAGCCATGTTGGTCCATAAGAAAAACTCAGATGTTCACATTTGGGGAATACCTTTCTTTAGACCAACCAAAAAATAACAAAATTGAGGAGAGGTAAGAGTTACCAGATAAATAGGATGCCTGAAAAAGAATTATCATATGAAAATATCTGGGGAAAGTATTTGAGAACATAACTAGGAAGTTAGGAGATGGACAGTTACTGCAGCATGTTTTCTTTCTTTCTTCTTTTTACAATAAAGTATACTAAAAACTATTTTATCCAACCTTGAAAGCTGGAAGCTGTGTCAAATATTTCTCCAGTCTACATGGCAATAGTTGTATATTTACTTCTGCTGCCCTCCTATTTGCTGTGGGATGAGATAACATTCAAAAACATATAATTTTATAAAGTCACTTAGTAAACAATTGCAAAGAGAACATCATAGATGGCAGATGTACTCTGAGCAGATTACTAAATTGGGAAGCAATGTTGAAAAGGCTCACATCATTTTATATGAAACTGGAGAATGATTACAACATTGGGACATTCATTAAAAAAATGGCAAGCCAATTACTTTGCAAAGAGGTATACAAAAAGCTTAAAAACAGGGCAAAGACATGGGACTGATGGGTTCATTAAATGGCTAGGGCAAAGTTGGAAAATGACTGGTCCATCTTCTGGGTGGACCTTGCCCAGAATAGAGATTCAAACACCTGGAGACCCAAGTTTGGGAAACCCTGTTCTAGGGACAAAATGGGGAAGAGGGATAACCATGCAGGACATCTTGAGCTCCTCAAAGGAAGGAATAGAAATACCTGCCCTCAGCAATTAGAAGCCTAGTTGTGAAAGAGACAAGCACAATAACTGCCTGCCTGACAATTCTGAACAGAGGATGGAAAGCTGTATACGTCCAATCCCACCATTGCTGTCCCAAACCAATTTGTGGTCCCCAGTTGCTGCTTTTAAGGGTTTTTTTTTTTTTTTAAAAAAAATATATTTTAAAGTTAGGTGATCTAATCATAGATCTCCTTCTCTACTTGTTGATACTTTGCCTCTAAGCATCTAAACCAGAAACTGGAACCGAGCAATTGAATAGGGATTTGCTTGATACTCATTTAAAATATTGACTCGTACATGATATAGTAATCTTTTTTTGCTTTCTATCTCAAGGATCAATGGACTCCTGGAATATTCTCCTAATGCCTAACTCTAAACCACATCTTTCAACAGAAGTTTGAGCACTAACCCCTTTGGGAACAATACCAAGCCTTTGAAAGGCATTTGCAATCCTGCCTGGCAAAACGTTGTTACTATCAGATCTGGATCTTGATATGATTAATATTGCACACGGGGGGGAAAAAGGATTCAGATTCTTATTCTATTAAATTTTGAATGCTGAAGTCTTTGTCTGCTCTGCATTCCATGTGAACGCCTAGAGTCCTCTCTTCATTTAGTAGACACAATGGTTTGCCCTTTGAGGTCCCTGTTGCGATATTATTACTCAATTCATAGGAGGATTTTCTTTCACTTCAATGGGAGTTTTCCTGAATAAAAAAAGAGAGTTAAGCCCCCAAGAACTGATTGATGCTTCGCTTTTCTTTCAAACTCTGAGTGAAACCTTATCATTAGCCCAATCCCGTGAAGCATGCTACATTATCTCAATTGTTAAACTGTTAGGAGGAGCCTGAGACACAGGGTACTGAACGAAATGGAGATTCATCAAGGCTTGAATCTCACTAGCAGGCAACTGGGACCAACCCACACAACTGCTTTCATTTTCTTTTCTGTACATTGCTTCTGTGCCCACAAAAAACCACAAAAACTTCCCCATATGTCAGGTCAGGATTTCAAGAATGTTTAGATTTAATTAGAAGAGCAGGGATGCCCCAACTCAGGGATGGGAAACCTCCCAGGACTCCCTAAGGTCACACACCCTCTCCAGGCCACAACCCATCATAGGCCTTGGTTGGCACCTTCCTTATGTATTTTGAACTGACTGCATCCTCAAACTCAGATCATGCTTTTTGTTTGCCTGGATGAACAATGGAGTGTGTGTAGAAGCTGGCCTACTGCTCAAAGGTAAAAATTATATTCAATGTTACACCCACTTTTCCTCTGGCCCTGTTTCCCACTGCCACATGACCCCCAGAAGTTAGCCCAGGAGGTCTAATAAAGTTCTCCACCAGGAGGTCTAATAAAGTTCTCCACCTCGTCCTATCTGGGATTGAACATGGGGCATTTGGAATGCAAAGCATTTCTAACCAATATCTAGCCCTTCCCTGACTAACTATGAACCATATTTCTGATAGAGCAGAAATGCTTAGCAAGGTTTCCAAGGAAGATCTGGATGTTCACAGAAGACTACATCCAGGATGCCCATTTGGGCTGTAAAATTCAACCCTACCATGATTAACTGAGCCCATAAACCATTGGGAGCCAATGTAGTGCTGTAAAATTGGTAGAATGTGCTCCAAACAACCAGTTTCTATCAATAATGCGGTAGTCACATTTTGAAACTTCTGGACCACTGTAGGGTGCATTACAGCAACTCAGTATGGATGTGATCAAGGCATGAATTCCTATGACCATGTTGTTTGTCTCCTAGAATGGGTGTAGCTGGTGAACCAACCTCTTGGCTGTGGCTGTGACTTACAGTTGTTGTGACAATAAAATGAAATAGAGCCAATTGTACCCCATGCTGAATTCCTTGGAGAAAAGGTGGAATACACTTAGGATGCCTAAAATGAGAAATTATCCTTGCTGGATTCATCCCCGCCCCCACCCTGCCCCGAAACTGTTATATAGGTAAAAAGTAAGTTGTTCAATGAGTCACTGCCGTTACTTTGTACCCTGCTGAGGTACCTTGACTGCTACTCTATAAAACTGAAAGATACAGAATTATTTCATAGCGGTACTGCTAGAGAAATAGGCTTTTTGTTACTTAATTGATTGAATCTGCAGTACCTAGTGAAACAAAGAGTGGGATGATTCAGGTATCTTAAAATACATGGTAAGAAGGTGGTTAATTTTCTGTTGGGTGAGCTCAGGAGGTGTGTAGATCATAAGATAAAGTCAAACTGCAGGAAGTGATTAGTGACACAGTGCAGGTATTGAATTGACATTTTCTTCCTTGGCAAAGTGTTGAGAATCATAAAAGGAAGGTAGCAATCTGTATTTAGCTTCAATTACTTGCTTCAGGTGGCACGAGCCATTAAATATAGGCTTGTTTTCAACCAGCACAAGAAAAAGGTAGTGTATATAATTTCAGTTCTCCCCACAGTCATCATCTCCAATGTTTACAGTGCAATCCTAGGCTCATTTCCTTAGGAGGAAGTCCCATTGAACACTGTGGGAACTGCTGCTGTGTTCACACACATAGGATCAAGCTATTAAGAGCACAACCAAAGCTGGCGTGCCCACTGGACAGATAAGGCATGGACTATATGCTCCGTAACAAAACCAGAGTTTATCCATTCAGGAGTTTTATCAGATTTTGTGAAGTGTTGTTACTTATCATGCCACACCATAAAAGCATTTTATTTTATTTTTTGGAAAAACAAATGAGTTTTAAAGAATAATTGATGTTTGCAGTCTTGATTACTAAGCTGTAACACCATTGTTTATTCATGTCTGCATAACTTAAGCTGTAGTCAAAAATGATCTAGTAACAGCTGAATATCCTAGAGTTCAGTGTAGTATCCTTGCTACCTTTCATACTCGGTGAAAAAGCATACAAATAAACAGAACAGATTACATCCATTAACAATCTACCACAGGGATAGGGAATCTCTGGCCCTCCAGATGTTGTTCTCCAGCTTCCAACCACCTCAGCCAACATGATCGACTGTGATGCGGTTGGGTAGGCCAACAACAGCTAGAGGGCAAAAGGTTCTCCATCTCTAAGCTATCACATTAGCTTTTACCAACTCACCTTAGCTGTTAGTATGAAGCATTCATGTATTTCCTTATCTCTTCCCTTTGAAAGGAAGACCATGGCTATCTGCATCAGTAGCATCCAGGATTAACTGCCTTTGAAGACCTCTTAGCAGCAAGTCACTGGCTAGCATATATTAGATAGGACATACGTTACCAATTCTAAAAGATCTTTACTGGCTTCCTATAAATTTCTGGGTGCAATTCAAAGTGTGGGATTACCTTTGAAGCACCATATGGCTTGGAACCATGATATCTGACATAGCACATGCTCTAGTAAGATCTGATGTCCTCTAGAAAGCCCTTCTTCAAGCTTGCAGAAGTTAGCATTTGGGTCTTCTCAGCAGTCACTTCCCGTCTTTTGAACGCCCAACCACAGTAGGTGCCATTGTGTGGTTTCTCTTATGGGTTTTAAGCACAAGTTAAAAATGGTTCTATGCTTTTTCATTCTTAGCGAAAAATGAAACTGCTAAGAATTGCAGTTGGTATTTTAAACTTTATGTACTTCAGCACTTTGATTTGGCCAGCTGATCTTTTAATGTACTCCTAGCTTGAATGCCTTACTGGAGCTTTTAGTGCCTTGTTCTTGAGTTTTCCTGCTGTGGCTTTTGGTTTATTTGATGTCTGAATGCTTGCTTCTTCTTTTACTATTTGTAAGTTGCCTCAAAAAATCTTTTTCACTAAGGCAGAGGGAAAAAAAATAGATGCCTATATTGCATAAATAAATGTTTTTCATTTAGTATCTAGTAGGGAATAAAGATAGGGAAAAATGCCCAATTTTGAATTTAAGTGAATTTAAGTGAAGGAGAGGACAGCAAATATTAAATACATACTTTAGCACTTCCCTCCTCATGCACACTCTGCACACTCACCAGAATTCAATGAACTCATGTACCCATAGTCAGTTTATTAGCATGTATTGTATATACCATATTTTTCACAAAGATACTGTGCTGAAAGTTGTACACAATTTAAATGCAATGATGGCACAACACCCATGTACACAAACACAATGATAGAGATGGATACTACTGTAATAAAACACTAGGGTGGTTCACATGGAAAGAATGCATGGCGAGGGCCTTGGGGATGCCCAGGCTAGGGGCACCCATCACTGCCACCCACCACCACCATGTTCACCCAGTTCCTATGCATTCAGCAGTCACTGGGGTGAGTTGTGTGCACATGCAGGTGAACACAGGCATAGCTGCTCTGCTCAGTAAGTAACTCTGGTTAAGCCAAGGTGCCTCCTCATTTGCAGAAACTCTTCCCATGTACACTGGTATTATGCACTGAAGTCATTCCTTTTTTTAAATAATAATATTTATTAATTTTCCAACAAATTGAACACGACGCTACAAAAAACCAAAAAAGAAAAAACATACAATAATACAGTACAATAATAATAGAAAAAAAACAACTGCAAAACATTAACATACAACTAACAAAACAAAACAAAAACCATTTAAAACACAGTCCAATTTCAATATTTTATCCTTCTTTCACTAGTTTCCATGACCTCCTCACACCTCCCTTTTTGTATTCCACTTCTATTGATTGTTTCATCAATTCCTTTCCATCTTCCTCTATTTTCTATCCTATAATTGTCTTAACACACTCTAACCTTATTTTCCCCTTTAATGCTCTAATAATCTATTTATACTTAATTCCTTATAACATTTCTACTAAAGCCATATAACTTCATTCCAACATTTTTCTAACATTCATTAATTTTACAGTATTTCTGTAAATAGTCTTTAAACTTTTTCCAATCTTCTTCCACCGACTCTTCTCCCTGGTCTCGGATTCTGCCAGTCATTTCCGCCAATTCCATGTAGTCCATCAACTTCATCTGCCATTCTTCCCTGGTGGGTAAATCTTGTGTCTTCCAATATTTCGTGATGAGTATTCTTGCTGCTGTTGTTGCATACATAAAAAAAGTTCTATCCTTCTTTAGCACCAATTGGCCGACCATGCCCAGGAGAAAGGCCTCTGGTTTCTTCAGGAAGGTATATTTAAATACCTTTTTCATTTCATTATAAATCATCTCCCAGAATGTCTTAATCCTTGGGCATGTCCACCAAAGGTGAAAGAATGTACCTTCAGTCTCATTACATTTCCAACATTTATTATCGGGCAAATGGTAGATTTTTTGAAGCTTAACTGGTGTCATGTACCACCTATAAATCATTTTCATTAAATTTTCTCTTAAGGCATTACATGCCGTAAATTTCATACCTGTGGTCCATAACCGTTCCCAGACAGCCATCATTATATTATGTCCAACATCTTGTGCCCATTTAATCATAGCTGATTTCACCGTTTCATCCTGAGTGTTCCATTTCAACAGCAAGTTATACATTCTTGACAAATTCTTAGTTTTTGGATCTAACAATTCTGTTTCCAATTTTGAGTTTTCCACCTGGAATCCAACTTTTTTATCCAATTTATATGCCTCCATTATTTGATAGTAATGGAGCCAATCTCGCACTTTGTTTTTCAATTTTTCAAAGCTCTGCAATCTTATTCTCTCTCCATCTTGTTCCAGAATTTCCCAATATTTCGGCCATTTGGCCTCCATATTGAGTTTTTTCTGTGCCTTTGCTTCCATTGGTGACAACCATCTTGGGGTTTTTTTTCCTAACAAATCTTTATATCTTATCCAAACATTAAACAATGCTTTTCTAACAATATGATTTTTAAATGCTTTATGTGCTTTTACCTTATCATACCACAAATATGCATGCCATCCAAATACATTGTTGAAACCTTCTAAATCCAACACTTCAGTATTTTCAAGAAGCAGCCATTCTCTCAGCCAGCAAAAAGCAGCTGATTCATAATAAAGTTTAAGGTCTGGCAGGGCAAATCCACCTCTTTCTTTAGCATTATGCACTGAAGTCATTCCAGCATCTATTGTGTTGGGGGAAAGATGGCAGTACGTGGTGGCAGTGACCAGCCCTAGTCTGTGAGTTCCCACAACCCCCTCTATACATTTATTCTGTGGGTGCAGGGGTTTGTGTGAAGCCCTTTTGAAAGATGAACAATTGAACGTTCATCAGAAGCATACAGAAAGTTTTAATGAGCATGAAACATACCAACAGATCAGTTTATAATAGCAAAAACCTGAAGCATCCTTCTAACACCCCATCATTGGGATTCTTACATGTGTTGCAGTTCCATCTCATTGCCTCTCTGAAGTTAGGGAAATGCTTTGTCTTCATTAACACAGGTCTTAGGAAATGGAATGCAATAATTGCAGCCACATAAATCCTCCATGGAGATCCTTATAGCTGTCAATAGGTCCTTATCTAACTATACAGTCCTTCCGTGCAATGGCACAAACCCCCAGCATCCTATGTATATTCTCCCAGGTTTTGGAATAAACTTGTCAATTCATTCAAGGACCGTGAACACTCCCATTACACGAAGAACTCACTTTAAGAGTAGCTATTCAGAGTGACTGCAAATGGATAATTAGCATTTTAAAACATTTCAATTTTACTCTCTCTTACAGTTCTTTTGCTCCTGCTTCTTCCTTATTATATTTCAGATGAGATTTGCTCGTTATGATTTCTTCTTTGAAAAACTTTTAGCATTTTCTCTGTCTTATCTGAAGATCTTTTTAAAAATCACTTAATAACTCACCACTCTTCCTTTTTAGATACCCTTAAAGATTTCTTAGAATGCCTGGTATAAATATAAGGCTGATGATAGGAAAGAAATTCCTTTCTAGTAGTTCCAAAGCAATTGTACTGATTTTCCCTGATGGAATGGATTGCTCCCCCCCTCCTTTTCTACCCTCCTCTCACTGCTTTCCCCTTTAGTATTCTGTATTTGAAGACAAGAGTTACGCTTGTTTAACTAACCATCTTATGCTCAGGTCATTGTTAACTTCATTTCCAAAAATCAATCCACTTTTTCAGGCTTTGTCAGCTTTGGAAAAAGAAATCTCTAAAATTGTTCTCCATTTATGTAAGTCTTGTTGTACTTCACAATGGATATCACTTAAATCTGAGAAAGTAATCTCTTGGATTTCCATTACCTTTCCTCTTCATTCTCCATGCAGGTCTGGTAACCTTTGCACCACTTTGGAATAAGAGAACAAAGCGTCTCACTGTAATAGAAATCACATTGAGAATTTGTGGGAAACATCTTTTTGGAGCAGCAGCCACTAGGAATATCCTATACATGCCCTGTTTTAGTACCTTAAGGTTACAATCCTTTACCTACTTATCTGGCAGTTAGTAATGTATTTCATTTTTATATAAAACATGTCTGATTCTCAACTACTAGTAACTCTCTTTCTAAAAGTGATGCCCATCTAAGTCATACTCAGAGCCGACCCATTGAAATCAATAGACCTAACTTACTTCCCTGCATTGATTTAAATTGCTTGGCTGTGATGTACAACTAACATCACCCTAACTCTCTATACTGGGCTCATAAGTTTATAAAAAGGAAAGTATTATATTGATGCTTGATTGGTTAAATGAAGCATGGCTGCTCTGTCATTGTGTCCTTAAGGTTTCGGGGCCCGTGGTTTTAAAAGTGTTGGCCAATGTTGGAAGCTAAAGGGTGAAGCCCAGTTGCAGTGTCCTCCTTCCACAATGGACTTCTGCTTCCACAAATGGGACTTTCCCTTCCTCCCTCCCTGCAGAACTCAGTGCGGCCCCCAAATTTGCTCTGGAGGATTTGGGGACCCTCAAAAGTTGAGTGGGGGTGAAGTCCCTTTGTGCCACCAGCATAGCATCTCACCCAAAGCTGTGTATATACAGCTGTATATAGAAACATGTGGCATTCGTCTAATTAATGCTCAGAAGAACTTGGTATTTCATTTTTATGCTAAGAGCAATTAGAATGATTACTTGTTATCTAAATGTCTTGCATTTCAAAATGACATTTAATTGTGGATAAGTCTCTGATATTTCAGTCTGGTGTCTCCCCCAGTGCCTTTTTTTAAGAGTAGGGCACCACCTGCCTCCTTGTTTTAAAATGTACACATATGTCCATGATCTTTGTTCTGCTTTCAGTGCTCTTTTTTATAACCTAAACTCTGAACAGCTTCTTTATCACCCTTGAGAGTTGTCATCGCTGATATGAAACTGGTTCTTCTGAAACCCATTCTATACGCTTGATTTAATTTTTTAAAAAGAACCCCAAACCAATCCACTTTTATTGATAGTTGTTTCTCTTCACAATAAAATATCCAACTTTCATTTCATATAGGCAATTTTTGAAACAACAAAGCATATGTTGTGTCTGATTCCTTTTGAGGGGGGAAAGTGAAATAGCTATGCTGTTGCAGCCAGAAACGGAGATATTTTCTTTGATGTCACACTCAAGACTGCTAACAAAAGTTGAGCATATTGTGAGTTTCCTGAAGATAGTCTGCCAATGCTTGCTTGACGGATATGTTCTACATGCTTGTTATAATGAGAGCTTTCTCATTAAAATGAACTTCTGTTGATTCACTGTCTTAGCCAATGGATCTCAGTAAGAATATTTTGATCCAGCAAACTATGTTTCTTTGGCAAATCCTTTTCCTTGACATTTTTTCTTTCTTTCTTTGATATTATAACTATTTTCCCCTCTCTTTCTTTTGTTGGCATATACAGTTTCTTTTTCTAAATGACTGACAGAAAGCTTTTGCTGACTAACCTGAATTAAATAGACCCAGACAGGCACGCTTCATTTTAATCTTTTATTTTTACCTTGCATACAAATGCTACTAACCAACTCGTGTCCCAAATGGAAAATAAATAATTTGAATTTGCATTTTCTTCCAATCACAAATCAAATGGCCATCTACAGAGAGTTTGTAAAATTACCCACACAGATAGATGATACAATTCACATAAACCACAGCAGATATCACGTGACTGTAAATACTGGCCCCGCCAATGAGTGTTGCTTGTTTTGTAAGGAATCAGAAGAGGGACTTCTCTGTTGTGGCCTCATTTATGGAACTCCATCCCCTTGGAAGCATAATGGTAACCATTTGGTGAAAACCCTTATGTGTTCAAAAGTCTTTGGTGGTTGACTCTGTTTTTCTACTGCTTGGTTCTGAATAGAATGGAATTGTTATGAACTATTATGTATGTCTTGATTGCATTTTATGATATCTTATTGATATTGTTATGGATGCATATTTTTTTATGGAAATATTCTGGGGCATTATTGTTGATATATTTCTTACCTGCCCTTTACCCAAAGGTCACAAAAATGTAAATACATTGGAAACAGTAGAAGGAAGGAAGGAAGGAAGGAAGGAAGGAAGGAAGGAAGGAAGGAAGGAAGGAAGGAAAGAAAGAAAGAAAGAAAGAAAGAAAGAAAGAAAGAAAATGGCACTTGCATGATTAGTCAGTAAGAGCTGCTTGCAAGTGGAACAGCTACCTCAGAAGATGGTGGACTCTACTTCATTGGAGGTTTTTAAACAGAGGTTGGATGGCCATCTCTCTCTTTAGCTGTATTGCAGAGGTTGGGCAAGATGACACTTGGAGTCCCTTCCATTTCTACATTTCTATGATTCTATAATCTGCCTTGTTTTTCCTCACCCAACACACTGTTGGAAAAATGCCCTGGGGGTGCCTGCAAGCCCCCAAAACTCTGAGCGTCCTCCAGTACGGGTAGCTCTGGAAAAGGCATCTCCCTTCTCTTCCAGTGCACTTCTAGCGACATACATCATAATGATATACGCACACTAATCTTCTGGCATAGCACAGCAAGAAGAGTGAGACATCGTAGAGCTAACCTACTATTTATTAACACACTATGTACAGACAAAAGCATAATGGTGTCTGTTCTCTCCAGCTCCGAGAGAACAAAACAGCAAGAAATAAAAGCGAAAGTACAGTATAATAGTACCCACAGCGGAAGAAATAAGACTGTCTTCCTTTCCCAGACTCGTCCCAGACAGGCATGTGATTTACAACAATCTCATCTCCAGCATCAGAGGAGTGAAATTGCTAACACACACTGGCCATTACCACTATTTCTGCTACAACATCATCTGTCTTGTAAAGACATATTATTTTGCCCATTTGGATCATGAGATCAGACCCTGATCTTATTTGTTTGAATTCCTGTTCTTATATGCTTTCATATTATTGTTTTACTGGTTTTATGCTGTGTTTCTTAATGATATGGCTTTTATATCGTACACTGCTTAGAGATTTTTTAAAAAATATTAAGCAGTTTATGAATGCCCCATGCCACTGCCGCCTGTCCCCCTGCTGCCCACCTCCACCTAACCTAAGCCAGCTCATGCCATAGCAACCTGAGGCCTCATTAGAGAGTGCCTGCCATGGCAGCTACACAGGGACATCCTGGGTGTGCAAGCAAGTGCCAACAGTTGGCTGTTCCCCCTCTCTCCTGGGGGCTGAGGAAGTTGTAGTAGAGAAGAGGGCACCATGTTGTTGGGAAAGGGAAGGAGCTCTCAAGCCTCTTTCCCAATCCTGCTGCCCCTGCAAGAGCTACTTCCACAGCCCCCATCCACAGGCCATGCAACATCAGTGCGCCTTGAGATGAAAGCAGAGCCTGGGGCGCCTTCATAAGAATCATGAACATCCCACTTAAAATGGGGCACTTGGAAGGTTTGAAAATGTGGCCTTAACAGAAGAACCTATGTTTCCTTTATACAGAATTGGGCCATAGGTATTGTATACAGTGATTGGCAGTGGCATTCAAGGGTTTCAGACACAGGCCTTTCGCAGCCCTATCTGGAGAGGCTGGGAATTGAACTCCAAACCACCTGCATGCAAAGCAAATTCTTTACTATTGACAAAACCCATGGAACATCACAGTGTTTTTGCTAGTCCTTCAGAACCTGAACTATATCCTAACCCTAAATGATTTTGAAATGATTTTAAAAGTCTTTGAGTAAACTTCCCTGTTAGTTGATCATCTCTTTTGAAATATTGCTGGAATAAAGATGAGTTTTTCACACCCCTTTCTGTTCTCCATGATTTCATTAGATTACTGAAAGAAACAAGACCCATTTAAAACTTAATTTTCTATATACTGTTTAGAATTGCTCACTCTTTGGTGGTTTATTTTTCATAGTCAGGATTAAAATTCAAGCAAGAGAATTAACCTATCTGCCTCGGCACTCCAGGGGGGATTTTATTATTGAGATTTATTCATTAGAAGGCTTCCTATTCATGTATGGCCTATTAAATGTTTGGCATCAAACAGCCTTCTGTTACTTTACTCACTAAAAGAACTGAAGGCAGCAGCAGTGGGGCTGGGGAGTGGAATCTGTGCAATAACTCAAGTATATTCTAGCCTATGTCACTTAAATGTTCAGTCCAAAAGTTGGGAGAGAAGAATACAAAGTTAAAAGAAATGGATGGAAGGTATCATCTGAATCAACTCTGCTTCTGCTCACAGTGTCCTGCAACACACCTGTTTAGTATGCTAGACACTCACTTATAAAATATGAGCCTGGAATTCTGTCATTTCCTTGATCCATTCAATGTGTTTTTTAAAATGTCAGAAGTGAGAATAACTGCAAATAGAGTGTTCCACCTTACTCAGCTCACGATGAAAATGTAGGCTTTGGGTTTCCATGCTACACAGCCCCCCTAATGTAAAGTGATTCACTTCAAAGCTCTGTGAACTGAGAAATTATATGTCAGTTCTGAAGGGACAAATCATGGAAATTCTGTAGAGTGAGTTCATGAAGCTTTTGCACAGGAGTCATTATCTTGGCCAGCCAGAGATACAACCCGAGGCCTTTGTCCTAGAACTAACAGCAGCTTCAAGCTATGGAATCAGATAATTAATCTACAGTTGGATTGCAATGTCCATGGTGATTCTGACATAGTATTAGATGTCACAACATGGTAGAAGCATAACACTGATTAAAAAGAGTTGGATTTATAGACTTCTATTCACACAAATATTTACTGTTGCCTTCTCCTCTACTCCTTCCTCACACACACCAAACAATGAAGCTGTCCATTACAAACTTTCCTACCAGGTGACCTGAAGTTTCATTAGCTTATTAGGTGGTGGTTGTGGCCCTTGTTTTAGGGACACTTCTTAAAATATCTATTGTACTTTGATTAGTCATAGTTTGCTTGGCATGGCTAATTGAATTGTGGCTTGCAGCTGACAAATAGTCTAGATGGGGTCCAACAAACCTGAACACAAACAATAAAGGGGATGTGTGGTTTGGTGGTTTGGGAGCTGATCTCCAGTCCTTTATGAATGCATTCTCCTTGAAAGATCAGGCTTATAGTTTGATGGTGATATTAGATCTGGTCATGTGCAGCTGGCCTCAGTGGATGGTGAACCGTCCTGGGTTCCTCTGACATCACATCTGACACCACCTCTTCCGTCTCAGTCAGGGAGACTTCTGGGCAGTAGGGTGGGTGGTACACCAGCAGAATCCCTGATCTGTTTCAATGCCCATCACCTGATGCAGGCTCAATAAGTCAAGCTCCATTCATAGGGCTCTCCTGGTGAGGGAGATGGAAACTCTGAGGGCTATGGAGACACTCTCCTGGCCTCCTCATCTGCGTTGGTGCTGCACCTTATATACAGGTGGGCAAAAAGAGATCTAAACAAAACAATGTATCACAAATAAAAATAAGCAGTGTACAAAGCTTTATTTTTTAAAAGTTCAGGAAAGTCTGACCAAACATACATTTTAAAAAGCCATTTAGCTGTCATTACGCTCTCTGAATCACTTGAGGGAGTGTCTTCCAGAGCATGGGTGCTACACCAAGAAGGTCCACCTCCAAATTGTCATCAAGTGAAAATCTTCTAATCATTCCTTGGATAATCTTAAAGACTGGCTTAGTGTGTACCACAGGAGGCAGTTTGTTGGGGATCCTGTTCTCACGTTGTTTTGGGATTTAAATGCCAGCAACAAAAGCTTGAACTTGGCTTGGTAATTAATAGGTAACCAGTGCAGATCTTTCACCATTTTATAATAAGCATAAAGCAGGATAACTCACTAAACACCCTAGCACCTGGATTTTGCAATAGCTGCATCTTCTGAACCAGGATAGACCCACATACAGTGTGTTTACAGTAATTGTATGTTCAAGGTTGTTGAATTTCCTTTTTAAAGTATTCATTTTCCTAAGAAAGCAAACTGAAATCAAGGACAGGGATTTTGAGGAGGATGTTCAAATACTGCAGAGAAATTTGACACTCAGTCAAATAGGAATTTTTGTTTCCTTCCAGCTCTAATTAGTAATGAGTCCAATAAAAATCAAAGGTGAATGAACGTTGAACAAATTCTGGTTCATCAAGGAACATTTGCTCAACTTTTTTGGAATGACCTGCTGCAGAATCCAATGTCCATTTGGGGTTTTGGTTTGTTTTGTATGAGGGTACTGCAAAACATTAGTCTGTGCATTAAGGTGGTTAAGTGGATGGACTATGTTTCCATTCTCAAAGTTCATCTTACTTGTAACCCTTCATTCTAATTTACTTACATTTGCTCATTTTGCGGTGAGATACCTGACAATGGAAGCAGTGCCCCAAATCTCCAATTGCCTTTTCCTCTAAGGCAGTTAGTGGGCAGTAATGAAATTGGTCAAATCATGGTAGGTCAGCAGAAGGGCAATTCAAACTCCCAACAGAATATTCATCACTTCTAAATTAATAATAATCTTCCCCCACACAAATCACGATAGAGAAGCCTGTAGGGTGTCAGCCCCTGGTTATTTTGGCTTGTTTTAATCACTTAGATATGAATAATGGAGAGAAGATGGAAGTGTATACAAAATCTTCCTTAATTGCACCTTAAGCTTCAACCGACAGAAAGCTGTCCATGTTCAGCATGCATTTAGCTGAAAAGAGTATTTTAAATGTACTACCTACAATAATCCTACTGCAAATAATTGAAGCTGCCAAATGATTAAATTTTTTGTCAATTAACTCTCTTGCCCTTAACTGATTAATGGATTAATTACCCAATTTAAGCATTACAGTATTTCAATAAAGGTGATATTTTGAGGATATTTAATTAAGTACAACAGCCAGATCAAATTAGGACCAAGCGTTCTTTCCAAGGGGGTCCAGCTTTGATTAAACCCACTTACAATCCAGGTATCATGAATGACTGATAGGGATAGCATTAAATATCAAGATTACCATTTCAACCCTATAAACAGACACTGATTGTAAGGCTATATTTTAATAAGGATGGGCTGCAAAGAGCATACTGTATCTGTCCTGGGTCATTTGCTCTGCCTTTCTGTTTGCATGGGACCAATAACCTTTAAAGCTTCCAAATGATGTGATGAAATGCCTCTTCCCTCCATCTATAGCTCTCTGCTCCTCAGGTCAGCTGGTAAAGCTCTCTCTCATGTTCTTTAGTTTGTGTATATTTTGGAGCATAGAGTATGGACTTTTTGTGGTGGTGCCAACTTTTTGAAACTCCTTGCCCATTGCAAGGGGTTGGACTAGATGCCGCTCAGGGCCCCTTCCAACTCTACAATTCTAATTCTAGAAATCCAGCAAATTGTATCCCTCCTTCATTTTGTCAGTTTTTTTTAAAAAAAGAAATATATCCAATTATGTCACTCCGCTGACAGAAGGATCTTTGACCTAGCAGAAGCATCTATGAGCCAAGGGAGGGAGGAACCCCCTCTTCTCCATCCCTCTGGGGGAGCTTTTGGGAAGGCAATATTGTAGATCTGGAGAAAGTTCTGAAAACGGCAACCAAAATTATCATGGGTTTGAAGCCTTATGAGGAAAGGTCACATCATTTTGGGGTTTTATAGCTGACGAACAAAGGCAAGTAAGGGGAGGCATGACGGAAGTACGTAAAACTATGCCTGGTTCAGGGTAAGTGGATAGAGAGACATTTCTCCCCCCCCCCCCCCATAATGTAGGGTCAGGGGTGGACTTTGGTAATAATCATGCTCTGAGCAAGGACAAAATTTGGTGTCGCCCAATATTTCTTCTTTTCATGCCCTACTCCCTCTTCCCTTCTGTTCTGTGCTACCTTGGCTCAGCACCTTGTGGGGGAAACCACCCACACCACCTTAAGTCTGGCATTGCCAGGTCACCCAATGAAGCTGGGTGCTGGAATATTTAGGACAGACAAATAGTGGGATGGGAGAGTTGAAAAACATTTCACTTCTGGCAGTCAATGTGCCCCTTGGGTTTCAGATAGTACATGGATAGATGAGTCTAAAAAGCCCAGGATACAAATTTTCACAGCCCGCTAGTGGCTTTAGTGGCTCATTTACCCGAAGCAATGTATTTAGTGTTAACTATGGAAGTGTAACAGGACGTGGGTGGCAATGTGGTGTAAACCACTGTGCCTCCTGGCCTTGCCGATCAGAAGGTCGGCGGTTTGAATCCCCGTGATGGGGTGAGCTCCCGTTGCTCAGTCCCAGCTCCTGCCAACCTAGCAGTTCAAAAGCACGTAAAGTGCAAGTAGGTAAATAGGTACCATTCTGGTGGGAAGGTAAATGGCGTTTCCATGCACTGTTCTGGTTTCACCAGAAGCGGCTTAGTCATGCTGGCCACAAGACCTGGAAAAACTGTCTGCGGAGCGGACAAACGCTGGCTCCCTCGGCCTGTAAAGTGAGAAGAATGCCGCAACCCCAGAGTCGTCTGCGACTGGACTTAACTGTCAGCGGTCCTTTACCTTTTTATAATGGAAGTGTATATTCGATTCTGGCCAAACTACGCCTAGAGCACAATATACATCATTATTTTATAAAAACCAGAAAAAAATATTTTGAGATTGAGAAAAGCATTAATGGAAGCATCTATCATTTTCTTTTTTAAAAAGTCATGAACTTATCATTGTAAAACATGAATAAGAGATGTTACCTGGTACCTGCCAAGGTTAATTTTCTGCTGGGCACAGAATTATCATTCTAGTCATAAGTTATTTCCCAAGAAATAACTTAAGATCCAACATTGTTAAAATGCCAAAAGAGCCATGCTCATCACACATGACATTTTCATTGAGCTGTTTTTGACATTTCACACAGAGATACAGTAGAATAGAATCAGAACAGGAACTTGGAATCATTTGCAAATTCTGGGTTATTTTGAACCAGAATCAGAGTTTGTGTGTTGCAGAAATCCTTGCAATGGACATTGCTTTGACAAAATTGAATTAAACAGAGCCTCTAGCTACTGGCACCATTCGACTCAACTATGATGAAGAAATGGACAATGCCAGCTTGTTAACTTCAGCTTCCAGCTAATCTATCAAGCTCATTAACTAAGAGGAACATAGGATACAACTGTGCACAAATAAAATGATAAAATGATTACAAATTCTGCCTACTTCTTATCTTGAGCTGTAGATATGCAATGAAAATCAGACTGAATGATCTTGAAAATGTGACTCACCAGATCTGAATATTCTTCTTTCTATAGCTGTCCTTGGATGCACACTTTCATGTAGCTATCCTTGTCTAGGCTGAGATGAAGCTATGAAAACAGCCTGGCTTTTTCCAGCAATTAGTCCAAGTGATATCCTTAAGAATACATTTACCTCCTGCAGTTTCCATTATCTGGCTAATGGGTGCAGTCAGTGCCCCTGGAAACAAAGCTACACAATTTTGTCTCAGGACCTTTGGCCACTTCATATTGAGGTAAGATATGAGAGAGGGGGAAAACCTTTTTTCTGCCCACTTTCTCCACACAATGCATACATTTCCACACTTTTACCATGTCCTCCACCACCTTTTTGTAAACTAAAAAACCCCCAACCAATGTAATTTTTCCCCATGAGGTTTTTGTGCCACACACACATCCATCATTTTGACTACCATTTTCTTTTTTTCAGCTCTGCAATATCTTTTCTGAGCTTCACCGGCCAGAACTGTACACCACATTCAAGTGTGATCACACCATAGATTTGTTTCATAGCATTATTTTGAAGTAACTGGATTTTATGAGGTAAAATTTAAATGTAAGGAGGTTGTTCCATTGTGAACACTGTTAGGTATGAAAATTGTTAACTGTGTGAATAGAGAGAAGAAAAAGCTGCTATTTTGCTTGTTCCTGGCTAAAGTCAGGAAAAGTTATGATTGTGGGTTCAGCTGATAGTCTGCCACGAAGCAACTCGGCTGTTGTACTTTCAAAAGTGGTGTTTTGAATGCATACTTGCAAGGTTTTATACTACAGCAGTTAACAATATGTCTTATATATGGGTCAGGAGAATGGAAAAGAGCCAGCTTTAGGTCTTTAGCTGACATTCTATTCAAAATCATTGGTCCTTAGTTACTGACCAATGAGTATTCAGAATTCCAGGGAGAACCTGAAGATTGGTCAAAGGGTCTGATTGGAGTGAATATTAGGGCAGACACAGTAATGTTTTAAACCTGTCAGTCACAGGGTGAAGAGACAAGGAGAGGCAAAAAGTGAGCTTAGGATCACTGGAGGTGGAAGCTGAGGGAAGACAGCCAGAGAGGGAATCTCCAGAGGCAGCTCTCCAGGGTAGCTTCTGACAGTGGCAACAGGTGGCCTGCAGGAGTCTGTTCTTCAAGTACCTGACCAAAAAAAAATGTGCAATCAAAGTCGCCAGTGACTGAGATGGAACATAAGGAATCAGGCGGTCCTTAAGGGACTTTTGGCCTATGTTGTTTAGGGCTTTGTGAATTAACAGCTGTGATTGTAGCGTACTGGGAAGACAATTCACTGTGATTAAAGCTTGACCTATTCATCAAAATGAAATATCCTGCGTCCTCTATAACCCTCCTCTCTTGAGTTGGTGGTGTTTCTCCAGTCAGCTTGGTTTCTTTCTTTTTTAAAAAAGAAAATATAGCAGGGAGAAAAACTTCTTGTGCAACAGAAGCTATAGAGCATATTTGCAGACACCTTGATCCTTCTCAACACAGTTAAAGGTGTGATCTGACTTTTGAATGTGAGAGTCTCCCATTTTGACTCATTATTTGATGTAGAGTCAATGGACATCCCTAATATATACAGAGATACGCCTAAAAACTAAATAAAAAGATGCTTCATTTTTCAGAGTACTCAATGAGCAAATATCCTGGCCAAATATTCCACTTAAATGTTACAGTGGGTTGTGGCACATCTTGATTCAGGGCATCAGGCACTCTTTCATGAAAGAAAGGAAAAGGGGCTGCTTGTAGAAGTGATAAAATAAGTTTTCGCTGAGGAAAATCTCCTCAGAAAGGCACATCAAATAATGGATCTACCCTAGACATAATAAAACACTAGCTAGGTGTTTCTGATAAAGAGCAAAGGAACAGACTTGACAGGCAGAATATTTTTCCAGCACCTATAAGAGATAGGAATTGCTTTATGTCACTTGTGTGGACAACATATAGATACAGAGGCTTTTGATTTTGGTAAGAAAATAGGGTGGGGGAAATAGGGCAGGAGAGGATAATCAGATCAGTTGTAATCAAAACAGTGTCAGGACAAAGACTGACATTTGAGACAAGCATCCTTTTGCCCAGAAAAAAATAAGAACGATCCTCTTATTATATGTTCTGTGACCAATAAAATGAACATCCTGGTGATGACAGCTGTAGGACTAAAGTGGCATGCACATTTTCATACAGGTATGTGGTTGAATGATCATGTTGATTGATTAAGGGAAAACCAAGAGGGTTCAAGTATATGGGGACATGGAATCATGAGACTAACAGCATATCACAGCTAAAAGCAGGTAAGAATTTGCAAATTAGGTGATGCAAAGCAAAGCATGTAGAGTATGATTAGGCAAGGGCTTTAAATAGAAAGCTGATACACACATAGTTTTTTTATTTCATTCTACTATAAGTTAAATTCTGTTATAATAAAACATTTGAAATTGGCTGATCTATCACCACTTGGTTCAGAAGGCGAGGAGACTCCAGTGAACCCCATTTTGCATCTTCAAGCAGGGTGTTAGAATCCCTATTGGAGAGTACTGGACTAACATTACACAATAACTCATTAAATAAAGTAATTGCACTTCAGTGATGGTCTGTTCTATATTTTTGTGTGCATTTTTAACATTAGTGCTTATTTGCGTGTGCGTTTTTTAGTGTGCCATTGTTGTTGCAGTAGGCACTTAGAAACAGAATCTTTTCTTGCTTCTCCTGCTGCTTTGCCTGCTGCCTAGAAGTGACAAAAGAATTATCACTATATTTTAGACTATCTGCTGTAACCTAGAGATGGGGAACATCTGGCTTTTGGACCTAATTAAGGCCTGCTTGGTCATTTTGGTCAAGTCATGCCCAATTACCTGATGACATCAGGTGTGGGTAGGTAAAAATGCTGCTGAGTAAGGCCAAAGGGGGCTTCTGAAGTGCTGATGATGAGCTAATTGACAAGACTTCACCTGACATTAGGTGATAGGTGGGTGGTCTCACTCACCTTCTAAATTTGGCCTGCAGGGGTAGAAGCAATTCCAGTTCCCCATCCATGCTACGACTAAAGATAATAGATTGGATTTAATGGGGACATATCTCAGTACTAACTGAAAATTCAGAACTGAGTAGTGTGGACTTGAAAGAACTTCTGCTATGCCGAAGATGCTGTGGTACAATGTGTCTATGGCCTAACACTGCAAAACGGCTCCTAGATGGGCCCTGCAATAGCTAGGCTGCAACATGGATATTGCCTCAAAAAGAGACAAGGAGCAAGCCTTTTGCGTGTGGAGGTCCCCAAGTCACCTCTCAAATAATTCACAAATCACACGTAATTTTTGTTTAAGGTTTTTGGCATAATTTTGGCCACAACTTAATTAAAAAACATAATCTGTGAGTGGTTGCTTAGGCATTGGTTATGACTATCTGTCCTCCTGCCTGGGACAGAACTGACTTTCCGAACTCCCTCGGAAGCCAGTGAAGGGAAAACAATGTTGGGGATCAGTTGAGCTGAGCGACAGTCCCTCACCGCTCACCCAACCAGCTCCCCAAGGCTTGCCGGTCCTGGTCCCATTTCAGGGATTGGATGAAATCGTGGCAAGCCCCAGGATTCATTTAACAGAATTCCCTTCCACACCACCATTGGAGGGGCAGGCACAGCCTATCCTTACCCCTCCTCCACCAATTTTTATAACCAATGCCTAACCGCAACCTTACAAGTTGTGACGAATTGCTAAGTAGTAGGCAGAAACCAAATGGCACCAGCCAATCAGCCAAATGGACAAAATTCCTACTAGGCCCATGCCCCAAGAGCAGACGACCCCATGACAGGCATAGCAAGGTCAACTGGAACACAGGGCGGGCGGGCGGGTGATCCGATGCACTCTGCAAAAGAGAAAGCAAAAGCAGAGTGCCCCCAATATTTAAAGCCTTTGTTCCCACCCACCCAATTTGCAACATGCAATTTGCCCCGGCAACCCGATCATCCAATCATTGCTTCAGGCAATAACCATTTAACCTGCCTGGCAAAAGAGGGTTGGCCTGGCAGTCCCCACCACAACACGTGCTCTCATTTTAGGGAGAACACGCTTTCTGAGCAAGCAGCAGTAATTTGAAACTGTGTGGGAGGGCATGGCTGTGTGTCAAGGGAGAACTGCTCATGAGCCATGAGATATTAGATAAGGTTGTGATCCTAAACACACCATTAAGCACACAGTGGAACTTACTTCCAAGCAAGCATGCACAGGAGTTTATATTTATTTTAATTTTAAAAATACTTTAGAATTTTTCATTCCGCCTCAAGGCATCTAGCTAACAGTAATAAATGATTAAATGTTCTTGTGGGCCTAAAGCATCCACCAACTGAGGAGCAGAGAGTGTTGTCTAGTAGGAGATAAGCTGTTTGAACTCTTTCTGCTTTCAGTAATGTGCTTTCCCCATCTCCTGCCTGCTCATGTTTTCTAAAACCACAGAAGTTCATGCTGGCGATGCTTCCCCCCCCCCCTTTGCCTCGACACTGTAGGATTCCCCAGGCTTCTTCCCATTATTTTTAAAACAAGTGTAACATAGAAGAACACAATGGAACTGTGGGACCATAACTTTATTGATCTGTATCGACTTGAACCAGCCAAAACATATTTCTCTACAAATTTACCTCTATTCTAGCAATGCAATCCAGAATTGTGATAATCTCAATGGGTCGTAAACAGGCTCTCTCTCACAGATATCTGTTGGGATGTGAATAGATGCCAGGAGGGGATATATTTATTAGATATTATCCTTCCTCGGGTTTGTAAGTTCATCAGAGTGCCATTCCTTTGCAGCTTAGAAGGAAGCTTAGGCTCATTTTAGCCTTTTAGTTTAAGTAATTCAGGATGCTTTAAGGCAGACTAGGTTTTTCCTGGTATTTCTCCCTTTTCTCCCCTTAAAATAGCAACCACACAAACCGTATTGTAAAATATAAAAAAAATAACATTTACTCAGAATACTTGTTGAAGAGTAACAAATACAGCAGCTTTGTTCAGGCCAGCTTAAAGTGGTAATGTGTCTGGCCTTGGAGCTCAGACTAAGCAGATGTTGCCACATTGCTGTCAGAGCAGAAAGAGATTGAAAGTGGAAGAGGGTGTGCCCAGGCAGGTAGGAGAATATATAGCTATGCCCTGCCTCTGTCAGGGCCCAGTGGGAGTGTTTCTCACGGTCTTCTCTAGCAAACTTACAAGAAACTCTGTGAACTTCAGCTCCTATCACATCCCTATCTAGTAAAACACAAATTGTTGGTTTGACTGCATCTTTAAATATCCCACAATATCCAGCACAGCAAGACACCTGAAAAGACAAATCTTTTATTCCCCATTCCCAAACTGGGAGCCATCACTTTAAAATAAATGTATGTATTATTTATTTTTAGAGCATTTGTACCCTGCTCTTCAGAAAAAAAAAAGACTACCAGAGCAGCTTACATACAAAACAAGGCTACCCATGGGCTAACAAGACACACAAGGGGAAAGGGAAATGGGGGGAAGAGGAGAATCCAAATAAAAATCCAGGCACCAGTTTCTAAACAGTTGTTCCTGTAATGACCAGTTGGCACACTTTAGGGACAGGAGGTGCTGGTTGATGTATTGTTTCACACTGCCAAAAAAAGTCCAGAAGCCATTTACAAGGAAGGATATACAAAATATAACATGAAACTCAATGAAAACAAAACAAATACACTAAAAGTGTTTGTCCACAAAAATGGGCCCACATAAAACAACCACCCCACTCACCTAACAATTAGCATCAAGTTTGACAGTAAGTTGACAGTCTATCAATTCATTGGACAAGCTTTGCAGTTCACTTCTTATTATCAAACAAGAAGACAATGATAGCTAGTTCCAGGTAAGAACTCTATAGTAATCTGTCCCCTAGAGTGATCTATCAAATATCCCTGAAAATGGAATGGTGGAGATGGCCATTCCCATCTAGCTTGGAGCTCTCTTTCTGCCCCCCTTTCTCTCTCTCTCTCTCTCTCTCTGTGTGTGTGTGTGTGTGAAGTAAAAAATGCCCCTATGTCCCAAAGTGTGGCGGCGAATTAAGCTAGATATCACAGAAAAGCAAATTAGTCTATCCCTAGGACAGATGAGCATTGCAATAGGTGAATGAATTTAATTATTAAAAACACGCTCTCATTCCTTGGTCTAGTGAAATCTATCTAGCCAGTTGCAATTATTTCTTAGATTAGCATGACACACTGTTTGAAACTTAATCCAAACATTAAGTGGAATAATTGCAGACAAAAGTAAGTTAGAAGACTGAACCTGGAAAAGCTTCTCAAAGCCCCTATACAAAGGAGATTATTATTATTTGGATTGCTGTAGGATTTGTAAACTCCCAAGGAGACTACTCTGCAAACATACAGTGAAAGAGAATATTCCTTAGGTCAAAGTGAAAAGATGCAGGCAGAACACGCTTTCTGATATAACATTTATCATTTCCATGAGAATAATTTATTGAAGTGGTCTCATTACTCCATATGCAGATTTCATTTTCAAGATTAAATATAAGAGCAGGATGTAGCAGGCAGATATTTGAGCTAATCTTGGAGAATGAACACACTGTGTGTGTGTGCCTGTGTGCCCACAATACATGTATATATAAATGTTCCAATAGACAAATGAAGCTATCGCCTTTCCCAGCCTTTGGACTACAACTACCATCATCCTCAGGGAGTATGGCCAATGCTCAGGAATGGTGGAAGTTATAGTCCAATGACATCTGGGAACCTCAAGTTTCGAAAGGCTGATCTAGTAAAATGCTGGCTGACTTGGTGGTTGCTCTCCAAGGATTCAAGAAATGGTCTTTCTCAGCACTGCTGAGATTCTTCTAATAGGCAATGCCATGGATTGATGTTCAAACCTTGGACAGCTAAACTACTTTACGTTGTTCTGCTTTGTTCTTGGGGCTGGAGAAAAAATACACCATAATGCTGTTGTCTGTAAATATTCTGTAAATAAATAATAGTTTAGAACTACGATGCTTCTTTCTTTTGCTGTGCCAAGAGAGAAGGCTGGTGTGCATAAATCAAGTTGGTTTATGTCGCTGGAGCACCCTGGAGAAGAAGGGGATGCCTTTTCCAGAGCTATGCTCACCGGAGGACACTCGGAGATCGGGGGGGGGGGGGGCTGCAGATAGCACAGAGCGCTCTCTCGACAGTCTATAGCCTGCAAAAGAAGTAGTGACTGTACAAATTCCTAGCTGCTCAGATTAACAAGCAAGCCTGAGTTTTGTGCTTATAAGGGGTAAGGGATTTCACATGCCCTGCTGTGACCTATTGTTGTTCAAGAACTTCCTTGATGTGGCTGGTGTTATCTCCTTTGGCCAGAGTAGAGTCATAGTATGCAGATAGCATACATGATGTCCCTTATACCCTCAGTTTCTGATCTATTATAGGTGTGAGTCTAACCAACACCTACTCAGAGCTGGGTCTGAAATCCTGGGGAAAGGGTGGACAGTACTGTGCTAGATGAACCATGGATGAATCAGCGTATGGCATCTTCCTGTATTCCTATGAGAATATGATAAGAACATAAGAAGAGGCTGAGGCCAATGGCTCGTCTAGTGCACCATCCTGTTTTCACAACCCTGCCCCCTCCCGGTTGCCTGTGGGAAACCAGAAAGCAGGATTCAAGCTCAAGAGCACTCGCCAAACCTGCAGTTTCCAGCACCTGGTACTTAGAAGCATGATTGGCTCCAACTATGGAGGAAGAGCATTGTCATCATGCTTCGTAGCCATTGGTAGCATTATGATTTCATTGTCATAAAATGTCACTCTTGGTATTGGCCCATAAGACCACATGTAGCATTAAAAGAGAGAGCCAGTGTGGTATAGTGGTTAAGAGCGGTAGACTCACAATCTGGAGAACCGGGTTCGCATCTCCGCTCCTCCACATACAGCTACTGGGTGACCTTGGACTAGTCACACTTCTCTGAAGTCTCTCAGCCCCACTCACCTCACAGAGTGCTTGTTGTGGGGGAGGAAGGGAAAGGAGAATGTGAGCTGCTTTGAGACTCCTTCGGGTAGTGATAAAGCGGGATATCAAATCCAAACTCTTCTTAAAAGCTAAACCTTCTTTAAAAAACAACAACACTGCTTGCATTTGTGTGTAAAATGTCTAGCTAATAAAATAAACTAGTGAAATAGTAATTTATATATTTTTAATATCATTTTTATTTATTTTCCATTTAATATTATACATTCACATCATCATTATCCACCATACCACCCTGGCTCTTAAGGCCTGTCAGCTTCCTTCCCTCCCACCTCATGGCTTTCAAAATTAACCATTATATCATTGCAATTTGTACATTTTCCAATTCTAATTACACTCATTACAGAATAACTCAAAATTTAAAAAAATATAGAAAGTTGGAAAAATTTATCATTACAAGTCTTCAGACAACCCTTCTAGTGATGTTAATTGCTTACAATGATCTTTCAGATATCATATAAATTTACTCCATTCCTTTTGGAATACTTGATCATGCTGGTTTTGTATTTTTCCTGTCAGTTTCGTCAGTTCTGCACGGTCCATCATCTTCATCTGCCACTCTTCTTTCCGTGAAGAGATACCAAGGGAAGATAAAAGACTGTTTTTGTGTGCAAGAACTGCAGCAAGAATCCTTTTAGCCCCAAAATGGAAACAACAAGAAATACCAATGAAATAGTAATTTATAGATGCAATTCCTGCCCATTCATCACCTCAAAATTTGGGAAAGGTAATGTGAATTGATTTTGCATCCATAATACATTTTAGATAGGGCGAGAGAGAGCACATGAATTTGCACTCCACTGGCATGTTGTCATGGAGAGAATAGGTTCATTTTGCACTTGCAGTCTTGCTTAAGTATTCTTATTGTGGCATTTTGTGCTGTCCCAAGCCTTGTCATGCTTTTATTGTGCAAACAGCTTGCCTACTAATATTACCTTATTGTTGTTGCCTCTCTCTAGTGGAATGTTAAAGGCAGCATGAAAAGATGGGGGTTTATTTTGCTCTTGAGCTTGATTCAGTCTCGTAATTTTATTCTCCATCCTGTTCACTTTGTTTTTAGCAAATATATATTTCTCTCAAATCAGAGTTTTAGAGTCACAAAAACTGTCAGAACTATTGCTTACCTATCCCTGTAGCATGCAATGAATTAAGAGGAAAACCAGCTGATTAGCTAGCAACAATAGTATTGTTGCTATTTTCTGCTTATGATGCAAATGACCAAAGATGAGATGGAAGATTTGGGGAATGAAGAGAATTCAGAGCAGTTCATGGTTAATCTAGTGCAAAGACAATGGGAGTCAGAGGAAGGGCCTCGGTCCAGTATACCTGAAGGAGCATCTCCACCTCCATCGTTCTGTCCGGACACTGAGGTCCAGCGCCGAGGGCCTTCTGACAGTTCCCTCGCTGTGAGAAGTGAGGTTACAGGGAACCAGGCAGAGGGACTTCTCAGTAGTGGCACCCTCCCTGTGGAACGCCCTCCCACCAGATGTCAAAGAGAAAAATAACTACCAAACTTTTAGAAGACATCTGAAGGCAACCCTGTTTAGGGAAGCTTTTAATGTTTAATATGTTATTGTATTTTAGGGTTTTGTTGGAAGCCGCCCAGTGTGGCTGGGGAAACTCAGCCAGATGGGTGGGGTATAAATAATAAATTATTATTATTATTATTATTATTATTATTATTGGAACTCAACCATAACATAGAAGCTGAGTTTCTTAAATTTAAAGGAAATCTATTGTTTGGGAGATGTTGGGAATTTTGACAGTTGTTTAAGAGTCCATTGTTACAGTCTGCTGACAGAAGCTAATTTCTTTGTTAACTCTCAGCTTAATATCTCCTTTTGGCTTTCACTGATACCAGACACTAAGTCTCAATAAACTGCTTCACCCAAGGAATTGAACCCAAGCCAAGAAGGAAGGACTGTAGCTCAGTGGCAGAGCATCTGGTCCAGAAGGTCCCAGGTTCAGTCTCTAGCATCTTCAGGGATGCTGGGAATAAAGCCCTGTCTGAAGTCCTGGACAGCTGCCAATCAGTATAAACAATACTGAGTTAGACGGATGAATGGTATGAGTTGGTATAAGGCAGCTCACTGGGTTCCTATTTTGCCTCTGGAAATTACCAGGCAATATTCTAGTCTTGTTGCACGTCTGTCTGTGTGTATGTGTGTAATTACACATTTGCACACACCTCTGAACCTCTCATAATCTCATTTTCATAAAACTCTGAATGCCTCTGAATTTCTAGCTTCCTTCACAGATAACTAAGGATCACCCATTCCTTTTAAACACCTTGTCTCCTGCCCCAAGGAACCTTTTCATATCCCCCATTTTAAATGTTCTATTTCTGATAGCATAAACTGATGGTAAACATAAGGAAATTAGTGTTAACTCCCCATATTGTAACCAGTCAAGGTAGCTAGCTAGCATGTGCATCCCTTGGAAACAAGACTGTTGACAAGAGGCATTTGTTTACATCTACAGAGGCCCCCCTTCCAATAGTTATTGTGACACAGCAAGAAAAAATCAAAATGAATGTTGAGTGTTGGGCAAGTGAATATTTACTTGGAGATGCAGAGAGAATAGGGAATAGGGTAGTTTATTGAATCAGTGAAGCTCCTAATAATCATGAAGTTGTGTCATTATAACCACTGCTGGCAACAGCAGGGCTTTCTGCAGAGTTTGAGTCTTTCGTTTACAGCAAAGTGACACAACCTGGTGCGCTGTGAGCTTTTGCCTGCAAAGACCTGGAGAGATCAGAGTTCCTTAATATGTGGCAAAATCTGTATGCACACAGCACACACACACACAGCCACTTTAACACTAATGATTAGCATGCAGAAGCAGGGGGTGGCATTTGCAGGTACAATCCTGCTTACCCTCTGAACAGTCAATGTACAGAATGTGTGCATGGAGAAAGGCCTGCAAACCTCTTACAAGTAGCAGAATTATGACACTGGCCTTGTCCTGACATTCACATATTTAACTTGGGGCTAAAAGGGACTCTGTGCACATGGAGTTATTAAACATGTGGGCTGCTCCATGCTGTTGGGAAAACTGGGGCAATCCTGATCATGCGCAGAAGCATATATGCATACAGTGATATACCATAGAGAATGGTGGGCATGTACTTGATCTCTCAACAGCTGAGTCACTGCTATAGGGGAGCGGTGAGAAGGCAAGGAAGTTGGTGCAGTGCCAACGCACCAGCAGAAACAATCTGGTGGTGCATTTGCACCTCCTGAGCTTCCTACTGCCTCACCCTGCTTCTTTCCTTCTTGGTAAGTAGAAGTCACCCAGCTGTCAGGAGGTCAGGTAAGCACCACTGCCCCCTCCCATGATGCCTGCTGTTGGCTATAGGACTGTAGGATAGGGATGGAGAAGAATTTCATTTGGTCTACTTTTTCTTTTTATATATAGTAAACTGACCTAATTTGCCGCTGGTGGACTAATGCACAGATTGAAATGTAATTATGCTTTGGATTTCACACTTCTCTGAATTTTGCAATAAAACAAACCAGAATGTATGAAAACCCTGTATTTTAGGATAAAATTCAGGTTGGAATGCATACCTTGAGATATGTATTTAAAACAAGTAATTTGGGATAAAACATATGTTTAAATATGATTTTTAATTGATCTTTTTAAACAAAAACAACACCCCAAGATTAATGCAGAAAAAAGGATCTACGACTGGAAATAGAGTGATTCATTCATCTCTACTGTAGAGTCCCTTTCATGCTAATGCTGAACATGCAGGTGTCAGGTTGTGGGAGAGAATACGCCAGTGTGGAGGTGGAGCCAGTGGGCATACATTGTGTGTGTGTGTGTGCTTGTGTTTGTGGACACCTTCATACCCTATCCTCTTTTGTCTGTGAGACAAAGGAAACTGGGTTCAGCCAGTGTTCTTTCTCTGTAAGCAAACAGCTTGCTCATGAAAAAATTGCTGTGAATTGTTTTTAACTGACAGACTAACAGGAAGAGGAATAGTTTTCCTTTTAAGCGAAGACTGTAATTTATTGAAAAGGCTTTGTGATCTGCATCAATTTACTCATACTAACAACAACAAAAATACTCTTTCTGCTTTCTGTTTGGTTTTTGTCCGAATGTGAAGTATTACAATTATGACCATTTCAGAAGCATTTTGAAACACAAATCGTTAACTGTATCCAGCTTTCATAGGTCATGACATTGGACCCAGTTTGATGTGACACCAGCTCCAAATATGTCCAATTCTGAACTGTACCAGAAAATATATAATCAAGCTGTGAAATAAATGCTGTGAAAATCCAAATTACTCGAGCTCCCACTGCAGAAAAAGAATGCTGACACCTGACATGAATATGGAAAGCACAATTTTCAGAGTTCCATTTTCCACAATTAGGAGTCACTCTATTTTGTATTTCCAGTTCTGCAACATTGTAATGATATTCTTGGAGTCTGTATTTGAGGTTAAATGATAGACATCAACGTGATAACTCCTGATAGTCACAGTTTTACTGCCAATAGCAAGTCCGATAGAAAAAAACCACACACCCCCAAAACAGAACTACAGTTCAAGACTTTTGGAAGTATCTGCTTGACTATCATAAATAAACACTTCCCAGCATAAAAATGGGCAACTGTTGAAATGTATTTTTGGAATCCCCCTCCCTGCCATTCAACCTGAGTTCTATTAGCAGCATCTGTTTGATGAATTGAACTGGCAGAATATGTGAAGAGCTTCTCCCTCTACGTCAAAATGCAATGTTTATCAAATGAGCCTGACATCTTACTGAAGATCCTCACTGTCAGAGGTTAGCTAGAATAGCTTCATGGAAGCATTTCATGGTGGCCCTGCTTTGTGCCTCCTTCATGGTGTGGTGAGAGGGAGTCAATTGGGCTCCTTGTCTGGCTGGCACTGCCTCACTGAAGCTCAGCAGACGTGGGTCTGGTCAGTGCTTGGATGGATGACTGTGTTGAAGCCACATCTATGCTATTTTCAGTTCCATAATGGCAGAAAGGCAGGATATAAATGTAAGCGAGTAATGGGTTGACATCTTTGGGAACATACTGAGTCCCACACTTCTCCAGATGGCCCTAGGCCATTTCTGGAGTCCTCTGGACTTGCTCCTTCTGCTACTTATCCACTTGCTCTCTCTAAGTGAGCTAAGGGGAGAGCATGGTAAAGGAGCTATCTTAGCATGTCCTAGCCTCTCTTGCGTGGTCACTTTAGGAACAAGAAGAAGAGGAGGAGGAGGAGGAGGAGGAGGAGTTTGGACTTGATATCCCACCTTTCACTCCCCTTAAGGAGTCTCAAAGTGGTTAACCATCTCCTTTCCCTTCCTCCCCCACAACAAACACTCTGTGAGGTGAGTGAGGCTGAGAGACTTCTAAGAAGTGTGACTGGCCCAAGGTCACCCAGCAGCTGCATGTGGAGGAGCGGGGATGTGAACCCGGTTCACCAGATTACGAGTCTACCGCTCTTAACCACTACACCATGCTGGTGCAGATTGGGTACCAAGGGAAAGGCAATTGAATGGGGGAAACAAACAAGACAAAATTAATTTATTTACTTTCTGTAGATGATTTATATTTTGTTCTTTTCAGAATAATAAGGTAAAAACAAAATCAAATAAAGAATGCATAAAATCCTTAAAATAACAATGTAACAAGAGGGAGGAGGGCAAAACCACTCAGAGAGAGCCTCCTCAAACCTGGAACAAACCCTATATTTATTATTCACAACTTTGTAAACTGTTCTGAATGATGCTGTTGATGATGATTTTGCTGAAGGGCAGTTTAGAAATCTGTCAGATAAATATAGAGTTTGGCCACTTGATTGTTGTTGGAATCAGACGTAAGCACTATGGTGGAAGACATTTGTAGTTCTGAATATGTTGTGTCTCCCTATCGATCTTTGTATATAATATTAGATTGTACGAATTTTCATTATCATTCAACATTATTTATTTGCATTTTGTGTGATACTTTGGCATTCTTGTAGGGAGCAGGTGTTATTTGTGGGCTACTCCTTGGTTTGAATACTGTATGTGGTCAACAGAAATACATAATGTGTAGCTCTTCTAATAATTTATACAATATACATTATATATGTAAGTTTTTCAATGTTGAACTTTGTTTTCTTTACGATTTTTGCTTAATCACCATTGCCTCCACTTCACTCCTTTGTTGGGTGACAGTTGGGCGGGGGTGGGGGGGTGCAGTGGGAAATGTTATTGATATATCTTGCCCTTAATCCGTAAAAGGCAGACACTGGTGTTGTCTCTTTTCAACTCTTTACCCTGCCTTCAACAGCAGATGTGCTTTGAATGAAACATGGCATGTTTCCACTTGATCAAAAGAAATTTTCAGGTATTTTTAAACATGCATGGATATTAATCCTAAGGCATGAAGGTATTTTTTTTTTAAAAAAAGATGCAGACAATAAAGAGAGCTATAATTTCTAGAAGGGAAAGATGATGGCTTCTCTTGGGTTGAGATTTACGACCCAAATCTATATATCCATCAATTGGGGAAAGTGACTGAAACCATCCCAAGAAGGACTGAGGTAATAAAAATGCAACAGATGTTGATTCCCAAATCAAAACAACCACACAGGAAGAATGGATTGCATGTTGAAGAACAAAGGGAAAGATATATCATAGAATTAATGTCTACATTAATGTTTGGGTTATTGCAATGCGCTGTATGTGGATCTACCGCTGAATGTTCTGGAAGCTGTATCTAGTATAGAATACAGCTGCCAGGTTATTAACTTGGGGCAGCAACATGGAAGAAGGTAACACTGCTTACTAAAGTACATCATGGTCTGCCTCTCATCTATTGGGCCCAGTTCTTGGTGTTTTAATAGGGATGGGCAAATCCATCCATTTCAGTACCTCCAGGTTCACATGTTTCCAGTCTTCTTTTTTATAATCTTTTTTTTTGGTTTTTAAATATATAGACATACAGCATAAAGCAATACAAAGTCCAAATATCGAGATAACTCCTGACTTCCCCTTATGCCCTCCATGGGTCCTTTTTTATTCTATTTTCAACTGTGTATCAGTACTTCTCCATTTTTTTTACTTTCCTAATTTATCTATATGTTTTGTTAGATTACAAGTGTATTTAAAATCCTGCTAATGTTTCGACCTGTTTACAATGATTTTGTTTATACATTATGAACATTTCCCATTCTTTTTTAGATTTCTTGTCATCTTGATTCCTCAGCTTCCCAGTTAATTTTGCCATTTTGGCATAGCTCATCAATTTGGTTTGCCATTCTTCTCTGACCGGGACATGTTCCCAGTCTTAAGTTCACTTTTTCACATTCCTACATCAGCTTGCATTTGTTTGTTTGTTTAAAAAGTCATCAGGAAAATTCAACAGCAGTTTTTCCTAATACAGTATAAGCATTTTTGAGTGAAGTTTCTCCTAATACACAGTTTTCCAAAGTATGTTTTCCCTAATATTTATATTTTCCCTAATACAATTTCTGCATGTTATTTATAGTATTTTGTGTGCAGTTTATAGCAATATACGCATCTTTATGCATACTTGCATACTTTGCCCCGTATATGAATTCCTGCACTCCTTAATTGGCTGAAGAACTGAGTTGAGAATTTTGATGGATGGCTGTGTCTCATTTTGTGTATTGTTTTGGAAAGTGCATAAAACCTAGAAATACAAAGTAATTTGAATTCCACCCCCCATCCCTAGTTGGTAATAAATCTCTAAATAGCTCAGGGCCCCAGTATCTGCAGCAGTGTCTCCTCCAATAGCAGCTGATTTGATCCTTAGATCAGCAGTGTGTGTGTGTCTGACTGTTTTTTGTACGTCTGCCATCATTTGCTCCACATTTCTATCCCTCCCATTTCAATCACCTTCTTTTTATCCAATATTCAGTACTTATGTGAAAAATTAATGGCATGATCACAGCACCAATAAACTAGGCTGTTCTTTGTACAGTCCTAAATGTGCTTTGTTTCAGGAACCCTCAAAGCAACGAAAACACAACAAAGCAGCATCGCACATGAATGAATCCTAATCAAATATCCAACACTCACATTTCGTCTATTAGATTGCTCATCAAACAATATTTCAGTAGGTTTAATTAGCCCACTAATTTCTTCTTACAACGCTCCAATTTGCTAAAATGTGGAAGAAAACTTACTCAGAGAAGACATGCCCTGGGACGGCAATTTTCCTACACCTTCAGTAGGTGTTCAGTCTTTGATGATGAATATAAATGACTTGTGACACGTTCAAAATAGGGCTTGCTTCACATCTGCTTCTCCTGTTGGTAAAAAGGAAGCAGATGGTATAAGTGTGTATGACTGATTTAAGACTCAAGATGCAGCTTTTAAAGGTTTTTTTTTTATTTTGGAGAATGCAAATACCAGAGGAAGATAGCTCAATACAGAATGAAATACAAATTAAATTTTGGGCCGTTTAGGCCAAATGGAAATGACTCTTGTTGAAATTAATGGTGTTTCTTTCACGTAAATATTTTGAGTTTGCAGTGTGGTGTTTGACTAACAGCACAGTCTTAGATTATGTGCTGACTCAAAAATAAATTTGATAAATGGGGCTTACTCCCAAGAAACTGCCAATCAGATTACAACTTATACCTGATTAAACTCAAGTCCTACACAGGCATTGACTTTTAGTGTCCAGCAAACTAGCGAGGACGGCGGAAATGGATGAGCAAACTTGCTCCATCTCTGTCTTGAACGTATCTTTGAACTCTGATAATTACTCTTGCTGCTGGGTGGACGATAGACAGTGGGCATATGTGGAAATTAGCCTATGGCACAAAGGTAAATGTTGTTTCTCGCCCTACCCACCGCTAGTGTGTGTTCTCTGAAAGCTTTCCCTGAAGAGAATGTGGCTCTCAGGCTGTAGAAATGGCTCCCGGCCCCTGCTTTAAACCTTTCAAGAGTCCTGCACATGCTCACAGGGGCACAGGGCTCTCTCTTCATAGGTCCTGAACAAGGCAGCACTTCCTTGAACGGCCATCACATAGTCCAATGGGCATTTGAGGGAACGCTGTCCATTGGTAGCCTGCATGTAAAGAAACTCATAGCATTCTTGCTCTTTGAAAAACTCCATGGACTCTAGCAGCAAAGGAAGGTTCTTGTGGGGCATCCTGCTGCCCACAGGTAACCCTGCTCCTAAAAGATCTGCACCATTTTCTTCCTTGTGTTTCAGGTCTTCACAGAGCAGCTTCAATACTAGGAGCCCAATGGAAGATTTGTTCCAAGTACATTATACATAATGAGCCAAGCAGCAACTGAAGTTGGTTGTGATAATCTAATTGACTCCTGTCTGTCAGCTGCCAAAAGTGTTTATTAATATACGTTACTCTTAATTAGTAGAGAGGACCTAGGATTGAAGTATTGCCTAACTATGTTAAATTGGACAGTTTCATTAGGCTCCCTCTAAAAACAGGCAGACGGGAATAAAAGCAAATGGACTCAAGATTTGCCTTGCCAATGTAAAGAAGTCCTCTGAGGTAATGGGAGGATGCAGATTGTTACCAGGGAATCTGCTTATTTGTTCAATCAAATAGAGATGTTTGGCAGACAAAGAGTCATACTCAGTGGAAGCTAGATGCGAGTGAAAAGTGATCCCAGGTGTTCAGTAAGACATAGACAAACATTTAAGAGAAATGCACACCTTCAATTTCCTGTTACTGTCTTATTTACTGGATATGGTTTTACAAGAAATAGGTTTTCTTCATCGAAACCAATAAGGCTACATCCCAGTATTTGAAAAGATGACATTTAACCTCCCAGCAAAAGCAATCTCTGATGTGTGGCTGTAACTATATTCACAAATGGATGTTTCAGTTGTCACTCCTGTGCCATGTTTCATCAACAGAAATATTTTTTTCCTTCAAAATTCCACAGTGTTGTTGAACTCCCCTAAAATGAGGTAATCTTGAGAAAGTTCCAAGGCAAGTGTCATGTAAACAGAACTAAAACATAGATTCGTGAGTTAATTATTGAAACAATTGCTTTACGAAATGGTGCACTATATGAATACAGGGAACAGTTTGAAGCTCACATACTTAAAATATTGCTCCGAAGTAAGGCCCATTGTGGAATCATGCAATCCTTTATAATCCCTGGTTAAAAAATGGCCACTTTGTGGGCTGGGTGGGTGCAGGTTTAATCCAACATGAGCCATGGGAAGTTTACCAATCACCACTTTCCTATCATATTTTATCTTAGATATTATGGAACTGGCTGCCCTGAGATGTAGTGATGGCCACCAGCTTGGATGACTTTAAAAGAGGATGGATGAATGAAAGAAATTCATGAAAGATAAGGCTATTACCTCTTCTTACAGCTACTGCTCCTGATTCCACAAGCTAGCTGAATTTATTTTATGTTCACACTTTCTTTAAACATTAGTTCCTTCCTCCCTCTCTTTCATTAGATATAATCAAATGTGCATATTCACACCTTCTAATATCATGTTGGTCTTCTCTCTCATGTAAAAAGACCATTGGAAACTTTTTAGCCGCACTCAGCCCATAAACACCCATGGGTTCACCTTGCACCAACATAATGAGCAATAAGGATGCAATTATCTGTACACTGTTTAGAGGCATTATTTGCAGTTAATTGGTATGCAAAATCTGTCAAACAAACAAAAGCAGACAGGCATCTCAGACTCTCCATCAGCTAGTTTATTAACTCATATAAGTTTGTGATTGCTGGCTTGGCTTTCATCCCAGAAGAGCCAGTGTGGGTTAGTAGTTGGAGTGTTGGATTAGGACCTAGGTGACCAGAGTTCAAATCCATACTCTGCTATGAAGCTCACTGGCTGACTTTGGGCCAGTCACTGACTCTCTAATCCAAACCTAGTTCATAGGGTTGTTGTGGGGATTAAATGAATAGGAGAAGCATATATGCTGCCTTGAGCTCCTTGGAGGAAAAAGGTGGGATATAAATGCAATGAATCATCATCATCATCATCAACAACAACATCCCAGGTTTGAAGACTCTGCAGCAGAGAATTCAGATTTAAGGTGTTTCTGTAGTCTTCACATACAAAATGCAAATGCTCTGACTTCTGTTGTTTCAATTATGCGGTATACTGATTAATATTAAAGAAGGGAAGCAAAAAATCGGAAAGGGGGGAATGTTGCAGAGGGAGGAATAGGAGACAGAGATGATAAAATTTATAATGGGGAATGAAATATATATGATGGTAGACCACATAAATGTGAAAAAGTAAGATTCAAGGCTTACTGTGAGAAATGAGAAAAAGCCACAAATTCCGGAATAAAGTGTTTATGAGTCCAGTGACTTAAATTATGTTTAATCTCTAGGTTGAGACTCCAAAACAGTGAAAGCTTTGGAAGCAAAGAAAAAAGAGGGAACAAAGGAAGAAAGGAAGAGAAAAATTGCTCAACAGGAAAGCAATTTTCAGGTCTAGCTAGATGACAAAATGACTGAGAAATGAATGATATACAGGTGAAAGCAGAAGGTGTGCCAGTACTGGTATTATTTGCAGGAGAAATCAAAGTTAGATTGGAAATTTCATAAAGAAACCTGTCACCGTAGAGGAGACGTAGGGGTCAGGATAATATGAAGCCTCTAACAAGTAGTAAAATTACATGATGTAGAGCAATGGAAATAGGCTAATAAAAATGCCATTTGTGGCTATTTAACAAACTGCTCCTTAAATGACATTACTTTCATATAGATGTAAATAAAATGCTGACTTTTATGGTGCTTCCTTGAAGAAGGCAATGTGAGCAGACCTATCTTACTATAAGTCAAAACATTTGCTCCCATAAATTCTGACTACTATGCTGCGGTTGTGGGCCTATTCGGATGTTGGCCATGGTAATTTTATTGGTTTCTGTTTGTGTTAAGGGCACCCTGTGGATTTCATTTCAGCTAAGCAGTTTATCACAGCGTTGAGAGACCCTTTGCTCAAGAGTGCCAGGAGGCATCTGTTAATATCAGCTGCCCACCATAAGAATAAAATCAATGACTAAATAACTATAGGTCTATGCAATTTAGAATATATTTCAGTTCTGTCCCCCCCACCACCACGTCTCCATCAGCGAGAGAGTGGGAACAGGCAATTATTAACCATGCCATGGCCACTTAAACACCTATCACATGATGGCTGAAATGATATAGCTTTAATTAAATCATTGCACAACTACTTTGAATTGAAGTCAGATGGTATGGTAATGCAGAACTATCCATATAGCCCAGCTATAGATAACAGCCTCTCCAGGAGGTTGTGGCAGCAACTGCATGTGCTTTATGCAGATGTTGATGGATCAGTCTGTTTTCAGTTTGTGCTTCTTCACGTGTGTTAAAGTTTAAGTGTTCCATTCTATTTCCACATTCATCTGCATTTAAAAAAAATTAAAATATGCCCCACAACTCATATTTAATATACTTTTTAATGTATTTTTGCTCACAAACTATGCATTTATAAATTATATTAGCAACCTCATACCCAGCATTGTTAAGGAATTCTGAAAAAAGAAAACAGTTCAATTTTGAAATCAGAGTAGTTTTGAAAGGTAGAGTCCACCATCTTGATTAAAAATGGCATGCAATTGTATCCAAACATAGATGCACACCTGCTCCTTCATCTCAGGAAATACCATTCCCCTGGCACTCAGCTGCAGCCTGGGACCTTCAGCTTAGGTGCTGCTGTCCCTAGCAGCATTGATCCATGGGCTGCCCACCACAAAGCAGGGGGGGTAGCCCAAACAAGGAGAGGTTGGTAGTTGCTGGCTCACCAAGCAGACAGGTGCTCCTAAAGCTGAGACCAAACATTAAAGATGCCCTAGCAAGGTCCTGGAACTACTGTATGAGTTTCATAGCAAGACTAGGTCGTCAATGACTGGAGGTTTCACCCACCTCAAGTCCAGTTAAAACTCCAGGCCAGTTAAAAAGTTGGCACCTTTTTCTGCAGCCATTGGCTCCTTCAAGCTAATGGAGTTTCCAACTGAGGGGATGACTCAGGGCTTTCTTGATTCCCCTGGAGAGTCTGTGGACCAGCCATCAGAGTTTGCTGATATTGATACTCAGAGGAGATGGGCTTCAGGGTGGACCAGGATGTGGATTCATCTCAGCCTTGAAAATGAAGTTACTTGAGGACTCATGACACTGCTGTCATGAGTAAGCCACTTCCCTCTGGGTAGTAACCCCCCCCCCCAGTGGTGATAACACTTTAATGGTCTAGGAGATTCAGTTGCAGCCACCTGGTACTTTCATAGCAGAACAGCCACTCAGCTCCCAGCCAATTGCAGTGCTGCTCCTACCTGGTAAGTCTGCCAGCTCCTCATTCAGGTGGCAGCAACACTAGTTCCAGTCGGCCCAAGTGGTAACAAGTGCTGTGGATTAGTCAGCAATGAAGTGAACCAAGGGCAACTCGCCCCAAGATTTGGAGCTGGCCTCATGCACTTTGCAAGGGAGAAAAAAAAAGGATCATATTCACAGAAGGAAGAAGACATGGTACAATAGCATATCAACAGCAAGGTATCTCGGCCACGTAGAGCAACAATGCAAGAAACAACAGGAGCTGTGGCTCTGGATCTCATGCCAGTGAAATGCCATATTTTCTTGAATGTAATGCTTACCATTTTTGGCCAAATTATGTTGCGAAAATCAAGGTGCACATTAGATTTGATGGTGCATTGGACTCAAATAAATACGATATGAATGTGGCCATTACAAAGCAATGACTACGTTTTGGGTGTGCTGCTGGCAACAATAATTTTAGATACAGAAAAGTAAATGGTTAAGGTTAGCATCTTAACCACAGAGCCACAGAGAGAATTTATGATGCATGATGAGATCTTGATGGTCTCTCAGGGGCCTAACCAACTTCCCCACGAAGCCCAATCCACATGATGATCCTGATTATGTAGAGGATACATCTCTGAACCCCAAAAAAGCATGCCCACTTTTCATTAATGAAATGTATATCCACGTTTATTCTTAACTAAAAAACACGTGTGATTTATTAATACCTTCAATATGAGCTTAAGCAATCTAATTGCTAAAGTTACGGTGTGCAGACAATATTGAGGGACAAATAATTCACAGGCAGTTCATTAACAGCAGTGTTATCCTGCACACAGTACTGACAGCAACACTGGTAGAACATTAAATAATTATGCCCCAATATTTGACTTCTGTACGGAGGTCACTTCCTACTGGAGTAATGGGAATGTTAGGGACAAGGGTCGATACTCTGAGTCTACACCTTACTGAGTTCAGTCTTGAAAAATGTATTGTTGAAATCCCATAATATTTTTTCAAAATGCTAATTTTGAGATGAAGTGTCAGTCTAACTGAAACACTTTCCAGAGGGGTAGGCATGTTAATCTCTGGCAGTAAAAATAAAGAGACTTGTGGCACCTGTCAGCTGAGCGAATTTATTATGAGAGAAGCTTTTGTGGAATATAATCCATTTCATCAGATGACCAAAGTGTTATCCTGAGCCGTATATAGACAACATGGTGTGTACATGTGGAGATTATAATAAGTGAGGTCAGAAGGAAATTAATGCAGAAAACTACAGTTGGTGATAATTACATTATTAACAATGGTCATTCATAAAAACAGTTGGGTTGATAATGCAGCCATCGTGGCACTGATAAGCCAATTAGCACATGTAGCATGATAAAAATCCATTACACCAATTTAATCCACAAGTGATAGCACTGAATTCCTTGCTGAATGTAATTTAATGGTTTCACACTGCCATCTCCCTTTGTTCCAGTAAATAAAGAAGATGTAAACAATTGACATCAGACTTTCCTCAAACTACAATCCTCACCCAATAAAATGAAAAAACAAAAAACCCAACTCAGATAAAGGGGTTAGAGAAATGCTATGATCTACAAGGTTGGCAGGTAGAATTATCCCGATATTGCAGATGGAGAGGGTGAGTTTGAAACCAGTAGTGGTGGATGTGGTGGGGCAGATCCAAACTCCTGACTTCAGCATCACTGCTGCTTACCTTGACAGAGGTGGGACAAGAGCTGTGTGGGCACACTGGGGAGAGACAAACTGGCACTTCTGATGGTGCACCTGTATGGCCTTGACCCTGTCCAGGTAAGTGGCAGTGATACTGATGTCAGGAGGATTTTGCCATGGCACCACCAGACCATGTGCCCCATTACTGTTTGAAAGCTAGTGGGTTGCCTAATGCAATGGTGGCTGAGATTGAAATGGGCAATCTTTTGCTTTACAATACATTCTCTAAGCCACTGTGACACACCAGCTGTCAGTGATGAACTTACGTGTGCATGAATAGCACTTCTAAAGCATCTATGCAGGAAGCGTTAAAAGGTGTTGATCCCATGCCATTAAAATAAATAGGAGTTGACGTCAGTTGGATATGGAAACATTTTCTATACAGAATGTATTCAAATGGATGCAAACATTAATTTTCTTTGGCTGTGTTCATTCTGTTTCATGTAATCAGAGGTCAAATGAACTGCCACGGAATGCTGTTCTCTTGATGGGTTTATTCAGTGATTACTCAAGCAATAAAATGCTGAAGTCTAAAGGTATCATATTTCAGGTTCAGTTCCTGCCTACCAGTTTGAGCATGATGATGTGCAGAGCATAGCAGTAATGTCAGAAAGAATTCCACATACACAGGAAATGAAATGCAACCATATTTTGCCTTTTGATTGCTTTCTACAATGGTAGTGTAAGATCTTTGTCCATGGAGTTTTCTTGGCAGGGATACTGGAGTGGCTTGCCGGTTCCTGCTCCAGGTGGATCACGTTTGGTCAAAACTCTCCACTATGACCTGTCCATCTTGGGTGGCCCTGCATGGCATAGCTCTTAGCTTCTCTGAGTTATTCAAGCCCCTTTGCCACGGCAAGGCAGTGATCCATGAAGGGGCAGTTTTAATGAGGGTGAAAGAGGAGAGCGCAAAATATGGTCTGTAGCTCAACATCAAAAAAACGAAGATCATGGCCACTGGGCCCAGCACCTCCTGGCAAATAGAAGGGGAAGAAATGGAGGCAGTGAGAGATTTTACTTTCTTGGGCTCCATGATCACTGCAGATGGTGACAGCAGTCACGAAATTAAAAGACGCCTGCTCCTTGGGAGAAAGGCGATGGCAAAGCTAGACAGCATCTTAAAAAGCAGAGACATCACCTTGCCAACAAAGGTCCATATAGTTAAAGCCATGGTTTTCCCAGTAGTGATGTATGGAAGTGAGAGCTGGACCATAAAGAAGGCTGATCGCTGAAGAATTGATGCTTTTGAATTATGGTGCTGGAGGAGACTCTTGAGAGTCCCATGGACTGCAAGAAGATCAAACGCATCCATTCTTAAGGAAATCAGCCCTGAGTGGTCACTGGAAGGACAGATCGTGAAGCTGAGGCTCCAATACTTTGGCCACCTCACGAGAAGAGAAGACTCCCTGGAAAAGACCCTGATGTTGGGAAAGATGGAGGGCACAAGGAGAAGGGGACGACAGAGGACGAGATGGTTAGACAGTGTTCTCGAAGCCACAAACATGAGTCTGACCAAACTGCGGGAGGCAGTGGAAGACAGGAGTGCCTGGCGTGCTCTGGTCCATGGGGTCACGAAGAGTTGGACACGACTAAACGACTAAACAAAAGTGTAAGATCTGAAATGGTCATTGTACCATTTTGCATCTCAGAACAGAATAGGACTGGGAAATTGTGGCAAGCAATCAAAAACACAAGCCCTACTCATCTATGCATATATAATATTTTCATTTACTTTTTTCAAATTACAATAGGTACATTTGAGAACACAACTGTTACATATTATATAATTTCTGTAACCATCATCTCTCCTTCAAACTGGATGTTGCCAGGACAGTATTTAACAATATTTTAAGATCCAAAAATCCACACTAGAACCACAAAAACAACAATATAAAACAAGTTCTTTATTTGGTACGAGGGTTGAAGACAAACATGCAGTTTAAATGAACACACATCCTGGCAAAAGGTTCCATTCCTCTTGGGGTGGACATTGGGGTTCATATACATGGTGGGGAAGTATGTGGGTTCAGACATACACCTCATAAGGTAAAGGACCCCTGGACGGTTAGGTCCAGTCAAAGGCGACTATGGGGTTGTGGCGCTCATCTTGCTTTCAGGCCGAGGCAGCTGGCGTTTGTCCACGGACAGCTTTCCGAGTCATGTGGCCAGCATGACTAAACCACTTCTGGCGCAATGGAACACCATGACGGAAGCCAGAGTGCATGGAAATGCTGTTTACCTTCTCGCCGCAGTGGTACCTATTTATCTACTTGCACTGGTGTGCTTTTGAACTGCTAGGTTGGCAGTAGCTGGGACAGAGCAACGGGAACTCACCACTGTTGCACAGATTCGAACCACCAGCCTTCCAATTGGCAAGCCCAAGAGGCTCAGTGGTTTAGACCACAGTGCCACCCGCATCCCAACAGGCAACAAGCACAGTCCTCACAGGATCTGAGTGATGTAACAACTCACACCAACACTACCGGGGTTCCAGCTTCAGTTGCAGTCGGCCCTCTAAGACTCTGTGATCTTGCCTGATGATTCTGCCTGCTGGTGCCAGGCCTACCATACAAAGTAGCAATGAAAATTTGATTTTCGTGAATTATTACAATAGAAAGCCAACAGCACAGCAGTCAATTAGGTTTATCATCTATTTTCCAAGTTTCTGATTGTCACACAATTAAACTTTTGATTAGAAAACACCTTAGTGGGGGTGATGGGAAAACCCCAGCTGTGTAAAATATTTTCATAGCATTTTTGCCTATACATTCAGTTGTGGCAGTCTTGTGATAACAGTGTTAATGTGAATGCTAATGCTGTGCCTATTGGAACAGAAGTCACAACTTTGAAAATAATTGCCTCCCTGGAGCATATTGTGTCTCCCTCCAAACAGTTTGTTGCTGGCTTGTCAGAGCTGTTGCTCATTTTCATGAAAGTTTGAAAGCAGGGGAAGAAGAAGAAGTAAGCCCTTAGACTTTACAAGCAAGCTTTGGACTGGGCTCTGTCATTCCCTTCTCACAGTGGAAAGTGTCTCAAGAGGATTTACATTTTGAGTGACTCATCTTTGATTGAAGACTCTAGGAAGTAATTTGGAGCTCATCACTGAAGAAAAGAAGATTTACATTGTGCATCTGGTGGGAGGGGGGAAGAAGCTGCTAGGTCTCATTCGGAGAAAAGAAAGAAAATCTGATTATTTTAATGCACCACAGTTTACTGTATCACCTATGTTCTGACATCATTGGAGAAATAGCTCATTAAATTATTATTATTATTTTGCCTACCACACGGCAGCTCTTAAAACATTACTGAACAGCACACCAAGTTGATAATGCATTTATGATGTCCATTTGAGAGGAAATGGTGGGAATGTGTCATTATTGTGGTACCAGCCACAAAGCTAAAAGCATTCAGATATGCTCCTGCTCAGTATGGGCATCATTTTCAAGCCAAAGCCTGAACATTACAAGAGGGTGCACAAGCTGTGGGGATATAAAACTGGCAAGCTTCAAAAAAGAAAACTAAAATCTGTGAACTTTAGAATGAGACCCTTGCTTTCTTTATGCCACCCTCTTTCAAAAAGCACCAGGCTAATAGCTCAAGGTGCAACCAACAGCTTTAGTAACATGCATTTTCATCAACAACAAAAAAGGCCTTTGAAAAGTAGTAGTATCCTTTATTTAGCTTACATTTTGCATTTCCTTTTAAAGTCCATATTATTCCTATGGGAGAGGGAGACTCCCAAGGGATGTTGCTACTTTAAGGTCTCTCCTTTGGAGTGTGAGGGGGCAAGGGAACTCCCCATCATTATTGGCTGTGGATGGGCTGGCTCCTAAGAGAAAGACTGGAGAAGCAGATTGCCCTGATCCAGCACGCTCTTCTTATGTTCTGAGAATTGCCCTCTAAATTCCCACTCAGCTCCAGCAGTGAGTGACAGAGAAACCTCACATTGCCTTCTTCCCATGGATGAGCAACCCCTCAAATCCCAGCGCCTGCAGACAGACTCCCATTGCATTGTCTAGGAAAAAGGATAGGGCAAATGTGCTCTTGATGAATGCTGGGGAATCATTAATTCTTTATATTCACAGTTTTAAAAGCAGCCCACATTGCATGGATCACCCCACCGAACTTACACCACCAGAGAATTAAAACTGCAACGCATACATCATTTGTTCTGCAAGCAATGAAGAATTCTCTCGCTCTCTCCTCTAAGATGCATAGAAGCAGAAGAGATGCCATTTTAGTTCCCTGCCTAACTTTGGCCTCCCGTGAGTTCTCCCCCCTCCATAGTTTTGCTCTCTTGCTCTGCTACACATTTTAAATGTTTCTTGCCTGTGAATTCTTTTAAGTGATGCTCTGATCAGTTACCGGTAAGTCTCCTTAGGAAGAAGGAACGGCTGCAAACAGATGGATCACAAAAGCATATGAGGCTTTTAATGAAACCAATCTTTCTAATTTACTTTCCACCCGCAGAATGTCATCTGTGGTTTTCTCACTCCCATAGAGAGCATCTCTCCAAATCATCTGTTTGACCGTGATCCCGTCGAGGCATGCGCCGCTATCATAAAACACAAACATTAAAAGGATAACAATGCTTAAGCAAAGAAGAGGAAGAAATTCACAGGTGTTGTCAGAGTCTTTAATTTTTTAGTGTGCCATCATTCAGTGGCATCACAATTGTTACCTTGGATGAAGATTCATTCCTGCCTTAATGCTGGATGGACTTCCAATGGTTTCATGGCTCATGTTAAGCCTAGAGGAGCATTCGGAGTTTGACTTTTTCTGAACTATATCCCTCGCTTAAATCCTCAAAGCAACCTTGCCTTGCAATACCTGCAGGTAAGTTCATTTCAAAGGATGTTGGGATCTGGAAGGCACAATGAAGGCTAGTATGTTCTGATGATATTGGCACCATGAGAAACCTGGATGGGTGAAGCAATAGCTAATTTTTAGCCTATTATGCATAGTTTTTGTTTGTTTATTAAATGTACATGGTATCCTTCCTCCCAAAGGAGCCCAGGACACCACTTCAAATTACTTATTAAACAGAACAATGTTAGGAACTCCGGGGGGGGGGGGGGAATTAGATTAAGAAGTCTGAAGACCAGCCAACTTATCTGTCCCAAATGCAGCAATGACTGCTTCAGGGAAAAGGAATATCAAAAGTTCTTCAGAATACAAAGGAAAGCTCCCTTCTCCTTATACAGTGGTGCCTCGCAAGACAAAATTAATCCGTTCCACGAGTCTCTTCGTCTTGCGGTTTTTTCGTCTTGGGAAGCACGGCTATTAGCGGCTTAGCGGCTATTAACGGCTTAGCGGCTTTAAGAAAAAGGAAACAAACTCGCAAGAACTCGCAAGACGTTTCGTCTTGCGAAGCAAGCCCATAGGGAAATTCGTCTTGCAGAACGACTCAAAAAACGCAAAACCCTTTCGTCTAGCGAGTTTTTCGTCTTGCGAGGCATTCGTCTTGCGGGGCACCACTGTACACTCAGAGTAATTCACATTCAATGATACCAATAATAATTTCCTCTGAAATAAAAAAAAAAAATCTCCCCAAAATAATAATCATACTAGTTACATGAGGTAGTTGCAATCAAACATCTGTGCAAAAATTGATTAAAGATCTTATGGCTCATTTTAAAGGGGCAAATATTGTTTAATAGAGTGGTTCAAATGCATTGTCACTCTTTCAAGGGGCATGTGGAATCCTCTGAACAGATGTACCGAATTCTGTTGGTGTTTTGATGGCACAAAATCGAGCAGATTAACAGCTGTGTGGTGGTTTGTGAAATTATTTGTAGCAATATTTTGTAGCATCAATGTCTTAAGTGTTGTTTACTGATCTTTTCAGAATAGCATCGAAAAATGCTCCCCATGGTTTGCCATTAATTTTTCTGAATTTATTAATGCACAACATATGCTGATACTGTTTACTGTTGTGAATGGATTTTATGGGTCTGTGTTTTGCAATGCAAATGTAGGTTTCGTTTAGCTAGGCTTCATATTCACTACATTGTAATGTATTTGTGGTTGGAGGCTCCATTTCATCATAGTGAAATGGGATACCCAGTGCTTGAAAAGCATTTAAAATGTTGCAAGCTGCTATGCTGCAGCATAGGGTCCAAACATAAATCAGGGACCGCACAAATAATCAATGTCTAACAGGCAGAATGTCAACAGGTGAAGCTTTCCCCATAATTGTATTTCCATACTAGAGAACTAACACTGTTTCATTTGTGCCAGTTATGCAACTGTTAACATTAGGCATCATTTGCTTTGTTGCTGAGGGCTGAAATGAAGACAAGGACAGAAATAAATTTAAACTAAGGGCCACTTCATAAAACTTGCATATTTAATCTTCAGAGTGCAGGAGTTAACTACTATACCTCAGGCAATGCCTGAGGCTCTTCGACCAGTGAGCCCCTGCTGGAGGAAGGAGCAGCAACAATGCCTGCCCTTACTCCAGCCCCAACCAAAATGTGTAAATATCATGACCTCTGTGGGACCCTAAAACCAAGAGTGGATGAGGCAAGTTGGCTCCAAAGGAGGTTTGTATGCTGCCCCTAGGCCAGGCATGTCCAAAGCCCATTTTGGGGGCCTAATCCAGCCTACTGGTCAGTTTAATCCGGCCTCCGTTGCAGTTTATTTTCTAGGGTAAAATCCTTAAAAAACCCTCAAAAACCTCAATCCTAAGAAGCTCAACAACTTCAACTCTAAAAAAAGCTCAAGAACTTTGGGGTAAAATCATAAAAAAGCTCAACAACATTGGTTGCCCTTTGGTTGGCCCCCACGGCCCTTCACTTCATTAAATCTAGCCCTCTTTGAGTGGGAGTGGGCCCCAGCCCACAAAATGGCTGGGGCATGTTCCACAGGGGGGGATGCACTGGGACAACCAATCTCAGTTATCACGAGTAGGAGGAGGAGTTACACTAAGACTAGACCATGTCATTACAGAGGGGGCAGGTTTAGTCGTTGTCTGAGGACTATTCCTGCCTCTGGGTCTGGTCCTGACCGGATGGATACTAGAATCAGCAAGGGATACCCACATGACCTGAAGGTGCTGCTGTGCAATGCCAGGTCAATGATTCATAAGACCACTGCCATCCATGACTTGATCATGGATGGAGGACTTGACCTGGCATGTGTAACAGAGACTTGGTTGGATGAAGCAGATGGGCCTGTCCTTGCCACTGTTTGTCCACCAGGTTTCTCTTACGCACAGCAACCCAGGTCATGTGGGCGGGGGGGGGGGTTGCAGTGATTTTTAGGAAGTCATTAGTTTGCACCAGGCGTCTTATTGGGAAGACCCAGTTTTCCGAGTGCATGTTCTGGAAGTTGGGCAATAGGGGCAGTACAGGATTCCTTTTGGTGTACCGACCTCCCCACTGCACCAAGGATTCCCTGCCGGGGCTGCTTCAGGTCGTGGCAGATGTTCTCCTGGAGACACCTAGCTTGGTCGTCCTAGGGGATTTTAACATCCATGCCGACACGACCTTACAAGGGGCCGCTCGGGACTTCGTGGAAAGCATGGCCTCCATGGGGCTGTCCCTGAATAAGTCTGGCCCAACCCATAGCCGTGGACATGCCTTGGACCTGGTGTTTACCTCTATGGATGTTGGTGATCTGACACTAAGTAAAAGCGAAACGAAAGAAGTGCCATGGTCAGATCACTTCCTGGTGCAACTGGACTTCTCTGCGACCCATCCCCTCTGCAGCCACTTAATGGATCCAAATGGTTTCCAGAGAGTGGTAGGGGATGCTTTATCCCATGTTGATGGCCTTTCAGCTGATTCCCTGGTGGCCCGCTGGAATGTGGAGTTAACCAGGGCTATTGACTGTTTGGCTCCGAAGCGCCCTCTCCGATTGCATGGAGCCCGGACAGCCCCTTGGTTTTCCACGGATCTGAGGGCAATGAAACAATCGTTGAGACGGCTAGAGCGCTGGTGGCAGATAACTCATTCCGAATCTGACTGGACACAGGTTAGAGCTCAACGTCGAGCCTACCAAGTGGCGATAGCGACAGCAAAGAAGAATTTCTTCACCGCCTCTATTGCATCTGCTGAAAACAGCAGCAGGAGACTTTTTCAGGTGGTTCACAATTTAGCGGAACCACCTGCAACATCGGGGCCCAGTACGGGCCACATGTTCTCCTGCAATGATTTTGCAAAGTTTTTTGCAGATAAAATCGCTCAGATTCGGGAAGAATTAGACTCCACCGTGGGAGCAGGGCCGGGGCGGAAGAGTGCTAGAGTTTTGTCTAGTCAAGTTGAGTGGGATCAATTCCAATCTGTTACCTCCGAGGATGTGGACAGGCTGCTTGGACGAGTGAAACCAACCACCTGTCTCCTGGATCCTTGCCCATCCTGGCTTATAAAAGCTAGCCGGGAAGGACTGGGCGATGGGCTTCGTGAGGTGGTGAATGCTTCCCTCCATGAGGGAGCCTTCCCAGACCCACTGAAAGAGGCGGTTATTAAACTGCTTCTTAAAAAACCATCTTTAGATGCGGCCACGATGGCCAACTATCGCCCAGTCTCAAATCTTCCATTCTTGGGCAAGGTGATTGAGCGAGCGGTTGCTGAACAACTCCAGGCACACCTGGAAGAAGCAGACCATTTGGATCCCTTCCAGTCGGGATTCAGGCCTCATCATGGGACTGAAACTGCCTTGGTCGCACTGGTTGATGATCTCCGGCGGGCTAGGGACAAAGGTGAGAGCTGTTTCCTAGTTCTGCTGGATCTCTCAGCAGTGTTTGATACCATCGACCATAACATCCTTCTGGACCGTCTTGAGGGGCTGGGAGCTGGGGGCACTGTCATACAGTGGTTCCGCTCCTTCCTCCTGGGCCGTGTTCAGAAAGTGGTGGTGGGGGATGAGTGTTCAGACACCTGGGCTCTCACTTGTGGGTGCCTCAGGGTTCTGTCCTCTCCCCCATGCTTTTCAACATTTACATGCGGCCGCTGGGAGAGATCATCAGGAGGTTTGGGCTGGGTGTTCATCAGTATGCGGATGATACCCAGCTCTACCTCTCTTTTAAATCAGAACCAGTGAAGGCGGTGAAGGCCCTGTGTGAGTGTCTGGAGGCGGTTGGAGGATGGATGGCGGCTAACAGATTGAGGTTGAATCCTGACAAGACAGAAGTACTGGTTTTGGGGGACAGGAGGCGGGCAGGTGTGGAGGATTCCCTGGTCCTGAATGGGGTAACTGTGCCCCTGAAGGACCAGGTGCACAGCCTCACAGCTGTCCATGGAAACACAGGTCAAATCTGTGTCCAGGGCAGCTGTTTACCAGCTCCATCTGGTACGTAGGCTGAGACCCTATCTGCCTGCGGACTGTCTCGCCAGAGTGGTGCATGCTCTGGTTATCTCCCGCTTGGACTACTGCAATGCACTCTACGTGGGGCTACCTTCGAAGGTGACTCGGAAACTACAACTAATCCAGAATGCGGCAGCTAGACTGGTGACTGGGGGCGGCCGCCGAGACCATATAACACCGGTCTTGAAAGACCTACATTGGCTCCCAGTATGTTTCCGAGCACAATTCAAAGTGTTGGTGCTGACCTTTAAAGCCCTAAACGGCCTCAGTCCAGTATACCTGAAGGAGCGTCTCCACCCCCATCGTTATGCCCGGACGCTGAGGTCCAGCGCCGAGGGCCTTCTGGCAGTTCCCTCATTGCGAGAAGCAAAGCTACAGTGAACCAGGCAGAGGGCCTTCTCGGTAGTGGCGCCCGCCCTGTGGAACGCCCTTCCAGCAGATGTCAAAGCGATAAACAACTACCTGACATTCAGAAGACATCTTAAGGCAGCTCTGTTCAGGGAAGTTTTTAACGTGTGATATTTTACTGTATTTTTGGTTTCTATGGAAGCCGCCCAGAGTGGCTGGGGAGGCCCAGCCAGATGGGCGGGGTATAAATAATAAATTATTATTATTATTATTATTATTATTATTATTATTATTATGTTTGGACACCACTGCACCCTTTAGCCCTGAGCTGTGAGCCTTAGAAGCTACCCACCACCTCCAAAGTTGCCTAAGGGGAATCACCAAGCCATTTTCCTGTTTTCCCTTCTCAACCTTAGTGTGAGATGACCAAATTAATTGAACCAATTATTCTGTTTAACAAACTACTGTTCACAAAAAAACAGTGTGGAGTAGGCAAGAACCTACCGCACCCTGCCTTCCCTTCCCAAACCATGGCAAACTGGTGAAAATAACTGCACCAAAGTGACCACCAATAGCAGTGGCTATATCTTCCTGCAAGTTACTCGTATTTGAAGAGAATGAAGCTCTTCAGCAAGGAAGATACAAGAATGTCTCACATGTCCTCAGCAATAGCAGCCTATCCATATGTGCCTAACAAGTCCTAGAAAACTGCCTCCATATTTTGCTTTCTGACTTTCTTTACTGATGTCAGATTTAGCTTCAATTTTTGTTTTTAAAGGTAAACTAGAGTCTGAGCTTCCTGCTGGGGGTCAGGGGAGAGGGAAGCAGAAATAATTCCAAGTTTTATCCTCAAGTTAACTCACCTGTAGTTCACCCTGAAACTATAGGTAATATTTTCAGGGGTAGTTCAGAGACTTTGTTCAAATGAACTAGTTAATTCCGCACACTGGGTAAACTAGTCCACTTCAGATTGGACTACACTGAATTGGTGTTAATCTGGTCTTTGCTAGCTTTTTAGAAAAACAGCTGATGGAATAAACTGGATGACATTTAAAGCACTATGATACTACTTTAAACAATCACAGCTTCCTCCTAAAGAATTATAGGAGCTGCTGTTTGTCTGAATACTGCCCAAAATTTTGTTACATGAAATTACAATGCAGAACTTACAGAAATTTCCTGGCTAAAAAAACAAATAATATGCAAATGAGCACTAAATTTCTGCTAGATTCCACTAGTTTTCCAGACGTGGCTTTTACGCTGGTGAAAAAAATCACATAAAACATGGAAATTATCTGGTAAGGAAACACGGGGAAAACAGAATCATGTGCTATCTGAATGTAGCCTATATCTATGAGAGAATACAGAATGCTTGATTGATTCTTTGTGCCAGCCTATCACACCACTGTTTGTTTGGGGTCCCATTTCTCATTTAAGTCTTATATTAAGCTGTTCCAGAATGTTTTGCTCTCTCTCTCTGCTATTGGCCTTTTAATAACAATGGCATTTATAGTTGTTGCCGCTGTGATATTTTGTTTTTGAAAGCCATTACATTTGTAGGAAAGGGAAGCAATGACATATCTCTATTTTAAAAAATCTTTATTCACTTTTAACCTCTGTTTATCCTTTCATGTTTCTGAAACGGGGATGCTACATATAAGACTGTTGATTTATTATGCATTCTGAATTGTTCATGTAATACCATCTCATGTATATCTTCCATTTGATGGTAGATGCTTATTACATTTGACTCAATGTTTCCTTTATATATGCTATTCATTCACAGTGCCTCCGAGGAAGATTGCTATCAAAACATGTTGGGCAATTTACGTTTAAGAACAAATTACTGCTCTTCATCACTAGCTGGAGGCTCTGCTTCTCCTCTTTTCCTACACCACTCTTCTTTTTCTTCTGCCAGCTCATCCAGAATCATGTAGTGAGAGTAATGACTTCCTAGTGTCACACAGCCAATCAGATTTGGCTACGTGACATCACTACTGAGGGCAAGGACAGCCCTTTCATGGTCCTTGTTCTGGATGGAAGGAGTGAAGGAATGCATCCTCATTGCTGAGGCAATTGGGCAGTCCTTCCTGTCTTGCCACCCTTGTTCATCAGCACTACATTACAGGACTTTTGCTGCCATCAAATTCTAGTGGACAGGTTGAAACAGCTTGCATATGAGTGTGTGCAAATCTCAAGGGCCAGCATGATGCACTTCAGATGATGTTGGCCTACTGTTCCCATCATCCTTGGCCATTGGGCTTTCTGGCTGGGGCTAATAGAGGTTGAAGTTCAACAGAATGGGGAGGATACCATGTTGGGTACCCTGGTCTAAATGCACATTCCACTGGAAGCATTACATTGTATTGACATACATCTCCAAGTGCATATGCCTATCTACATTCGGCCATGCTTTATATATGTGACACTGGTCTAGGGTTTAAGAATACATCAGCCTGGTTGTCTCATCAATTGGAGAGGGTAGGATGGGCTCTGTGCTTTTTTGCAATTTGTGGAGTGTGTTGTACCAAGGGGATGTGAAACATAACAACAAAAATAACCACCGCATTTTACAGGATGGTATATTTGCAAAATCAACAGCCATGTTCTTGGACTATCACTAACTCTGTGGTGTTGTTGTTGTTGTTGTTGTTGTTGTTGTTGTTGTTAAATTCATATAGTGCCCTTCATCAGAAGATCACAGGGCAGTTCACAACATAAAAAATACAAAATGAGAACACAAAATACATGATAAAACAAAAAACAAAAACAAACCAATGACCCCCTGCCACAAACACATTTAAAAGGCCACAGAATGTTTAATCAGCCAAAGGCCTGATTGTAGAGAAATATTTTCACCCTGGTGCCTAAAGATATGTAATAAAGCTTCCCTGGGAATAACACTCCACAAGTGGGGAGCCACCACAGAGAAAGCCCATTCTTATGTTGCCACCCTCTGGACCTCTCATGGAGGGGGCACACAAATAAGGGCCTCTGATGTTGATTGCAGGGTCCAGGTTGGTTCATATGTAGAGAGATGGCCCCTGAAGTATTGCAGTCCTGAGTCATTTAATTTCTACAGTATACATACTAATAATATGTCAGTGCATGTGGTCAGATCGTATTGGTAAGAATATTCATTCTTTGAGTTAACATTTCTGGAAAGATTTCATTGAATGAGGTTTATTGACTCTGATGTTATGCTTAGACTAATGGGGTAAAGATGAGCTTCGTACACTGGACTGACATTCATTTGCGGAGGTTTTGCCATCAGAGATTGGCCCCATTATCTTTCTTGTATCATTCACTACCACCCTACCAACCAGGTAATTAGACTTCCAATGTGTTTTCATTCACATCTCAGTTGAAACTATAGTCTCATGGGGGGTTTCGTTGAAAAGCAATTCCACTTAGAGACGGGGAACTATATTTCGGCTTTGAACTCTATCATTGTTTAGCTGGCTTCATCACATTGATGAAGCAGGTAAACCAGCTGAGATTATCAGTAGAATATATTTGTTAGCATTTGGGCCTCTGTAACTCAGGAAGAAATAGGTAGGATCTGAAATGAATATCCCAGGTGGGAAAAAGGTGGATGAAATCAAGGCAAAAATGTGTTTCTGTATCATGTGCAAGATGTCCTATGAATACTGTAAAGTAATAATTATTAGAAGTTCTAAGGTTTGCAATTCTCTAATGTGAGAAACCATATAAATATAACAAAAAAGAAAACATATCTATTCCCCCAATAGTTTATTGAATTAAAAAGAATAAACATTGGGAGAAAATGAGTAAGAAAGTATTATAGAATCAGAGTTGGAAGGGTACCAAGGGTCATCTATTCCAACCCCCTGCAATGCAGAAATCTCAACTAAAGCATCCATGTCAGATGGCCACCCAGCCTCTGTTTAAAAGGAAGGAGGCATGTAAGTAAGAAGTATATTGGGTGGGTCTCAGTGCATGCTATCAGAACCTATCCCAAAGATTTGGGCGAAAGAGTGAATCGGATTCTTCTTATGATCCAATGAAATGCTCAAAGGACATAATTTATTTCGGGGGGGGGGGAGAACATGAGGTACCTCCCACTTCTCAAGCGAGAAGCAGAGGGTCACAATTAAACAGAAAACTGTAAATTTGTCCTATTTGACCTTTTGATTTTTTCTATATCGAAATGAATATTTCAGAATATTGATCTCCTAGTCAATGTGCCAGAATGAAAACCTTTTTGAACCTTCAGTTCCATCAATGACCAATGCGCTACCATCCACTTGTTTCTGGACCCTTAATCCCATCAGACCTAGCCTGTATGGCCAATGATCATGGATGATGGGTGCTGGCAACAAATAACATCCGAAAGATGCCATGTTGACTACCCCATTCTGTTTTTAATCTTTAAAAATGTCAAAGATGTCTTTTTTCAAAGAATTTAGAAGATGATTTTTTCCCCATATTCTATTGGTAACATTTTTAAGATTGTAGCCTCAATAAGCCAAATAATATAGTCACATTTTTTAAAGCTTAAAAGCCCAGTATATCCAAAATGAACAGTATAAACGGACTTTTGAATCCTGCTGTTTTCATATTGACTCTTTTATGGTGATTGTGTGCTTTATTGGGTTTCAGTTGGATTGTAAACACAATAAAATATGCAATCCATAAAACAGTCAATTTGAAAACAGTAGGGTTCAGAACACACAACCCCCTTAAAAATCATCATGGGAAAAGTCCTTATTTACTTTAAATGCTTGACATTTTTTAAGAAATATGTCAAGCATTTGTACTTGATTGTTTCAGAGATATGTAGTAAAACGCTGATAATATGGTCATAATAAAGTGCAAGCGAAAGGCATTCTTCAGTCACATTCTTTTTAGAAAGGCCTATTTTTCACAAAAATGTGGCAGAACCATTTTCTGTTCTGAATTTCTCTCAGTTCCATCTTTCTATAAAATCACATCTGTTTGCATTTCTTTTTTATAACTGCCCATGAATGATTTACCTAACTTCTCTTCCTGGAAGATTGCTTTCCTTAAAATGTTAATTGCCTAAAAGCTTTAGCATGAAGCAATATTTTGCCCAGAAATGTTAGGCTATAGCAAAACTGGAGGTTGCCTTGATGAGAATGAAATTCCCAAAGTATGTCTCCCAATCATGTTGATGTTTGAGAGCATCTCTTTTTTTGGGGGGGGGGGATGAGGAAGTATGGGCTCCTACTAGATCTAGGGACATTTTTTTTATACCGAGACTCTACTTTGAATAAAAACAGGGCTGGGTCCAGGTTTCTGCACCACAGAATATAAGTGGACTCTTTAGTCCTTCCCTTTCCTCAAACCTTACTTTTCTCTCTTGGCCATATCCCTTTAAACTAAAATATTTGTTGTCCATTATGGCAACCTCCTATAGTTAACACCTGCCCTCAAATATTAGCTCAGTAACTGCTGACATGCAATTAGCATAAAGTTCAGGTGTGCCCTCTGCATGAGCTAGGAAGCCTGGTGCCTAAAGGTGTATAATGAAGGTGCCAGGTGAACTTCCCTGGGGAGACAATTCCACAGACGGAGAACCACTGCAGGGAAGACCCTTTCTCATGCTGCCACCCTCCAGACCTCTCGAGGAGAAGGCACATGTAGAAGGGCCTCAGAAGATGATCTCAGGGTCTGGGCAGGTTCATATGGAAAGAGGCGGTCCTTGAGGTACTGCGGTCCCAAGCCATTTAAGGCTTTATGGGTCAAAACAAGCACTTTGAATTAGGCACAGAAACTAATTGGTAGCCAGTGCAGTTGGACTAGGATCGGTGTAATACGCTCAAACCGTCTTGTCCCAGCGAGCAACCTGGCCACTGAATTCTGCACTAGCTGAAGTTTCCAAACTGTCTTTAGAGGCAGCTCTGCATATAACACATTGCAGTAATCTAAGCTTGAGGTTACAGGGCACAGAAAACACAGTAGTTAGGCTATCCCTGTCCAGATAGAGGTGTATCTGGGCCACCAGCTGAAGCTGATGGAAGGCACTCCGGGCCACTGAGGCTACCTGAGCCTTGGAGTGACAGCAAAGGATCCAGGAGTAACCCCAAGCTATGGACCTGATCCTTCAGAGGAAATATAACCCCATCAAGAGCAGGCAATCTCCCACCCATCCGGTCTAGGGAACCACTCACTAACAGTGTCTCAGTCTTATCTGGATTAAGTTTCAGTTTGTTGGCTCTCATCCAGTCCATTGTCAAGGCAAGACACTGGTCCAGCACTTCCACTGACACACCTGCAGATGTAAAGGAGAAATAGAGCTGAGTGTCATCAGCACACCGCTGACAATGTACTCCAAACCCCTGGATAACCCTAGTCAGTGGTTTCATGTAGATGTTAAATAATGTAGGGGATTGGACCGAGCCCTGCAGAACCCCACCTTGAAGGTTCCAACTGATTACTACACTGCCAACAATGGCAAAACTGTGTACTGCACAAAAATGGGGAAAATAATGATCCCTCTCCCATAATTGTTTGGTTAAGGAAAACTTCGCAAACTGTCAATGAAAGATAAATGCAATACTTAATAATAAAGAAAAGAAATTCATTGAGAGGTGGGCCTTGTTTTTACATTCCTTTCATGAGAAAATATATGACGATCTTTTTCACTTTAATTTATTTATGGTATTATAGAGGTTTTGCTATGTTTTCCCTCTCCCTATGTCATTTCATTGTTTGTTTGTTTCTTTTCTTTTCTTTTCTTTTCTTTTCTTTTTATATCACTTCTTTTCTTTTCTTTTTTTGCATAAGAAGCAAAAAAGAAAAGAAAAATGAAAAACAAATGAAGGATGGTTCCTTGAAAACTCTGCCAATATTCGGAGCACAGCTGTGTAGTAGGTACCTCTGTCTTTGAATACTCAGGCCAGCAATTGTTATATACCTTGACTGGCTTCAGCCATTTCACATTGTATTTACTCTATATTTAATGACTATCTCACAGGCAGAGGCCAAGGCTAGACTCTTTGCAAATGAGCTAATCTGCCATGAGCTGACACCAGAGGAATGGTTGTGGAACTGTTCCTTGACAACAGAGCCAGGATGGACTCCAAAACATAGCTGGCAACCTCCTTTTCTATTCTCAGGGTCACATTCCACTCTCATTTTATAGCTCACTAATCCCAATAGAGTAAACGGAGCAGAATGTGATCCTTAATATACACCACAAGTAATTTGAAAGACGAGTTGTCAACTCTGTTTTACAGACTGGAGTTAAAACAGCCCAGCTTGCAGACTTCCTCCTTCGACTCAGTTGGTTCAGGAGGTGAGTAAGTAGGATCTGACTACTAATGAAATAAAGCTAATCAAAATTCAGGCAGAGAAATCTGGAAAAGGTAGAGGGATAAAGTGGCAATATTTGAATATAAAGTAAAGCAAATGCATATTCTCTGCTGAGAAAATAAAGGCATGTGATTTTGCAGGCTTACCCAGGTCTTTGAGACAGGAGTGTCTACTGATATCTCAGCATCTGATATTACTTGGTATTTTCTGGGTTTATAAATGTATCTTAACTGTTCTCATTTTATGGATTACATTGTTATGTTGGTCACTGTCCCAAGCTGCTATGGGAAGGAGGGCAGCATAAAAAAGGAATCAATGAATAATAATACTCCTTGTGTTCAGTGAAACTCAGGCTGCAATCTTCTGCTAATTTACTAGGCTATTCTAGGTACTAAATTATGCCAGTTTAAATTAAGACAAAATAAAGGCCACCATATCCAGAGCTAATTTAGGGAGGTCAGAAAAGAGGAAATGCTGGCAGAGCCAGACCAAGCCCTGGGAAGTGGAAATAAGCCACCAAAATACAGAGAGGCAAGGAAGCAGGAGCCTTCCTGATGCTGATGACCTCCAAATCTCATCAGTATGGCCAATGGTCAGGAATAATGGGAGAAATAATACAACAATGTTTAGCAAAAAGACTACTTCTTAGAGTATGACCTGAGACATCTATGATTGCAGTGAGCATGTAACACTTAGAAACTAGTGATCAGATGCAAAATATCTGCTAATATAAACTGATGAACTGATGAATTTTTTGAAACAATGGTATATTTAAATGCCTTCATGGCATTTTCCTGACTGTCTACCTTCATGGCACCATAAACAGTAAAACCATGCATTGACATTTGTGCTTATTTCCTATGGTATGTATACAATAAGGATCTGAATAACCTGTCAAGTGCAAATTCAATTTACAAGGCCAGTCTGCCTTGCGTTGTGTTGATTACTTAAAAATACAAGTAGCGTAGAAGCAATTTATCATTGCAAAGAAGATTTTGATTGATTGGTTTACTGAAGGATTGATTTAAATTTTATTCCCTGTCCTCTTTGGTATGCGATGGGTCTCTTCCCTTATTAAAATATAAAGTAGTACAACAAAGAAGCGCTGCTAAAATAACTCATTGCTTACTGTTAGCCATTAAAAACATGAAGTTTTGTTTCAGACTCTAGATTTAGTTAGCTTTCTGAAAAGGGAAATGTAATACTTCATGCCAAGCAGTCATATGAACAGAAGAGAAGCCCTGCTGGATCAGAGGAAAGGTGTATCTAATTCAGCATCCATTTACCACAGTGGGAAGCCCAAAAACAGGCCATGAGGACAATGGCTCACTCTTGCTGTTCCCCTCTACTGCTGCTCTCCTAACCCTCCTGCAGTTGACTAGATACCTGCTGAGGCCCTGCCCAATGACATCATAACTAGTGGACCTACCACAACCAGTTGCTACAACCAGGCACACCCCTCAGCATGCATTGCCATTGAATGTGTGTTCAGGGTCCTGGAATCCTGTTTCTGCTGCTAGCATCACACAGGCAAGCATGTAACAGGGCTTGAATGTGTTTATGCCAGATTTTCAGATCACCCAACCAAGTGGAATGGGCTTAGGATCTAGCATTAGCCTTCCCTCTACTCCCACTCGCACCAATCCTCCCTAATTCCCCCTTTCCAAAGCCTACACTGGTCTAAGAGCTAGCTGGCTGAGCTGGGAAGTGGTATTTCAGCTGGGGCATCTCCCACTGAGGTCCCTCCATGGAGCTGTCTCCACCTCATCCTTGGCCACTCAGCCTGGTGGATCTGGACTCAGGACTTGCACCCTTAGTTATAAGTCTTTAACATATTCAATAGTAAATGAGTGAAGGTGATATTGGAAATTTGCACATTTGCATGTATAGTCGCTGAGAAACATCTCCTAATCTCTTGTTCAGAAGTGTGCAGTCTGTACCCCTCGGCAGCTTTGGACACACTGCCTAATCTTCCCCAGTACACAACATACTCTCCCACTGTCCAGCCAAGCAGCAGGAAGAATGGGGCGCAGTCCAGCCTCCTTTCCCCCGTGCTCAGCTGTTCCTGGTCACCTGAGCAGCGCAGGAGAATCACAAGAAGAAGATCATTGTTGTTCATTCATAAGATCACCCCCTACAACTGGAAGTGGTGAACCAGGTCTGAACTCAGTTGTAAGTTCTTAAAATAGCATTCCATGTTTATTTTCTACATCTACATATTTTATTGAGGCATGGAATAAAACCATTAAAGGTTAAGCACCAGAATGACACTAAGATCTGCCATTCTCTGCACACTTACTTGTCCAAGGAGAAAAGTGGGACTTCATTCTGTGTAAACAGAGTATATCTGCAGTAATAAACACAATGGACAAAGGTGGCTATTCCAAAACCACCAGTCAGATTTCCATAGCCTTTCTGCTAGATACACCAAACACTGTCAACAAGTACAGTAACATATCCTTAAAAAGTTCAGTCAAACAGAGAGTAGAGTCAAAGAGTCAGCAGAATTGAAATACAGATATAATGGATGTACTCAATCTTGATTAAATCAGGAAACATCATTTCTTCTCCTCCACTTCCAGGGAGTAGCTTAATTGCTTATTCCCGCTATTGCCCTTCTGATGCTCTAAAGGTCTAAGGTCACCAGTTGCATTATCCCTTGTTCTTTGTTAGCACATTAATATATTTATTTTTCCCTTCCCAAGCACAGTGCAACTTTTCAGAAGTCGCAGTTCTGTTCTTGCTATTCCCCCCCCCCCATTCATATGGCTTAGTATTCCACCCCAGCATTCATGCGCTTTAAAATTTTATTTTGCCTCATTAGAGTTGTCAGCACTATGCCACCATGTTTTTGAAGAACTCACATTACCAGCTAGCTAGAAATGCTAATCAGCTGATTTTGAAATCAACAAAGAAATACATGTCTTTGTGATATTAAAATAAAGTGGGAGGAGAGGTAACAGTTTCCAAATTCTCCCGTAAGTTATTTTGTATTCTTAATGTAGCCATAAATCTTTTGTGAACGAATTTTCTGGATAGTTAAAAACCTCTCTACCCCACACACTTGAGGTTTTTTGTTTTGTTCTGTTTTTTAGGGGAGCTTCATATATTCCCCTCTTAAGGTTTCTAAATAACAATGTTTCTGAGACAATAGAAGATACAATGAGCATAATTCTCTTGTTAGGTTCTAGACCAGTAGTGACTGGTATCAGTGTTTGACTTAGGTTTTGTTTTTTTTTTAGTTTTATTAAAGATTTCTTAGATTTCAAAAATATGTGCTCTTGTCTCTTTTTTCAAGCTGCATTTTCTACAGATCAGTTTAGTGTTTGACTTAGTTGGTCTGCAGTTTTTAATCTTGCTGTTTTCATCACAACACAACTTATATAGCACTTACATTCCAACCAGCAGACAATAAATTAATGTTCATTTGAGTCAGAGCACATCAAAACATATTTGCAATGCATGGCTCAGTCCTGAAAATGCAAATAATCTCTGCTCATGTACAGAGTTCATCACACCAAACTAACCATAATCAATCACTGTTGATCTGGGAGAAAACCTTCCAGGAATGGGAAGGGATGTGGAGTCATATCCAGGCAGGTATAGAGTCCAACTTTTTATTTTAGAAATTCGTTGATAAATGCACAGAAGAGCAAGGTGGAAATAATAGTGACAGCCTTTCCTTCAATTCCTGGGCATTCATGATACATCCCCTGCTGAGTGGGAGATTGAATGGGACTCTGCGGAACCCTACAATATGACTAACATGGGGCCAAGTAGAAGTCTCCCAATGCTACTCTCTGGAAATGGTCCGGCAGGTAGGAGTGAACCACTGTATCACTATGCCTCCTGACCCAGAGAGCCACTCCAGGAGGATACCATAGTCAAGAATGTGTTACTGTGAACAATTGTTTCCATGGCATGTTGTGATGACTGTTAATCAGCCGATCTGTGTCTCTGATCTGTAAACTGTTGCCGACAAGGGCACAGTTCATTGGCCAGACTTTTGGTCATTCAGCAAACTACCTTCTCATTGCCTAATTCACTTTGCTTGATACTGAGTGGATGGACGCAAAAAGGGCCAAGCCGCACAGTATATTTTAGGCGTACACGAAAGGGGAAGGAAGACCTGTACACAAACAGAAGGAGCAAACATGGGCAGAGGAAGCAAATGTCATGGGATGGGCCTGTGATGCTGCCATCCTGATACAAGCTTCCCTCAAGCCTGTATCTTCAGCCAACCCTCAGTCTCCCCTTGGGCAGTTATGGATACTTGTGACTGGCTCAAAGTCACCTGGTGGGCTTTGTGGCTGTCAAAAACATCAAAAACATCAGGAGGACACCAGGTTGGGGAAGCCTGGTTTAAAGCATCCAGCTGTTCAAATAAAATATGGAGGGATGGAGAAGTCAGGTGGTCACTTTCTGCTCCTTCAGGCTGCTGCTCAGCAGGTGAAGCCGACTCCTGGCCCATGACACACACATCTAAACTGTCAAATGTTGATGTATCATACACAAGTGAGCTAGTGTTGTCTCTGATTTCTCTCTAAGTCTATGCTCTAGCCAATACAAGTTTCTTGCTGTGAACTGATCCAGACAAGTTTCCTGGAAACTGAATTTGCCTGTTTGTTTCCTAGTAAAACACACTTTCAGATGTTTCTACTTCTGCCCACTATTTTTCTTAAGAGAAAATGGTGGCATTGGAAAAGAGAGGAGGGGCAGCAACAAACATCTCTCTCTACAAAGATTCTGACTACTAGGAATATTTATCCCTTGGGTCAAGCTCACATATAAGAAATGAAATGGAAGAAGACTTTGCTAACCGAGCAGATTATTGAATGTCTAAAATAATTTGCCTGACTGGGAGAGAATATTTTAATACTGAATATTTTAAAATGCAGTTCAAGAGCAAGAAGTCGTTTTCAAGGGAGAGGCCAAATAACAGGCATTCATGGCAACAAATGAGCTGGCACAATCTACTGCGGTGCGTCTGCTTGCAAACAAAAACAAAAACCCTCCAACTATACAATGTGTCATTATGAAAGATGATGAAAGCGATAAAGAATAAGATGGAAGTGCCAGCAGCCAAACACTGAAAGGATCCAATAATTTAGCAAAATTAAGCATCTTAGCTAGCTGCCTCTCTGCTTTGAATGCTACCCTGAAAATGAGTGCGTGTTCTGTGAAAACACAGGTTAGTTGCTGAATAAAGAAAAGGGTCCGCATTACATCCTCTTCCAATGCTGTCTCCAATTTAGTTTCATCATGAACAAGGAAGGGACTTTTGCATAAGTTAGTGTGCCCTGTAAAAAGAGCTATTAATAAGAAGTGATATAGAATGCAAAAAAAAAGTGAGGGGCGGATTAGTCAGTTTTAAGCATGTGCTCATCAATAATTCCATTCCATAATGTTTCTATAAAATGTGTTTTCTCTTAATTGCATTTATGCACAGAATGCACTTTGTTTTTTGCACATCCTGGTACATTTTTTGAGCCAAGAAATTCAGAGAAGTGCAAAAAATCAAGAGAGAACTGATTTGTGTACCGTAAGATTCCAATTGCAGTAGTGGCTGACAGGGCTGCTCGGGGGGGGCTGCATTGCTCTTCTGTCTTCCCTATGCTGCAGATCACTGTCTCTTACTGAGAGGGAGAGGGCAATGGGAAGGCAGCGGGAGCTCAGTGTGGTATGGCCATTGTGTTGGATTGGTTCTGCCACTACACCCGCACCACCAGCCACTAGAAGAAGAAGAAGAAGAGTTTGGATTTGATACCCCGCTTTATCACTACCCGAAGGAGTCTCAAAGCAGCTAACATTCTCCTTTCCCTTCCTCCCCCACAACACTCTGTGAGGTGAGTGGGGCTGACACACTTTCAAAGAAGTGTGACTAGCCCAAGGTCACCCAGCAGCTGCATGTGGAGGAGCGGGGACACGAACCCAGTTCACCAGATTACGAGTCTACCGCTCTTAACCACTACACCACACTGGCTCTCTCTCTCACTACTGCCCGTTGTAGTAGATCCAATAGCAAAAGTCTGTTCTTGTGGTTAGTGCTGGCAGATCCAGTAGGCTAAGCCCATTTTCATGTTATTGTGTGGGGTAAAGTGGCTATATGAGAGCAAACCCACATGTGTGCTCAAGTTTTAGGAGATGTACACCTATGCCCTCTGTAGTTTCTTGTCCATATGAAGTGGGCAGCTTAGGCTGACTCAACAGGCAAAGAATAATTTCAAGGTATATCTGGCAGGGTAAGAAGCCAAGAATTCAGTTTAAGTTACTAACAGATGCTAAAGAAAGAGGAGGCTTCGCCCTGCCAGACCTGAAATTATATTATGAAGCTTCATGTCTCTGTTGGTTAAAGAAGTGGATAAAATTAGAAAATACAGAGTTGTTAGATATAGAAGGATTTGATAATAGATTTGGGTGGCACGCATATTTATGGTCTGAAAAGAAGAAAATCCATAAAGGGTTTGAGAACCACATTTTTCCGAAGATCGTTGATAGAAATATGGGATAGGTACAAAAGTCTACTTGAACCAAAAACTCCGCACTGGTTGTCTCCATTAGAGGTTATGAGTGTAAAAAAAATCAATATGAGAAGGAATTGGATTACTTATGGAAATTTGATTGTTAAGGAAGGGGGGAAATGGAAAATGAAACCCTATGAAGAAGTAAAAGAGTTTGTATATGATTGGTTGCATTATTTTCAAATAAATGAAATGTTTAAAAAAGATCTTAAGGAATATGGATTTGTAGAGAAAGATTCAAAATTTCAAATAGAAATAATAAAAAATGAATATAAAACTTTATCTAAAATGTATAAGATACTGCTGGAATGGCATACAAAGGATGAAGAAGTTAAATCTGTTATGATACAATGGGCCAGAGATTTTGGATATAATATACAATTTAATGATTGGACTAAATTATGGAATGAAAATATTAAATTTACTGCATGTACCGCATTAAAGGAAAATGTTATGAAAATGATTTACAGATGGTATATTACACCGGTAAAACTTGCAAAAATGTATAAAACATGTAAGAAATGTTGGAAATGTAAATAAAAGGATGGTACTTTTTATCATATGTGGTGGGAATGTAAGAAAGTGAAGAGCTTCTGGGAATTGATATATAATGAATTGAAAAAAATGTTGAAATATACATTTGTTAAGAAACCAGAGGCCTTTCTCTTAGGAATTACAGGAAATGAAATAAATAGAAAGGATTGTAAACTTTTCCAATATGCAGTAACAGTGGCAAGAATACTACTGGCCCAGAAATGGAAACAGGAACAAGTACCAACATTGGAGGAGTGGAGAATGAAGCTGATGGACTATGCAGAACTTGATAAACTGACAGGGAAGATCAGATATCTACGAGACCAAAAGTTCATCGAGGACTGGGGAAAATTAGTGGGGTATTGGGAATGTATAAGTGATAATGAAATAACGTTAGTGGCATTTAAAGAAGCTCTGTAAAAATTTAAGAAATATTGCAAAAAAGAAAAACAGATGTGGAAGGGTATGTTAAAAGGCAATAGTAAACCTAGGAAATGTGTAACTAAAAAGTTTAATTCGGATGATTGTCAGAGAGGTTGAAGGAAGTCCAAAAATGAGAAAATTTGTCAAAGTTGTAATGTGGTGTGATATGTATTTTCTTTTTTTGATGGAAAATTAATAAAAAATATTATTAAAAAAAAGGCTGAGCTCAACAACTTCTCCAGCCACTCTGGGTTCCTTTAGGAGGAAGGGTGGGATATAAATTCAATATATAAGTAATTTAATATAAATAGCCCTCACAGTCCACTAGCTGAACAGGAGGTCAAAAATCAAGCTGGGGCAGAATTTCTCTTTCCCTTGTATTTGGGCAACCCTACCAGCCACTAGCAGCAAGCACTATTTAAGTAGAATGAAATATACCTTCCCAAATTAAATGCTTGAAATTAATTTCAAATTCAGAAACCCACTAGCAGGGCCTACAGCAAAACACTGCAACGTGGAGTGTTCCTGACAGGGTTCTAGTCATGGTTTCTTTCAGGATATCCCAATGACCATGCCCCCCCAGTTAGTTTGCATTCCATGGCTATTGAGCATACTCAGTCCTCATTGGTCCATTTGGGGTTCCTACGAATAATAGTGAAATACTATACATGACTGCTGAGAAGTACGCACCACTGAATTTAACGGGACATTTTTCTTGATAAAGTTGACTAGCATTGGAGCTTTCATTTCCCCACTAAAGGTTTTTGTACTTTCCCCAAGACTGCAGAAACCTCTTGGTTCACACTCAAGAGTATAAGTACACCATTAGCAGATAGGATTCCATCAAATGTTCTTACATACACACCGGGAGGAGGAGCTCACTGTGGAGGTCCTGCTAGCCAAACCTTGTAGAAAAACAATTCATTCTTCCCTCCTGCTAAATGCATGAATAAATGAGGACTCAAGAGTGAATAATAAATATTAATTAACGAATAGCAAATATCAGGTACATGATTCTTTACATGGGTGTTCCTCCAGAGATTTTCATGGTAGTAATTAGTAAAGGCTCAATTTTTCTCATTATTTATGATAATTTAATTCTTTCAGGGTTCATAAAGCACTGAATATATTTTTGTACAGCTGGCAATAGAGGTTGGCTTGAGTGCTGATAAGAGAGGCAAAAAGTTGTATTTTTTCCCTATTAGTCAGGAGCCAAAATATTTTCCTAAATCAAATGACGTGTGATAAAAATTGAATTCTTGTTGCTATTTTCATAAACTTTTATGGAAAATAAGTTATTACTGCTATATAAACATTCATTTCTCTTCAGGCAATGAAGAATACATTCTTCCAGATTGGTTTACAAGACACCGCGCACAACTTAGCTTCACAGCCAAACATAAGGCTATCAGGCACTACCCTTGCGTGACACAAGTGCCCCCTCCCCAGCAGGCCCAACTGCCAAATAAACACACAGGAAAATATTGCTTTGGGTCAAATCAGGCTACAACTTTATCAATTACAGATGTAGAGGTTTGGCAAAGCCATTGGCTATAACCATTGAACCTCCAGCTCACCTGCTGGAGAGCCAGTGTGGTGTAGTGGTTAAGAGCGGTGGACTCGTAATCTGGTAAACCAGGTTCACTTCCCCGCTCCTCCACATGCAGCTGCTGGGTGACCTTGGGCTAGTCACACTCACTCTGAAGTCTCTCAAGTGTTTGTTGTGGGGGAGGAAGGGAAAGGAGAATGTTAGGCACTTTGGGACTCCTTCGGGTAGTGATAAAGCGGGATATCAAATCTAAACTCCTCCTCTTCTTCTTCTTCTTCTGCTGGGACATACCTGTCAGGGGTCACCCCGAGGCGAAGAGGTCCTATGTCACACATCAGGTAGGAACCACTTGTGGGCTTGCCACCTTGAGGAGTGCTATGGCCGTAGCCCCTGCCTGGGCTTCTGGACAGAAGTAACTCTCGCTGGATCCTCTTATGGGGGTACCCCTGAATACTGCAGGGCCAGGTGGAGGCTACAACCTCCATCCATGAAGGACTAAGACTTACCCAATGCCTAAACCACATTGGGTTGTGACACTTGCTGTGAGGTACGCCAAACCACAAGGTTATTCAGACTCTCGCGAAGCAATGGACATGGTCCCTCAGGGACAGGGTGCAACATCTCTGCCAGCCGGTGGTGGAGAGCAGGCGGGAACGGGGCTGGCATGCGTCCTGGGGGCGTGGCACGCTGCCTGCAGGGGTGTGGCGCCAGTACGGGCGGAAGGGCAGCTGCGATGGCACCCCACAGGGATTGTGCTGCTGGGGGCGATGTGCTCCCCCCGCACTCCTCTTCCTCTGCCAGTGCTGCCAGCTCTGGGACTTGCCTCTCAGTTCCTCATCTGGGTGTCAGAGTCTGAGCTGGGCGGAGGTGTTCTGCTTCTAGATTCCTGGCTCCCTCTTATATAGTGTAGCACTATGCCAGGTATGTCCAATGTCCGTTTTGGGGGCCTAATCTGGTCTGCTGGCTGGTTTAATCTGGCCCCTGGTAGTTTATTTAATCTGGTAGTTTATTTCTTTAAAAAAGCTGAACAACTTCAATCCTAAAAAAAAGGTCAACGACTTTGGTCGGCCCTCATGCATATTCATTTCATCAAATCTGGCCCTTTATGAAAAAAAGTTTGGGCACCCCTGCACTATGCTGACAAGGCTGATTTGTGCATTACTCACATTCATCTGGCCTATACGTCACTGGCTGTAATGTTGCTTCTGCATTCCTGGGACAAGAGGGCATCTAGTGTGGATATTCTCATGGCTTTGAATTAAAAGCAATACTACAAGCCAAACTTTCGGCTTATCTATGAAAGATAAGCCGTCAGCTAGTTTCAGCCTTTGATCCTCCGAGTTAGTATATTGTTTCTCATACTTCACCAGTGAAGTGACATTCTACTCTTTTTTAAAAATAGAAAAGAAAAGAAAACATAACTAGTGAATATATAGATTCATATGCAATGCTCAATCTAGGCTGTTTTGGGCTTTTCCCTGAAATATTGATGACATCACACTAGCTCCTAATGATGCAACACTCGCCTGCAATTTGCCCCTACAGTGCTCTTGTGCTAAGGAAAGGCCTTTTGATCCAGAAGAGGTTCTGCCAACAGAAGAGATGGGAAGCACAGACCCTCCAAGTGTCCCTATTTTCCAGGGATAGTCTTGTCCCAGTTTTCTGATTTGATCCTGAATTTCCCACTTTTCCTTAGGACATCCCTATTTCCATCAGAGAAATGTTGGAGGGTATGGAGTTATGTGATCCCCTGAACCAAGGATATAGGCAAGTTTGGAAGCCATCTGAAATAGGGATGCCATAAGGCTGGATTTTCCCAGACATTACTGGGATTTCAAAGGTGGAATTGAATTCCAGGGGAATTTCTGAAAGGCGGCGCTTTGTCCTGGATATTAGGGGAAAGTCAAACTGCATTTCTTTGGCGTTTTTGTCAAGAAAAGATCAACAATTGTGGGGTCTTCCTAAAAAACAACAACTTTTGGGGTGTTCTGGTTTTATTTTTTGAAATATGGCAACCCTATCTGAAGACAGCCCTGTATAGGGAAGTTTTAAAAATGTATAGTAATAGTAGTAGTAGTAGTAGTAGTAGTAATTTTATTACTTATGCCCTGCCCATGTGGCTGGGTTTTATATATGTCAGAAGCCACCCAAAGTGGGTGGAGCAACCCAGTCAGATGGGTGGGATATAAATACCGTAACAATAATAATAATTAAGTAGGATATCCCTATGTTCATCGGAGAAATTTTGGAGCCAACTCTCATCAATTTTCCCTTCTCCTTGCAGCCTTCCAACACCACCTTCTGCCCTGCTCTGGAGGGGCCCCCAACTCTCTAGATATGATTTTCAGAAACTGGGAGCTCCTAGGGTATAAGCAATAAATTATGTCTTCTGTTAGTGGAGCTACTGGATCCAGATATGCAGGACACCGACTGGATTCCTCTCAAATGATACAGTGGCCTACCAACAGCAAGGCCTTTAATCTTGAGCAGATGGTACATGTGAGAAGGCCTAATTATTACAAGCAGAATGCATCTGCAAGTAAAATAACTGGGATTCCCAAATGGCACTGTGATTTAATCTCTGTGCCCAACTTTCAAGTTCTTTTCTAAATGCTGCTGATATACAGCCTATTTTCAGGAGAACTAATTGAGATTTCAGCACTATTTTGCTTCAAGATAGTCTTACATCAAGCTGTGAGACAATCATTGAACAGTCCTATTTCAAATGGTAAGGAAATTGTAGCAATCAATCCTCTGTGCAGCTAAATGATTTATTTTTTTTAATCTAAAAAAATGTGGATTGGAGTAATAATGATCATATTGCCTATTAGTCCGTAATCTAGTTAAGAAGAGATGCACAGGTATTCTGCTTTAGGTAATAGTGTAAGAAGAAGGAAAACACCATTTCTTTCTAGTCCCTTTTTCATAAATACAGCACAAATCCTGTAAAGGAAAGTAAAACCAGAGTTCAGGAAACATGTATTGCAATTTGAACTTGGACATACAAAGACATTTTATGTGTTTTTTGTGTGTATGAACATTTCCCCTTTAATTTCACAGTGTTTGTCCTGGAACTGCCTGTGATGTTACCATGTATGAGAGAGTGCTGGAGGGGAAATAGTTAAATAGGTTGCACAGACAGGACCCAGGGGGGTGGAGTCAGTGGGTCTATAAAGGAGTTCTGGGTTAGTTCGTTGGGAGTTGTGGGTGGGTAGTTGGTTGGTTTGAGTGGGTTGGCTGGTTGGGAAAGGCAGTTGGTAATAGAGAGACGGTTAGGGCAGTTGGTCCTTGAGTGTGGGGTGGTAGCAGAGATAGAGAGAGGAACATAAGACTAAGAAAGTAAAGAGGAACACTGTTTGGAAGGCTGTAATAGTTTTGTTTTAAGTTTGAAATAAAATACACCCTTCTTTATGAATTGAAAAGCTGACTGAGACTGAAGTGATTTTACCAGGGAGGACCTGGTTGGTGGCAGCGGATTAGTGGTGTACGGGTCAATAGTCCGTGAGACGACCGGGGGCTCCGTACGAACATCACACTGCCTTTTTGCAAATTCATTGTGAGAAAATATGTATGTGCTTGGTGACCATTATTCTAATATAAGTCCCATAGAAATCAGTGTGATGGCTACAGAGATGAGCACAGTATAGCAAAATATAGTTTGCTATCAATAACTTGATGTACTTAATTTCAGAAAGAATTATTCACAGTCTCTTCTTCTTTTACATTCATTTTCTGCTAATCTTCATACTTCCTCAAGCAGCAGCCATACCTCCAAGCACCAGGGGTCCTCACACTTTCACAAACACATCCCTCCTCCCAGATGCACATGCATGCGTACCTTGCCATGCCTCAACCATGGAACTCCAGAGGAGGATCAGACCCAAGCTCTGAGTCAGTGGACAGTTCTTCAGTTAAGTGGATGCAACAACTGTGAACCTCCAAACCAGAGGTGCCATCTCCTTAAGATGACTGAGGGGGCCTGACGCAATGTCCTGACATCACGTGATGTCCTGAAGTTGCATGCGCTACATCACAAGGAGTCAAACACCCTTTGAACATTGAGAGGGCCCAGCTCCCTAAAAAAAAGAAAACATGGGAGCGGGAAGTACTTCAGCCCCCAGAACCAGTGCATATCCTCCAAACTCTCTGGCCTCCCTTCCACTGAAACTGTGGTTAGTTTGTAACATCTCAGATGTACACTTTGCAATAGTTCTCTGAAGTTTGAGTTATTTATTAGCTTGCCTTTTTCAGTTGTAGTTTTAGGTTTAGTACAATGTTTGTCTTCCTCGCGCTCCCCCTCAAACACTGATATTAATGAAACCAAGTGTGGGTGTTGAAGACTGTGCGGAAGAAAAGAAGGAAAGACAGCTTAAGAAAATGTGGCCTTTTGCTCACCGATTTGTCACACCCACTTCTACTTCTTGGGGAAATGAGCTACCCTGACATAAGAGGTACAATTTAGAGTAATGTAAAGCTAGATAAAAGAATAGTGATATTGTTCTCACCTCCGTGAACAATAAAGAAGGGGACCAAAAACCAATCCCATTTAAATTATGTCACATCAAGGAAAGATGTGGTAACAAGCTGCCCACGTCAAGGCTTGCATAGCTTCCATGGGATCAAGAAAGTCTTTGAATGGAGATTCACCCCAGCAGTTCAGGGGAAGAATATTTTGATGAAACGGGGGGGGGAGGGTAATTTGACCTACCCTTAGGTCAATTGCCAGTTATGTCTAAACAGCCTCAGTCCTGTATACCTGAAGGAGCGTCTCCAACCCCATCGTTCAGCCTGGACACTGAGATCCAGCACCGAGGGCCTTCTGGTGGTTCCCTCATTGCGAGAAGTGAGGTTACAGGGAACCAGACAGAGGGCCTTCTTGGTAGTGGCGCCCGCCCTGTGGAACACCCTCCCTCCAGATGTGAAGGAAATAAGTAGCTATCTTATCTTTAAAAGACATCAGAAGGCAGCCCTGTTTAGGGAAGTTTTAATATTTAATGCTGTACAGTGGTGCCTCCCAAGACGAAAAGAATCCGTTCCGCGAGTCTCTTCGTCTTGCGGATTTTTTCGTCTTGCGAAGCAAGCCCATTAGAGGTTTAGCGCTTAGCGCTACAGTATTAGCTGATAAGCGGCTTAGTATCAGCTGTTAAGCGGCTTAAAGATCAGCTGATAAGCGGCTTAGCATCAGCTGTTAAGCGGCTTAAAGATCAGCTGATAAGCGGCTTAGCATCAGCTGTTAAGTGGCTTAAAGATCAGCTGATAAGCGGCTTAGCATCAGCTGTTAAGCGGCTTAAAGATCAGCTGATAAGCGGCTTAGCATCAGCTGTTAAGCGGCTTAAAGATCAGCTGATAAGCGGCTTAGCATCAGCTGATAAGCGGCTTAGCATCAGCTGATAAGCGGCTTAGCCATCAGCTGATAAGCGGTTTAGCAGCTTGGGAAAAAGGGGGGGGAGGAAAAAAACCCTGCAGGAACTCGCAAGACATTTTCGTCTTGCGAAGCAAGCACATAGGAAATTCGTTTTGCGAAGCACCTCCAAAACGGAAAACCCTTTCGTCTAGCGGGTTTTCCGTCTTGCGAGGCATTCGTCTTGCGGGGCACCACTGTATTGTTTTTAACACTCGATTGGAAGCCGCCCAGAGTGGCTGGGGAAACTCAGCCAGATGGGCGGGGTATAAATAATAAATTATTATTATATTATTATATATTTCTGAAAGCATGATTGCCTTCCTTTGCGACTTGATTGTGTAAAGTTGTCTTTAAGGGAGCAAATGCTGGAGAAACAGGTCACTGATGGGAACCACTTGCAAACAAGTAGAATTCCAGCTTTTGCCAGTAACTGTTGGCAGATATTGGAAACAGAGTCACCTCAGACATCTACCACAGATGACCACATTCCTGGTTGGTTAGCCGCTTTTGCTGATGACAGCAACCTTCTGCTGTTGCAGCTGGCCAGTCAGTAAGCATGGTCTTGCATGATGCTGAGTGAAGCTGGGCTACCAGCTGAAGATGATGGAAGGCACTCTGAGCCATTGAGGCTACTTGCGCCTCAAGTGACAGCAATGGAAGCAGAAGTACCCCCAGACTCCTTCAGAGGGAGAGTAACCCCATCAAGAGCAGGCAATCTACCATCCATCTGGGCTAGGAACCTATTTGCTGACAGTGCCTCAGTCTTATCTGGATTGAGCTTTCATAGCTCTTTCAATGCTGAGGCCCCGTTCCCTTCTGAACCCTTCCTTGTCTGTAAGAAAACTGTTTGCAAGAAACTGTTACCTAGTGTCCATGATACAAGAACTTGGAAAGTGATTAGCCATTTGAGAGCACTCTTTAACCAGTGTGAATGAGAACTGCCTAACAAAAGGCAAGTATTAAATGTTAAATTAACACCAGCATAAAGCTCAAGGCAAATGGAAAGTTGTAGACTGTGCTTGTTGGACCTCCAGTGAAGTGGAAAAGGCTGCAGGGTTAACTTTTAATATGTGCATAAAAGCAAAATTGTTTTGTGGCCATTGTACTGCTTTTATTGCATCCACATGGTAATTCAAGTTATGCAAATGCCTTTACTCAATGAAGTCTACCCCCCCCCATAGAATAATATTTCCTGTATGAATGGGGGATGAAACAGCACACAAAAAGCAAACTGAGATGTCTTGCTTGCACCTGCTTCGGCAAGTGTCCACCTCCTTGTACTAAAAGCATGTAGTTGTACTCTCACCCCCTACTCTCCTTGACTTATTCCTCTCCTTGTTGCTGTCCTATGGCTTCAACCTGACAAAAGGGTGGTGGATGCTTATCTGAGAGATGTTGTTTGCAGATGATGTAGTCTTGACAGCACACTCCAAGGAAGCTCTGCACACACTATTCAGCCATTTTGCCCAAGCCTGCAGGGAGTCTGGCCTTACCGCCAGCCTGTCAAAGACCAACATCCAGGGGCACTATGTCACCAGTACTCCGTGCATCAGCAATGGTGACCTCATGCCTGAGGTGGTAGAAGAAGAAGAAGAGTTTGGACTTGATATCCCGTCTTTCACTCCCTTTAAGGAGTCTCAAAGCGGCTAACATTCTCCTTTCCCTTCCTCCCCCACAACAAACACTCTGAGAGGTGAGTGGGGCTGAGAGACTTCAAAGAAGTGTGACTAGCCCAAGATCACCCAGCAGCTGCATGTGGAGGAGCAGAGACGTGAACCCGGTTCCCCAGATTACGAGACTACCGCTCTTAACCACTACACCACACTGGCTTGTCTATCTGGGTTCCACTATAACCAGTGATCTTTCCATCAGTGCTAAGCAGGACAAGCATATTGGCAAGGCAGCTACATCAATGGCTTGGGAGTGGGTCATGGGCAACTTACAACCATCGGGAGCGATGCCTCAATGCCTTCCACATGTGCTGAATCAGGAGGATTTTGGGTATCCAATGGCAGGACAAAGATGTTCCAAACAAAGATGTGTTCTCCCAAGCCCACATTCCCAGCATGTTTGCACTCCTGCCTCAGCCATGTCTATGCTGGCTTGGTCTTGTCCACAGAATGGAAGATGGCAGGATCCCCAAGGACATGTTCTATGGGCAGCCTGGCTTCTGGCACCAGGCCCATTGGCAGACCAGCTCTGAAAATGTGACATGAAGGCTGGCAACATCAACCCCGCCATGCGGGAATCCCTTGCAGACAACCACAGTGCCTGGAGACAGGCAGTCAAATTATGTATCCATAGCAGTGACCAGAGGAGGAATGACTGCTGGGAGGAGCGCAGGGAGGAAAAACGCCATGGTGCATCTGCAGCAGCAGAACTGCATGGCTTCACCTGCACCAAAACATGTCTCTCCTGCATCGGTCTCTACAGCCACAGCAGGTGCTGCAACCTTCAACAGCTTGACCTAATCCCCGAAGGCGCACTCTTCAATGGTCTCCCAAGGCAGACAGATGCCAGCCATGTTGAGAATTGTCACTAGAAGTTCTGCAGCAAGATGCAATCACTATGCTGATGATCCCCACCTCTATATCTCCATTACAGCTGAGTCAGGAGAGGCTCTGCAAGCCCTGCATCATACATATTTTTGTAAACATTGTTTGGCGAGAGAGCTGCATCACTAAATTTGGAAGAGTGAGAATTTTGAAGGATGGCTGTCTTTCAGATCTTGTATTGTCTTGGAAAGAAGAAGAAGAAGAAGAAGAGTTTGGATTTGATATCCTGCTTTATCACTACCCGAAGGAGTCTCAAAGTGGCTAACATTCTCCTTTTCCCTTCCTCCCCCACAACAAACACCCTGTGAGATAGGTGGGGCTGAGAGACTTCAGAGAAGTGTGACTGGCCCAAGGTCACCCAGCAGCTGCATGTGGAGGAGCGGAGACGCGAACCCGGTTCCCCACATTACAAATCTACCATTTTGTGGAAAATAAATCTAATTTCTCCCCCATTCCATACGTAGTTCACACACCAGGAAATAACTACAGGATCAGAAACTGGGGGGTTAAGTTTTCAGGTAAATCGGCATTGAATTTCCCTTCAGTCATAGAACAAATTTTTGTTTCCATGTCCATTGTATGTATCTCCACCTTACATTTTCTTCAAAAAAGGAAAAGGAAAAAAAGACTAACCATGTATTAAAGCTGCTAACACATGGAGACAAAAAAAAAAAGCTTTCTTCCTTAGTCATTCAATGCTATTCACAATAGAATTTGATAAGAGCTCATCAATGACATCATGTAACCCTCTTTCCTTGAACTTTCCTGTTTTGCACAGGCAGCTGCTCTGAAAATACTGAGCTTTTTAATCAAAGCACAAACACTTCAGCAATTAATCTTAGTTTATTTAGAAGGGGGAGGGAAAGGGAAAATGAAGCTAGCTATATCCAAGAAAGCACACTTAGCTCCAGTGGCGTAGCGTGGGTTGTCAGCACCCGGGGCAATGCAAGTAATTTGCGCCCCCTAACCCGTGGATTTGCGCCCCCTAACCCGTGGATTTGCGCCCCCTAACCCGTGGATTTGCGCCCCCTAACCCATGGATTTGAGCCCCCTAACCCCCAGATGTTGTGCCCGGTGCGGCCGGCCCCCCCTGCACCCTCCACGCTACGCCACTGCTTAGCTCTGAACCATAAGGTTTTTTAAATTTTATTTTTGCTTGGTGTTGCTTTGTTTGGGCTTGTTTTGCTAGAACTGTAGAAAAGATATTTTGCTGTGGATATGAAATATTTCTTTTTTGCTTCCACAGAACATCAGTCATCAGAGAAGAAAAATGTGTGGATTAAAATATGACAATGACTGCTTCACGGAAAGGATCTGGAAACCACATTGGTGGAAATGCGGTTTGAAAGGAGATTCAAAAACACTTGACCTGGCACTTTGGCAAACTCCATGCAAATTTTGATTTATAGGCCACCCAGAATGTTGCTCAGCTGAGGCTTTCAGTAGTAAAGAACTTGAAGAATTACTTTCACAGTCCATTTATACCCTCAGGAAAAATCTGTATGCAGTGATTATAACTTTATAACAGCTTTCTTCTGCTTTATCTATGCTATGTTATTTTGTTATAAAAACTGTGGCCTTACAGCTCTTTCAGGGAGTACTTAGGCTTCGATTCATTATTTCCAAATTAACAAGTGTGGGGAAAACCCACAACTGAAGATTTGCAAAGTGACCCCCGCAAACCAAAGATGGCTTTGCTAAAGCCATGCGGCTATTTGGGATCAGAGCCATCAGCACAGACATCTTTCCTGGTCAGTTACATGATGGAAATGGGAAAGAGGGAAAAAAGAAACAAGGAAACTTGACTTCCTTCCTTCTAATGTGAGGGACTGTGGCCTAGCTAAGTCTAGGAAAAAAGCTTTCACTATGGTCTTGGTGCCTTAACTAGAGCTAAGCATGTGAGAATGAATTATCTCAAAAATTTGAGGCTCCCTTTGAGCTTTGGGCCCAGGCCAAATTACCATCTTGCCTCGCCCCCATTGGCCCTGGATCCCCATAGATCATAGCTGTCAACTTTTCCCTTTTCTTGCGAGGAATCCTATTCGGAATAAGGGAATTTCCCTTTAAAAAGGGAAAACGTTGACAGCTATGCCATAGATTTTTCCTGGTTTGGATTCAAGTTGCATCTGCAAACAGACATTTCTTTCAGCCACATATGAGAATGCAGGTTTGGTCGCCTTAAGGGACAGCTGCACATTCCTGCATTGTGGCGGCGGCAGAGATAGCTATATGACCCACAGGGCCTCTTCCAACTCTATGATTCTGTTATGTACTGAGCTGAACCCTAGAACAATAGGATCCAGAATGCAACAGTCTGATTGGTCCGCAGGAGCCACCCAATCCAGCTCCAGGTAGAAGTGAATCAGCGACCTGATTGACCTGCAGGAGCAGCCAATCAGGCTCCTGGATGAAGTGAATCAGCAACCTGATTGGCCTACAGGAGCAGCCCGGAATTAGCCAATCATGGGGGGCCCATTGTGTAAATAATGTATATATAGCTAGACGTTTTGGGCAGTGGCGTAGCGTGGGGGGTGCCAGGGGGGCCGGCCGCACCGGGTGCAACATGGGCGGGGGGCGCGCTCGCACTAGCAGCTCTCTGCCCCTACTAAAATCCACGGGTTAGGGAGCCCGCGCTCGCTCGGCTTGGCGAGGAGGTCGCGGAAGGGGGAGAGCGAAGCCTTCTGCCGCGGGCAAAAAAAGGAGAGGAAGCCAGGTGGGCGGGCGGGCGGGCTGGCTGGCGGGGGTCTGGCTGCGCCTGCTGCTGCCGGTGCAGGGCAAGGCAAGCAGAGCGAGGAGGAGAGAGAGGGGAAGGGGGGGGGAGCAGCTAGGAAACGCTGCGGTGTGGAGGAGGAATCAATTAAGGAGAGAAAGCGAAAAGCCTTGGAGAAAGGGAAAAAAGGAAAGAAAAGAGGCAGCTCCAGGAGAGCGCGGGGGAAAGAGAAGCCTCGCTGCTGCTGCTGCTTGGGAGAGTAAATTACTGTACTTGCCTTGCCTCGGGTTAGGGGGCGCAAATTACTTGCCTTGCCCCGGGTGCTGATAACCCACGCTACGCCGCTGGTTTTGGGGAAAGATTTATTCATTGCTACTTCGAGCTGAATAAAGAACATGAAATCCACACCCGACTCCGAGTATATTTCATATACTATGACTACATCTTCATCTGCCCCACACCTAATATCACAGATGACATCAGGTGAGGAGGAGGTAAGTGCAGTTTGGGGAAAATAGCTACACAGGGCTAACTGGGACCCTTGCTGGGCCCAATTAGCCACATGGGAGATTCCTCACCTAGGCCATTACTCTGGTAGTTGCTGCTTGGCTTCAACCAGTTATTTCTATTGATTTAACAGTAACAGCGATGCACGCCTTATAGCAGTGGAGTGGGAATGGTTGCTAAAGTTAATAATGAAAAGCTTTTAAAGCTATAATTCCCCTATCACTTTCCTTTCTAACTACTCATCAGACTTTTCACCATTCACATATTCTGTCTGGCAGAAATACTAAGTGCTTGATTGCAGCATTTGGTGTGCCTTCTATTCCTGCCATTAGACAACTCTGCTAATTCTATTCCGAAACTAGAATTAATTTTTCATTTGGTTGGATGCATAGCTTGCCCTGTTTGCAAGGCTTTAAGGCAAATAATACATTACACATTACACTGCTAAATGAAACTTGCCTTGTGTGTTGCAGCTGAAACAATATCACCATGTCCAGAATATGCTCAGGTTTACCTCTTGGAGAACCGCAAGAAGAGAGATACACACTACAAAGAATGCTGAGGTGCATAATCTTGATGTCCATACTTCGTGTACAGATACATTAGAGGGTATCTTTGATTAACTTTAAAGATCAGAAGAAAAAGATAAGCAATTTTAAAAATAAAGAATATGAGAAAGTGGACAAGCATCACTGAAAATAATAATAAAAAATGTGCAAAATGTGCCATGATCTCAAGGAGCTGTTTTATTATTTATTATTTATTACATATTAAATTTGTATTCATTTGTAGATCTCAGGGCAATTCACAGCATAAAAATCCAAGATTAAAACACAAAATACGTAATAAAAACAAGAAAAGGAAGAAAACAAAAAAAAAAAACGCGTCTCCCCCATCAATACCTATTTACATTACATTGCACATAATGCTTTTATGTCAGACGACTTCTAATACCAAATTTTAAAGTTTTCTGGCAGACATAAATTTTGCATAGGATTGTGCCCCAGGTTTTTTTTTATTGCTGTAATTATTAATTACATTTCTTTTTTGCTTGCTATAAAACTGTCTCACAATGATCTGCAATTATAACAGTATACATAATTCAAAATTTAAGATACATCAAACAATAAATAAAAGAACATTAATTGACTAAAAGTGCTAATCTTGCAATAACATAAAAACGGGGGGGGGGGGGATCCTACTAAAAGACACCAATACACCAATAGGCATAAGTATATTCCAGTCCCATTACCTCCATGATGTCTTTGTCTGGAGCCTAAAATTTTAGGCATATTTCTCTGAGGAGAGCAGCACACATTTGGAGAATCACCACTGAAAAGGCCCATTCCTACACAGCCACCCTCTACATCTTGTGTGGAGGGGGCACAAAGAGAACGGCCTCAAGTGATGCATACAAGTTCAAGGTAGGTTTATGTGGGGAGAAGCAGTCCCTAAGGTGTTGGGGTTCTCAGCCATATAAGGTTTTATAGGTCAGAGCCAGCGCTTTGAACTGAGCCCAGAAACAAATCAGCAGCCAATGCAATTGGGTCAAGATTAGCCTTGTATGATCAAACCTCCTATTCCATACAAACAAATTGGCCATTAAATTCTGCACTACCTGCAGTTTCCAGAATGCCTTCAAAGGTAGCCCCACATAAAACAAATTGCAGTAAACTAACCTAGAGGTTACCAGACTGTCAACAGCAGAAGCTAGTGAGCTATGCCACCAGCTGAAGCTGATGGAAGGCATGTCACATCCGCACCCTCCAACATTTCTCCAATGAAAATAGGGACATCACCACTGAGGCCACTTGCCCCTCCAGTGATGTTGGTAGGTCCAGAAGTATAAGTGAACTATGCACCTGCTCCTTTAGAGGGAGTTTCATTTTGTAACCTGTAATATGTTGTATTAATGGAATAAAGTTATACACTAGATGAAGTCAGGCAAATGTGGGGAAAGCTCAAATCTCCGTTATTTAATTCTATTATATCTTATGACTTTCAATCCCATTATCCTTCACTCTGCTTAGAATATAAATAATACCCCTCTGCCCTTTGTGGTGCAACAGCTTTCATGCCAAAGCAATTATAACCATTTTCCAATAGATTTTTCTCTCTAGCAAGATGGCAAATGGCAGGAGATAACATAGAAAAAGGCTTCCTTCTTCACAACAGGCTACAGAGAATATACAGAATGATCGGGACTTCCCTGCTATTCAGGGCATGTTGGACTTGCTTAAAAGAGAGAAAAATAATTTGGAAATGGAATGGAATAGAAAGTCTGTGGCAGTAGAGTGCCTCTGTGTTCTCTTAACCTATGAATTACATTCAGAAAGATTCAGAGAATAGGTTCCACCTTTGAGAGACTATCAGCAGTCAAGTAGGCAGCTGAAACCAACAAACAGATAAACAACTATAAAGAACAACTCAGATAAGGCCCAGCCATAGAACTGTCACTTTTGATGTCATCTGCTAATTATATTTTTACTCAAATATGTGCAGATATTATCTATGTAGCATTTTAATGGAAATTACAATCAAGATGCAGGCCCACACATAGGCATTGGCCGGATGGGTGGGTAAGAATTAAAGAGCCAGGAGTTGGTTCTGGGTTAGAATAAGGCCACCTCTTTATGGTTTCTAAGAATAGGTTTGGTTGTAGGCATGGGGCAAGGATATGTTCATTGAATAGCCTCAATGTGGTTGTTAGCCCACAGGGTATGCCTAATGATAGGGTCTGCCATGATGTTAACTGCTTCTGGCAGGCCTTTTCATGCAACCTGGCAGGGTGCTAAGGCCCATCAGCCCCCAAAATGGGACAAGAAGAGCCACCCTCCAAGATCCCTTAAGGTTATACCTCATTGGGATGGGGGTTGGGTGTCCCTCCAACAATACCCAACAGCCCAAAGCTGCTCCTGCCATTACAAGTTGTGACATGATAGAATAAACAAATAGGCCAATTTGTGTGATTACTGTGAGGTAAACCACTCAGAAACACAGCCAGACTTCCAGACTGTCACTGGGATTCAATCACATACCAGCAAATTCAGGTTGCACAATCGTAGTTGACTGGGAGGTCTTGCGCAACAAGCTAAGTTTTAATGATGGGGGGAAACCTGTGCACCTCAATTTCAAGGCTTTGTGACAATTTTCAGGATTGAAAACAAGCTGGGAAAGCTTCAGCTGGGAATGCTCCCAGAGTGGCTTAGAAACTACAACAAAAAATGAAATGGAAATGCAAAGGATAGAGGGGGAAACCTGTGGCGTTGTCTGAATCACCATAATAACAAACATGTCAAGGGTTCAGGGACATCGTTTCAGTGACATTTAGTATAAGAATGCTCGCGTTGCTATCTCCATAGCAATGGGCAACTGGGCCAGGAGAGACTAGTCGCCTAGTGACTTACGGAAGAAGAGAGACTTGTAAAAAGGAATTCCCGGCAAGGTTTGCTCCCTCCCTGAACTTACAGTGAGAGTCTGAACTCAGCAGGCGTGCAGGGGAGGAGCCTGGAAGGGTGAAGTACTCTGAGTCAGGCATGATGGTTGCTGTTTGAACAGCAGCTGCCTGTTTTGATTTTCATACCTCCTTTGCTTCGAGTCGGAAGGCAAAAGAACAAAAGATCAGGCTGCATTGTGGGAAAGCTCAGGATGGGCAGAAATGAGTTTGGCAGTGGTGTGTGTGTTGATATAAATGAAAGTCGAATTGGTTGGGGAGAATTTGCTGTTAAATCGAAATCTTGGGGCAAATTAACTGAAGGGGAAATTGAGTTGAGGGATTTGATGTTTGAGGCTCAGACTCATCATTCTGCCTTATTCTATGTTTGGGGCTTTGGGCAAGTCACTTTTCACCGTGGTCACATCCACACCGTTTGTTTAAAGCAATCGACTTCCTCCCTGCAAAAATCCGAGGACCTGCAGTTTGTTAAGGGTGCTAAAGATTTGTAACTCTGTGAGGGGTAAACTACAGTTCCCTTATTTCATTTGGGGGAAGTAGTACGCTTCAAATGCATGGTGACTCATCACACCCAGCAGCGGACGCTTACATGAGAGCAATAGCATTCCTGCTTCCAGCATTAGATATTCATTGGCAGACAGCCCCTCAATATGGAGTTTCATGGCTGCCAGGGGAGGCTTTTGTGGGCAGAGCAAGAGTGCACAAGGGTGGGAGAGGGCTGAGTCAACAGAAAGTGTAGCAGAAGTGGCTTGGGAACACTAACCTCCCCTGCATCTGATCAACATGTGGCCTGCATCCGCAATTTTAAAATACAAGAGACTAATGGAATGATGTTGACAGTATTATTTCCTACAGCTTTTAGATGAGACTTCTTAAAAGAGTTTGGGTACTTAACAGAAAGAGCACCATCTGCTGGTGTCTAATATTTCACAGTGTCTATAAATTAGTATGGAAGGGATTGCCGATGCCACATGGCTTCTAGTGTGGTGCTATTCATATGAAGTGTCAGCTTGCTGGAGAGAAGTCATGTTTTGCCATTTGTTTCTGGCATGGATGGGAAATCTTAATGAGGAATAGCCATATAATAACTTTTTGGCTTCCGGCTGCCCTGATTAAATAGGAGAGAAAAAAGAAAAAGGAAAAAATATTTTGCGTATTATATTGAGAAAGATTTTGTGTTCTACATGCATGCAAAAAGGGCTAGGCTGAATCACTGGCAAGCCCAGATAGTGAAAGGGAAGTCTTCTCTCTGAACCCCTGGAGAACGTCTGCTAGACAGTGTATAGACAAACACTAAAACAGATGGGGCAATGAATAGCATAGGTCAGTTTCATCAATACATATATGTTGTGTGGTGACTGAAGCTAAAGGCCAAATATTACTTTCATATAATGGTTAGCAACTGGGTGGTGGATGTTTTAACTAGGAGTGGGGGTAATTTTCATCAGGACCACAGAACACAGATGGTTTCACCATCTTCCACACATGATAGGCTTAGCTCCCATTGGTGCCAGTGGGAGTTTTCCCCATCACCACTACCCAAAGCTAAGTGCAGTTCTTGTGGGGGGGTTATTTTCATCAGGATTGTGGCTCGGGAGGTAAGGGATAAATCTCATGCCCTGCATGCCATGACCACCAATGGAAATGGCCTCTCTACACTTCTTAGTTCTGATGTCTCTTCTGAGATCAAACAGTAGATATGACCACACCATGGACTTAAATGAGCATTATTATACTGAGTGTTTTATTTTCAATTTCTTTCTTAACATTTCTCAGCATGGAATTTGCCTGTTCGCAGATACTGCAGCACACTGAGTCAACATTTTCATTAAGCAATTCACTGTTTGCCTAGTACTTCAGAGACCCTCAGTTTATATGTGATATTTTGGGTCTTTTGCCTCAAAGTACATCACTTTACACTTATGTACACTGACCAAAGCTTATTCTGGTGCCCTTTTATCCAGTTTGGAGGGGTCTGGAGAGATGGAGAGAGAGAGAGAGAGAGAGAGAGAGAGAGAGAGAGAGAGAGAGGAGGGAGAAACTCGAGACGGAAAACAGAGGGGGCGCATGTGTGTTTATGATGAGGTTTTGGAAGAAGGAAATATTCTCCTAGGAGTTGCTAAGTTGTAGGGCAAGTTTCTGTGCAGTTAGAATTTACTAAGCACCATTATTGTCTGCAGACGTCTAGTTTAACTTTCTGTTTACGGTCTGTTTCTGGAACTTAAACTGAGATTTGAGGAGTATATGAGTCAGTGCTTTTAAAGGTGAATTTCGTCAATTGCAGTTATTGTTGTAATCATCATATTTGCTAGGTATACATTATAGGGCCTGGTTGTAAGCATTACGGAAGCTCTTAGAAGCTCTCAGACATGACACCAGGTCAGTATCTGTAATGATAAAAATAAAGAAGATTGCTATGGTTTCTGCTGTAGCCACGGTTGTAATAGGCAAAGGACTGACACTGCATGGCCTGAGAAATAACTGAATATGGTCTTGTAATGTTACATTGCCAGTATTGGGCCCAATCCACCCTCTCAAGCAGGCAAGTCTTACATTTGAGACTCAGAGCAATAGTATAGCTCAGTGGTTCCCAAACTCCCCCCAGCCTACCTGCCCGCATGTACCTGCTGTAGTATTTGCATTGTGCTAAGCTAGATGCTGTATAATTTATTGTGTTTTATTGCTTTTTTATTTCTTATATTGCATTACAATTTGTATTCCATTATAAAATACAGTGTAATAAATAAAAGAAGCAATAAAATACAAATATACTTAAGTGGACCTGCCTCAAACCAGCTGAAGGAAGCTCATGGACCACAGTTTGGAAACCTGTAGCTAATTCTGCACTCAATGCCCACTTTCAGGTATGATGGCTGCATTTAGTGTTATCCATGCAGAATTATGAATGCAAATCCCAGTTTTAAGGTCCAGTAAACTGCAGCTGGAATGCCCACCATAAATACTTATCAGTGCTTGAACCATTCAGCATCAATCAGTAAGGACACATCAGGTGTTTTTTTAAGCTTGCTAGCCTGTGGTGATTAAAAAGTCAAACAAACTCAGAATTCCAAAACCTCAAAAAATAACAGCAAAAAAGCACTCCTTTAGTGCCAATAATTTAGTTACATTAGAGATGCAAAAAACCCAAAAATGGCATGAAAGAGGGAAATATAGTTTCTTAGAGTTCCTTCTAGTTATAAAGAACACCTCACAACTGATTTATTAAGGCACTGGACCAGTTGTCATAATTTTGTATGCATTTGGCTTATCTAAAATTGAGCCAAACATTCTTAGAGAAGAATTTTCTTTTTTGGTATTAAATTTCTTTTTAAAACTTTTTTTGGGGGAAGGGAAACAACTCTTGGCGAAGGCCTGTGGCTCAGTAGCAGAACCCTTGCCTTGAATATAAAAGATCCCAGGTTTAATCACTGGCATCTCCATGTGGGTCTTGCAGTCACCCCTGGCTGAAATCCTGAAGAGGGACTGCCAGGCACTGTAGACAATACTGAGCTAGATAGAACAATAGTCTGACTCAAGTGTGAGGCAAGTTCCTAGGTTCCTAAACTCCTCCTAAAGCGTTGGAGAAATGCCATCATCTCCTGCAGAATATTCAACAAAGTGCAAGCCCACCCCTCCAATTTCCCCATGAAATTTTGGGTGCACCTGTGGATCCAGTTTTAATTCTGTTTGATATTATTTTCATGTTGCTGAAAGAAGTAAAGGGCTTGCTGTGACGTTAACATATGAGAGTGCTGGAGGTGAAATAGTTAAACAGGTTACCCAATCAGGACCCAGGGGGGTAGAGTCAGAGGGACTATAAAACCAGCTCTGGGAGGGGCAAAGGGGGGAGTTTGTTGGGAGTTGGGTGGTTAGTTGGAGTGGGAGTGAATTGGGATGGAGTCTGTGGGGAGGTTGAGTTAGTGTAGCGAAATAAGCTGAGTCAGGAACAGTTAGGGGCTAGGAAGACAAGTACCGTATTTTCTGCTCTATAAGACTCACTTTTTCCCTCCTAAAAAGTAAGGGGAGATGTGTGTGCGTCTTATGGAGTGAATGCAGGCTGCGCAGCTATCCCAGAAGCCAGAACAGCTTTCACTGTGCAGCAATCCCTCTTGCTGTTCTGGCTTCTGAGATTCAGAATTATTTTTTTCTTGTTTTCCTCCTCCAAAAACTAGGTGCGTCTTATGGTCTGGTGCGTCTTATAGAGCGGAAAATACAGTAGATATCTGAGAGGTGGTTTAGTGAGTGAGAGCAGGTAGCAGAAGTTATAGGTCTGGATAGGCACTCCATGATTGTAATTGACTGATACCATTTATGAAACAACACGCTTGTTAAACTGCAATAAATAAACAAAAGTTTATGTTCCAATTTAATCCTGCCTGTACTCAGTATTGTACCAGGTAGGGCCTGGGTGGTGGCAGCGAGAAATAAAGTGGTGGCACAGGGATCAATAGACGGTGAAGCGTCTGGGGACCCTGTGTGATCGCCACACTTGCCCCCTCCATCTTCTAGCCATCCTGTCTTAGCCCAATGCTACCTTCATTCTCCAATATGAACTAATGACAGAGTTCAACCCTCAGTGAACTGAAATTTCTCATTAAAAGAGAAATTTCTGATTCAAACGATTGGAGAATTTCACCTCCCCCTGGGGAACATTTGCTAAAGTGTCTCTCCTCCAATTTCGCTGCTTTCAAATGGAGTGTTTGGGGACGCCATTTTCATTCCGCTCCAGCTGATGTTTTCAAATATGAAAGGAAATGGGAAAGACTAGACCCACACGTGAATGAAGACACCTGGAGTGATCCACTGGAGTCACTGGATTCAAAACAGCACAGAATGGAGTCCATACCCCGCTGAAGTGAATGGCAACTCCACTATAGATGTTGACACCTGTGCATTAAATGGCTTCAATTGTGAAATGCCCTGGCAGTTCTGCTACTTTTCTCCTTTCCCCAGCATTTTTGCATGTTTGCTGCCCATTGATAAGAACGATTTATTCAGGAGGTTCCAAAAGTAATTGGAAAGAAAAACCCCCAGCACATATCTAATACATGGATCGTTAATTCTGTAGCTGTGCTCCTATTTTGAAGTGAAAAACTTTTTGTCACCACTATAGTCAACATTATTGTCCTTAATTAATCATTTGTAAAAAGATCGTTGAACACCTTTCCACGGTTTAAAAAGAAGTTTTATCATTTGTCCTGCTGCATGCAGTATAGCTCATTTCCTAGTCCACCTCCTTTCATAATTTAATGCATTTTGCCTTGCTTTCTTTCCATTGATCCCCCCCTCCCTCAAACAATTAGGCAAAGACACTGATGAATGAGGGCATGTGCCTGCTTGAGGATGGAATCCCATTGTCTCCTGAATTAAAAGTGGTTATTTGACTTGAAGCAGCTTCCAGATTGGAAGTCTATAGCTGCGTGTTAACTAAACATTGGAGGGAAGAGTTAAATTGAAATCTGAGTGCTCAGGGACTCTTTAGTGAGGCATCTCTACATCAAGAAGGCTCTGAATAAGAAGTGGAGAAGCACCAAACCTCTACAGCCATTTTTGACTGTGTAGACATTCCACATAAGCAGTTGTGTCTAACAGCGCTTTTCTGAAAAATGGAAGGAGTCCTTCAGGGTTGGTAAATAATTGCTGTGTTGTGGTTTGTATGTATGTGTGTGTTTACTATATTAGGAACAGAGAAGCAGTTTTAAGGCATGGAATTGTGGCAAGGGGTGGGGAAGAAATGATAATTGTTTGCTTCACAACTGAAGGGGTTCAAATGGCCTCCTAAAACTCTCCCCATCACCACCACTCACCTAAGTCCATGGCGTAAGATGGCTTCACTGCAGCACTGTGTCCATTTGCTCTCATGGATTCTTTATTATTTATTTTATATCAACAATTTATATACCACTTAACACTGAATTTGCTAAGCGGTGCACAATAAATTTTCAAATATATATATACAGTGGGTAAAATAAATTAAAACAAATCATATAAATAGGAAACTGATTGCCAGCTTTTCAACTGGCCTCTGTCCTTTAACCAGACTTAGTGTGTGAAGTTTTTGATGGCTCAGGTATAGGGATGTACTAGTGTTAGACTCACTGATATTATTTTAGCTGCTGCTGTATTGTTATTATGCATTAATGATGTAAAGTATTGGTTTAATCTAACCCTATTATATTTCAGTTTTTATTATGTACTGTGAACTGCCCTGGGATCTTTTGAAAAGGAGCAGTCTATAAATGAATCAAATAATAGTAAGCTCCTAGATTTTGGGCAGACTTTCTCTGGAATTGCACAGCTCAATTGTTTGTAGGGATCAGGAATGAAGCCCCTTGAGTTGTGCCTCATGCCAGGGTCACTTCAGCTTCCTGGAGCTTTAAAAATCAGCCGTTGGGTGTTTTGCACAGCCCAGCTTCTTATGAGCTGTGATTAGCTCCCAGGAGTTGGATGAAAACTCAAATTTAAATCTCATTTTAAATTATAAGATGGAGATGAACTTCTCAGGAAAATGACACTCAGTTTGTGACATATCTAAGCGTTATGAGCTGGATAAATTTCTATTTTGAACAACATCTTTATGAACATTAGCAACGCCATTCCTTGTCATGTGATGATGCTAGAAAATGACCACCATAGGGTCACTCTCACAGTTCCTGTTATTGGGTGTGTTTTTATGAAATCAAATCTACAAAACAGAAAAAATGGATCATTCTTTTGAAAGGAACAATACTAAGCTGATTTACATCATTTCCCAGCAATTCTGTACATGTCTACTTGGAGGTCAGTCCCAGTGACTCACTCTCAGGTATAGGGCTGCAGCCTCAATGAACAAACCTTCTAGCAAGCCATTGACAAGATGGCTTAGGAAATACAATCCAGTCAGTCAGTCAGTACATTTGTAGTTGCCATAGTAACCAGTTCATTCCACTACTCTAGAATGAGATTGTTAGCATTTCTTAGATCACAATCTTCATCCATCTAAATGTGTGGGAAATCGCAGAAAGAATTTTTTTTTGCAAAATTAGCTCCTTGAATATTCACAATTATTTTATAAACACAGGTCAGAGATGGGGAACTCGTTCCCTTCAGATATTGCTGAATTATGACTCTCCTCACACCCGATGATGTTGGCTCAGTCTTATGGGAGTTTGGAGTTCAACAACAAGCTGAGGGCCACATCCTCTGCCTCTGTGACTTAGGCCCTGTCTGCACTATACATTTAAAGCACTATAATAGCATTTTGGAAGTGAGAGCTGCAATGAAAGTGAGTGCTGGATGGAAGTGAGAGCTGGACCATATGGAAGTGAGAGCTGGACCATAAAGAAGGCCGATTGCCGAAGAATAGATGCTTTTGAATTATGGTGCTGGAGGAGACTCTTGAGAGTCCCATGGACTACAAGAAGATCAAACCTCTCCATTCTGAAGGAAATCAGCCCTGAGTGCTCACTGGACGGACAGATCATGAAGCTGAGACTCCAATACTTTGGCCACCTCATGAGAAGAGAAGACTCCCTGGAAAAGACCCTGATGCTGGGAAAGATGGAGGGCACAAGGAGAAGGGGATGACAGAGGACGAGATGGTTGGATAGTGTTCTCGAAGCTACCAGCATGAGTTTGACCAAACTGCGGGGAGGCAGTGGAAGACAGAAGTGCCTGGCATGGTCTGGTCCATGGGGTCACGAAGAGTCGGACACGACTAAACGACTAAACAACAACAACAATAGCATTTTAATCAGTCATGGCTTCCCGCATAGAATTCTGGGGGCTATTACTATTAAGGTTGCTGAGAGAGGAGACCCCTGTTCCCCTCACAGGGTTGCAATTCTCCCTGGGAAGAAGGATTGTTAAAAGGATTGTTGAGAATAGTAGCTTTGCGAGAGGACCAAGGGCTCTTGTTTACAGTGGTATGATACTGCTTTAAATGTATTGGAACAGAAAAATAGATTGCTGGACCAGGTCAGTGGCCCATGTAGTCCAGCATCCTGTTCTCACACTGGCCAACCAGATGCCAGTGGGAATCTGGGGAGCAGAACACGACCACAAGAGCTCTCTCCCCTCCCATGTTTCCAGCAACTAGTATTCAGGTGAATTACTGCCTCCAACTGTGGAGGTGGAGCATAGCCATCATGGGTATTAGCCATCAATAGCCCTCTCCTCCACGAATTTGTCTAATCCTCTTTTAAAGCATCCAAGTTAGTGGTCATCACAGCCTCCTGCAGGAGTGAGTTCCATAGTTGAACTTTGCACTGCATAAAGAAGTACTTTCTTGTATTCTTGTTTTATTGCATATTTTGATGGTTTAACTGAGCAGATGTGGGATTTCATCCTGGGATTTCTGTTGACAAAGGGCGATTTATAAAACATATCAGTGCTAAAATCTCAAGGTCAACTGGCTTGTTTCAAATATTCATTCCATTTGTGACATACTTTTGTCGCTTAGGGAAGTGCTGGAATAAAAATGAAGGCAAATACAGAAGATAAAAATGAGTGGCTGTGTGCCCGATATTGCAAAAATGTTCATTTCTCAAAAGCTGCCAATCCATGCAGATCCTGATTAATCCAAGGCCCATACAAAAATGCATTATTTCAGCTACTGTCTTTTCACCTACGCACATACCCATTTTTCAAATTTAGCTGTTAAATATGCATTGGAATTTTCTGTTTTGGTCAGAAGACACCTGCCTAAGATGTTAAACTTATTTACCCAAGGCAAATAAGCCAAATACTCATCATGCAAAAGCCTTCACCTAATCTGACCACCACCATATCTCTTATTGACACTGATGGAATTTTGCTTTTCTTATATTATTCCTGGAAATGTGCACTAAAATGCCAGAAGAGTTTTTGGTATCAGCATGTCTGCATGTCTCCAGAGTCTATATTGTGAAGTATTATCCTTTTCTAGCTGATTTTACTGCCATCATCAGAACTGGCAGCTTATTTCTAAAGCTCATAGTTTCAGAGATTGAATTTCTCCCTTTCTTTTGTAGTTGTCTCAGTGCTCTGACTTGCTGGTGATAATCTCTTTGTGCACATACAGAGACTTATGCATAAACCTCTGTCTCTTGACATGGAAATGAGTACAGAAAAGGCCACAGACTCTTGGCTGTGAGTACAACTTCACGGTCTTCAATGGAACCAGATGAGTGGGACTCTTTCAGTCCTCGGTGACCTTATAAACAATTAACCTGTGGGTGTCTAACCAGTTTCAACACACCCTGATTGGAAAAATCCAGAGGCATGCATTTGGGAAAGGTCCTAGTACCACTATTTTAAAAATTGAAAACCCTATGCATGTCCCCTTAGAAGTAAGTCATATATATATGTGTGTGTGTGTGTGTGTGTTAGTTTTTTTAACATATCATTTTCAACAGTAATTAAACATACTTTTACATCTTATTCAAATTTTTGACTTCCATCAATCCTGTCTGAAAATTTTCCAGTCTAATCTCTCAGTATGCATTTCTTATCTTCCCTATTACATTTCAAACTCATAACCAATATCTCTATCTTTTTCTACTTTGTAACTCTTCGTATATTTCTCCTTACAAAACTTCTTGTAGTCCTACTAGCATAATTTGTCGATTACAGTTGCTCTTCAAATAATTCATATACTTCTTCCAATCTTCTGTAAATCTCTGGTCCCGCAGGTTTCGAATCCTTCCTTAGAAGTAAGTCTAACTGAGTTCAGTGTACGTTGCTCCTAAGTAAGTGGCAATTGACTTGTAGTCTCTGGAATGCTGGATAACTTTTGTTGAAAGTGGAAACCAGACGGGTGAGAGAATGGCAGCATTCTCTTGCAGGTTCTCACTTTTAATTCCTTTAAATGCCTCTGCGATGACCTAGCAAATAAAGACCTTGTTTCAGCAGGCGCTGAGAATATACACGTCCTTGGAAAGAGAGATGTACTTGGGTTTCTTTTATCTGCTGATGTTCTGCCTCTGAGTTCTTGATATTTTTATAATATTGTTCTGTTATTTATTGTTGATATGTATGTTGTGAACCACCTTGAGCAGTTCTGAATAGGAAGGCAGGGCTTAATAATAATAAGGCATCAATAAATGGATTCATGTGCCGACAAGAGCCTAATAAAGCTTACCTTGATAAACCTTACAAGAAAGAAGCTTAATTCTGGTTTCATGGCTGCAGGATCTGGAAGAAACCATCTTCACTTGCTCAGCAGGAGGGTACCACCCCAGCTAGTCTTTCATTACTATTATAAAGGAAGATGGTCTATTCTGCAATGTGCTAGAAGTGTGGCTGCTGCTTTGGCCAGTTCTTCCTCCTCCTTTTCATATTTAATGTTTTGTTGCTTACAAATGCCAAGATGTTTTCTGTATGTAGTGTGTATGCCTGCCAAATTTGAACTGGAATAAATTCTATTTTCAGGTTTTAGACTTTAGGGAATGGCCGTGCTTTTTTTCTAAAAAAAATGTTTAGAGGTGCTCTCATTTTCCTACTCATATTGAAATAATGCCCCACAATGAGGCCAAACTTAGATTTGCAAAATGCTTAGGGGTATGCATACCCCTGTGTGTGTCAGCATCGCCCTAGAGCCAGTGCGCCAACTGGACTCATGCACCTCAACCCCGACTGGGCTAGGCGAGCTGGGTAGCACCGCCAGAGACCTCCTTCTCACAGGAAACGGTCACAGTGCTGTGGACTCACAGCTCAGAGCTGAGAGCACCGGATTCACTGTCTCAATAATACAGTCGTTGCGCAGCAGAGTTTTGCAGAGTCTTGCAGAGTATAAACCACTCGGAGAGCAGCTCTGTAAAATATCTTCCTTTTATTCTATAACTACAACTATGATACAAAGCTATATACAGAGCTGAATATTCTAAGCATAAATCAATGCTACACTGAGAGTCTGCAGCTGCTCTAACAGCAATCTTATCTCTAGGATCTCTAACACTCTCACTCTCTCCGATACACTGACTGACTGACTCTCTCTCACACACAGACTGATATGTTGCTGGGCAGAATAAGTAGATAGGCAGGACACGCCTCCTCCTCTCTGGAGAGTCAGCAGAGACCATCAGGAGATGATCAGGAGATTCTTGGGTATGGGAGGGGTGAAATCTCCTCATCCTCCCCCATTTCATCCGACCATTTCAAGAATCTTTAACATAACTGCAATTTACACACACTACACATTGTGACAATACAAATGAATAAGCAGCTTCTGGAAAAATCTTCACACACATTTCTTTCTCTCAAATACAAATTGACATTTCTAATTAGGCAGATTTGAACAAACCACTTTCAGAACTCAAATACACGCTTTCCTTCAAATATCAGGTAAGGAAATAAATGCAGTGTTTTGTGCTATTACTCTCAGCACACTTCATGCCTGGTTTAAAAAACCCACCAGAGTTGCTCGTGACCACAGTCTTTGCAAACTCTTCAGAAAACCTTTTCGGTGGTACACCCTTGGTTGTTCTCTCGGATCTGCGCAAAACTCTCTGATTCTCTTGTTCTGGTGCTTCCTCCTCTTTGGGAGAATGGGGAGCTAAAGTATATGAAGCTGCTAAGTCTGAGTCAGCGTCAGACTCACCTGAGGCTTTTGGGCTCTGATAATCTGTGCCATCATCTGGAACTACATTGGCATCAGGATTATCATCACCAACAACACTTGCCTCCCTCTTAACTTTCTTTGCCCCTTTTGCACCATCATCACAAATGGGATTGCACTGAAAAACGCCAACTCTGTCCCATTGTGGATTGTCATCAATACTCCTGGTCAGCCTTATGGTTTTCGTGTCTGTGATCAGAACACGATAAGACCCTTTCTCATATCCTAGGAAAACACCATGTTCTCCACGCTTGCTCAGTTTGTCACCCTGCGAGGTGTGCACCCAAACCTCTGAACCAAAAATTTTAAAATGCTTTACACATGGCTTTCTTCCGTGAAGCATCTCATATGGGGTGCAATTTACACTAGACTGGTATCTCCTGTTATACACATGACAGAAAAATGAAAGAGCTTCAGCCCAAAAAGGATTGGGCAGCCCTGAATCATGTAACAGCGTTCTGATTCCTTGCTGCAGGGTCTGGTTTACTCTCTCACATAAACCATTCTGCCAGGATGATCTGGGCGTGGCCGTCCTATGCTCAATGCCCTGTTCAGAAAGAAAACTCTCAAACTCTTCTGAACAAAACTCTCCACCCTTGTCTGTGAAAAGACAACGTACATTCTCATTATGTACATTTCTGAGCCATTTACAAAACTGGCGAAACTTGGTAAAGGCTTCAGCCTTTTTCTGCAGCATATGGACCCAAACATATTTCGAATAGGAGTCTATCAGAACCATGAAAAACCTTGAATTGCCTCTAGAGAGCGCTAGAGGCCCCACTAAGTCTGCATGAATGACTTCATATGGTTTCTTGGCCTCTCTCCCAGACTCTGTACCTTTGGGAGCTTGCCTTGCCTTACTCTCTGCACAAGAAACACATTTCATGTGGTAGGGACATTCTTTCAACTTCATACCCTGAACCATATCAGGCATTTTTGCCACAGCCTGGAAATTCAGATGACCATAAACGCGATGGTAATAATGAATACATTGGTCATGCAACTTCTCATTCTTATCTACAGATAAATTGCAACACTCTTTCTCAGTTGCTTCTGCAGTGCCTGTACCTGAAACAAAAGGCGATTGGTACAATCCATTTACACATTTTGCATACAGAATGAGCTTGCCATCTCTAAGAATTTCACAGCGAGATTTAGCAAACACCACCTTAAACCCTTGATGATCAAGCTGGGAAACACTCAACAAATTGTCCTGAATATCAGGCGCATACAGGACATTCTTAATAGTTGCATTCAGGCTCTTTAAGAACACAGTTCCCTGAGCCATACTCGTGAGAACTGTCCCATCTGCTTGATGAATTTCTTTCTCTTGCTTCTCAAGCTGAACAAAGAGATTCTTATCTTTGGCCACGTGGTTTGAACAGCCAGAGTCGACCACAAAGAAACTCCGCCCACGTTGACTGGAACAGCGAGAGATCAAGGCCTTTGAAGTAGCAGGTGCATGGGGATTTCGTCCTCCTCCCCCTCTGCCTCGGAAGTTTCCCTTCTTCTTTGAAGACTTCTTACACTGGAAACTCAAATGGCCTTGTGCTCCACACGAAAAGCACCGCTTCAATTTCAAAGCTTTAACAGCAACAGTTTCACTTTCACTTTCCCCTGCTGAAGACTCAGGCACATTTTCAAGCATATTTTTAACAGCACAGTCCCGGCTTTCTTTAACAGCCTGTCTGCGATCCCACTCATTCAAGAGCACGCTAGACACATAATCTTCTGTTAGCCGGTCAGAAGGCATTGTGGAAATCTGGGCAGCCACTCCATCATAAGACTCATCTAGGCTATTGATCATCAGCATTGCAAACACAGCCTCTGAAATAGCCAGGTCTCGCTGAACAAGGTCCTGTCTGAGACGCTTTAATTGAGATAGATGGCTAGGCAAATCACCACCTTTCTCCAACTGCAGCCTGCACAGCTTCTTAAAGAAAATCACACTGGAACCAGCATTCTGCCTCAGATGCATATCTCTCAACTTATGCCAAACAGCTTGTGCAGTCTCTTGACCCTCTAAGTTCACCAGCAAGTGGTCTGAAACACTCAAAACAATTGTCCCTCGGGCTTTCATATCTGCAGCATGCCACTCAGCCCAATCATCATCATCCTTATCTGGAGGGTCATCTTCTATCGTGTGAAATAGCTTTTCCCTCTGTAAAAGCGCTTTCATCTTTACTTGCCAAACTGCATAGGTTTCAGGCGTGAGGAGAGGAAAGGACAGAGCCATCTGGCCAGAATGTGCACAGGCCATGTCTGCTATTACTTAGAGCAAGACACTTCCCTTGTGCAACACAGATAAAGCCTTGACTCCCTCAGCCACTCTCTCTCCCACTCAGAGCGCAATTAACAGGCAAACAGGGATGCTATCTTCTTCCTTTGGCAGTCAGCAACATACCTCCATAAATCAAGCAGCAGCAAGAGCAACAGCGGCAGCTTGAACACTCTGCTCCAAAACAGCTCTGCTTCTGGGCACCGCAAATCAGTCCAGCATGCAGCGTCCGTTCCACCGTCCGGCAATCAGCAACAGAAACCTCTGGCGACTGGGACGCCTGGGACGCCTGGGATGACTGGAACAACGCCAGGTCAGACGACTGGAACAACGACTGGGCCCATAACCGATGTCAGCATCGCCCTAGAGCCAGTGCGCCAACTGGACTCATGCACCTCAACCCCGACTGGGCTAGGCGAGCTGGGTAGCACCGCCAGAGACCTCCTTCTCACAGGAAACGGTCACAGTGCTGTGGACTCACAGCTCAGAGCTGAGAGCACCGGATTCACTGTCTCAATAATACAGTCGTTGCGCAGCAGAGTTTTGCAGAGTCTTGCAGAGTATAAACCACTCGGAGAGCAGCTCTGTAAAATATCTTCCTTTTATTCTATAACTACAACTATGATACAAAGCTATATACAGAGCTGAATATTCTAAGCATAAATCAATGCTACACTGAGAGTCTGCAGCTGCTCTAACAGCAATCTTATCTCTAGGATCTCTAACACTCTCACTCTCTCCGATACACTGACTGACTGACTCTCTCTCACACACAGACTGATATGTTGCTGGGCAGAATAAGTAGATAGGCAGGACACGCCTCCTCCTCTCTGGAGAGTCAGCAGAGACCATCAGGAGATGATCAGGAGATTCTTGGGTATGGGAGGGGTGAAATCTCCTCAGTGTGCCCCCAGAAAAAAAAGTACTGGGGAATTGTATTTGTGTGCATTGAGGGTGTTGCTGTATGCTGTTAGGCATGTTATAATGATTTAATTCACATGGAAATGAGAATGTCTAAATATGTATTGGTAAAGAGATTTAACATGGGGATCTTCCATGGGGCTATTTTAAAACCAAGAGGAGCACAAAAGTTTGCCAAAGAGTAGGGAAGTGTCTGGGAACTTTTATTAAAGTCCACATTACCTTGGGGGTTCATGTGCATAATATAAGGTTATCCCTTTGCCATTTTCTTTTCATGTTTTATTAAATATTTGAAGCACTGTGTTTGGGACGGAAGTGATTCCTATGCAATGGAAATCAGGAGATTATATCTAAAGCAATATCTATCTATAGATACTACACACACGAAATATCTGCAACTATTCCAAGAGAATGACTCCACAGTTGGAAAAGATTGTTTGATGTGGGGGTGGGAAGATCATTGTCTATATGCTTCCAGAAGTTTGATTTGAACAATGCCTTTAATGATATATTCTTCTGCTTTTTCACACATAAGATGAAAGAACTCATCTTCTTATCTCATTATAGCTAAGAATTAGAAACCAATAGTAACCAAATAGTACAATGGAACATCTGGTGTATAATGTGTGTATGTATCCCCCAAAATATTCCTGAATATGTATTGTGTTTATCTGTACCTAAAACCAATAGACAGAATCCTCTTGTTTAGCCATTGTGCTTCTGGGACAAAGACACTATTCTTAACGTAGACATATATAATGGCTTCATTTGAAGATTTCCCATAAATTATTAGAGCATCTTCCAGAAGCAATGTGAAACTAGTGGCAAGACAAAGATTGGTGTGACTTTTTTTTTAGCTGTTGTATTTTAAAAGTCTGATTTGTAACCATAGGTTAAACCATTTATCCATATCACCCAGCTCAACTCAAAGCATGTCTCCATATAGCACAGTACTGACTATCACTTGCAACAGTCCTCCAGGAATTCAGACAGAGGCTTTTCTCATCACCTGCTAATCTGAAACTTTCCTAACTGGGGAAAAGCAGGGAGTGAACCTGGAACCTTCCACTGGCTAACCATGTTCTTTACCGCTGAGCTAGCATCTCTCTAAGTCTGCTGAACTGTTTGCCCTGCATAGTATGAAACAGATGTTGCCAGGTCTCGCTAACGCCGGGCAAACTGGATTCCAGAGACTATGCTGCTGTGCAGTAACCAGCAACACTGCTGTGATGTGATGGGAGTATCACAACATCTCCACCAAACATCCCCAAGCCCATGGCTCCTTCTTCCTGACTGGGTGTTGGATTGGTGGACTGTGTTAGCATGATTGTTGCACGGCAATCGGGTCTTGCGGTCTTCCAACCCTTAGCAGTTACTGAATTCTGATGCTCCATAATGCCATCAGTGTACAGGGTGCATTTTCTTCCTTCCTTTTGACATAGGAACATAAGACACTGAGTCACACCACTAGTCCCTCTAACTCACTATTATTCTACACTGACTGGCAGTTGCTTCCCAGGGTTTCAGCAATGAGTCTTTCCAAGCTCTAACTGGCAATGGAAGGGATTGAATCTGGGACTTCTGCATCCAAAGTAGATGCTCTACTATGGTTTATATTGCAGTTACCCCATATCTGTTCAAAAACCATGAGATCATATACAGCACCTGGGTGTGCATGCAGACATTTGCATGCATGGCAGGGGAAGAGGAGAACTTGACTTAGAATATGGCAATAATTTGCTGCAGAAGACATTTGAAAGAAAATGTCATGGTGTTTTTTTGTTTTTTTTAACGCTTTATTTTGGAGGGAGGAAATAGCTTCTCTACATCCCATTCATTATGGAGTCTTGACAAGTTACAACTTCAAGTTGCACAGTCAGGAAAAGAGGAAATTAAACTTCTATAAAGATCAAAACGTGATGTAACCCTTCCAGGTTATCTGCAGCTGAGCTGATAAAGTACACCCCATTTATTTTTCTTTTTAAAAAGAAGCATGAATAACACAGCCCTAAGGTTTGCTGTGGTGGCATATCAGCCCTGAGAAGAGAATGAATGACACATACATCAGTTCAGTCTAGAATCATGGGGGTGGCAGTGCTCAGCATGATGGAGAGAACCTCGGCTGAAATGAAATTTCCATAAAGCCTTAGGCCTTATTGGATGGCTCAGAGCTCCATGCAAGGAAGGACTTCAGCATCAAGAAATATTCTATGTGCAGATCACTGCTGAGCATGTGGACCATCATGCACTGGCATTCAGAATAGGGGGAGTCCCACCTGCAGGCACCAATATAAAACACCTCTATATGTGCCAGAGTCTCTGGACAGGCAGATAGATTTGCAGCTTTACATTCTGAAGATGCAAACATCTTCCGCACTTACCATATACAGTGGTACCTTGGATTACATATGCTTCAGGTTACATACGCTTCAGGTTACAGACGCCGCTAACCCAGAAATAGTACCTTGGGTTAAGAACTTTGCTTCAGGATGAGAACAGAAATTGTGCGGCAGCAGCAGGAGGCTCCATTAGCTAAAGTGGTCTTCAGGTTAAGAACAGTTTCAGGTTAAGAACAGACCTCCAGAACGAATTAAGTACTTAACCCAAGGTACCACTGTATAGTGGTATAAATGCTGGTTTTCTATCAAATTTTCTAGCATGCTGCTATACAATGTCATGATTATTCAGCTGGTATTCTAGAACAATGTATTTAAAAACCATTCTTCCTTCTACTGCAAAAAAATCCAACATTTTGGAAAGATCCTGAATTGTTCCTCAATGTTTTCTTCCGTCTGGCATGTGTACAAGCATCATCCTGGTTTCTGTTGGGAGGAGATGGTGGTTGGTGGGCGTGGCTTGGTAAACATCTGTTTCCTGTTGCTTCCTTCTGAGTGGTGCAAGTTGTCAATTTGTAAGCTCAGTTCAGAGGAGAAATATGGAAGACAGAGACAATGGTACTGATTCAAAGCACTACCCGTGACAGCAGTCATCAGCTGCAGACAGAATTTCATCACAAGAGCCATGTTTGTCATTCTCAGCCAGGCATGTGGTTTCTCTTCTAATCTCCTATTGTTGGCATCTGTCTGTCTCGAGAGACAGTGGAGTGCAGTCAAACCAATGGAGAATCACAGCTCCTGCTGCGGCTGCAGAGACTGGTAACTCGTAACTGCTGCTTCCTGCATTGTTTTTGCTGGTTGCAATGTTTCATTTGGGTGTGAATGGAGGTCCTGGGCTGCTTGGATGACAAGACCCTCCCCATTCTGCTTTGCTGATATGGTCCAAAGGAAAGCAGAGCAATACATTTGGCACCAGCTGGGCTGCAGGAGTTGCCGGAAGGAGGAGTACAAGACTCCATCCAACGGTCTTAGGGACTCCACTCTGGATTTTTGTAGGGTTTCCTTCTTAGCCTTCCCCCTCCCCACCTCCAAAAGTGTCCCACAAGGCAGTGGGTATGCATAGTTCCTCAGGGTTTACTCCTGAAGTACTACGAATGAGTATAGCAAGACAGTGGAGCTTTAGGATTAGAGTTTTCTTTCCCCTAGACGGGCTACCTTCCCAGGTTGACAAGCTCCATCTGCCCCTCATTTCCCTTTACAGCACCTTTGGTAACCCACTTCTTGACCAGTGGACCCACCATTGGTCTTGTCCACTCATTTAAAAAAAAACAAGCAAACTTGAGTTTGTTGTCCTTGGAATCACAAAATTCTGCAAGCATTAAAAAAATAAATGTTTCTGGCAATCTTACTTGTTCATCCAAAATAAATTTGCTGCTCTATAAAAGGCAGGACAGTTCCAAATATTGGAATTTTTAAAAGCTGGTATTGAATAACCCTGCGCTGCAAGACTGCTAAGTGGTAACACTCCTTTTTTGTCCTAGTCTATCGGAAAGAAAAAAGAAAACTATGGGCATTTCAGTCTGCATCACTGAATCATTTCCCTTGGATAGTTGTTTATCCGAATACATTGGCTGGGGGCAGGGGGCGCACACTTTTTCACTCTGTCATCCTATGTACCCTACTTAGACCAGTACCCTTTAAAAACAACTATGCCCACCTGTTGGAGTATTTAGTGGATCTTCGGTGTCAGAGCTTCACCTGTATGTGATCCTGGCTTCCTCATCTTCAAAGCTCCCCCGGTAAGCCTGTGAGGCTCTTCTGATCTGACACATCTCTTGTTGTGTTTGTGATATGTGCTCTGTGCAGTCCTGAAGGATAAGTCAGGCAGCACTGTACCTGAAAACACACAAAGTGCACTTTTGAAGGTAAGCCCCCGAGGCTCTCACATCTGCTCAGTGTCAAGAACTGTACGAACTAACATCTGAGACTGTGCCGATTCAGGTCAGAAGAAGTTTTGATCACATTTGATGCTTGGGAAACTCTTTTGCCTCTACCTCGCCTGCAACTAGTTAATTTCTCTCCCAGTTTCAACAGCCACACAGGCAAAAATCAAGAAGTATTGTGTTCCCTCTCCTCCTTCCAATCTGTTGTGACATCTATCACAATGTTCTTTTTGTGTGTAAAAAAATAATAATACTTCTTTTATATACTGTGAACAAAAGGCTGATGATGCTACAAAAAATGTACCATTATTTAGATTAAAGCTTTTGTTATGGAAATTGGCACATTGCTGCATTTCAGAGTGAGAACTAATCAGGGACTATCAATAAAATGAAGGGGAGAGGAACAAGAAAGCATGCAAACAGAAAAGAAAACCCCTACACCAAAAAAAAAAAAAAGGAGACTACATTAACGAAAGACAGTCACAAAGATGTAACAAGTCTGACACTTTTACAGATCAACACACAAACTGAAGAAAAACAAGTGAAAATGTGTTTTTTTTTCCAAGGGGGGAAAAATAATGACATATGTCTTCTCTCTTCCTGGAATTCACCAACATACACTGCTGTTATTTTTGTCTTTTTCTGTACCATTGCCTCTGGCACCTGGTTATTACATGTTTTTTTAAAAAATGGATTCTAAATCTTAATAAATAAGGCTTCCAAAGGCCCCTTGCTTGTCATGAAGTGAATAGATGATTACTTTAAACTTTTCAAAAGAAATCGCTTTATGCCATTGCCTTACCTTGCTTAGGAATTCATAGGCTTGAAACTGGCTCCCATACTCCCAATGACAGTGTGTATGTGGGAAGGGGCTGTAGCTCATAGGCAGGGCATCTTCTCTGTATATGGAAGGTCCCAGGTTTAATTGCTGGCATCTCCAGCTAGGGCTGGGACTGCCCCTTGTCTGGAATCCTAGAGTGCCACTGGCGGGCTGTGCAAACAATCCTCAGCTAGATGGGCCAATGACCTGACTCAGTAGAAGGCAGCTTCCTTTGTGTAGTTGCTGCATTCTGAGAAATCTTGCAAAGAACGCTGCTTATTCTGTCCTTGGAAGGAAAATGATGCTTGGCATCTCCAGTCAAACGGGTCAGGTAGCAGCAGGGAAAGACTTCTGCCTGAGATTCTGAAAAGCAGACAATTTGGACTAAATGGACAAACACTGTTTAGTCCATTCTTGCCATTAGAAACATATGAGTTCTAATAGCAGTGCATTTGTATAGGCAATTGCTCTGGTCCATAGTCCAGCTGTGCAAGAACTTTCTTTGCTGTGACAACTAGCCATTACCTCCAGTATCAGGTAGGATACTTCCGAATGCAAGTTGCTGGAGAACACAAGTGGACGTGTGCTGTAGCTTGTGGTCTTTCCATTGGAATCTGTGGTCTTCCCATATACTTCCCATTGGCCATCATAAGAAAATACTGCGGGCCTAGATAAGCAGCAGGGGTTGTTCTATGCTCTTTCTGCAAAAATGAAAAGAGGGGGGAAAGAAAAAAATGCTAATTCTATATGACTGGTTATTTTGGTTGCAGGCTTGAAAAGCTAAACCCTGAACAATAATAATTTATTATTTATACCCCACCCATCTGGCTGGGTTTCCCCAGCCACTCCTGGCTGCTTCCAACCAAATTTTAAAAACAATACAACATCAAACATTAAAAACTTCCCTAAACAGGGCCACCTTCAGTTGTCTTTTAAAAGTAGAATAATTGCTTATTGCCTTGACATCTGCTGGGAGGGCGTTCCACAGGGCAGGCACCACTACTGAGAAGGCCCTCTGCCTGGTTCCCTGTAACCTCACTTCTTGCAGCGAGGGAACCGCCAGAAGGCCCTCTGTGCTGGACCTCAGTGTCCGGGCTGGATGATGGGGGAGGAGACTCTCCTTCAGGTATACAGGACCAAAGGCTTTAAAGGTCACCATCAACACTTTGAATTAACTGATTATTTTCACATGGCAAGGCATAGTTAATACGTGCATGGAAACCACTGGACCAATGGCAAAGCCACTGGCTCCTGGTTCAAAATTTCTGAAACGGGGTTGTTTTATGTTACTGCATCTCAACCTAGAGCTTTGTAATAAATGCATCAAAATATAAATATCTACACAATTTCTATGTATAATACCATTCATGGGGGTGTGGTTTTTCTTAGGAGAAACCAGTTTTTCTTGAGATACACCATACAGTTCTTTACACATGTTTTGCTTCTGTGTGTAAGAGATCATGCAAGAAATGGTGGCAGGTCCCATGCACTAGGGATGTGAATGTGTATGAATATGCAGTTGACACTAGTAATTTTCTGGGTATTTCCTTCATGCTTTTTCAAGACACTAGTAAGGATACATAATGTAAGAAACAACCTTGACACCTTTTTACATCACTGATAATTGTTCTTGTGTTGAAAATATGTTTTAATCTCCTGTGCAAATTAAGGGGCTCACCTAATAAGTCCTGTGAGCGGAAGCCCTGAACAATGACTTCCACTTGCGCAAAGGGAATTTCCTTCCTGTTCTCCCTCTGTGAAATGGGGTGTCAGAACAATGCCAGAAAAGAACATGGGGGTAGGAGAGGGGAAATTGTTCTGTCTGGCAAGTTGCAATGCTCTTCAGAACATGGAATGATTGGAAGAGCACAATGTTGAATTCCTCCCCAAGTGCTTTTCTTCTCTATGTGTTTTTGCTGTTCAGTTTCTTGTTATTAATTCTCTGAACAAATTGGCCTTTTCCTCCATTCTTGAAGGGATAGATTTCGATGTAAAACCAGACTCCCAGATTAGGAAACTACATTCCACCTAGCTGTCATCTGTAGGGAAGAACATGATACATGCTCCCACACAGTGCCTTAAGTGAATAAAATCTTCGTCACTGCTCATTGAGAGCATTGCATTTAAAAGTGTCATGAAGCTTTTGCAGCACAGTGAATATCCCTGTCCAGCCAAAACCAGAAACAAGCGTTATTCTCCTTTCTTTACTTCTCAGCATAGGTTGTTCTTACTTGCTATTCATTTATATTGAAACCTTCAATTGCACAGTCTAGATAACGTAGCGAAAACATCATATTCACTTGCTTCCTTTTCTTTGAAAACATGCTTTGTTCTCATTGCATATAGAAAAATGCCAGCAGGCCCAATTTCTGCACTCAACATTTTGTTCAAGCCAAGGCTGATGAATACTCCGCAAACGTTCTGTGGCGTAACTCTTTCAGTCAAATGGGAGTCAGACCGTTGAGTAATACAAGCTGTAAATTTGGACTACCATATTTAAATCCGCAGGTGAGCTACCAAGATAAGGCTGTAGTACAGGCTCAACTGTGTTTTTGCCAAAATGAGGCAATGTGTTCTAGTTATACTTTAAGATAATAATTCCACACAACTTGAAGTCAACTTCCAAACCATGGTCTCCAATTTTGTGACATGTAGTAAAATGATAAACTATGTGAGATTTTGTTTTGGATAAATCCTTCATAGACCTTTGTGTTCATAACTGAATCACAAATGGCCCACTAGAATTACCTGTGTTGAAATAATTGATGAGTTCATAACTGCATTGCCTGTTTGTTGAGTTACAGTCCGTATGCCACTCTTAAAATCACTTCTCAACATTTCTCCAGCAATTTACAGATATTTTGGCAATTTTTAAAAAATTCTTCATGGAAATTCATCAGCATATTAGTGTGGATTTTTCTTCTTCTAATTTTAGTATACATCTTAATAATGTGCATTTTTTTGCAAGCAGTCTCCCCTAACATGATGCATTTTATAAGTTATCGTCACTAATATTTTGCACTCATTTTTAATATTGTGTTTCAACAGCTTATAACCTATCCTGCAACCTTAAGCTGAAGAACTGATAAAAAATTAAAACAGTAACAAGAATTAATAATTATATATACATGTTTATGCATGCTGTCGCCTAATATGTGCATTTCCATGAACATTGGATGGTGAAAATGTGGATAAATGCAGATTTTGATGGATGGTTTTGTTTGGGCTGGAATATTGTTTTGGAAAGTACAAATTTGATAGGTTCACCTTTTAAATGCAAAGTGAATAAAATTTCTCCCCATCTCTACTCACATGTCGGTGTTTAGCATTGCAGCAGTTCAGGTTTTGGAAAGTTGAAGCCCATGCAGCCCTTCTCTGCTCTTGTAATAACTGAGAACAGCATGAGCCACTGTTGAGCAGGAAAGAGTTTTGTTTGTTCCAGATATATCACATACTAACATTCTGGGGATATGGCAGTTCAAAATAGCAATATGTTTTTTAAAGAAAAAAGGAAATTATTTCTAAAATATCTCCAGGTATCACCGTTGGTAGAGACTTTTAATCTCAGGATTGGGCAAATTACCTGCATTGCAAGGGGTTGGACTAGATGACCCTCATGACCCCTTCCAACTCTACAATTCTATGATTCTATGGTTCATTTGGGGGGGGGGGGTTACTTTCTAAAATGCTACAAAGAGCTGTTATTTGAGCCAATAGCTAGCTACATTCTAAGCCGGTTAGGGAGTGAGATTTATTAGATTTATTAGAAAGACCATAGCTGGAAAGAAACTCACTTATTGCAGATTTCTCCATAAATGAAGATAATAATATTTTAGTGAACAGGAGCAAGTTCAGTTTCTGTAGCATCAGGTTTCAGTAAGTATACAAGTAATACACACACACAGAGACAGCATAATAGGGACTTTATGTCAATCAACCTGGGAGGTCAGCTGGAATATGAACTTTGAGCATAAATAAAAATCAGACATGATTTGAATTTTGTGAAGAGGAAAGAGCTTGCTATATTTTGCTCAGGACCACAATTCTTGACCTGTGCTGAACCTGAATAGATTTCATTTATTGCTCTGTCTGGACAACTGTAAACTAGTTTTAGGTTTCTCCTAGGTCAAAGAGCCGTATATTAACAAGTCTAAGCAACCTACTGAGGCAGCTTGGGCTACTGGAAAAAATGAGGTGTATCACACACCAATATTTTCTTACTATATATTTTGGAAATTTCAGTGGTGTTCCATGATGAATAATGGAGACCAAATATAGGCATTCCCTAAAACAGTCTTGTCCAACCTGGTGCTCTCCAAGTGTTTTGGACTACAACTCTGTTTTTCCTCAAGCAGCATAGCCAATGGTCAGGGATGGTGGGAATTGGAGTTCTAAAGGGCCACAACTGAGGAAAGATGGACTAAGGAGTCCTAGATGCTTTAACCTCTCTTGCAAGGGGACATCCATGACTTTATTATAGAAGGAGTCTTTAGGCAGAATGACATGATTGAGAGTCATTGAGAAAATAGAGGATTGCGATACATGGGCATCAGTGAGTCTATATGTGACAATCCATCACAAGTAATGGTATCTAATTATATTAAGGTGTTATGGAGAGGGATGGGGGTCATAACTTAGAAGCGTTCATTCATTCTCTCCACTTTAGCATATTCTTTTTGTGAAGATTATGGCTGGAGGACAACTACCTGGCAAGTTGAAAGCCAGCTTGATGGACTTCATTCTGTTTCTTGTCCCACTCAGATGCTTTCATATTCAAGACTGTGTAAGCTAGGTTAAAATCTCAAACAACCCTTCTTTGAAGATGGGCCTTGTGAATCCATATAAACCTTGTTCTAATGAAAGGACTTTGTAACCCTACTACAATTTAAACTTGGCAGGAGTCACATAGCTTTAAGTCTAGAGAATTAGACGTTGTGCCTTCAAACCAAGCAGAACTAAGGCCCATACTATTAATAACAAAACTGTATTTGCTCTTGCTCATTTCCAAGCCTTTATTTGTGGTTTTTTTTAAAGCCCTGCAATGGAGAGCAGAGGCCAAACATCTCCTTCTATTAACTCTATTTTAACAAGGGCTATTATATACTGTAGCATTATTCTCTCTACACATGCATGTCCCAGTTTTCTCTCCAGATCTCTTTCTATGTGTGAAAACTGCCTCTTCTCACTAATTAAATTTCATTACCTCCCACTGAAGGGAAGAAACTGAGGGATGTTGGCTGACTCCTTTTTGATATAGTTAATTCCTCAAGACCAGATAATGGCACCTTGAGGGAGTTCTTATTTTCTTTCCTCCTCTGACACCCCCCCCCCCCCCACTTCTGTGCTCCATCAAATCTTTGGGGATCATTATAGGCAGTTGGGGAGACATTGGCAATGCTTTTCAACATATACTGGGTCCTGATTTTGTAACAGAAATGTGACCACGATGTATTTAAATAAAATGTGAGCATCCTCGAGGGACAGAGGAAGCTGCCTTATGCTGAGTCAGCACTAGGTCCATGTTGTCTGCACTGACTGGAAGTAGCTCTCCAGATTTTCACACAGATGCCTCTCCCAGCCCTATATTGCTGGAGCTGAAGAGGTTTGTTTGCACAATAGCTTTTGAGGGACAGGACATTGGTGTCCTTTAGTGTGACATTGCACTGTTTTATTTGGAGCAAGATAGTAGCTTGGTTACAGAACACAGGCTTTGCAGGCAAAAGGACCCAGGTTCAATTTCTTCACTACTATTTATTCTTACTATGTATATCCTGCCTTTTGTCTATCATGGCAGCATACATGGAGTCCCATGCAGGCATTGACCAGACCTAGAACCACATTATGTGCCCTCAGACCATCCAGTTCTACCATTTTATCTTTAGCATCAACAGGATGGGAAAGACTTCTGCCTGATCTGCCTGCCAGGCCTCTTCATTCAGCCCTTGGTACTCCACTTAGGACATGTCCCCGCCCTCTTGCCAGAGATCAGAGAAACATGCTTCAAAAATTACCATAGGAAAGACGAATTGGGAAGGGAGATAAATCTTATTGAGAGTGGGGCTAAAAAAGAGCTTATAATCTGTTGATCCAAAGACTTCCTCCTTGCTAGAATGCTGACCTAAGTGGACAGGGATGGCAAAACACTTCCTCCATTCCCCCACATGAATCAAGGGAAGGAAGGGAGGAAAGAAGGGGCCGGAAGGCTGAGGCTAATCCAAAGTTAGTTATTTAATTAGAGGATGGGTGAGAGCAGAATCAGGCAGATTAGATGCTGGAGGGGGCATAGTGGTTAGATTTTCCCTTCAGTGATTCCCTTGCTATGTGGAGAGGAAGAAAGGGGGAGGATGCTGAAGCAGCTGCTCCAACAGCTGTCCCTCCCTCCCTCCCTCCTTCCTTACTTCCTGGAAACAGGCAAAAAGAGTGAGGTGGCAAATAGCAAATAATATCAGCTGTGGTTTGGTTGCTGCTGGGAGGTGGTGGCATCAGAGAGTGGCTGATGGACAGCAGCACCTGAAAAGCAGATGGAAGCGGATTGAAAGAAGAGAGACACGCAGATCCCTCCCGCTGGATCAGCCCGCCACCCTCCGTTCCTACCAACTGACCTTCCATTCCACCCAACCTATCTTGTGACAAGGATCTTTGCTCCCTTTTTCTTCTCTTCTCTTTGCTTGTTCATTTGCTTCATTCAGAGATGCAGGGATCTCTCCCTGCTTCCCTCCAGTCAGTTATCTTTCCCAACCTACTTGCACTACCCCATATATCTCCCTGTCCATCACACCATGATAATCCAGCCCTTGAGCTGGAAAAAAATCCCCATCCCCTGGTGTAAACAAGACTGATCTAAATACACCAGTACTCTGATTCCTGTAAGGCAACTTCCTCTATGTTTAGATAGGAAATGATAAAGCAGCTGGCAGTTGTAGTGTGGCTGGCAAAGGTTTGGCTTTTGTGGCAGGTTGGATGAAGGAGCATGAAGAGTCCCCAAGCAAATCTTGTGTGTTTTGTTTGCTTGCTTGCTTGCTTTAGAGAACTGATGCTACTTTTCAAACTAGAATCATCTGTGTGCTGCTTACCTGATCTCTTCAACACAACATATGCATTTGGTAAACACAAATCACAGACGTGCTGGTGTTCTCTGCTCACAAGAAATTAGACCTGGTAGCATCTGCCCTTGGGTCTTCCTTCTGCTCAGGGAAATGAAGCACTGCATGCCCAACACAATATTGTAAGTTGCAATGGCAGTCTCCTATTACTCATGGAAATATTCAGCAAAGGATAAATCCTACTTAATGCATCGCATACCCATCCAGTCATAATTACATAGCTGCAGAGAGGCATTTGCATGAAAACTGGTAAGCCTTGTGTCTCTGTTCTCATTCCCCACTGCTCACCTCAAATCACTGGGACAAATTTGCTGCAGATTTAAGGAAAGGATATTGCCGTAAAGGGAGGAAGAAACAAAACAAAACAAGAAAACCAAGGGATGGCGTTTCCTGTTAATCAGAGGTAAGCCTCACCGCTCAGCCAGCCACACTTCCCATCCTTTGAAGGTTTCCTGAATCTTGATTGAGTTGCCAACGGAAGCAACAGGAGTGCAAAATTCATTTTCCAGTGCTTGATGGCACGCCTTTAGCAACAGCGTAAGGACAGAACAAAGAATGCCAAAGCAAAACAGCCTTGGATTAGAACAGTGGGAAAGGGAAAGGAAATGTCAGGTTTAATGCAATCCAAGCAGGCAAGGAAAGAATCACTCTCCTGAGTTATTCTGGATTGGCAAAAGTGGGGAATGGCAATTCCCTCATTTTAACCAATTACCATGGCTGCTTGTTGGAAAGTCTTAACACGATCCAGTCAAAATCAGGCACCTGCAGGGGTGGAACTATACATGCCAAGGAAACATGGGGATGTGAAATTCAATGTTTCCCTCATTTAGGGGCCCACCAAGTATTTATTTATTTACAGGTGGGTGTGTTTTAAAAAAATGATCTCCCAGAATAGTTTTGAGGCAGTGTACAAAAATGGAAGATCAATAAAAATACAGAACCATCTAAAAGAAACGCAGTTGAAAACAGGCAGGGATAAAATAGGTCACACATAGGAACTAAACACCAGCAAAAGTCTGGGTAACATATTAAGAGAAATTTGCCCTAAAATGCTCGTGAGAACTTAAAAGAAAATGTGGAGAATGGAATTTAAGATTGGAAAAATTAGAAGCTGGGAAAAAACCTAAATTGACAGAGTTGCCTATCCCTAGTTGTAAATTATGGAGGAAACTTCTGCCTTTTAAGTTAAGGAGATTTATTCCCTTGGACTTTCACTTCCAGAAGCTTCTTTATACAAGTTACATTTCCCTCCTCTTAGATATATAAAGATTCCAACTTTGTAATTGCAGAAAATGCTTTTTTTTTTTTTTTTAGTTAGTACTGAAATTTTAAGAATACTTTCTTCATTATATAGCTACCTGCTGGCACTTAGAAATCTTTATACATAGCCCTCCCTTTTATTTAGATGATGAATAGCCAACATCTACAGCTTTGTATATATATTATACATTTGGTATTCTTTCTTCTGGCTTTTTTTGGTAAGGGACAACATTCATCCCTCTTCCTTGTTACCTTATTTTCAAAATATTTTTTTTCATACATTTTCTGCTCCTTTTAAAGGTTTGAAATTGGGCTAGTATAATTGGTCAGATGAAGAGGTTGTATTTTTGCTGGAGGTCAGAGAATGGGGGAATGGAAATGTTGAACCATTCAAAAAGGGAGCATTTATGTTTGATGAGATATATGGTGAGAGCTATTCAATCTTTTACGATTCTGAAACATCTCACTAGGAGATGTGTAAAAAAAAGCTAAAATCATCACATCGCTGACACTGGTAGTGTGCCATCAGTATAAGAGTACAGGTTGAATCCAATAAAGTCATATTTAGAGTAGATGCAGTGAAATAAATGGACATGACTAATTGAGGTCCATTGATTTCAAAGGACAGTCTCCAGCTAATGCATCTCATTAGCACAAGGATTTCCACTTGTGTAATGGAACTCCCCCCTCCTCCCCTGTGTGCCCCTTACATCTGTTCTAGAGGTTCCCCCAAGCTTCTGGTGATTTGAGGAAAGCACAGCCTGCACACAGGAAGAGGAGAGGGGAAACTTACATTGCACAAATGAAGACAGGACGTTTTAATTAGATACCACCCACAAAGTCCACTCTGAGTAGAAGCTACTTGGACACAACTCTATTTATCTAAGTGCTTGAACAACTGCAAGTAGTGACATGCAATTGCAGATATATGCTTGCATGCGCGCGCACACACAAACATTTCACAAGGCTGATGGTGGGGTTAGTTTCACTAGAATTCCTCAGATTTTCTTAAATGAAGGAGAAACATCCTTCAGATTTTTATTTAAGCAAAATCTGGTAACAACCTACAGATGTGCAGAATATTTCCAACCAATTTTACTAATCCTGAAACCAGTGCTTATATATGTGTGTGTGTGTGTGTGTGTGTGTGCTGGTACTCACCATGAATTTGTAAGTGCAACACTTTTTAACAAAAACAAAAGAGGTGCCAGTACTGCGTACCCTGGGGAAAAACACTGCTTGAAACCCTGTTGGATCACCATTCAATTCTTCAAATATTTCATCTGATGAGGATTCCCCAAATAATGTTGATATTTGTCGTAGGCAAAATATCAGTGGCAATTCCTACCAGAGCCTATGACGGCCTGTAAAATATCATGTTGCTGTGCAAACTTGAGACTGATTAGTATGAATATTGAATCTGCACACCGTTTCCCCAAAGATAGGCGTTTTATTTTCAAGGGTCATGCTGATCCAAGTGTTTAAGGGCTCTTAAAACAGTTACTGAAGAGCAGATCTCATTGAACTCAGTGGGACTTAATTCTCACTTAGGATATCTACACATAGAATGTCAATGGTGTTTGACACTGGGCATATTATGCCCATTGATTTCCCCCTTATTTTATGCATGATTTTTGTGACTGTGGTGATAATATCTGTACATGAAATATTGTTTAATAAACAATCCTATATCCATGGAAACACTGAAAGGAGATTATCCATTGTTTTGTATGGTGTCAATAGAGTGCAATATTGCACATTTCAAATGTATTATTTGGTTAAGTGCAAACAAAACCAAGGTTTTCAACAATCTTTCTGATAATCACATCTGCCAACAAGTTAAGACTATGAGACAAGTTTCAAGAACTACAGGGCTTGGTTATTTATTGATTTATCAAATCTCTATGCCACCCTTCATCCATGGATCAAAGAGTACTGAAATTTCCTCGTATCATAAGGTTGCAGATTACATCCCCAGGAGTTATTTACTTTCACTCTATTACATAAGAATTCCTGTAGGGCTTAATTATACAAGGAAAGTCTCTCGTTGTTGTCATTGACATGGCAAAAAAATGTTTATAAGGTCATCCACAAGACATGTCAAACCAAAATGTGGCAGGGGGAGGTAGTTTCATTCCTGAGAGTTAGTGGGGAAAATATCACTTTTATTGGCAGTGCCACCTGTTTCATTTAAGAGGTTGTACAGCTGAAGGCAAAGGTTGAACTGGAACATATTGTCGAGAAATATTGGAACCTTGTCTTTGGTCGTCATTATACAATAACTCAGGAGATATTTCTTCCTAACCCACTCAGTTAGCAATTGGCTTCTGACCTGTGGTATAAAGGTTTGTATTCCTTCACAAAGCTGAACAAATGGATTTTTATCTGATCTAGTACCACTTTAAACTCATTTATTTATCTCTAAACTTCTGCCATTTCTCTGACCCCTGATGTTGTACAATTAATTTGATTATTTTGCTGGATAAAATATATTTTTCCACAGCTTCCTTCCAGAAGATATAAACAACAGAGGAGAGAAAGCAAAAATTGCTACATTTAATCATGTGTGGGGTTTTTTAAAATAATAATAATAATTAACAGTGTGGTTGGTCAGTGTTGATGTAGTGAAGTCCCTGACCACAGAGGCACAGAATATATAGAACAGGGACAAAGAATATTTGGCTCTCCAGGTCCTGTTGGACTTCAATTCCCATGATCCCTGATCTCTGATCATGTTGGCTGGGGCTGATGGGAGTTGGAGTCCAGCAGCATCTGGAGAGTCATAGGTTCCCATTGCTAGTGTAGGGAGATATGGATGGACAGATGGATGGATTTTTCTTCCATGTTCCCCACCCACAACTTCCTGAACAAAGGCCTTGGTAACCAGCCAGGGAGACTAGATGGCTGTGTGTGAAATCCAGCTCTGCCCAAGAACCAAAGGGAGTAGCCATTGTTTTTAATTTACCCCTATGATCTACCCAAGAATAGTTGGTACATATTGATGGTACATCATTATGTTCCAATTGCAGACATAGTTTCACTTTGTGTGGAAGAAGCTATTCCAGATGTCTAATACAGAAGAAGGAAGGAAGGAAGGAAGGAAGGAAGGAAGGAAGGAAGGTCAGCCCTTAGATCACCTTCCAAGTACATATCTAAGTTTGTGTGAATGTTTTGGGATTTCCCCTGAAAATTTACATGGCAATGGGATAGGATGGACTTACCAGTGAACACATAAAAGAGATATGAACTGAACTAAGGACATTCTGTATATCCCTAGGTATATGACACCAATTGGTCTTTAAATGGAAGTTTTGAAGACATAATGTGGAGAAAGAGGTTCAGTCTTACATAGTGACTTTGCACACCCACAGCTAGGGATGGAAGAGGAATTTGGTTCAGAATTGTTATAAATGCACACCTAATGAATTTGCATGTTCCAAAACTGTATGCACACCAAAGTCCAGCTGTCCTTTTTTTAATATTGTGATGCACTTCTCCAACCAAATAGTGAACAATAAAATGCATACCCTAGTGAAAATTGTGCATATTTTGTTGAAACTAACATAAAATGCATTGTAGTAGGAGAAGAGTTTTGCAAAAATATGCATATCAGGCAAAAGATATATACATAAATGTGCATTTTACGAGAGCTTTGCACAAAAATGTTGATGAATCTTTATGGGGACTTTAAAAAAAAAATGCCAAAAGCTGCTGAAAGTTGGAGAACTTCACTTCAGAGTGAAAAAATGAGAAAATAAGAGAAGCTGAAATGGACAGATTTGTGCATCCCTGCCCACAATTATTGTTTTTGTACATATAGCCTAATCATATATAACAAATATGTATGTTAATATAAAAATGTTTTTGACTTCAGCTTTCTTTTTAAAATCCTATTAAAGTTAAACTTTCTTATTAGAATTGCTTTTAATATAAACAAAGACATTTGAAATGTTGGAGACATCAAAACAAACAAACAAGTTTGGAAAAGCTGTTCGATCCTTTTGACAACCACAAAGTCACTCAGCGTTACCTCAGATGACTCAGGATTTATCATGTCAAATTTGAGGTGAAGCAACTTTGTCACTTTGATTTGATAAGAGGTGACACATTTTCCTTAAACGTCCTTAAAGAGAAAAGCTTTTGCTATGTAATTCTGACTACAGCTGGGAGCCCGTGGCCTTATCCACATGCAAAGTCTGAGTAAGCAAAAGAGAAGTGGGGTAGGGGGAAGAAACACTTTAGGGCTATTATTCATAGCCATTATTCTACGGCATGTGCTACTGAGTTCCTTCTCAGAAAGCAAATACAATGATGGGGATAAATCCTTACTTATATAATTTTTTTTAAAAAGTCAGTTGGGAGAGAGTCACAAGAAGAGCCTGCTGGATCAGGCCAATTGCCCATCATGTAGCCCAGCATCCCATTCTTACAGTGGCCAACCTGAAGCCTGTGGGGAACCTGCAAGCAGAACTCAAGCACAAGAAGAAGAAGAAGAGTTTGGATTTGATATCCCGCCTTTCACTCCCTTTAAGGAGTCTCAAAGCGGCTAACATTCTCCTTTCCCTTCTTCCCCCACAACAAACACTCTGTGAGGTGAGTGGGGCTGAGAGACTTCAAAGAAGTGTGACTGGCCCAAGGTCACCCAGCAGCTGCATGTGGAGGAGCGGAGACGCGAACCCGGTTCCCCAGATTAGGAGACTACCGCTCTTAACCACTACACCACAAGAGGCCTTTCACCTCCTGTGCCTTCCAACAACTGGTATTCAGAAGTGTTACCGCCTCCAGACCTGTGGAGACAGGGTTTAGACATCATGGCTAGCAGCCTCTGATAGCTATTTACTCAATTTTTCGAATCCTCTTTTAAAGCGGGTGGCGCTGTGGGTTAAACCACTGAGCCTAGGACTTGCTGATCAGAAGGTTGGAGGTTCAAATCCCCATGACGGGGTGAGTTCCCGTTGCTCGGTTCTTGCTCCTGCCAACCTAGCAGTTCAAAAGCACGTCAAAGTGCAAGTAGATAAATAGGTACCGCTCCGGCGGGAAGGTAAACGGTGTTTCCGTGTGCTGCTCTGGTTCGCCAGAAGCAGCTTAGTCATGCTGGCCACATGACCCGGAAGCTGTATGCCGGCTCCCTCGGCCAATAAAGCGAGATTAGCACTGCAACCCCACAGTCGGTCACGACTGGGCCTAATGGTCAGGGGTCCCTTTACCTGTACCATTAAGTTGCTGACCATTATTGCCTCCTGTGGGAGTGATTCCATAGTTGAACATTGTGCTGTGTAAGGAAGTATTTTCTTGTATCTGTCCCAAATCTTCCAACATTCAGCTTCTTTGGATGTCCATGAATTCTCTCATAATGTCCATGATGTTCTCTATCCACTTTCCCTATGCCATGCATAATAACCGTCTCCACCAAGGAGGAGACAGGGGACTCCCCTGAGAAGGAGGCTAGTTCACCAAAACAGGAGCTAGATATATGGAGAAACGTGACTCAAAAAAGTAGGAGGCCCAGGGTTCACTCTGATTGTTTAGAAATACACAATCGCTTTGAGGTCCTCTCCCCTAGCATGGAAAACGAAGAGCAGACTCCATTTGAGGATCTCTCCCTCATTACAGTCGATCAGGTATATGAAGACGAGCAGCAAAGTCAGTCCTCAGGGAATGTGCAGGCGACCTTGGAACGGACAGCTCACGGAAGAACCCCAACCAAACCTAAGAGGAGGCGTGTAGTGGTGATAGGGGATTCCCTACTGAGGGGAACAGAAGCAGTGATCTGTGGGCCTGACAAGATGTCTCGGGAAGTGTGCTGTCTCCCCGGGGCTAAGATCCAAGATGTAACTGAACGACTGCAAGGAATCATAAAACCCACTGACAAATACCCCTTCCTCTTGGTTCATGTGGGAACCAATGACACTGCAAGCAATAGCCTCCAGAAGATCAAAAGAGACTATGAAGCTCTGGGCAGGAAATTGAAGCAATTAAATGCACAAATTGTCATCTCATCTGTCCTCCCAGTTGAACGACATGGCCCAGGGAGAGAGGGAAAAATAGTGGAAGTGAACAGCTGGCTTCGCAAATGGTGTAAACAGGAACGGTTTGGATTCTAAATCACGGACTGCAGTTTCTTGAAGATGGACTTCTGGCAAGCGATGGGCTGCACCTCACAACGGTTGGGAGGAATGTTTTTGCCAAAAATCTCAGAAACCTCATCAGGAGGGCTTTAAACTGACTAATGTGGGGGAGGGAGACAGTGCTCCTGAAGGTAGGAGTCTATCAATTGATGAAGTTGATCATCCAAATGTCATAGACCAAATGGAGCAAACAGCACGCAGACCTAGTGGTGGGAGGAAAAAATCCTTAAATAAGAGACACGAGGGAATGATTAATGGACTTCAATGTCTGTACACTAATGCGCAAAGCATGGGAAATAAACAAGATGAGCTTGAGCTCTTGGTACAGCAAACTAAATATGACATAATAGGCATCACTGAAACCTGGTGAGAAAAGTCCCACGATTGGAATGTAATAATGGAGGGATACAATCTATTTCAGAGAAACAGACCAGACAAGAAAGGAGGAGGAGTGGCATTATATGTCAGGGATGTGTATACCTGTGAAGAGATCCAAGATTTAGAACCTCAAAGCCAAAGTGAGAGCATTTGGGTCAAAATTAAGGGAGAGAAGAATAACAGTGACCTCACTGTGGGAGTTTACTATAGATCCCCAAGCCAAACAGAGGACATAGATGATGCCTTCCTGGAACAGATGGCCAAGCATGCAAAAAGAAGGGAGATAGTAGTAATGGGGGACTTCAATTACCCGGATATTTGTTGGATGTCAAACTCAGCCAAGAGCATAAGGTCAAACAGATTCCTCACTGGCCTTGCAGACAACTTCATTGTCCAGAAAGTGGGAGAAGCAACAAGAGGAACAGCCATTTTAGATCTGGTCCTAACTAATGTCGATGACCTGGTTAGTGGAGTAGAAGTGGAAGGATCATTAGGCGCGAGTGATCATGCTCTTCTGAAGTTTACTATACAGCGGAAAGGAGCAGCCAAGCATACTAGGACTCAATTTCTTGACTTTAAGAAAGCCGACTTCATAAAACTTAGGGAAGTGCTGGGTGAGATCCCATGGACAGTAATACTAAAAGGAAAGGGAGTTCATGATGGCTGGGAGTTTGTTAAGAGGGAGATAGTAAAAGCACAACGTCAGGCAATACCAATGAGATGGAAACATGGAAGGTGCCTAAAGAAGCCAGGGTGGCTATCTAAAGAACTTTTAACTGAGTTAAGATTAAAAAAGGATGTGTACAAAAAATGGAAAAGGGGGGAAACCACCAAAGAGGAATTCAAACAAATAGCCAGCACGTGTAGACACAAAGTCAGAAAAGCTAAAGCACAGAATGAACTCAGGCTTGCTAGAGAGGTTAAAAGCAACAAAAAAGGCTTTTATGGGTATGTTCGTAGCAAAAGGAAGCACAAAGAAACAGTGGGGTCACTCAGAGGAGAAGATGGTGAAATGCAAACAGGGGACACAGAAAGGGCTGAACTCCTCAAGGCCTTCTTTGCCTCAGTCTTCTCCGATAAAGAAAACAATGCCCGACCTGAAGAATTTGGAGCAAATGATTCAGCACAGAGGAAACACAGCCCAGAATAACTAAGGAGATAGTACAAGAATACTTGGCTAGTTTAGATGTATTCAAGTCTCCAGGGCCAGATGAACTGCATCCAAGAGTATTAAAAGAACTGGCAGATGTGATCTCAGAACCACTGGCAGTCATCTTTGAGAATTCCTGGAGAACAGGCGAAGTCCCGGCAGACTGGAGGAGGGCAAATGTTGTCCCTATTTTCAAAAAGGGGAAAAGAGAGGACCCAAATAATTACCGCCCAGTCAGTCTGACATCAATACCAGGGAAGATTCTGGAGCAGATCATTAAGCAAACAGTCTGTGAGCACCTAGAAAGGAATGCTGTGATCACCAATAGTCAGCATGGATTTCTGAAAAATAAGTCATGTCAGACTAACCTGATCTCGTTTTTTGACAGAATTACAAGCCTGGTAGATGAAGGGAACGCAGTGGATGTAGCCTACCTTGATTTCAGCAAGGCATTTGACAAGGTGCCCCATGATATTCTTGTAAAGAAGCTGGTAAAACGCGGTCTTGACTATGCTACCACTCAGTGGATTTGTAACTGGCTGACTGACCGAACCCAAAGGGTGCTCATCAATGGTTCCTCTTCATCCTGGAGAAGAGTGACTAGTGGGGTGCCACAGGGTTCTGTCTTGGGCCCGGTCTTATTCAACATCTTTATCAACGACTTGGATGATGGACTCAAGGGCATCCTGATCAAATTTGCAGATGACACCAAACTGGGAGGGGTGGCTAACACCCCAGAGGACAGGATCACACTTCAAAACGACCTTGACAGATTAGAGAACTGGGCCAAAACAAACAAGATGAATTTTAACAGGGAGAAATGTAAAGTATTGCACTTGGGCAAAAAAAATGAGAGGCACAAATACAAGATGGGTGACACCTGGCTTGAGAGCAGTACATGTGAAAAGGATCTAGGAGTCTTGGTTGACCACAAACTTGACATGAGCCAACAGTGTGACGCGGCAGCTAAAAAAGCCAATGCAATTCTGGGCTGCATCAATAGGAGTATAGCATCTAGATCAAGGGAAGTAATAGTGCCACTGTATTCTGCCCTGGTCAGACCTCACCTGGAGTACTGTGTCCAGTTCTGGGCACCACAGTTCAAGAAGGACACTGACAAACTGGAACGTGTCCAGAGGAGGGCAACCAAAATGGTCAAAGGCCTGGAAACGATGCCTTATGAGGAACGGCTAAGGGAGCTGGGCATGTTTAGCCTGGAGAAGAGGAGGTTAAGGGGTGATATGATAGCCATGTTCAAATATATAAAAGGATGTCACATAGAGGAGGGAGAAAGGTTGTTTTCTGCTGCTCCAGAGAAGCGGACACGGAGCAATGGATCCAAACTACAAGAAAGAAGATTCCACCTAAACATTAGGAAGAACTTCCTGACAGTAAGAGCTGTTCGACAGTGGAATTTGCTGCCAAGGAGTGTGGTGGAGTCTCCTTCTTTGGAGGTCTTTAAGCAGAGGCTTGACAACCATATGTCAGGAGTGCTCTGATGGTGTTTCCTGCTTGGCAGGGGGTTGGACTCCATGGCCCTTGTGGTCTCTTCCAACTCTATGATTCTATGATTCTATGAACTTTCATGTCCACCTCTTCCTCACCTTTTCTATAAACTAAAAAGTCCCAAATGCCGCTACCGTTATTCACGAGGGAGTCGCGACATCCCCTGGATCATTTTGGCTGTCCTGTTCTGAACCTTTTCCAACTCTACAATATCCCTTTTAATGTGAGACAACCAGAACTGTATACAGCATTCTAAATACAGTTGCACCATAGATTTGTACAATGGCACTATGATGTCAGCAGTTTATTTTCCCGTTCCTTTCCTAACGATCCTAACATGCAAATTGTGTTTTTCACAACCGATGCACACTGGGTTGACATAGTCACTGAGCTATCTACTATGACCCCAAGGTCTCATTCCTGGTGAGTCACCAGTTCAGACCCCATGAACATATATGTGAAATTAAGATTTTTAGTGCCAACATGCACCACTTTACACTTGCTTATGTTGAATTCCATTTGCCATTTTACTACCCATTCACTCAGTTTGGGAGGGGTCCATCTGTGGTCTCTTAGAAATTATGGTGAGCTATGACCAAGTTTTTCATATACTTTCCCGCAATTTGAGAGCCTCTTGCTTGCATATGTAATAATGTTTTAGATATTATTTTCAAGGACAATTCTATAAAGGATAAAACATAGCATTTCCTATAAAGACCCAGAATCATTCCAGGCCATGGAATGAATAACACAGTAAAATGCTGTCCTAGCATGGCTAGAGAATAGAGAATAACTAGTAAAAAAAATAATGTATGGCTTCTCCTGCAACATCAATATGAGTGTTTAACAAAAGAGCCTATAAAATGGGTGTTGAAGTGCTCTATAAAACATGCTGTACTAAAGCAATAATAGTTACAGTAAGATAAAATGGTGCAATGACCAAGGTGAAGATTTATACCAATTTTTCCACAGTACAACTGGATTCTTGGTCTCCCAAGTTAGAGACATCTGCCTCTGCCAATACATTATTTTGAAAGAATTCACCTTTCAGAGTTTCTACTTTTTGACATCTGATTGCTTTTAGTGTGGAACATACTACTTTGAGAGTTGAGAAACCAGAGGACAGAAACTGGGCCAGAGCAACTTTTTCCAACCTCATGCCTTCCAGATATTTTTGACTGGAACTCCCATCAGTCCCAGCTAGTGCAGCTATGCTGTGCCTGGGCTGATGGGTGTTGCCGTCAAAAGCAACTGGAGATCATCAGATTGGGGAAGGCAGGACCAGAGCATCATTTTTAGTATTGACCTGGTGAATACATTGGGCTGCATCCAGGTTTAGTCATGCTTAGAATAAACTCATTGAAATCAATGTGATTTAAGTTAGGCACGGCTATGTTTGGATCTCACCCATTCCTTGCTACAGTGAACATCATGATCTCAATATTGTTCATGAACATCAAGAGCTCATTAGCAACATTCATTGTTGCTTTTTAAATGCATATTATACTTTGCTAAAGAGCTATTATTGGCTACAGGCTTACTGGGCACTTTATTATACTTTATTCTCAAATGCATTTTACATGCTTTGTCTTTTAAAATAGCATTGGAAGCATGCTCTATTTTAAAACATAGGAATCAAAGGGTGTTATTCAACTTAGTTTAGCCCAGAGCAGACCTGTTATTTTCACTTATATATGCATGTTTGTGTACACTCTGCCCCAATATGTGCATTTTTGTACCCATTGTGTGGCTGGAGAACTCCATTGCAAAATCTGGAGAAGTGCGAATTTTGAAGGATGGTTGTGTTCCAGTTCACATATTTTGGGAAGTGAAAATCAAATGCACATCCCCCGGCCATCACACCACCCCTATGTCCCACCTGTAAGTCCATCCCATTTTATCTGTATCTCCACCAACAGAAGGATTCCACCTATGACATCTTATGTTGGTGTATCTGATGTATTCCACCAGCATATCTCTCCAGTAGAATATTATATCTGGCATCCCACCAGTAAAGCACAGCATCTACTGAATTCTGTTGTCCCTACCGCTACCAGCAGCTTATGTCTACAACAGGACTTTGGCCTTTAATCAGAACTTTTTCGACTGTCTACACACTAGAGCCCATTTGTATAATGCCTCAGGCATAATATATATCCTGAACCAAGAAATATACTTTCAATCTATATCTTCCTATTAGTCAAGACCAGGTACATTTCATGCTTCCGTTAGAACACAATGGGAAATGTCCATTCTCAAGAGTGAAGAAAATAAAGCCGTAAATCATAGCGCTAACTACCAATACAGGAAGGGGGGGTGCAAACCCAGCAGAAAATACTGATTTAGCAATAAAAGATGGAAGCATATATAAAAAATTATTTATATCCTATAATTGTTTTAGAATTAAATTGCAGAGACAGATCTTATGACTATTAGGCTATATTGGAAAATTGGATAAAGCATAAATGCAGGGGATAATGAATGCAGGTGCATAGAGAGGCAAATGGCTTATAACATTCAGGTAGCAGTAAAAACCATAATCTTACATTTACACCCTGCTGTGAAATTTTAACATGTTCTATGCAAAATGGCTTTCAGAGTCTTGCAGAGTGATGTCACTATAGATTCTCTTACTGGAGATACACAAGTTTAGCTTCTCCTTCCAAGTTTTGTTTTTTGTTTTCCCAGGGAGCATGCTGGACCAATTTATCCACAGTAGAGCACGATCCACCTCAGTGAATAGGTGTTGTTCATGCTCATTGCTAGAGTTTGGGGTAAAAAGTTACCTTTTTAGATCTCTTTTTCTGCTAGACCCCAAAACAAATGTTGTAGATGTCTGTTTCTTGCAGATTAAGGTAGGTAGCCGTGTTGGTTTGACACAGTTGAAATAAATTTAAAAAATTTAAAAAAATGTCCAATAGCACCTTAGAGACCAACTAAGTTTGTTCTGGGTATAAGCTTTCGTGTGCATGCGCACTTCTTCAGATACCTTCAGTGGGGATTATTCGCAGGTAAATGGGGTTAGGGGCTGCCACTGGAAACCCCTTGTATGTATTATTCAGATGTAAAGCACACTCAAGATGCGCTTTTAGCCCCACACTCATTACCAGGTCTTCTTTTCACAACAATGACACCACTGGGTGAGCTTCTCCTCATGTGCAGGGGTTCTCTTTACACCCACACAATTGGGGCTCCCAGTCATATGGAGCCCCTACACATGCAGTGTGGAGCTGGCAGATTGGCTTTTTGATATAGGTCACTGCAGACATGGTTTTGTTTTCAAGACTTGGCATCATGGACAGGGCTAAAGGCATGGCCCTGCTCCAGACTGCATCCTTTAAACAAGAGCCACATGGCGGCTACATGCTACATGCTACATGCTTTTTTAAAGCCATAGTTACAAACAGACAATATGTCAACTGACAGATTTTGCCTTGTCTAAGCTTTACAACTCAACACCTGTTCCTTATTCTAAAGATGTTGCTGTAAGAGATTAGAGCAACCATGCACCACTGAATTGGAACACAGCACTGGATAAATGACAGGTATTAGATAAGAAAGCTAAGAAACAGCCCAGGAAGACTGCACCTTGAACCACGGTTTACATAGACTCAAGGTTGGTCAAGGGAATGAATTAGACTTGATGGGAAAATGCTGCAATGAGTGGCAAGGATCGAATGTAACTAAATCTTTATTTAAGCTGCAATTCTTATTAGGGAGTAAGCTAAAAGAGACTTGCTTCTGAGTAAACAGGCACTGGATTGCACTGCTGAGATGTATTTCTACTAATAGAAAAACCTGCAATTTTGCCCTCTTCCTGGAGGGAGACTTCCATAAGAGGACGGGAGGGAACCAATTTCCACTGATCTCCCCTCCCTCTTTCAGTGAGGATTTGGCAATACTTGCATAAAACCTTTCAAACTCTGGGTTGTTCTTTGTTGAAACAATAGTTCCCAGTAGGGATTTTGTTATCTTGGACAGTCCTGGTCTAGCATGAAAACAGGTCCTTAAATATTCTATTTAGCTTGTCCCAATGAGGTAGTGGTGATAATCAGAAAGGGACCAGGATCAGATAAAATAAAATAAACCTTTCCAATGTATTTGGATCAAAGCACAGAGATGATGAAAATATACATACTTGGCAATAACTGAAATATAAGCATAGAAAGTAAGGGACACGGGTGGCACTGTGGGTTAAACCACTGAGCCTTGGACTTGCTGATCAGAAGGTCGGTGGTTTGAATCCCCGCGACGGGGTGAGCTCCCGTTGCTCGATCCCTGCTCCTGCCAACCTAGCAGTTCGAAAGCACGTCAAAGTGCAAGTAGATAAATAGGTACCGCTCCGGCAGGAAGGTAAACGGCGTTTCCATGCGCTGCTCTGGTTCACCAGAAGCAGCTTAGTCATGCTGGCCACATGACCTGGAAGCTGTACGCCGGCTCCCTTGGCCAGTAAAGCGAGATGAGCGCCGCAACCCCAGAGTCGGCCATGACTGGACCTAATGGTCAGGGGTCCCTTTACCTTTACTAAGCATAGAAAGTACATGTGAAATTAATACAAGGGAGTAATTGAAAAACAATATTAGACCGGCAAATAAAAATAGCTACCAATAGCTATCAATAAAGCATGCTTGATTACTAAGCCGTAAAATACATCCTCATAAAGCTTCCACCAGTCAAAACTGGTTAAAAGCTTAAGATTTTCTAGCAGTTTAACCTAAAGATTGAGAAGGAATTCTAGCTACCAATCCAAGCAAGGATTTGAGAAACTGACTTCTCTGCTCCCTTCTGCATGTCATATACTTCTTTTGGATTCTAGCTTCAAAATTTTCTGAGATTACAGATAGGGATATAAGCAGTTGAGAAACAAAGATCATTATGAGAATAAATGTTCATTCACATCCAAACCAAGCTAGCTGGTATATTGAAAATGGAACCATGAAACATACAAGTTACTTTGAACTACCTAAACCTATTAGTCAAAAATAGCTTTAAGCAAATATTTTCCAATGGAGAAGCTGCATTTTGGAAGCCAGTACCATCCATGTATATGATCCTGAACATTTTGTACAGCTAGCTCTTTAATCTCAGTTTACTTTGCTTCTTTGTGGAACAAAGGTTGGCATCTTTTAACTCTTCTAGGGTTAACTTGGACTTTATTAATTTGTCCCAATCTGGATCACACACACATGAGTGTGGTTCATTTTATAAATACGGGAATGTGGCTATGCATTACCTGCTGATTGGCCTTCTCTAGTGAGATGTTGAAGAAAAGGAAACAGAACAATTGGGTTTGTAGCTGTTACGATATGAGAGCAACGCAGCTGCAAACTGGCAGCTTGGTGAAAACATCACATGATGTGACTAGCTGTGGGAAAGAATCTTCCCGGAAGTTCACAGGCTTCAAAAGTCTGTGCTCTGTGTGTAATATGAGACCTTCCTGTTGCATTGTGAAGGAAGTCTTTGTCACTTGCTTGCTGAACACTGAACTGTTCGGACATGCTTTTTGTAGAGTTACATCAGTCAGAAATAAACGAGATGTAAATAGACTTTCTGACTATCTCCTTTCCCTGCTAGGGAAGCAAGGAGGGAGGGGGTGTGCATTTTCCACGCTGGGAAATGTCGCCTATCGAGATCTTCCTGGTCTGCGGGGATGCCAGCCAGGGCAGATCACCGGTAAACAAGCTCCGGGAACCTGCGAGGGGGGCCAGCCTCTCCCGAGGGGGCTTGTTTTCCAACAGTAGCACCTCCAAGCAACAGGTAGCACTATATTGTTTTCTGACTCTGTGCCTTGCTTTGTTCTTAAAATGATCTGGAAGTTCAGCCATGTATGTATACTTCAGGGGTGACTCTGTAGTTCAGTAAGGTTTACTTCAATATTAGAATTTGGCACGTAGAAATCTCTAAACACTGGGAGGGGAAGGAAAGGAGCAAGAGAGAGAGAGAGAAGCATATAATCAGGCAGCTACAAGAAAAATAAGAAAACATTAGTCATTTTTTTTGCAGAGCAAAATGCCACCACTCTCTTCAGATGCTCTGCTCTGCTTCAGATTGCTTTGTTCTGAAGCTAGAGAAAGGGGCACAGCTGAATGGCAAGCACATTGAAGAAATGACACGCTTATAGAAAATAAGGATGTTAAAGCAGTAATACAGAGACATAAGGGCAATTGGGTGTTAAAACAAAAATTTAGAACAGCAGTGCTTTTCTAGAATTGCAGAATTCTGTTAAAAAGATCTTTTGATAGATAGACTAGATAAAATAGAGTGGCTGTTAGGTTTCAATGAGGGCTTGAAGAGGCTATTACAGAAAGTTGTGAGCTTGGAATAGCCATCCTGGCTTTGTGCTAAGTTTATATTGTTGTTTTTAAGTAATACTTCTGACATTTCTTGGTGTGAAGCAACTTCATTAAATCCCAGTGTGAAACAGAAATGAAACATTTAGAAATGGCCTTCTGATGTTCATAACAGTAGACATATGAAACAATCAGCTGCATATACACATTATGCTTCATTGCCTTTCCCTGGTTGCTCTGACACATTTCCCCTTTGAAAAAAGAGGAAAAGTTTATAATTGCTATCTGTGGGCTTAAATCAATAATATAATCCTATTTTTGTATTGTTGTTGTCTATTTTCCTTATCATCACCCAGAGGACCATATCTATATTTCCAGCATCTCTACCATAATGGTGCTGCATCTGACATTCCACCCCCATCTTCCAGCCCAGACACTGAGGTCCAGCACCAAGGGCCTTCTGGCAGTTCCCTCAGAGCAAGAAGTGAAGCTACAGGGAATCAGGCAGAAGGCCTTCTTGATAGTGGTGCCCACCTTGGGGAACACCCTCCTATCAGATGTCAAGGAGATGAGTAACTATATAATCTTTAGAAGACATCTGAAGGCAGCCTTGTATTGTTGTTGTTTAGTTGTTTAGTCGTATCCGACTTTGTGACCCCATGGACCAGAGCACACCAGGCACTTCTGTCTTCCACTGCCTCCCGCAGTTGGTCAAACTCATGTTGGTAGCTTCAAGAACACTGTCCGATCATCTTGTCCTCTGCCGTCCCCTTCTCCTTGTGCCCTCAATCTTTCCCAACATCAGGGTCTTTTCCGAGGAGTCTTACCTTGTATATGGAAGCTGTTTAATGTGTAATGTTTTATTATGTTTTTATATATGTTGGAAGCCACCCAGAATGGCTGGGGTAACCCAGTCAGATGGGTGGGGTACAATTGTTGTTGTTGTTGTTTTTAATTGATAACTGAGCTTCTGCTAAAACTTAGAGCTCTGCAACCATTGCAACTAAAGTATATAAGATTTCACCTTCAATGTATGAACTAATGACACAGGTGGTACCTCCTCTTTTGTCACCTGAGGTGAAATGGGAAGGTGCTGCCGCCCTGCCACCAACAGCTAGGTTGTGAGGCAGCACATGTGAAGCAGCAGTGGCAGACCTGAGGTCGTTTGACATTTCAGTGAGATCTTGAGATGTCAGTGAGATCTCACCAGAAGCTATTGCTGCCGCCACCACTTTTCTGCCAGCAACTGGGTGCCTGTGGGACGTTAACACATGGCATTCCACCTGCCCTCATTGGGCAGGCTGGCCCTGACTAACTACATCAAAATCCCAACCTCTCTCACCAAGCGACGCTGACACAAAACCCCACACATACACTAAGTAGAATAGAAGCATTGCCACCCGACCCGACTCACCGTGCCCCCTCCACCTCTTCCCCCTTTTCTTCCTAATGTAACACTAATGTCTCAACAAATGAAACTTATCTGTAGAAAATGTAACATGAAAAAAGAGACATTGCACATACTTTTGTAAACCAAGAAATCTTTAATAAAAATGGTTTTTTTTAAAAAAAAAAAGAGCACCGTGTTTGCATGCCGTTTTATGATGTGAGAAATCAGATCCTTGTGAATTCTGATCCTAACCTGACCCACAAGTGCAAGACTAATGGGGACAAGTAGCCATAGCAAAGAAAGCTGCTTTAGAGAGACTTTCGGGTTGGCGCCTCCGGCAATGGCGGAGCTCCTCCGTTCGGGAGGCACTTGCTCCGTGAAAAACAGGGTCTGACCGCCACGGCGAAGGTGGAGACCCATTGAAATCACAAGCGGGAGAAGCTTGTGAACCTGGGATTCTGCTGGCACCTTTTGCGCCTCCCCTACTCGCGGGGAAACCCTGTTTTGGGGATCCGGAGCGACGTGGGGTGAGTGGCGCGGTGCTTTGAATCGACTGCTTTTTTCACGGAGTGAAGCCGCACTGCTGTTGCCGGAGAGCGCTGACTTTTTCCTGTGGACAATTGGATTTTAAACAACTACTCGTGAGTAAATCGAAAAATTGGATTTTTAAATACTTTAATTTGGCACTGAAGCGGGAGGTCATAAACAGGAAGTCTGCCTCCCGTTTTTGTAAATAGACTGAAGCAAAGACGTTACAAGTTAAAGTCTTTGAAAGCTTTTGGCAAAGGATTACATTTCCATCGGTTTAAAATACAAAACCCCCCTTGGAAGCAGGAGAAGAGGGAGAAATTTTGGATCTAGTGAGCCTGCAGGAGAGAGTGAAAAATCAAATTACCACTGCTCTGAACCTGGGAATGGGCTGCCAGATGACGTTTGGAGAGAGTGCATTTGACAGAACGGATTTGACAGCTAGCTAAATAAGAGTAAGATACTGTTTCCATTGTCCTCTTCTGCGTTTAAAAAAGAGGAAAAGTAACTGAAAATTTATCTTTAATGCTTGAGTTGTGCTTGAAAGAACTGATACAAGTGGAGACTGTTTCCCTCTAGAGGGAGCTTTTGAAACTGTTACAGGATTGTAACTGGGGGATTTCCAGCTGCAGATAAGGATTCTGAGAACCAGAGAGAGACCTTGGACCATTTAAAAATGTTGACAGGAGAGGCCATTGTGACTGTTTTATGTAAGATAAGCTGTTCGCTGGGACAGCTTCACAAGAAGATGGATGACATGACTTTTAAAGTTGATAATTTGGAACAGAAAGTGACTAATTTGAGTCAAAAAGTGAACATCAACACAGAAATAATTCAGGACTTGGTACAGGAATCCATTTTGGCAGGACAAATGGTGGAGGAGAAGGAGGAGAAGGAGAATGCTGCTGTTGTTGAACATAAAGTTGAACATAAAGTAATACAAGTGAGATCCGTGGCTTTACAGAAGCAAATTGAGGACTATAAGTTGAGGCCTTTTATGATTGAATCTAGGAAAAGTCAGACTCTGAGGAATGGATCCTGGCTTGGACGAAAGAAGGAAAGTTGGAAAGATCCCTCTATGCAGGGATTAACTGACTTTTGGGACATGGTCTCGGGCCTGGAGGAGATTGAAGTTTTGGGGGCCTTTGGACTTGGAGGAATCTTGAAATATGCCCTGAAATACTTTATGGACTGTAGCTTTAACTATGGAAATTTGGCTGATCTGTTCAGAAGGAAGAAAAGGATTGACAGGTTGGAGTTTCCCCGAGATTTGCTCTTTAGCATTAAAGAAAATGAAGAAGACCTGCAGAAGGGACTTGGAAAAGAGTTAAGAGCCTCGGACATAAGATCACCAGGTTCATGGACTTTATGGAGTTGACGGAAAGGACTGGCAGAATCCGAAACCAGGGAGAGGAGATAGTGGAAGAAGATTGGATAATTTAAAGTTTATATATAGACTTATGGTAAAACTAATGAGTGATAGAAAAATGGTGGAATGATTTTTTATGGGCTTAGCAGAAATGTTATAAGGACTTAAGTATATATAAGTATTTTAGTTTTAATGTAAAATAAGGTTAAAAAATACGTTATTTACAATATGATAGAAAATGGAGAAAGATGGAAAGGATTTGCTGAAACAATTAAAAGAAGTGGAATACAAAAAGGGAGGTGAGAGGAGGTCGAGGAAACAAGGGAATGAAAGATAGAGTACGGAAAAGAGATGATGTATGTTTTTAAATTGTTTTTGTTTTGTTTCATTTAGGGTTAAGGTTAGGGAGTGGGGTTTGTTTAGTTTAGATTAATGTGTTTAGCTTTGAGTTTAGGTTGTGTTTTGCATTGTTTATATATTGTATTGTATTGCATTTTTTCTTTTTGCTTTCCTTCTTTGTCTTTTTTTCTGTTTTTTTTCTCTCTTCTTTTTTCTCTTTTTGTAATCTATAAAAGTAATAAACATTATTTAAAAAAAAGAAGAAAGCTGCTTTAGAATCCATATGTTTCTAGGAAGCTGCCTTATAACAGGTCGGAGTATTGGTCTGTTTACCCCATATTGTCTACTCTAACAGAACCTTTCCAGCATCTCAGGCAGAGATCTTTCCCATCACCTCTTGCTCCCTGCCCATTTTAACTGGAGATGCTAAGTATTGCACATTTTTCTTCCAACAGTAGAAGAATAAGTGCTCTTTGCAATATCTATCAGAATCCAGCAATTGTAGATAGGAAGCTGCCTTCTATCAGGTCAGGCCGTTGGCCCATCTAGCTCAGTGTTGACTACATTGACTGCCAGTGGTTCTCAGGGGTTTGAGACAGGGTTCCCCCCTAGCCCTACCTGGTAGGGATTGAACCTGTGACCTTCTACACAATTGCCAGGAAGGAGATGGGGAAGGGTGGCCCATCGTCCTCTAGCTTCTAAGCAGGACTAATATTGGCTTCCAATTGTTTATTAAGGTTGTAACACTACAGGGGGTAGCCAGAGCCTCTAAAGTAGCAGTAACTCCAGCATTCAACAAGCCTTCAAGTTTCCTCTTCCCACACTACATTATAGCATGCAGATATGTATTTTCCTACATTTTAATGAGAAATTGTTTAATTTTCACTTCTCAAATTAATGCTACACAATGTGTCGGTGGAGCATGTGTAAGTCCTTGCCACCCTCACCCCATTCTGCCCCTTTTGGTGATGTCTTTATGATGCTTGGGGGCTACTTCTGGGTTTCACATGTGAACAATTACATGTTATTTGGACACACCTAAATTGGCTGTTGCCTGTAAAGCAGTGCAGAGCTGTGGACCAGAGTGTCTTCCTCAGCCAAGCCTGTAGTCATGGTGACTGAGGTGGAAGAAGTTCCTGCAGAAAGGAGCAGAGGGTCTTTGAATGGAGCTGAGAAGGGCCAGATCATTCATACACAGCACCTTTTAGCTTTCATTCCCATTCTTAGTGCATTTAATTCACAAATTTGGCCTAGATGTGCCCGTTGTTGTTCATTACATTTCTGTGTACACACACAGTTACATAATTGAGTGCTACTATTAACATGATGCGACAGCACTAAATGTCTTCTTATGTTTATATTGGTTTGTTTTTTTAAAAAATTGTGTTTAATCTGCATTAGGAACTCCTGTCAGGGTGAGTGCATTTCTCTAGGCTTGGTGCAGCAATTAAATGGGCATTTAGCATCTCCACCGAGAAAGAGGTTGGGCAGAAGACAACTGCTAATCCCAGGAGAATGTTGGACTAATGAAGAGCATGACTAACAAGCCTCAGGTGTATCTGCTGTGAGCCAGGGCACTTGGCTTCAAAGGCAGAGACAGCAAATATGGCATTAGTACGCTTCAGAGCACCCTTCTGCGGTAGCTTCCGTACATGGATTAACAAATTAAGCAACTGTAATAATTAAGATCAGAAAAAAGAGTAAAAAGTTATTGATGCATTTTGTGGGTTGGAAAGAAGTAGAGTACCTTAGCCCCAAATGCCTGCAGTTTTGTGTGCGCATATCCAGAAATATGCTAAGCGTTGGACAACATTTAAATCAGGATTTTATTAATAATAATGAAGTTTGGGAATGGCTACATAGACCAAACTATTACCATGATTTCCCTACAATTCTGCCCTAATGAGTGAATGCATTCACATAACTAGTAATCATGAATATTTATTTACTAACACAATTTCCCTAGTATTGTGATGGTGTTTGTTGTTGTTGTTGTTGTTGTTTAATGTTACCTGTCTTCTATTGATTTGATACATTTTTCAGATAGCCTGTATTCAGTTGCTTTTATATAGAACAATCACAGGGTTTGGTTTGGCAGTAGCCTAAATGATTTATTTTGAACTGCTGGAGATTTCATAATAATTGAAGTGTTTCAGCACCACATTCAGCCAGAAGGCCAGAGTACCCTAAGCAGCTGTTATAAGACCTTTTAATTCCATTAGCCATCCATTCTTAGACAAATTTCCGTATTCCATTTTAATGTATTGTCCTCTCTAGAAACATGTGGAGGGGAGAAAATGTTGAAACAATTCTCCTCTATATTTTCCTCCTATAACTTGCTCAAAACAGCCACCCTTGCAGGATGGTTTATTGCCCACAAACAATTAGTGTGTGCAATATCCCCTCGGGTAGAAATGGAAGAGGGAAACCAAAAATGCCTGCAGCAACATGATGTTGTTGGACTCAGCCCCAGCTAGCAAGGCCAATGGTCAAGAATGATGGGAGCTGTAGACCACCAAATGTGGAGAGCCACCAAACACTTATTATTCACAAACATCCAAGAATATCTGCATTCAGCTGCAGAGACTGTGCTAGTGAATAGCGAAATCTGGGACTCAAGTTCACCCTTCTGCCACTGACAACCATCCAGCTCCAAGGTAGTGGTGAAGCTTGAATTAACTACAATTTAGGATACCTACCGTACACATAATAATTAACAGCAATTAATAACCACAGTCTTCAAGCATCTTGGAACTTTAGTAAACATGGAAAGCCCTTATCACAAGCTGAAAGGCCTTTTTGACTGCTAATTGAATCATGATTAATATCTGTTCATGAATCATTTCCTCTCCCTGTGTCTTCTTCAACCCAGTAAGTCACTCTGAGAAGTAGCTTTTTAAAAAACCCAAGTTTAATGCTTACTGGCAAAAAGTACTTTGCCTGCTGTCACTAACTGAGTTTTGCACCAGTCATTTGATTGTGTTCCTGTCTCAACTTAATTGTAGCAAATTTTCAGATCAAATGTGAAAAGGGCTTTTTCTGTGTACCTCGGTAAGTGAATAAAAGGCAGTCCGTCATATTCCTGACAGACCTGAAATATGCATGGAGATGCGCTCAAAAAATTGGACGCCAGAAACGTGAATGCCAAATGATTAGCTGAGAATGGATTAGATGCAGTGACAGTTTAGAAAACGCACGGCGGAAGGAGAAGTACCTGAAGCACCATTCAATATGATCCATGTTCATTATGGGATGGTTTGTGTCACAAAATGGCAGAAGATGCTAATGTGGGTCAGCAAGCCAGCTGAAAAGAATCTGAAATCCGTAAAGAAAAGAGATTACGTAGGTAGAAAATGAACTTTGGAAAACAGGAAGCAAAGGCCTGAAAAGCAATAGACTAAAAGCCAACAGAATGAGGAAGACCTGAAGATTTATGATTTAATAGCAAGTGTTAATGCTTGCGAAGCAACTTTCTGTGCAAAATCCCATCAAGGGTAAAAACCGAACAAGAATAATTGATAAAATATCCCCGCAGAAACAAATGGGAGAGCCCAACAGCATTAGCGTTCTCATCTATATTGGTAATCCTCAGGATCATGAAGACAAGAGGTGGTCTCTGCAAATACTTGAATAGTGAAAAGGAAGACTTTCAGGATTACTTTGTTCACTGCGACTTGAACAAGTGCATGTTATGATACCCTTTGTGATTTCATCAATGGACTTGAGTACCCAGTTGCAGCACCCCTTCCCCAGGGAGCAGGAGCCCTCTCACCAGTGCCACTAATGATCACACTGGAACAGGAGCCCTCTGGAAGGTAGTAGCAGACAGGCTGTTCCCTCTCGCCTCTTCACACGGCCAATCCACCAAGACAAAGAACACCAGAGCAGGACTCCTCTAAAGGCGCCTGAGCTAACCAACACACCAAGGTTCTTGGGCGGCTAACAAGCCAAGAGCCTTCAGCTCTTCTGAGGGCTGGATGCTGCCGATGCTCTGCTCAGGGAGCCTGCACCTTGCTCCTTGCCACTAGCGCACTTCCTCAAAAGCAGAGAATCCTGGTGATCCCTGTGCTCTGCTCCCGGTGCTCCTGTACTGCATCATAAACAATCTCATGAGGACCCTCTCTCTGGGTCTTCTTCCTTCTCTATGATGTTTTCTCATGACGTTCCAGGCCAACTGCGTTGCTAAGAGTAGTGCCGGCCTATTTAAATGCCCTGGGGGCAGACCAGAGCAACAACTTTGGCAGCCAGGTCCACTCCTTGGCCTATCCTGCCCCAGCTGCCGCGGACTGATGCAAATTCATATCAGGGTCTGGCGGACCTCACCTCAAAAGGGATATTGTAGAGTTGGAAATGGTTCAGAAAAGGGAACCAAAATAATCAAGGGAGTGGGGCAACTCTCCTTTGTGGAAAGGCAGATCCAGTTTGGGCAGCAGGAGGATCCAAAATTGGATCTGCATGCAAAGCAGATGCTCTACTACTGAACTAAGTTCCCTCCCCAAAGCGTATTTCTCCTCTTTCTTTTCCACGCTGCTGACTCAAGCCAGACCAGGCAGTTGTTGAAGATCTTTGAATGTCACTCCCCAACTATTTAAGATTGCACTTTAAAGTAATAAGAAAACAATGTTTTAAACCATCACCTATAAATTAACTACCAGCTGTCCTGCCAGCAGCTTGTGCCAATTTCTGTCTAACAAAAGGTTTCAGTTTAATTCTTTCACATTTAAGCCACCTTTTCAGTTACTCCTATGAAAGGATTGCCTCCCTGCTTTAAAGGTTTTCATAACTATAGGTCTGGAAGACATCAAGTAAGAACCAACTTATTCAAGTGATCTGAAAGATAAATTAGAATCCAAAGAAGATTTTAACGCTGAATTTAATCTCAAGTAAATAGGATTATGAAAGTTCAATAGCATCTTCAGCATTATTTTTTCTGACTGAAGTATTCTAGATAACTTCTGGGCTTATTGATTTAATATGAGTGTTTGTGTGTTTCCAACCAGGAAAACTGTGCTCAGCATGAGATTTTATGCTTCGGCTCTAACAATCTTGTCTTCCCACAGAGATCTTCAAAAACCTACATTTCAAGCATTTTTCTTTGAATGTCATCTGAACAGAACAGCACGTCTATTTTTCCTGCTTGGTTCTGATTGGTATCTCTTTGTTTCAGCCGATGAAGATGTAACAAGATTTCAGAGAGGACTAGTAATTTCTTATTTGGTGGGAAGAGTTTTTCTTCAAAGCAGAATTCTCACTTCTATGCCATTCATATTGGTGCATCCCTCTTTTAAAAATGCTTTAGGTGTAAGTAAATTAAAGACCTAATCTGAGGTATGGAAACTTGAGATACTGGGTCCCTGCAAGATTTGGCTACCACAAAACAAATTTACGTTGGGATTATTTCCATGGGGACAAATTGTGCTGCCATTTCGAATTATGGACTGCATTATTAATGAGCTGCATGATAAAGGATGCCAAGGTTAGCTTTCTTCCATTTAGAGGAATGAGTCATGCCTTTGGCTGATCCTCTGTAGCAACAATTGTTACTTGACAGAATGGAAGTGGGGGAAAGAGCTTGGAGCAGACTCCATTAAAGCTCTGTAGCAATCAAGGAGCAATTTTCATTTCTTCATCTGGAACATCCCGAGGATGATTTTCAACTGGCTTTGTATTTTGTATCCCTATTTATGCTTATGCAAAGCCCACATATCAGTTCCTAATGGTGAAATGAAAGTTATTTTCTTGCACTCAATTTGCATGGGTATAGAGAAGATTTGCATTCGTTTAATATATTGCACATTGCACTGGGGAGAGAGAATTCTTCAGGGCAAGGCTTCATGACTCTCTGGAAAACTTCATGGAGGTCCCATGAATGCCAGGCCTAAAGGGCAGCCCCAAAGATCCCCACAAGTCAAAGGCAGTGGAATGTGAATCAGGAGTGCCCTTAAAGCCCATAATGCCTCAAAGTGTCTGTCAATTAAGTTCTTAGATTTCATTACCTGCCAGCATTGAATGCCAACTGACCAAATAAGGAGAGAGAGAGAATAAAAAATAAATAACCCTGTAGTGTGGGGTAGGCATAAAAAGAGGAACGCCAAGGGCCTATCAAGGGCTCCCCCCCAAATCTGCTCAGCTCCTGAAAGAATTACAGTGGTACCTCGGGTTAAGAACTTAATTCGTTCCGGAGGTCTGTTCTTAATCTGAAACTGTTCTTAACCTGAGGTACCACTTTAGCTAATGGGGCCTCCCGTCGCCACCGCACAATTTCTGTTCTCATCCTGAAGCAAAGTTTTTAACCCGAGGTACTATTTCTGGGTTAGCGGAGTCTGTAACCTGAAGCATATGTAACCTGAAGCATGTGTAACCTGAGGTACTACTGTACTAGCAAAAACAAAACCCACCCTGTAGCAGGAGGGAAGGTGCAGCAAAAAAAGGGGGGGAGCAGAAGGTGCACTTCAGCATGGCTGTAAAGGTTATGCACAATTGTATCAATTCACCAGCATAGATTTATTATCCTTGGGTACTGTGTCACTCTGTCAGTGCAAAGCAATTTAACAGCAATCCTATTCTGGGTGTAAATTGAATATAAGACACCTCTGCCCTGTCTTATCATTCTAAAGACATTTTCCTCCTTTGGTTTTCTTGTTCTATGGCTATGAAGACAAAGAGGTGCCAAATGCATGCTGCACATACCATTGACGGGGTGGTCCTTTGCATATAATAATGTTCTATATGACTGAATAGTTTTGCAAACTTATGAACTGGGGTCTAAACTATGAGCTCAGCATTCAAGTTGGAGATATTTTGCAGAGATTAAATCAATATTGGAGGTGCTGAATGCCTTCTGAGTCTGTTACATCAGTAATAACAGGTGTCCTGCAACCTGAATATGAGTATCTGATCATTTTCTGATCCCGTTAAAAAACAGCACAGCATTTTATTTACTTCTTCTTTTTTTACCCACAGTTATATGCTCAGCAGATGTCTTTTGTGAGCAGTCTCTGATGGGAGTGATTTTAATTCGGGTTTGTGCTCAACAAAAGCAGATGGCACCAAACAGTTAAATGCATTAGCTGCCATTTTGGAAAGTAAGAAGCAGCGCACTCCCAAACACACACACACACACACACACACACACACACACACACAGTCCTAGCCAGCAGATTTTTATAGGGGCAAAAAACAATGTTCAGAAGAAATACACCAGCCACTAAAAACAAAAGGTTGAAATTAATGAAACATGTGTGCACACACAAAAAATCTCCAGCTGATTAAGATGAAAACTGTCTGCTTTTAAATAAGGCCAGGAATTAAGTACAAGACAACACAAAGAAACAACTTTGCATGAAAATAAACACACAAACGAATGGAACAAGACAATTAAGAGGGGGGGAGTGGGATGCTAATGTCTGCAGCTGCAAATGTATCTGCTGTCAGTCAACAAATGCATAAGTAAGTTCCACAACGTCACAAATATGAACTGCAGAAGAGAAAACCTAGTTAAAGCACAAAAACAAAGGGCATCTTAAGCATTCATAAAACGACTTCCCCCCTCCCCCTGATTAATTTAAAATATGCATAGGAGATAATTTGGTCCTGAATGCCATCACTGAAATGGCATTTGTGCAGATGAATAATCTGCATATTTTCATTAAAGTGCAAGAATAATTATTTTATGGGAAAGCAACTCCAAAGGCCTCTGAGCCAAGGTGCAAGCATGTAATAACTGAATGGTTCTTTCCATATAAAGCATCTACACCGACCACCCCCAACTTGCAAAAAATCTGTCTAGGGTGGGAGGTGGGAGTGGTCAGCTAGGTAAGCTCCCCTGCTCAAATTATTGCAAGGGCACAGCTCAAGCTCACCTCAGCCAAGCACCTTGCTTCAATTCTGCTTGCCCGCTTAAGTTGTCTCCTGCTGACCACACTAGAAGAGCGCTGGTGGATCAGGCCAAAGGCCTATCTAGTTCAGCACCCTGTTTCTCTCTGTGGCCCGTTAGATGCCTCTGGGATCTAGGTCAATAGCTCTGTTTTCCTATCAGAACCCAAAGTCTGGTATTTGGAGACATCAAGGGGAGCATCATGACTAGTAGCTACTGAGAGCTTTATCCATCAGGAATTTGTCTAATCTCATTCTGAAGGCATGTCGCTACATCTTGTGGTAGCAGATACCACATGTGTGAAGAAATGCTTCCTTTAGTCCACCCTGAATTTCCCACCATTCAGCTTCATTAGCTGACCCTGGATTCTAGTATTATGAAAGATCAAGGAAAAGCCCATGGTGGTCAGAGGATGCAGTAGTAACCAGAACAGGGCTATCAAGAAGATAGGAGAGGTGGCAAAGTGGTTCTTTTTTTTTTTAAGAATAATTTTTTATTAACCGACCAATCACATCAAATCAAACCAAATTACACAAATTCCAAATTACACAGCCGAATTTTAAATTTTTGTTGGGGGTACCCATATTTCAAGTTCCGAAGGGATCCAATCAACTTCTTGCTTCTTACTGCTGTTTTAATGTCCACAAATCTAACCCTATGATGTTCACAGTACTATCCAGTCCTTTCTTATTATTTTTCCACATCTCTTGTTGTTATTTTCATATATTTTTCCTTTCTCTTTGTGACCTCTGATAGTCTCCGCAAGCTGGTTAGAATAGTTTGTAATCCTGCGTGGATATTATTATTTTTATCCAGTAGCCATATCCAGACGTTTTCCATATAACATCACTTCCATACATCAAAACAGTCTTAGCGTCATTAATCTTCACCAATCTGCCTCCTTTCTCAAAACCTCTGAGGAGATTCACTAGGAATGCAGTCTGAAAACAAATCCGTTCTTCCTCCCGGCTGTAAATCCTTTGGCAAGATGGTGACTCCGAATTAATTGCTGCGCCATTCCCAAAAGCTCTTATTGCTTCTCAGTCTCCATAAAGCATACTTTTGGTTAAAGTTTATCTCCACACAGACCTTAATCATCCTGCTTGGGTCAGTTCAACCGACGGCTCTAATGAGGAGGGGTTCTTGTAAATCACATAGAAGGAAAGTAAAAAAGGTTCCCCCCCCCCATTCAGCCCTGTTGTCAACATACCCCGCCTTTGGTGTATCTTCATCGTAAAATATTCCTGTTTCTCCAGCCCGTCGTCTTCTTTCGCAGAGGTCACTTAAATTAGCAGACTTCACTCCTCTTCTTCACTTGAAATATGTGCATTTGCTTCTTTTGTAATTAATTATTCCAAATTGCTGCAACTAGTGCGCGATCAGAGACAGCGTCCAGGAGAGCCGATGTCCACACGGGGGCATTCTGCCTAGGGCCCTCACCCCCTTCTTTCGAATTAGGGGGTGATTTATGGGCACAGCAGGCAAGGGCAGTGTTCCCCATTTCCTTGGGGCAACAAGGGAGGCTGCCTACTCCCATAACAGCCTCTTAATTACCCCGTGTGGGTCGGAGAGATGGTATTGTCGGCCATCTTCCAATGTGCCCCCTAGTGGCCCCCCGTGGCAAAGTGGTTCTAATGGGGGCAGAAGTTCAGATCCCCACTCTGTAGAATAAGCAGGAATCTCCCTCTCCAAAATAAAAAGTTGGCTTACAACATATCCCATCTAAACAGCCCCTCACAACAAGAATTAGGGGTGCTATGCCAAAATATGTCCTACAATTTCTAACACAAATTCATCCACTATGAAAGAGGATTCCAGTTTTGATCCTCATTCTCAGTGTACTTCAAATGAGTGTACTTCAAATGAGGGTTTCCAACATGAGCATTCTGGAGGTGCCTATGCCACGTAGCCCTGCTTGTCGGTGAGTCACTCCTACAGGTACAACGGATAGCAAACACACATTTGCTCCTGGGTATCGTGTGAAGCAGTTCAAATCCCCGCGACGGGGTGAGCTCCCGTCCCTGCTCCTGCCAGCCTAGCAGTTCAAAAGCACATCAAAGTGCAAGTAGATAAATAGGTACCGCTCCAGTGGGAAGGTAAACGGCATTTCCGTGCGCTGCTCTGGCTCGCCAGAAGCGGCTTAGTCATGCTGGCCACATGGCCCGGAAGCTGTACGCTGGCTCCCTCGGCCAATAAAGCGAGATGAGCGCCGCAACCCCAAAGTCAGCCATGACTGGACCTAATGGTCAGGGGTCCCTTTACCTTTACCTATTGTGTGAAGCAACCTAATAAAATATACTCAAAAAGTTTTGAAAATGATATCTGCTAACAGAAACTCCAGTTTTGCTTTCCTTCTGAAAACTACCAGCTGTTTTCCTTCTGAAAACTACCAGCCGAGCAACTAGTGTTCATTAGACATTCTCAAGTAATATAAGCAGAGATATCAGCCACTATTTGGTGCAGATAAAACAAACAAAGAAAGAAAAATGCACTCATAAGTCGCTGATAGCTATAGTAACTATATAATTTACATGAGCCTCATAAGAAAGGGCATAATCTTTAGAAGCTTCATGTTCTTTTTTTCTTTTCTTTTTTGCTGAAACAGCAACATATTTTGCTGCCAGCAGGCAGAAGTAGCAAGTAATAATAATACATTGAAGAGAAGGAGAAAGTGATTTGCATTTTATCAACCAAGTTTGCAAAATGTAAAATAGCCAGGCCTTTTACGAGAAGATAGAATTGAGACATCTGTAGTTTTTAAAAGAGAGACAAATAGAAATGTCTTCTGTGACAACTACAGTAATGTCAGTTAATTTTTGCCAGCACACCCTGAAAGAAGACTCAACACACCTTATTGGAGGGGAAAGGTTGTATTTATTTAAATATAACAGATCAGACAATCTGCAAATAAGCCAAATCAATAACTGGGGAATTTGGAATTAAATCTATGTGTATGAAGGAAGCATACCTCCAAACCCCTGGCCTTGAAAGCTACCAGATTGTTGGCTCTCAGCCAATGATTGGGAGAAAATTCTTCCTTCTTACTAAATGAGCCTTAGGTATGTGAACCCAATACATGCACCTGGGTCCTGCTGTCCAACATTCAGCAAGGTGTCTACACCAAGTCCTAACTAATGGCGGTCTCAAGTATCCTCAAGCCTTAGGCTCAGGAATGCCCCCATACCAAATAAATCATTATGGTGCCAGTGACTTCCCTACCTACACAACAGTACAGCAATACAATACAATGGTTTAATTTCCATTTTAAGATTCTGGTTTGCACCTCAGGTGCATTTTCTGAAACAATACGCAATCTGAAATGCAGCTCTCCTTCAAAATTCATACTTCTCTGAATTTTCGAATGGCATTCTCCAGCCAAAAAATGCACATATTATGGAAAGGTGGACATAAAATGCATCTATTAATGAAAATATTTCAATGCATTACTGGAAATTGTTTCAGAAATGTGCATCTCTCAACAAAAATACAGGTAAAAGTGTGGATATTATGAGAAATCTGCACTGAGATGCTGGTGAATTTTCATGTGGACCTTGTAAACAAAAAGAAGGAAGAAAACTGATACAGATATGTGAAGTACTCGACTTAAGAATGGAAAAACGAGAAACCTAAGTTGACAGATTTGTCCATTGCTATTGGTGACCATTCAAAAAAAATTCATATATGCTTAAGAGTGTAATCTTGTAAGAAGTAAGGCCCAACAACTTCAGTGGGACTTATTCCTAGGTAGTTGTGTATCATATTGCAGTGTAAGAGAGTCCTCTTTACATGAATGCCATGTCTCCCCACCCCTGTGTGTGTGTGTGTGTGTGTGTGTGTGCCACAGTTGGGTAATATTGTAATCATTTTGGGCCAACTATTTTCATGTCCACAAGAAAAACAAGTGATCCTGTCATGTCAAGGCTACCTCATGCGGTATTGCCATAAGAGAAAGAGTGAGCCAAACATACATTTGCATTCAGGACTATGAATTGGCAGGCAGAAGCATCTGAATGGCCAATGGGAATGGCCAAAATTCAAACAGATAAGACAGATTTCCTTTGAAATTCACTGTTGGGGTTCATGAAATGGAATTTGAAACAGTTTGTCCACAGGGTTTCACATCTCACTGGTTCCCTTTTAGTTAACAGCTCATCTGTCCCAGACATTTAAGAAGTCTTTTCCCCCACTTTGGGAAATGCCATGGCTTATTTATCTTTATTTTTTAGACACTGCTCTTTAGCACATAAGGGCTCCCTGAGTGGCTTACAATAAAAGCAATACAAACCACACAAACCAATAACACAACTGCGAAACAGAGCAGATAAATGTTAGCATTCAAAATGATCTAAAAAGCCTAGGGAAAGGAGAAAAGGGTATCACCTGATGTTCTCCGGTTCATTTGGACTACAACTTCCTTCTGCCTCATCCTGACAAGGCCTGATAGGGTTGCTGTCCAAAACAACTGGAGGGGACCAGGTTGAGGAAGGCATGGTAATATTTGAAAGGGGGGCAGTTCTGCTCAACAGCAATCACTGTACATCAACTACATGTACATAGAGACCATCTTAATAACCTAAGAAAAGCCAATGGACCATCTTATCCAGCATCCTCTTCTCACAGTGGCCAACCAGATGCCCCCAAGAAGGACATGAGTCCAGGAGTCATACTGCCTCCAACAGTGGAGGTAGAACATAGCTTTAGGTCATGAGTTGTCCTGAGATCTATGGGTGCAGGGTGGTATATTACTACTACTACTAATAAAAATATTAATACAGTGGTACCTCAGTTGTCGAACGTTATCCATTCTGGAAGACCATTCGACTTCCGAAACGTTCGACAACTGAGGCACAAAGGCGGCAAAGTCAATGGAGAAAACAGAAAAACATGCAGCGGAAGCCGTTCGACTTCCAAGGCATGTTCGAAAATGGAAGCATTTACTTCCGGGTTTTCGGCGTTCCAAAACTGAAATGTTCGGCTTTCAATATGCTTGAAAACCAGTGTAATAGCCATTTTTGCTAGATTACCATTTTTTGTTTGCAGTGAGGCTCCTCAGGCCAAGGAAACTAAGATATTAAATGCAATTCTGCTGAATGACTCCTGTTAGCTACATGACCAATGTTCCTTTAAGCACCTGTAGTTGTAAAAAATCATAAAGGATGATAAAGATTGCAACCATTAAATAAGTAGTTGATTGAATGAGGCACACCACCTTTTCTTATAGCCATGCTAATCAAGATCACTTACCTGGAAAACAGACTATTTTCCTGCAGCAGTTTGGTCCTGGCTATTGCCGTTTCTGCCACAATTAATCATTTCTATAGCACTGTTAATAGACAAAGTGTTCCACACCCCTGGAGTGCAGTCCTGCCAATAGTGATACAAAGGTCAGTGAGACGGCCTTCAATGGAACATATGCATGAATAAACATGAACTGAATTGTGGCTCGACTATCCATATTTCTGAATGATCACCTTGGGAGTTAAATTCCATTATTGTGAAGAACTATCTGAGAAACGATTATGTGCCGAAAGCCACCCAATCTTCCACTGCAATTTGACCAAGTTTCAAACACCATCCTGGGCTAAGGTGGTGCTGAGTGAACTTCTTCCCACCTGATTCCACATGGGCTCATTTCAGGGTTGATTCAGATCTTGCAATTCATATATGCCTGATCCCAATGTAATTCTGAGGGTACAATGGTACCTTGGGTTAAGAACTTAATTCGTTCTGGAGGTCCGTTCTTAACCTGAAACTGTTCTTAACCTTAGGTACCACTTTACCTAATGGGCCTCCTGCTGCTGCCGTGCTGCCGCTGTGAGATTTCTGTTCTCATCCTGAAGCAAAGTTCTTAACCCAAGGTACTATTTCTGGGTTAGCGGAATCTGTAACCTGAAGCGTCTGTAACATGAAGTGTCTGTAACCCGAGGTACCACTGTATCAGGAAATGAAACTCCCAGTCCTTCTTGGCTTAATGGATCGAGCCAGGAACCACTGTACAAACAAGATCATTATAAATTCTGGTGATATCACTCATAAGTAGAGACATAATCCCAGTAGTCCACCTGTTGTCTAACTGATGGGCCACATAGGCTGTGAGCTGAGGCCCAAAATTGTATTGTTTCTTGACAACCCCCCAAGACTATATAATCTTTGGGTTAAAAGTTATTTACAAAATTTCTGGTAGGTTTATTTTTTGCTTTCGTCTTTCCAAGACACACTCAAAGAAACAGTCCTGAAATGAGTTTCGTATTTGGTCAGTGCAAGTGTATGAGGTTAGAACGTTCATAATTTCCCCCAAAGTGGTCCCTAGTAGATACACACTGACTAAACCCATTTTAAATGCACATTTTTTGGTAAGCAATTTGCCCTAATACTGTGTATTTTTGTATTTTATTTTTGTATGTATTTTTTGTGTTATTTTCAGTGATATATGCATGTTATGCACTCCCCCCCCCCAATAGATATGCTTTTTTTGTACATATTCTTTCATTGGAGATGTGCATTGCTAAATTCAGAGTAATTGTCATGAACCTCATGGAGATGCTGTGGAGAGGATGGGCATATGAGGAGAAATGGGAGAGATGCAACTCAGGGCATTGTCCTAGTGGCCTAGGGAATAGGGATCAGGAACTCTGAGAAGATTCTGGTGCTGAGGAGGATCACAGCCACTTCGGAGATGGAGACCTGCATCCAGGGGAAGGGCTGAGTTGTCAGATGAAAGGTCTGCCTCCATGACATCAGATTTCCCAAGAGCCATGTCACTGCCAGTTGAGGCAGTTCAGGTGGCTCCTGCTCCCCATACTTCGTTTGCTCAGCCTTCACAGAGGTGTGCCTGCTTGCTTGCCATGTCCTGAGCCCACTACACTCTTCAAAAGAATAGCACAGGGCATGTGTCAACTGTTGGAACAATGTCTTAGCTTACATCCAGTCATGAACTTGCATCCTGTAGTCCTATATTGGGACACTCCACCAAATTCCTGAAGAAAACTTTTAAACCTAACAACCCTGGTGAGGTTTCAAATACCGAGTCTGATGGCAGGAGCCAGGACAGCAATGTGAATTTGAAGGGTAGCTGTGTGTTATTCAAGAAGGACCAAACCAAATTTCTCTCCTCATCCCTTCTATGAGTTGCACCAGAAATGTAGTAGGATGTCTGCAGTGGAATTGCTATTGTTAGGAGCTTGAAAGGAAGGAAAAGGTCCTAAGTAATGGAGTCATTAATTAAAATATTATTATTAAGTCATTGTTATTTTAAAGCATATAATTATATGCTCTTTCTACTGGCTCTTTGGTTCCTATATTGCTCCTGGCTTGTGTGTTTGAACTTCAAGATTTTGTGACACGTGATTTTGTGAGTCTTTCACTTGCAATAATTTTGAATTGCCTACACTGCTTATGTGTTCTTCATGGAATGGGAAAGTGCTGATCGTCTACCTCTTTGCATTTTCAGCCACAAACTGATACACAGCTTATGGGAATTGGACATCTTTTAAGGTATTTCACTTTCATCTCTGTTTGTCGGAAAGAACTTTACAGGTCCTGTAAAACAAAAGTTTTACAGAGGACAGTGTAACCCCTTAGGAGTACATGAGGCAAAATTCTTCATTTCAAGAAGAAGTGTCACCAGATGTTCATAAGCAATATGTACGTATTACACTTTCATCCTGTTGTCAGCAAGTCACTTAAAAAAAAATAAAACCTCCACACTCAAAAATGAAATGCTTCTGCCTCTTACATGTAACAAGAGAAGATGGTGATGGGAGGGGAGTTTAAGGAAACCCACATCTTCAACCATTTTCACCGTGCACAGCCACCGTGCTCTACAAACGTTGGGTTAATCGAAAGTTACCATGAGTGGAACTCTATTCGTTGAACGCTCCTGCCAGCAGAAGAGGGGAGATGATTTTTTAGTCAGACCCAAAGCTCCCTCTAGTTCAGTGTTGTCTACACTGACTAGAAGGAGCTCTCTGGGGTTTTAGGTAGTGTTCTTCCCAACCCTACCTGGAGATGCTTGGGATTGAACCTAGTACCTTCTGCATCCAAAACAGATGTTCTGCCACTAAGCTATGGCACTTCACCCTGAAGCCCTCTGTACCTCCCTAAAATCTGCTCTGGAGGCTGGAAAAGCCATCCCCACTCGAAAAAAGAGAGGGGAGCAAATTGACTGCGAAAAGAACAGAGGGGGAAATACAATATCTAACATATTACAAAGCTGCAGAGATGTCACACATAAAAGAGAGACAACAGGAGGAGAGGATGGTGGTGACCAGTATATAAGCAGTCAGAACAGCTAGCAGCTCTCCCCAGCATCCCCTCCCCCCAAAAAATCCACACCAGAGATAAACATTTCATCCTATTGAAGACAACTCAGTTACACAGTCTTGCTCTGCCACAATCTTGTTGGTGATGAAGCCTTATTTACCTAGGGATCCATCAGCCACGCCATCCCCGGACCTTGGAGGGAACAAAAGTACCAGGAAAGCAAAATCTTCTTTGGAGAAAAAGTTTATTGAAATCTGTGCACAGAGACAATATCTGTACACAGAGACAACCAGCTGGATAGCTCCTGAAAATAGACTGGCTGTAAAGCAAGACACTTCAGCAAACTTTCTTATACTCTCTGAGCACTCTTCCCCCCTCCCATACCTTCTCAAATTATTCCCTTACATGGCACATCTATATTGCTTGCTAAACACATTTTATTGCTTGCTAAACATTCCTGTCCTCCTATTTTGCTTGCTAAACACATTTTATTGCTTGCTAAACATTCCTCCCCTTTCCTTCGTACACGTGTCTTTTCTTATCTTTGCATTAGTAAGCATAAGACAGGAAAAGGGGCCTCTTTAGCAGGCCTGGTTAAATCTGCACTTTTGACCCGCCAGCCAAATTTAGTAGGTCTGGTTAGTTATTGCTAACAGCAGCGTTTCTTGCTAGCTGGCTAGGCAGGAAACGAACTTTTGACCTGTCAGCCAAATTTTGCAAGCAGTCACTGGCGGTGTGCTAACTGTCTGGCCAAAATTTGCAGAAGTAAGATTAGCACAGGATTAGCACAGGAATTTACTGCAGATAATATTTGAGAGCAACCTTTCTTAGGTACAGAGTTCTAAGCACAGAAAATATTGAGAGAAACCTTTTCCATCTCCCTTTACTCCCTCCTCTTCTTTTGAACAATCTATTACTTAGATTCGTTCTGGGGTAGGGGTCTATATTCTCTCATTACAGCAATCACGCGAGGTCCCATCATGCGAGACATCATCTTTCCCATCATATTCTGCAAGCATTGCATCAAGCAGGGAATACAAAAGCAAAAAAGCAATAGAAGCATTATTGGGCCTATCACCATACTAACCCTGTTGGGTGGATTGAACTCTCGTGCTGCCTCCCTACTGACCAGAGCATATGGAAGCTGAAATCCTGGGGTGGCAATTCTTACTGGCACTTGTTTAGCAATTTCAATGCACACCTGGTTAAGGCTCCCACCCCTGCAATACTTGCATTAAGATAGGTTCCGTCCCATCTAACGCCTGGATTAAGATTAGAACCTGGTCCATCAGATGAGGTTGGTATAGTAACCTCATCAAACCCCTGTTTCCAGTAGTCAATGAGCACGCCATCTCTTACCACCGGCAAGACGAACCAGTCGTAGCAGAGGCCAGCAGGCCAGTAAGGGCGGTATGGCTCGGTAGGGTCAGGGCTGTGGGGCATAGAGCAAATCAATACAGAATATAACAGAAAAAAAAAGGAAAAGAGAAAGTCCTTATGAAAGTATTAAATGTCCTGGTGGACTTCCTGGATCAGTCCCGGCACGGGTTTTCACGTTGGGGACGCTGCCCGCGGGCGTCCCTCCCATCCATTTCTTCAGCTGTGCGTTGAGATATCAGCTTCCGGTGTGATATCAGCAGAGCGGTCATCAGCGGAGGGTCTGGAGATGGTCAGCCGAAGGGGTCAATCAGGATTTAACTGCACAGTTCAATCTATAGTGGTCACTCTGGTGTGGTGGACCCAAGGGGTGATGCCGGCGAGTTTCACGGCGGTGGGTGTGGAGAGCAGGACGGTATAAGGTTCCAGCACGGTTGTAGCTGCGTCCGTGCCCAATCGTTTACCCACACTTCATCACCTGGCTCGAACTGATGCAGCCAACACACAGGGGTTGCGAGCCTGGGTCCACCTGTCGAGACAAAAGAAAACTCGGAAGAATATCTGGACTTAATTATTCAATTGCATATCCTGACCAGCATGTGGGGACAACATTCTGACATATGGGACCGGTCTCCCAAGCACAATTTCAAAGGGTGACAGGTGGGTTCGCTTTGACGGGAGACTGCGGACCCTGAGTAATGCCAAGGGCAACATGGTCACCCAATTAGACCCGGTTTCCTGCGTCAGCTTGGACAGCTGATTCTTTAGAGTCCTGTTCATTCTCTCTACCTTTCCAGAACTCTGGGGTCTATAAGCAGTATGCAGCTTCCAGTTGATCTGGAGCGCTTTTGCCAGTCCCTGTAGGACTGCATGAACAAATGCTGGTCCATTGTCAGATCCTATGGACCTTGGCAATCCATAGCGAGGGATGATTTCCCTAAGCAGGCACCTGGTTACTTCAAATGCCTTTTCAGTCTTTGTTGGCCATGCTTCGGCCCATCCGGTGTAGGTGCACACTGCCACCAGCAGGTAGCGGTGTAGTCCACAACGGGGTAATTCAGTAAAGTCCACGACAAGATCTTCCATAGGTGCAGTTCCACTATGCTGAATCCCTGGGGGAGCCAGTGGTCCGGCTCTGGGATTATTCTTTTGACACAGCAGGCATTTCCTGGAAATCTGGGCTGCCAGTTGGTAGAGGTGGGCTATATAGAAGCATTTCTCCAGCTGCTTGGTTGTAGCATCTGGTCCTATGTGGGTTGAATCATGGTATCTCTGAGTAACCTGCCGAGAAAGGGACTCTGGAATCCATATCCTGTCATCAGGGGTAAGGTACCATCCTTCTTTGGACAATGTCAGCTCCTGAGCGTCTGCAGTGTCCCTTTCCTGCTTCGTATAAGCTGGCTTGTCAGTGGTGCTTAAAATTTCTTCTGGGACCAGTGCTCCAATAACCGAGGCGGGGGCCAGTTCTTGGGCTGCTTCCTTGGCCACTCTGTCTGCCAATCGGTTTCCTCTGGCCACTTCTCCTGGTCCAGTCTTGTGTCCATAACAATGGATAACTGCCACTGCCTCGGGCTCCCATACAGCATCCAGAAGGTTCAACAAGGCTTGTGGGTGGGCCACCTGGCGTCCTCTGGAGGTAAGCAAACCTCTTTCTTTCCATAAGGCTCCATGGGCATGTAAAGTCAGGAATGCATACTTAGAATCTGTATAAATGTTTATCTTCTGTCCCTTTGCCAGGCTCAGGGCTCTGGTAAGCGCAGTTAGCTCTGCCAGCTGGGCCGATGTTCCAGGCGGGAGTGACTTTGCTTCGATCACCTGGTCTTCCAGGGCTACCACTGCATAACCTGCCTTCCGGTGTCCAGCCTCAATGAAGCTGCTTCCATCCATAAACCATGATGGCCACTGGGGGTCTGCTTCATCTTTAAGGTCAGGCCTGCTAGAATACACCTCATCCATTACTTCAATGCAGTCATGCGTGGGCTCCTCACCTACTCCTACCGGTAATAGGGCAGCTGGGTTGAGGGTTGTGGTGACTTGGAATTTTTAACGCAGATGTAGTAGCATCTGACATTTCCTCATTTTAGCCTGGGAGAGGAAATAGGTGCCTTTCGGCAGATGGCACGCTGACTCTTTCCTAAGCAGCCTCGCCCTCCTCTTCTTCTTCTAACGGTGGACCTCCCGTCTTCAGGGCCATCAACTTCTTTGCCTGGTACTTCTCCTTTTTTCTTCTGGGCCTCTTCCTCTCTCTGATTATAAGTGGTTTGGGCTATTTTCTAACATCCATTTCAGGGTGTGGCCCATCTGGATTTTTCGGCAAATATCGGGCGCTGCTTGGGCTACAAAGGCAGTTTTTATGATAGGGGCATGGATATACTGGCGGTAGGCTTCCTTCAGCTTCTTTAAGTAGGCTCCAGGGGCCTCCTCTGTTCCTTGCACTATTTCTCTGGCCTCCACAAAGTTGGTGAGTTTTCTGGCTGCCCTCCTCATGCCATTTAAGACATTCTGGCGATAAGTGGTGAGGGTACTTTGCCCTTCAATGGTCTGATAATCCCAATTCAGTGTAGTTTCAGGATATCCTGTTGCAACAGCTTGATCTCCTGCCCCCTGCGCTCTCATGTGTGCTCGGGCTTCAGCATGAATTCGCCTATCCTCCTCTGTAGCTAGCAGGGCATCCATCAAATATTGCACATCATAAAAAGTGGGGTTGTATGTTTTAAAAAAAATTCCCTCAAACAGCTTAATGATTTTGGCAGGGTTTTCTTCAAATGAAGGGTTTTGGTTCTTCCAATTACAAACATCTGCACTAGAGGAGGGGACATGTTGAACTGTATAAGTTCTATTGGGCACCACCCCGTTAGGTCCCGCGGGGGCCGGAGGGTCATACACTCTATGGAGAGGCATCACTCTGGCCGCGCCCTCCTCCTGTGTTTTATGTGCCCTATGGGGGGTCACTCTTTTCACTGCCTTCCCCACTCTTTCTGCCACTTTCTTCTCTGTTCCCCTACACATCCCGCTGTTTTTAACATATGGGGACTGACGTCCACTTCTCCTGCATAAGGTTCCACATACTTTCTCAAACGTTCTGCCTGTTCTTATTATCACCTATCAACTTAACTAATCTTTTTACAAATTCCTCATCCTCACCATCCTCTTCTCGTTCCTCCCTTTCTCCATCCTCGCCCAGGTCTACCAATGCATTGTCCACGGGATTGGGGGCTGGGCCATCTGTTCCCTGTGGCGGGGGTGGTGCCAGGGCTGTTGCTGGGGCATGAGGTGGTGGGGCATCAAAACTTTTATCTTCTTCCCTCTCTGAATCCTGGAGGACTGGGGGGTTGTCCTCCTGTCTTCCTGACTGAGCAGATACGGCTGCCTGAGACTTTTTGGCAGCATGACTTCAGCCAGGAGGGGGGGGGGGGTTCTGTTCCACATTGGTCTTCCATGTGGAAATGTAGGGGATTTGATCAGGGTGGACATTCAAAATGTTCTGATATAATGGATTAATGAGTTGCAAATCAAGGGTCCTGATGGACGGCCAATTTGTTATTTTGGGGTGGGCCAATCTAATTTACACAATGTCCTCATCCTCCCCTCTCATCAGCTTGAATCCCCAAAAGCATTTCAAAGGGGTACTTTTACTTTGGCCAGAACCCATTTCTTCCAGATACTTCACACACAACAGACCTACAATCGCTCGGCCAAGGGGACACTAAGCCCTGGCCCACACTTGACAATTCAGCCACTAGAGTATCTTGACATGCAACATACAACATACAAAACACACCAATATAATTTCAACATGTAACACACTAAACACACCAAAATAATTTCAGCATGCAATACACAAAACACACCAAAATAATTTTCCCTCCTTCTTCTGTTCCAAATTTTTGCTGGTGGCACTTTCCTGCACAACCAATCCCCTTATTCCTGGTGGCTGGCACTCTACTGCGCAACCAATCCCCTTATTCCTGGTGGCTGGCACTCTACTGCGCAACCAATCCCCTTATTCCTGGTGGCTGGCACTCTACTGCACAACCAAGTGAGGCTGATCAGACCTCGCCCCCCTTTTCCTTGGGGGCCCACGCCCTTTCCCTTGGGCTTACCTTTTTCCGCTGCGGACCTGTCCCCTCGGCGCCGTCCTCTTTGTTTTTCTCCCTCAACAAGATGTCTCCACTGCAGGACAGTGTGGCTGGCTCCCCCCACGAAACAGGTGGGGTGCGCACGGGAGCCTGCAAACGCTGCTGAGCTGTTCACCTTGGTTGAGCCTGGCCCTCCGGTCCGTATTGGGGAGAGGGCTTATCCCGGACGAGCCCCCAAAGAAATGAAGCCTTATTTACCTAGGGATCCATCAGCCACGCCATCCCCGGACCTTGGAGGGAACAAAAGTACCAGGAAAGCAAAATCTTCTTTGGAGAAAAAGTTTATTGAAATCTGTGCACAGAGACAATATCTGTACACAGAGACAACCAGCTGGATAGCTCCTGAAAATAGACTGGCTGTAAAGCAAGACACTTCAGCAAACTTTCTTATACTCTCTGAGCACTCTTCCCCCCTCCCATACCTTCTCAAATTATTCCCTTACATGGCACATCTATATTGCTTGCTAAACACATTTTATTGCTTGCTAAACATTCCTGTCCTCCTATTTTGCTTGCTAAACACATTTTATTGCTTGCTAAACATTCCTCCCCTTTCCTTCGTACACGTGTCTTTTCTTATCTTTGCATTAGTAAGCATAAGACAGGAAAAGGGGCCTCTTTAGCAGGCCTGGTTAAATCTGCACTTTTGACCCGCCAGCCAAATTTAGTAGGTCTGGTTAGTTATTGCTAACAGCAGCGTTTCTTGCTAGCTGGCTAGGCAGGAAACGAACTTTTGACCTGTCAGCCAAATTTTGCAAGCAGTCACTGGCGGTGTGCTAACTGTCTGGCCAAAATTTGCAGAAGTAAGATTAGCACAGGATTAGCACAGGAATTTACTGCAGATAATATTTGAGAGCAACCTTTCTTAGGTACAGAGTTCTAAGCACAGAAAATATTGAGAGAAACCTTTTCCATCTCCCTTTAGTGAGGAGTTATATCTGCATGCAGAGTCCAGCCTTTCTTCTAATTTTGGGCACTCTCTAAATCCTTTATTTCTGTTTAGCTAGGCCTTGAGGTATGTAGGAAGTCCCTTGCTAAGACCCCTTATCCCAGCGTGCATGCAAGAGGAATCTGAGCTTGAGCAACACGCCAGCAAGGTATAACAAAGGGGATCTCAATTTCTGGTGATTTTTGTAGAAAAGCATAGCAGGGACAAAGGCAGCAGGAATCCGGATAATTGGATTTTAAAATGGCTGTTGTTGTTCCACAGCCATAAAACACAGCAGCTGGGTTCTAACACTGATAACCCAATATCCCTTTTGTTGGACTTGAGTGACATCTTAGTTTCCCTGAGACATTACAGGAATGAAGGGCTAAAGTTTCTGAAGGTTCAGTGGGTAGATGATTTGTATCTATCATTTACCCCAGCAGGGAGTTTCTGACATTTGCTCAGTAGGGGCCTAGGTAGGGAAAGAACACCATTTTCATGTCATCGAAGCCAGAAAATGGATACGAGACAAGCAAGACACTCCACAAGCAGCGACACCCTTGAAGTATTTCATCGGTAACATTTTTCTATTGTGTTTCTCATAAACCTTTTTGTGTGGATTTCACAGGTTAGGAGCCTTGTAGCTCTGCTGCAAATCTTGCAAAGGCTTATCAAAGGCTGTTAGTCAGAATCACCATTCATAGCTTTCATATACATAATTCTCAAACCTCTTTCCTCTCATGAACACACAATAGGAAGGACTCAAATGGAAAGTTTAAGTTACAACTGTGCACACTTGCAGAGCACATTGTCTCTTGACTGATTTCAACCATACATATTGAAGCAACTGGATGCATGAAAACGGGATCATTTTGGAGGGACGGAAACATTGTTTGGAACCATTAGATTTTATTCAAAAACTTTGCAGAACATTCTTCAAAGCAGAACAAGAACATCAACGACACATCCAAGTAATTCCATAGGAGATAGGCTTATCCAAGCATAGGCTCAGCATCTTCTTAGAAATAAAATAATATAATCAGAGCTGACAAACATAACTCTCTCTCTTGCAGGCTGCATTAGCCTGCATTCCAGCCCCCAAGGCTGCTAAGCGCCTAGAGACATCTTGCTCCCACAGAGCCCGGGGGGAAAGGCTTCAGCCACAACCTTTCCAAGATGGCAGATTTGCAATTCAGTAGCTCTCCTGTGTGATCTCAAGTTAAACTCCTCGCTACTGGAGAACAATAATAGTTAATTATCAAGCCATCAAGGAGCTCCTGATGCACTCCAGTGGAATTTCCCAATGTTAAATCTTTTCAGCAATACTCATACATACACATTTTTTAATTTCAGTGTCAATTAAAGTTATTCTTAACAATGCCTTGGCTCTTTTATGAGTAGGCATAGGCTTGCTTCCCAACCTGCCTAATGAACCCAAGCAACTTTACAGCTAAATTTGGAATCATTCTTAGTCTATTTGATCCAGTCCTCTGTCCATGTTCAACATTGCCTTGCCCTCATGAAGTAAGCAGCAGTTGAACTCACAGCCTATTAATTGCTTAGAATTATAACCACAGGAACCTTTTATTTTAATTTATAAAGAATGTGATCATACTCCTTAACTTTACTACATTTCATACACAGCATGTCAATAACATAATTTTCCACCACTGATTCACATGTTTATGGTTCCATTACAGAACAACGGAGCCAATATTTCAAAAACAGTTCACAATTTATTTTCAATCATAATCTCTGGCTCCTACCATTAGCAGAAAGTTCTTGCCTATGACATCAGCTTTCAGCGATAATTATTCCACTGGCTAGAAAACCTTTCTAATCCTGATGTGAGTCAGTGCCTACAGATACCAGCAAGCAGCAATAGACTTTAAATTTCTTCTGATGCTGATATCTTTAGCAAAATATGACTGGAGGCAAAATTAATAAATAATACACTTCATCAGTCAACTCCTTATGGTGATTGCATGCAAACTTTTGCATGTCCCAGGGCAATTCTCAGGGAAGATTGAAGCCATATGATGAATTACCTTCGGTACAAATAGGATAACTAGATGCCAAAAGGACGCAGGTGTTTTTTTTGCTTGAAGATGCAGTCTTTACTGTTCCCTATAACTCTGCAAAAGAAGAAGTTGAACCTGTGGAATGTCTCATTCATTCAGATCTCATTTGGAAAAGACCTGCCCCTTTAGGGAAAGGGCAATGCTATCTAGACATCAAGCTTAGAGATACTCATTTCAGATACAGTGGTACCTCGGGTTGCATACTCTTCAGGTTACAGATGCTTCAGGTTACAGACTCCGCTAACCCAGAAATAGTACCTTGGGTTAAGAACTTTGCTTCAGGATGAGAACAGAAATCATGCTCCAGCAGTGCAGTGGCAGCAGGAGGCCCCATTAGCTAAAGTGGTGCTTCAGGTTAAGAACAGTTTCAGGTTAAGAACAGACCTCCGGAACGAATTAAGTTCTTAACCTGAGGTACCACTGTATTAGGTACATGCCATTACCTTTATCCCAAATAATGAACATCAGACTGAGCTCTTTTGAAACTCCATTGTTTTCATAATGTGACTTTGCTAATGGAATCCATCTGTTAAAATCCCAGAACTGTGCTCGGAAGGGTTGTTGATTTTCAGATCCCTGTTCACTCAAAAACTACTGGGTGGCGTTCGACAAGTTCTTTGACAGATTTGTTTGTTTGTATTAACCTTCGTGCAGAATTCCAGGGTAAACCACTTACTCCAGGTGCACTTTTCATTATGCAAGTTGCATGTAAGTAGATGTACAGTGCAGTGCTTCTAGGACATTGTCACAACTTTTATCTGTGCAACATCCCCAAATTTCAACCAGTTACCACATACTGTTTTCATTTGGGAAACAGAAAAAAACAAACATAAAATGTCCCTGAAATGCACTGGTTGCAGTTTGCTTATTACCCTAACCACTGTTAACTGATCGAGAGTAGTAAAACACCACATTGTTTTTGCATAGGCAAAGAAGGTGTCAGGTGGTTGACACAAACCATATAATATTTTTCAGGGACAGTTTTCTAACCAAGAACAGTTTTCTTGCTGTTTTCTTTAATGGGGTTAGAAAACCATCTTCCCTGTGAAAATGTTCATAATAATTTTCAGCTGGCTTATGTTTTTTTTCTGGACTCTTTACAATATTTTCATAATATCTTTACTTTAAAATATAGCTTTTTGTTTGTTTGTAACGGAAATAAAAACCAAAGCTTATCAAAGGAACAGAAACTGCACTGTGTACTCACTATGCAGAAGCAAATGTTTACAGTACAAATTCTGTCTCATCTGAATAAATGTTTACCGGCTCTGGCTTTAGGTGTTATCAAGCACACTTCATCTGATACCACAGACACAAATATTAGCTGTGATTTACATTCTGCAGTAAGTTGGAAATCTGATTGGAATGGGGGGGGGCACACTTTGAAAACCCTTAGTGTTACTATACACACACGAACACACAGACACAGACACACACACACACACACACACCTGTCAACTCTGGCCAAAGGTTAAGGAAGTTATAACCTACCTCTCCATCTCCAATCTGGGGTACACAAGACAGATCCCATTAATAATATAATTATGGTTAACAACAAAAACACCGCAAGCAGATTGCTAATATATTTTTTAAAATGGCAGTGGATTTAAACCAAAGGAGAATTAGAGAAACAAACTGCTCCCTTTTGCAATTTCCACCTAATGTTTTTCCCCTGCTTGCAAGGAATCTATGCTTCTGCATAGCAGTCCACACTCTCCAGAAATCCTCTCCATTAACATGAGTCAGGTACCTTCCTGTACTGTTATTGGCACCTGCTAAAAGCTTTTTCATTTCAGCAAGCCTGCCCAGACAGGTAATTTTAGCTTGAAATTTTTAACGTGCTGTTACATATAATTCTTTTAGAACGGCTGGTTTTATTTATATTTTGATAAAATGTTGCATCAACTAGTTTTCAAGATTTGCTTTTCGTGGATATTTCAAATGGTTCAATGTAAACTGCTTAGAGTCTGTTGTCACCAAGTAAGCAGCATATAAATGTAAATAAATAAAATAGAAAACATTGCTCAAACAACAGCTGAATTTCAAAGCCTGCAGGCAAAGCCTGATGGTATGCCACTGAAGAAGGAAGCAAATGAACCTCTCAGGAGAGGGGATTTCACATTCCAGGTGCCATGACAAAAAAGGCCCTGTAGCCAACCATTCCTCAGAGTGTAGCGCAGAAGGACTTCCTCAAGTTCCTTTAACCATAATGGATGAGGGTATTAATGGGGTGGAGCAGTCCTTCACATATCATGGTCATACATCATATAAACTGCAATGTGATGCACACTTATCTGGAGTAAGTCCCACTGAACTCAGTGGGGTTTACTTCTGATTAGACGTGCAGAGAAATAGTCATTGGGGAAAGGCTCTTAGACGGTGCCTCGTGGACAGATCAGACAGTGTCTACTCATTGACTCCCTGCCACTGGCATGGCTGGAGGGAAAGGGGCAGGAGGTTGCTGAAGGTGGTGTGGAGCAACCCACCAGTGGAGACAATTCGAAGCTCCTGCTGGTGCATTTCCACCACGCTGACCTTTGCCCCTCCCAGTAAGCTGAGGCAACACCAGCCATGGGAGGTCTGATAAGTGCTGCTGCCCTGCTCTGCCAACTACTAATGTGGGAACCAGGCCAAAGTGAATAACAGAGCTAATGTGAATAATTAGAGGTTCACGAAGATTGTAGTACAGTGGTACCTCGGGTTACATACACTTCAGGTTACATACGCTTCAGGTTACAGACTCTGCTAACCCAGAAATACTACATCGGGTTAAGAACTTTGCTTCAGGATGAGAACAGAAATTGTGCTCTGGCGGCGCGGCGGCAGCAGAAGGCTCCATTAACTAAAGTGGTGCTTCAGGTTAAGAACAGTTTCAGGTTAAGAACTTAACCTGAGGTACCACTGTAGCTAAAACCTGGTTTCATGGGGGAGGGAGAACCAAATCAATTTTGGAAAGGTATTAAAGATACTTTAATTCCCCCACCCCCACCCCGTAATTTAAATTATTTCTACTCAGATAAACCAGAAACCGGAGTTCAGCAAGTTGGAAGTTAATTAGTTCATCACTCCTGGCTGGAAAACACTATTGAAGCCTCAATTTTACATATACAAGAGTCTCATTAATGAAAGTACCTGCTTGGGTCATCACTTCAGAGACTGTGATCTAAAATTAACAGGCAGAGTTCGGCCGAACACTGTTAGGTTTCATTCTATATGTGATGAGGAATGATATTGCTTGACCCAATTAGTCGTGATTAATGAAATAGAATGTGATTGCTACATAAAGTGCAAATTATTGTCCAAACTCTCTTTGGTTTCTGGATTTCCAGTTATTCAGTAGAATCAGTCCTATTTGGCTGTTCACCCTCATGTGGTTACAATTGTTATTATTTTCATTTAATTTCCTTACATTGATATCCTGCTTTTCTTCCATCATGGAAGAAGCACCATAGCTCAGTGCTCTGTCATCAGCTTTGCATGCAGAAGGTCCCAGCTTCAATTTCCAGTATCTCCAAGGAGGATTAGAAGAGACCCCAATCTAGAACCCTGGAGAGATGCTGCCAGTCACTATATACGCACTGAGCTAGATAAACCAATAGTCTATATAAAGCATATTTCTATGTTCCTATGTTCCTATCCCAAAGGTGATGCACCCAGATGGTGTATCTAGGCCAATGACAGAGCCAGAACTGATTAGCTCAGGCAAGATGGCAGCCTAATATGCCTTCATATGATCACACTTTTTTAAAAAATGTTTTAATGTACATTGTTCTCATTTGAATTATGGTATTTTGGTAACCTGTCCTGGGTGCATTTGGTGACAGATGGGCTATAAGTACTTACTTACTATCTATCTATCTATCTATCTATCTATCTATCTATCTATCTATCTACAGCTAACACATCTGCACTAAAGTACCTTTTTCTTTTGGTATGCCTGAGTTTTATATTTCCTGGAACAAATGTTAAGGTTGTATCTATTTCAGATATTGATATTACAAAGTTTGAAGTGACTTTGTTCATAAAAAACTGACTTCTTTTATCAAGGCCCATAAGTTGTTCAAAACTTTACTTGTAGAACTTTCTTCAGAACTAAACAAAAACATCTAATGATACATCCAAACAGTTCCATAAGATATATGCCAGTCCAAGGCATAAACTCAGCATATTGCAAAATATGAAAGTCTTTCAACAGACCTAGAAGCAGAGTCTGTTTTTCCCCACAGCCTGCATCCTACTTGAGGCTGTTTATCTGGAGAGCTTCATTTACACCCTTAATCTCACACAACCTGGGAACAAAAAACTCCAGGCACCACTCTTCCAAAATGGTGAATTTGCAATTCAATACCTCTCATGTGATCTAAAGTTAAACACTCATGTGTTAGCTAGCAGAAAACAACAATAGTTAATTATGAACTCAGTTAACGCTCAGAGTCCCTTAGAATACTGCAATGGAATTTCCCCAACGTTAGCAATACATTAATACACATTTAGGCGTTTTTCAATTTCTGTGTCAATTAAACAATTATACCTAACAGTGTCAATAATTCTTCTGGTATTCCAGAGTTTTTCTGACTCTTAAAATTGATGAATCACTGTCAGATATTTTGTTAGCATCTTAGTCTTGATTCAGCCCAGAAACTGTGTGCACAAGCAAAAGATCTCAATTGACCAAATGTGGTCATTAGGCTCCATAGAGCTATACTTCCTATACAGGACTAACTATAGACCCATTTGTTTCCTTTACTGCCTCATGTTGTTGTGGGAACAGAATACTGCCATGTTGACCTCTAAGCACAATGGTATATATTTCTCTGAGGTTTTCCCCCCTATCATTCTCTTAACTGTAGTCTTATTTAAGTTTCTCCCACTGAAGTTAGGATATTATTGAAAATAGCCTTAAGGGAATGGTATCTAGTCAAAATAGTTCCATTTGACTGCAATAAAAACTAAAACCCTGCTAGTGTATTGATTAAATTTCACACTGGGGGTGAGAGGAATTGAAGCAATGTTTGCAACATGAGGGCGCAGTATAAACAACTCAAAATATTTCTAGTTAAAGTATATGTGTGTGTTTTTCCTGTGTTTTTTCAAGGGGCTACACAGGGGTATGCATACTCCTAAACATTTTGTGAATCCTTGTACTTTTGTCCATTTACTGTATTTGTTTTTCCCTATTTGAACTATAAAATGGTGATTTCTTGAGTCAAAATGAGAGTACCCCTAAACATTTTTTTAGAAAAAAAGCACTGTCTATACCCATTCAGCTCTCTCTCTCTCTCTCTCTCTCTCTCTCTCTCCCTCTCTCTCTCTCTCTGTGTGTGTGTGTATCTGTATGCAATTATAGAACCTAAAAAAGATCTCCTGATCAAAAGAATTGAGTGGGGTGGGAAAGGAGAAGTGAGATGTGTCCAGGGTTAATTGTAGTGTTTATAAATTGGATCACACAATTAGATTCTGATAATGCATTTCCTTCAAAGAACCTTTGAAAGTACCACTTAATTAGTTAATCATCCTGAAATGCCCAGCCAGCTCCATATTTAGAAGACCTGATATAAACATATGAGATCAGACAAACATCTTGCAGAGTAGTGCAGGAAGCTAGAACAATGTGTGCAGTTTGTATATTAGTGTGTGACAAAAAAGGCGTACCTTGAGAGAGGTTGAAGAGGCTGAAGTTGCGACACTGACCTAACTCCAGTAATTAATGCCATGGGGTTTTCGTTATCCATCCCAGTCCAAGCTCAACCTGTTGCAGAGATGGGAGAGGCAGGCCCCCATAACACCACACAACTGGTTCCCCATCGAGTTTCGTTTCCCCTTCTCGCCAGTGCTTCAACACTGTAGAGACAGGCTGACTACTCTAGCCTAAGCACCTGAAAACAAAAAGGCGGCGCATACCACTTGACATATTACCTGGTTGTGCCCCCTGTTTTGCTCTCTGCAACAGTTAATGTCTGAGATGTAGGGCTATTGCCCCAAACATTTGCATGACTTGTCTTGTTGTCATCTTGGTTTTATGTTGTGAACCGTGCTGAGATCTACGGATGAAGGGTAGTGTAGAAATTTTATAAATAATAGGAATCATAATAATAGTTACTGCAACTGGTGACACCAGGGGTGTAGGGAAGGTTGGGAAACCAGTCCCTATTGGCTCCGTCCAGATATTTGTATGGATCTCACAGGAGCCAACTTCTACAGGCAGAGGTCCCTTTAGTGCCCCCCTAAAATATTAGAGTGGGCCGGGGGGGATTCAAATAGTGTGTGTCATGTGATCAATTATGTGGGGCGGAGGTTACCTGCCCCCACAATATTTTATTCAAGTTGGCACCCCTGATTGTTCTACTATCAGCCCTGCCTGTTTCTTGACCATGTTCCAGTGAAACGTGCTTCATTTGGGCACAATGTTCCAAAACCTACCTTCTGTTCATTAGAATGGGCAGATCTGCCTTCACAGAGTGTGTATTTATGAGCAGTTCACACATATATCTTCTTTAAATATGTGGCTTTCCCTGGCTCCTGACTGTCCATATTTTGGATGTTTTGCTAGCAAGAAGACAGAAAAGCTGCCTTATATCTGGTCAGACTTTGTGTCCATCTAGGATCTCAGGCAAAAGGTCTTTACACAACCTGTTATCCACTCCTTTTCCCATTGCTCTGTCCCAGCTTCTGCCAACCTAGCAGTTTGAAAGCATACCAGTGCAAGTAAATAAATAGGTACCGCTGCAGCGGGAAGGTAAACACGTTTCCATGCGCTCTGGCACTCATCACAGTGTTCCACTGTGCCAGAAGCGGTTTAGTCATGCTGGCCACATGACCAGGAAAGCTGTCTGCAGACAAACGCCGGCTCCTTTGGCCTGAAGCAAGATGAGCACCACACCCCACAGTTGCCTTTGACTGGACTTAACTGTCCAGGGGTCTTTTACCTTTCGTCTTATCCACTTCTTTGGATATGCCAGGGATTGAACCCAGAGCTGCCACCATTCAAAGCGTGTGCTCTCCCTCTAAGCTATGGCTCTGACCCTAAAGGATCCTGTTCCCCACATTTTAGAAATTTCCATTCTAAAGAATACGGAATTTCAGACACCTTTTCACAGTTCCATTTGCAGAATACCATGGTTGCGGAACCTGTGGCCCTCCAGATATTGTTGGACTCAAACTCCCACAATCCATTGCCACCAGCCATGCTCACTGAGTTTAACAATATCTGGAGGGCCACCTGTTGCCCATTCCTGAAGTATTCCTTATTTTACTCACAGCCAGTGCACCTTGTCATGCTGCTTGCTTGCCCAAGAAACCCTTCAAGTAATCCACACGCTATCATTTTCACAAACAACAATGGCTATTAAAGAAATCTCTCTCTCCTTGCAGTTGACTTTTAATCACCTGCAGACATTAATAACTGTATGCTATCATAAGGCCACCAAAACCATCAGTGGTGGAGAGGGCAATAATATCTTCACAGGAAAACCTATTAAAAGATTTCAATCAGTCCACCTACTTGTTGCTCCATTTCCATTCAAATAATGAATTAGATTGCACCTAGCACCTTTCTTGTTTTGATATACTGTCTTGGGGACTGTGTTCCCTTGTCAGTCATAATCAACATTCTCCTTGAAGCTGTGTCTTATGGATGACTGATTTGATTTTAGGTAAATTGGGCATTGGGGCTTCTGCTCAAACCTAGATATGGCATCTAATGTTCATGTTTTGATCACTGCTCCAGTAAACACAGATATTCTATTATTTATGTCCCCACTGCAAAATACAAAATTGGAACACTACACCCCACATGCAAAATAACACAATAAATCTTAGCAAAACCGTTAAGGCTGAATTAATTATACACTTCACATCATGCCACACAGAGACGTTTTCAATGAAGTATGTTAGAAAGACAAGGTGTTAAAATGGAAAATTAGATAGCACCCCCCCCCCCCGTCCCCCGTTATCAATTATCTTTTTGTTCTACTTTCATTACCATGAAGTTCTCTTTTGGCTGGATTATAGAGTACTCCTAATATATCTGAAATATAATAGAAGCAGCTTTATTTAACATGACAGTGCAGTCTCAGAAGGAAATCACAATTAATTTAATGGGACTACTTCTAAGTAGATGTGCACAGGAAGATTTTGAAAATAATAACAGTCATCACAGTCTCTTCTTCAAAATGTCAAATATCTAAATATTACATTATAGAACTGTTGAGATAATACAATGCAACCAAGTTTTCTGGTTTGTACAAACAAGAGAATGCTGGTTTTTAATAGGGTTCATATGGAGTCCTTGAGGAAATTGGGTGGAGGAATGTTTGATCAAAGGACTGGAAATAACTTTTGTCATATCCACTTTGTCACCATCTTATTGTTTCCTTTCCAAAAACCCTTGTTGAGAGAAATAGCCAAACTTCATTGTGATGAGAAATGTAAATGTTTACCAACCAAGCTGCTTTCCCCAGTATATTGTTGTTAGCATCCATCTGTTTCAGGAGACCACGGAAGAGTGTGCCTTTGGGGGTACAGTCAAACTGTTGGAGAGTTACAGCGCCTGCTGTGGCTGTGGATACTGATATGGGAGAGACATGTTTTATTGCAGATGGGGCGGATGAAGGCGTCTGGTATTACTGCTACAGGTGCACCATGATGTTTCTTCTCTCTGCGCTCCTCTCAGCGGTCATTCCCGTTCTGGCCACTGCTGTGGATACATGACCTGTCTCTAGATTCTGCAATTGTCTGCAAGGGATTCCCATACAGTAAGCTTAATGTTGCCAGCCTTCATGTCACATTTGCAGACATCCTTGTAACGCAGATTTGGTTTGCCAACAAGCCTAGTGTCCGAAGAGCAAACTCTTAGGGATCCTGCCATCTTTCATATTATTTAATTATTTTTTTAAATGTGTATATCACCTTTTGTCTGTAGATCTTCCATTCTGAACGGACCAAGCCAGTTCAGAATATATTGTCCCCAATATATGCCAATATGTCATCTGTCCTACTCTCTTAATTAGATACATCATTGTCAGGGAACCTCTGGCATCCTGTGAGGCTGCTTTGAGCAAGCCATGATCATCTCATATGACATCAAGAATGGGACAGATAAAGCCCAGTATACCTGAAGGAACGTCTCCACCCCCATCGTTCAGCCCGGACACTGAGGTCCACCTCTGAGGGCCTTCTGGCAGTTCCCTCACTGCAAGAAGTGAGGTTACAGGGAACCAGACAAAGGGCCTTCTTGGTAGTGGCGCCCGCCCTGTGGAACACCCACCCACCAGATGTCAAGGAAATAAACAATTATCTGACTTTTAGAAGACATCTGAAGGCGCCCTGTTTAGGGAAGTTTTCAATGTTTGTTGTTTTATTGTGTTTTTAATATTCTTTTGGGAGTCGCCCAGAGTGGCTGGGGAAACCCAGCTAGACGGGCAGGGTATAAACAATTAATAATAATAATAATAATAATAATAAGCTGCAAGTTTTAGAGTGCACTCCCACCGGCTCCTTTGCAGCAATGGCTTGAATGTGACATGTTTGCATGTGACATATTTTCTTTTATGCTGCTTTCAGCAGGGATCTGATACATGACCTTGGCATCCTTTCCAACACAATAATGGCTATGTTCCAATTTTTTAAAAAGGTATGCAATACTTTATAAGAAATTTGATGTAGATCTGATTTTGGACTGACATTGTAGGACAAGACTTGTACATCTTGTGATATATTAAACCAGTGGTTTTCAACCAGTGTTCTATGGCACCCTGGGGTGCCTTGAACATAGTTCATCAAGGGAGCCGTGGACTCAAAAAGCTTGAAAACTTCTATATTAAACCGAAGGAAGGCCTCCATTTAGTTATTGTGGTCTGCCAAGTACTGTATAGTCTTCCTGTTTTTCAACTCCAGGTGAGCAGCAAACATACATGGTTAGATTAACAAACCAGTGATGTCTGGGTTGTCAGTCACAAGATTTTGCAGTTTAGCACAATGCAAAACCCTCGTTCATAGCAATCTGCATTGTTGGTTTAAATCTGGCAGGGAAATCTTAGTTTCCTCCCTGTGTCTGCTTATAAACTGAAATTCATGCAGGTTTGTATGGGTTACTTCCAATTATACAGTGGCGTAGCGTGGGGGGTGCAGGGGGGCCGGCGGCACCGGGCGCAACATCTGGGGGGGGGCACGCTCACACTCGCAGCTCTCTGCCCCTACCTGGCTCACTCACTCTCTCTCACTGCAGTGCTGGCTGTGCGAATCCGATCCGAGCCGCTGGGTCGCCGCCCACTGTGGAGGGGGTGGGTGCCAGGCGTGAGGTGCGGAGAGAGAGCGAGGGACTATCTGGGGGAGGGACAGTGCAGCGGCCGCCCAGCGCAGCGCTGAGCGTGGGAGAGAACCACACCAGACCAGACCAGGCAGCAGCAAGAAGAAGCTGGCAGCGGCGGCAGGTTAGGGGTTAGGGGGCGCAAATTACTTGCCTTGCCCCGGGTGCTGACAACCCACGCTACGCCGCTGCAATTATACATAGTCACACACTTTGGTCCTTTTCATCCCACAGAATACATAGAACTAAGGATAGAATACTGACGTTGTCCTGCACTGACAATATCAGTTGTACAACATTTATGATAGGGTATTGCTTTGAAATGCCTTTTCAATTTCTGCAGGGTGAGTTTGTGAGCCAAGCATGCCGGAGGAAATGTTAAAAGGGAACCTTAAAGAAAGCAGAGATTGAGCTTGCACTAAAGATGCTTATCCAAGTCTTTGGTATTATGCTGAAAATGAGATTGTACATTCCATTATTACAAGCCATCTTGTACCTTTTATTTAAAAAAACATTTCTTCATTTCTTTGGGGCTCGGTTAGGAGTATGGAATTCACGAATCTTTTTAATAAAGACTATAATGATCAAATAATTATGTGAGAAGCTGCAAAGGCACACAGCTTTCTGAGCATAATTCAGTGAACTTTTTAAAAAATCTACAAAGTCATTAATCTTGAACCTTAAATAATTAGAGCTTACTCTTCAAGAGCACAGGCAAAGTCTGGCCAACCACCTGAGATCCTTTCAATCTGTGCACTGAACCTGAGACATATCCATGCTAAGCACAGGTATGTATTACCACTGAGCTGCAATCCTTTCAAATATGTACAGATTCTTCTAGATGGTGTCATAGTTCCACTTAAGGATCAGTGGAAGTTCTCCTGAACTTGGCCATGCTTCTAGATGCTGAGGCTGCAGCTGTGACCTGGAGCTCAGTTGGCTGACAGGGCAGCTGAGTTTCCAAACAGGAACACATCCACAGTCGTTCACACTCTGGTAACCTCCAGATTAAATTACTACAATGTGTTTCACATAGGGCTGCTTTTGAAAAATGTCCAGAAACTATAATCAGCCCAGACTGCAACAGTTCTCGCACTCATTAAGAGTGGACAAAATTGTTTTAAAAAACATTAATTACTTCATTTACGGTTTTAAATAACATATTTGTTTTTATATTCATTTATGCAAATCACTTTTGGTTTTTTAAATGCATTAATACTAATAACATGTGTTTTGTTCCTCAAATTCTAGTTCTCTCTTTCCTTATTTAGCAAGCTGTTTTTGTTTCTGCCTATGGCAGCAGCTGCAGCTTGAACCCACAATAGAGATGAGGGAGAAATCCAGTTGCACTTTGCATTTTAATGCAAACCTGCCCTGTTTGCATTCCCAAAACAAAATGGGAACTGAAACCCAACAAGCCTTAGAAATCCACACTTCTCCAAATATTGTGATACAATTCTCCAGCTGAAAAAGGTGCATCTAAAATTCTGTGTTATGGCAATGTGTGCATAAATGCATCTGAAAATAACATACTAAAATTCATTATATTTTGAGGAATAGCTTCCAAAAAATATTTATATTAGGCAAACTGCATACATAAATGTGTATGTTAAGAGAAATGTGCCCAGAAATGCTGTTGGTTAGACACTGAACAAGTTTCATATCCCAGTGCTTAGTCCAATATTCCAACCATTAGCCTGTGCTGGCTCCTCTAGGAGCAAAGCGAACAAGGGACCAAATGGACCCCATTCAGTTCATTTCCCCCTTCATTCTGAAAGAAGTGCAACTCTTAGCACTCATAAGCCTTGTTTAAGCAACTCTTTCCTGTGTTTAAATAAATTCATTGGAAGGTGGGTTACAGCTGATGTTGCATAGTGTGGCATTCCCACTAAAAGATTCTAATACGTGGTTTGGGAGTCTTCTTGGAAGCTCAGCTCCATGAGTGACCAAAAGTACTTTTTACCAACTTTGGCTGGTACACCAGTTGTGCCCCTGTAGGGAGAGGGCTGATTTTGCAACAGTGATCTATGCTCTAATCAAGCCCAGACTAGTTTCTAGTAGACATTCCAACGGTCCAGAAGGTGTCATATTGGGGTGAGGCAGTCCACACTTGTAACACTCCTTGGAGTCTTTGGGAGAAGTAATGTGCTTTCTGTCTGCACTGGATGCATTTTCATTGATATGACAACAGTAGCGTAAGAGACAACTATTCAAATGAAACATCTTTGGCTTCTTGTCTTTGTTCCAATGTTTCTGCAAGGATTCTCAATCATAAAACACTCCTAGTAATATCTGCCCCCCCTTTCCCCCCCTAATTTATATGTTGCCCCCCAAACAATATAATTATGAGAGCATTTTAGTGGGAATGACAATTTATGACTTCTTTTGGAGTCTTAAATATTCCCAGTGGAGGAGAGACCTCATCTAATGGCACAATTCATTCATTTAAGAGCAGTCATAATATAGTCAAATCTGTTTCAAAAATGCAGTACCCTGAGGCTCCCCATTCATAACTCTGTTCTCTGTTTATAGATTGTGGAGTTTATAAAGAATAATTAGATCATGGGTAGAATCCCAATACTACAGTGGGACAATGCACATGATTCATTGACAATTTACTATAGCATCCTTTGAAGGCATTGCTGTGTTTTATGAAAAAGAGTGCACTTTTCTGAAAATGGAAAGCATCTCCTTCATCTTTAAGGTGCGTACCTGTGGAAAGCCTATAGCACAGGGTGGGGGACATGGGAATTCCAGCTGCAGTTTGCAAGTACTAGAGAAATATGTTGTTTTCCACATGATACACTTCTGGTTTTTACAGATAAGGTGCATGTGTCTGCATGTGGATCTCAAGTTTTAGGTGCAAAATGTTATCATATATTTAACCTGATCCCTACAGCAAATCTTTCCAAATACAAAAGGGGGGATCCTTTATATTTTATTCCATTCAGGGAGGAAATCTATAAAATATGATTTATTAAATGAAAACAGGGGGGAGTCCTTAAGGACATGCTAAACATAATCTGTGTTTCACTGGTAGGAAAATAGGTGTAAAGAATATGTCACCAAACAAGAAATTAATGTTGTTCAGCTGAAGCAAGGTTCTTTCCCAGAAATATATATGTCATACTTCAACTGCCCCAAAGGTCCCATGGATTTGAGTGCACAGACGTGAGAGGAAGCAAAACCTGTGCTGCCCCATGTAGGCAGTGGATGGTCCAAAGGTAACGACTTCCACAAGGCTGGAAGGGTTCTCCACACCAGTATGGGGAATGAACTATTCACTCCCTTTGGTGCTAGGAAACTTGGCTCAGGATGCTATATGCATTTGGCTTCCTCAGGCCAAAAGGTTTTCAGCTTAACCATCCTTGAGATCATCTTGAAGGAAATAAAAAATTGCTTTCTGAAATTTCCCGGTTATTATGAAACAACTGCTTGCCAGGAAAGTAATTTGGAGTTGTTCTAATGTAGTTACATATGTATGCCATCCCTGTCAGGATGCTAGTTTTAATATTTTATTGGCAGCTTAATTAAGTTTTATTTGGTTAATTGACCACTTTTTAAATTTTAATCATCATAGAAACTGGTGCTTTCAATAGTAACAAGCGGAGTGCTTCTCTGAAAAGTCCCCAGAAATGTGTTCTAAGGAGCAAGTCTTCAGGAGAGACATGTTTCTCTTATGTACACTGAGGGGTCAGTTCATCAACTGGGGCACCTGATCTCATGATAAGCTCTGGGTAGGGTCAGCCCACCCATGAGGTGGGATGAAGCAGTTGCCTTGGGTAGCCCAAAACACTGCCAAAACAAGTCATTACTTATCATGTGCTCTTTATTTTTTTCATTTTGTCACATTGCTGTACTGGACTTCAGTCTAAATCAACCCCTTGACTCAGAATTACTGCTTGCAGGGCTTTTTCTTCAGCTGGAACTCAGTTCCAGCACCTCTCAGGCGCTATTGCCATTATAAGAGAACAAGGGAGGCATTCATGGTGAGTTCCGGCACCTCTTTTTCTAGAAAAATAGCACTGGCTGCTTGTATATGGCTTTCAGAAGTCACAAAACCTTTTTTTCCCAACTATGTGGATTTTTATAGGAGAGAATATTTGGTTCAGATTCTGCTTTTCCTGCAGGAGACACCCACTTCCGCTAAGTTGACAAACTTGTATAAAATTTGCAGACTTAGTAGTGGTTTCTGATGGGATGGACCCTACCAAATTTCAGGGAAATGTATGCAGGGTTTTCATTTTAAATTTTGAGTGTGGTTTTTGTTTTTTTAAGAAAACTGCCAATATTTTCCCCCCCCACAAATGGATAAAATTAGCGCTGCCGCTTCTGAAATTATGAATCCTGCCAAATTCCATGCAGATAGGAGCAGGGAATTGGTGTTTCTCAATGTATTTCAACTCATTCTCCCCATATGCTACTGGGTGACTAGAGTGTCAGAACTACTGGCTAAGAACCATTGGACTGAAAAGACAATGGGGCAGTCAGCAGTTATACCCCACTATGGGATAGGAAGGCCAGTTTTTGTTACAAAAAGCTTCCCAAGAAAAGGAAGAAGTAAGGTGTGATTCCGCCCTTGGTGTTGGATTTGCTACGATCCAGAAAGTAAAGCAATTGCAGAAATGACTCTCTCTAAAGCAGCTTTCCCACACCCTGGTGTCCTCCTGATATTCTGGGCTACAACTCATGCCAGTCCTAGCTCAGCATAGTCCATGTTCAGGGACTATGGGAGAGAGAAGTTTGGCATCTTTCCCATACTGAGAGGAACAAGATGTAGGTAGCGCTCAAACACCTGCATTGCCTACATGAGAACTTTCCTCTTTGGGCATTGTACTAGAAGTTTTTTTAAAAAGCAAGATGTGCAAGTCACTTGTGGGCAGCATAGTACTTCTTCTTTGGAGATTACTTGTAACCGAGTAGGATTGTCTTCCATAAACATGGTTTTAACAATGAGTCCGAAAGTGACTGTGGAGGCCAATTCTGGATCCACACGTCCTTCCACAGTGGGGACATAGGTTTCTGGGCAGGAGTTGTTCATGGTGAGAGTTTGCCAAGCGTGCCTTCCTCTTTGCACGTTTCTCCCTTTCATCCTGAGTTTGAGCATCCTCAAAGTCCATGAGGCCTTTGGTAAAGGCTGTTCTCCAACTGGAGCACTCCCAGGCCAGTGTTTCCCAGTTGTCGGTGTTTATACTACATTTTTTTAGATTTGCCTTGAGACAGTCTTTAAACCTCTTTTGTTGACCACTAGCATTACGCTTTCCATTTTTAAGTTTGGAATAGAATAGTTGCTTTGGAAGACGCTCATCAGGCATCCGCACAACATGACCAGTCCAATGAAGTTGATGTTGAAGAATCATTGCTTCAACACTGGTGATCACAGTTGAACTTGTTTGTCTGGGAAGATGCAGTGGTGTGCAATTCCCCATCTTTCCTCTTCCAATCCTCATCTCTCTTAACACTCCAATTTGAAAGTTTTAAACTGTAAGTGCAATATTAAGTAGACATCTCTGAGTGGGGGGGTGGGGAGAGGGAACATTGCCCAGAGATCTGCAAATATCCTTTGAAGCGTTTCCTATCTCTTGAGTAAACATTCTCACTTATAATTACACAGTTTTGTAAAACATGCAATAAAGAACAAGAAAGCTGGCAAAGCTCCAATGCCGTTTCTCTTTATTGTGCAAATATGTAATTAGTGGATTTTAAAAAAATATTACTACTCATTAGAGTCCACCTCTCAACCCCAGTGAAGCAGAAGGGTAATTTTGATGCTATCATATGTTCCACAATCAAGACTATTCAACACCGGGCTCTAATTAGTTGTAGGCTTTCATTGTGGACTTGTTGGTGATGAAGCTGAGTTTGCCAAAGAGAATTTGTGAGTAAATTTTACTTTCATAGTTGAGAGCTGGGAAGGAATTTCTTGACATGATAAAAGCCAGTCAGTGGTTTGTATCCAGACCAACTTTAGCAGAGTGAGGTTAGCAAAAGGTGAATTTCCCATCCCCCTCCCACAAGCCCCCTCAGGGACAGGGGACCCTTCTGAATGGAGTGAGTTGTGTCAAGAGAAGGGAGAAGAAAGAATGAAAACTGGCAAAGACACATTCCACAAATAGATTTTAGCTTTCAACGCAATCAAGTTTAGATCAGAGGTCCTAAACCTCAGGACTGCAGGACAAAACAAGGCATTTTCAGTCTTTCCTTGGGCCCCTTTTTTCTGCAAATTTTGTTTTTGAAAACTGCCAATTTTGTTTTTAAAAATAGAGGCTAACTTGTTGTCAACAGCTGATTTTATTGGTAATTTTAACATATACTGTATAAAAACTGCTTAAAGGTTCCAATGATTAAGCAGATCATAAATCCCATTAGATGATTTTAAAAGTAGCCACTCCTTAATATATGGTATGTCTTTTCCTTTTTCAAAACATTATGTGATATATATTTCTTTTTTAAAAAAAATATTAAGTTTTCAATTTTACATTTCCAAAGAAACATTTTACAAACTTTAAAATATCCAATGACTTCCCTTCTTCTCTTTCCATGGGTCATTTTACATATCATACACCCCTGCATTTTTTACTATAAGCATTCAAATCAGTTTTCCACTTTTACATCCATCAAAAATTATTTACACTGTTGAATTTATCTTAGTGCTGCCAGCATTTTCAGCTGTATACAGTTATTTTCCATATATTCAATAAATGTTTTCCACTCTTCTTTAAATGTAAGTTATGTGATATATATTTCTGGTGAAGCTTGAAAACTTGCAGTTTCACTTGTCAGCAAAATTTGGTATACAACAGGACGCGTAAAAGGTCTCAAGTCACCCAATTTATCTCTCCCTCAAAATGGTAGCGGTACTCATTTTCAAGCTCAGCCATGTGTTCGAAGAGAAGGATTTCCTCAAATCCACTTTCAAATGAAACAAGGTATTTCTTTTCAGTACCTGGCTCTAAGTGTGGAAAGGTTTCCAGCTCATCTGAATACAGTTGTGTGAAGGAGAAGAAAGCAGGATGAAAGTCATTCATAGGTCTGTAGGGTTGGTCGGTCAAGCTTTTCAACTTTTCAGTGATTGGTTTTGAAGGAAGGATTGTGAAGGAAAGCTGTGCTAATTCATTCTGGTTTGGAGTTTATATGACACATCAAACAATTGTCATCCCACCCTTTCTGGTCCATTCCCCCTGCCACAGTCCTTTTTTATTTTATTTTAACTTCAAAAAGTCTGATTTTGTGGCGGAAGGAGGGTTTGTTGTGTAAGTGCGCCAAATATATTTTTATTATGGAACCTGAATTTGCTGGCATTTGAATGAACCCCACACCTGCAGTTACTCTGTGAGAGTCTGTAAATGGCCTACATTAATGTACCTAACTACTTGACTTTAAAAAAAATCTCCTGTTTACTGTCTTAGGAGCTTTAGACAATTAAGATTGTTGCATTTAACAGCTCACCTTAAAATAACAATATGAGGCTTCCTGAGAGAGGTGAAATCCCAAGCCTGATCTGTCAGAGCTAATAAAAGCAGAACTTTGTCAGTCAAACAGTGAGAAGAAACCTCAGGAGAAGATGAATTAATGGAAATTTACAAATGTGTGTCTGTTGATTGAACATGTGCACCAAACAGCTGCTCTGTACAGAATTAAACAGAGCCTCAGCACTTCCATAAAAGAATTGTTTCCATTTTGCCTACATTCCATTAAATTCCTGCCTTTGGAAGAGTGGAAATATAACTAATACTATAAATAAAACCTTTCGCTAAGGGCAGGTCCATACTCTACACGGGAAAGTTGGATTGTTATGTTTTCACAGCTGTTCACAGTGGTGTTCCTGACAGCAAATATGTAAAGATGGGCAACACTGATGTCTTGAAACTCAAGGCTCTTCCACACTTCCATTTCCCCTGCCACTTTCCCCTGGGGAAACCCATGGTTTAGTGCTGAATCAGAACAAACAGAAATTGGGTTTCCCGTGGATTGCTGGTCCCCCCCCCCCCCAGTTAGTGCTAGAGGGTGGGTTTTCCCGAGGGAAAGCAGTGGGGCAAAGGCAAAACCTATTGGACCTGGGCCTAGACAGCATGGGCCAAGTGGGAAAGTGCTCAGACCCATATTTTCTAGCCATTGGACAAGCGGACATGTGGACCAGCCGTCATATTTAAAGCAAAGGCAGCTGTATGAAGGCATAAATGAGTAATTACTAGCTTTTTTTAGTCTGAAAAATTGGGAAATACATGCTCTTTCCCTTTAAAAAAATGGATAAGTCTAGGTGCAGCTTACATCTCGATTTACACTTTGAGATGCTAATCTAGCTGTGTCTGCAAACACCTGCAATGCAGCTCTGAATAGTTACTGTATAAACCAGAGATGTGGGGCCTGGCAGACAACAGTGCTTCCAGATCCCTTTGCAGCTGCCTCCATCTTGCTTAATGCCCTGCCTGATGAAGAGTTCTAAAGGGCTTGAAAGTGTGGCACTTTAGTCATATCTAGTGAGCAGATTTACTATCTCAGCGCTTTAGATTCTCCTCCACTCCTTTGTAACGCAACACCTGTGTATTGGGAACTGGTTATGAAACAGGCAACGAGAGTTGGAGTGAAAAACCTTCACGCTTAAACTTCTGCCCATTCTGGAACTCCAATCACACAGGCTTTTTCAGGCTTTTGTGGACAGCAACACCTACATGAAGAGAGCTCTATACAATTGGTTTCCCCTCTTCAGTGCCTCAGACATATGTAATGTCAGAAGCAGGGCAGAGCATCTCAGCCTTGTTTCCCATATACAGTGGTACTTCAGGTTACATACGCTTCAGGTTACATACGCTTCAGGTTACAGACTCCGCTAACCCAAAAATAGTACTTCAGGTTAAGAACTTTGCTTCAGGGTGAGAACAGAAATCGGGCTCCGGCGGCGCGGCAGCAGCTGGAGGCCCCATTAGCTAAAGTGGTGCTTCAGGTTAAGAACAGTTTCAGGTTAAGAACGGACCTCCGGAACGAATTAAGTACTTAACCTGAGGTAACACTGTATGATTCTGAAACCCTCTACACATGTATCATATGGAGGAGCTAAAAGCTCATTATGTCTCCTTGTGTTAATCCTTCCATCACCTGTTCCCTTCTGTTTGGGCAACAGCAGCAGGAGGAACACAGCAAGTGACAAACAGTTTAGTATAGCTCAGGGACATGCTGGCTTTCTCATCACTGCTACTAGACCCCTCACAAAATTGGCAAGTGGTCTTGAGCTCAAGGTGTACATGGCTGTGTACTATCAAGCACGGTGGTGCTCACAGCTGCAATCACGCCCTGAACAGACAGCACACCGTCCTGTTCATTATTGGCCTCTTTTATGATCTAAATCAACTCTGCAAACCATTTTTTAAAGAACATTTTTTCTTGAGAAATACAAAATAGCATCATGCCTTCTGGCTAGAAAGGTCCATTGTAGTGTAAAATGATGTGCGCAGGAAAAAATTACACGCAACAACAATATTAAAATGCCTGAGATTTCATTCCCCTTAATGCAAACACTCTTCTCCCATAACCTCTGCTCCATTTCCTTTTATCCTTGCAAACAGAAGAAAAATGTTAACACCTGCAGTACTGAGGGAGGGATACTGTAGGACTGTGTGACTCTCCTACAGACCCTCCTAAGAAGTAATTGACCCCCCCCCCATACATGCAAAGAAGACTCAAGAGGTTAAACATTGGTGGAATGACTGTATTTGTTACTATAACAACATTGGAGGAACTGCAAGCCAAATTAAGCAGTTTAACAAAATTCTGAAAGTATGGACAGGGGAAAATTTTATCTACGTACTTCTGGCAGCAAAGTATCCTTCCAGACCCCTGGGTATACAGTGGTGCCTCGCAAGACGAAATTAATTCGTTCCGCGAGCTTTTTCGTCTTGCGGTTTTTTTCGTCTTGCGAAGCACAGTGTCGGAAAAGTTTTGGAAAAGCTTCAAAAATCACCAAAGTCTTCAAAAACCTCAAAAAAGGCTATCACACCGCGTGCTATGAGTTGCTCCTCGAAGTCAAGTCGCAACTGTATTAACGGTTTTAAGAAAAAGGAAACAAACTTGCAAGACGTTTCCGTCTTGCAAAGCAAGCCCATAGGGAAAATCGTCTTGCGAAGCAACTCAAAAAACCAAAAACCCTTTCATTTCGCGAGTTTTCTGTCTTGCGAGGCATTCGTCTTGTGAGGTACCACTGTATTATACAGCCACAGTCTGTGGTTCCCCAGCAAAGGAGCATGTGAGATCTAAAGGACACCCTTCCCACCAGGCACAATGCACTGGTGGATCCCAAAGCGTGTCACTAACCCAATAATGTCTCGGTATCTCTAAAGTTTCTCTCAACTTCTTCACCTGCTCAGACTCAATGCCATAGGAGGTGATCTGCTCCAGCTTGTTCGCTTCCCCCAGGAAAGAGGTTAAAAGCATTCTTTCTGCAGGTCCGCCAAGAATATGTCACATCCCTGGAGTGAAAGATGCACCTCATCATCTCTAAACAAATGAGGACAATCATATCATATCCTGCCATGGAGTATGTAGGCCCAACCTATTTCCAAAATAATAATAATGCTTGAGCATCCTATTTCCCCAGTGCCTCACCTTATCCTTATTGAGGTGAGCTGCTCTGCCTCCATGTTCTACAGTCCAAGAGCTCAGGTGACAAGAAAAACAAATTGGGCAAATTACACTTAATCCAACAAAGATCATGTGTTAATGCTATGTAACAGATCCAGACCTGTCCACTGGATGAAGTCTGGCAGCTGGCTCTGATCCATTAAAAAGGAAAAGGGAAGCAGTTAATTGAGATCCTGAACTGCATGTTACAACCAAACATAGGCTTTGAACACAGCAGATCACCACCTGTCAGTTGCCTGTATGTGTGCTGATGAGGCCCATTAGTGTTGCATCAGCAGATGCCCCAATCCAGAAAGTGTGTAAACCGTAATAAACCACTGGCTCTAGTCCCAAAGGCTTTCCAGAGCACAACCCAGAACTGAAATTGTGTCAGGGATAAAGAAATAACCCAGCTTGCTAGTCTGCTAGCCATAAACCCTCAGGGCTGCAAACAGGCATAAACATGGGAATGGGCAGCTATGGAATTGGACTTTTCATCCCATGCCCCTCTGACCCCTTTTTACCTCAGCAATGTAATCTGAGCAGCAATCTTAGACAAAAGGCAGTGTCCAATCAACAAAGCCCATCTGGAAGCATCACTGTTGGAGTTGGGCAAGACTTCACTGGGTCAAAACAGGAATAATGTGAATAAATTCATCAAAACCAGGAACACGTAAGCTGCTGAATTCTGATAATAGCTCTGTAATACCATTCAGTGTAACATCCAGTGTTTGTCAGTTATGGCTAGGGTGCTTCTTGCCCTGCTTTGCTTTCCAGCATCTTGCAGACTCTAAAATCAGGAGTACATTCCATGAAGCCACCAGCATAAGACTTGAACACCAAGATGGATAGGTCTGATAGAATGCCATTGTACTGGCCATTCTCCTTTTAGTCCTTAAGAACACCAAAAACTTCATCAGGTGATCCACCAGGATGGATGTGTGAGAGCTCTTGGGAGGTCTGGAATCCTGAAACTCTACACAGGTAGACCTTATTCACACACACTTGTCCGTCCCCCCTTCACAATTTGAAGACATTTAGATGAAATATGTGGGTCTGTTGAATATGGCTATTCTGATCACCTTTATAACTATAATATTATCAGAATCCAATGCAGTCATACATAGGAATGAAAAATAGTTCATGCCCAAATGTAGAGGGCATGAAGATTTGTGTACACTTATCAAATACTTTCCTGGGGGAAACATAGATTAAACTTATGCAAAATCAATCCTCAGAGTTACCAAAAATATACGTTTCAAAGGCCTTTCTAGATAACCTTGGGGACATGTACTACTTCTTTTCTAGTTCATTTTCATTTTCATCAAATCCAATTCAGTGGAAAAAAATGTTACTCATAGACTAGTGGGCTGTTCCCCTAAGTTAAAAAAAATTAACAATTTTGTCAAAACTAAAAAGAAATGGCTACAGACAACTTTGCACATTTCTAGAATGAAAATCAAAAGGTACATAAAATTAGAATGGCATATACTAAAAATCCTTCAGGGCTATTCTTTGTTGCCTTTCCAATAAAAGTGCAATGTGAATAGGAATATAATGAGATCACTGAATAGATGATACCCCAGTGCCATTATCTTTCACTTATATTCCTTCAGCACACCCAGCATTTTCTAATTATCAACAGCTGTAGCTAATCAATTAATTAATGGATTGTTGGCAACATCTCTAAACTCGCTCTCAATTTTAGCTGCTCAGCTCATGAAACATCTTCCCCCATCACACTGTGGTGATGGAAAAGGAAACCAATATGCAGACTTTGTGCCCCTAACATCCTCTATACTTATTATACTTGCTGCTCCTCACCTGAATAATGCACACACTAGTGCTGCTTTCTGCCTCGCACTCCCTTTGCATCCTTGTCACTCACTGTTCCAGTCCAATGATCTTCCCATTTCTCTTTCCAGCTAGCACATTCAAAAGCTCCACACAGCTGCTGCGCTAGCCTCCCGTTTTTCTCTTTCATTTCCATTCCCCGATTTGCCTTGCTGTTGTTATTATTCAGTTTGGAATGTGTGTCATCATCTTCAAATTTTCAGATCCTGCATATCCCACCACTCCTATCTATTTGCAGCCCAAAAATCAAAGCTGGAAAATATTTAGAGAAGCTCAAGTTACATGCACAGGGTAAAAATTACATTTGGTGTATTTTGCAATTCTTTGTGAACTTCTGAATTTTTAAGCCCTTGGCAGAGGGAAGAGCAGAACCTAAAGAATGCAAGAAGAGCCTGCTGGATCAGACCAATGTCCCATCTAGTCCAGCATCCTGTTCTCACAGTGGCCAAGCAGATGCCTGTAGGAAACTCACAAGCAGGATTTCAGCCCAAGAGCCCTCTCCCCTCCTGAGTTCTCCAGAGCACAGCTATCATGGTTGGTAGCCAACAAGGATACTCCTCTCATATAGAACCCCAGGCTACCAGATTTGTGGCATCAGCTGTTGCAATAATAATAATAATAGTAATAATAATAATAATAATAATAATACTTTATTATTTATACCCTGCCCATCTGGCTGACTTTCCCCAGCAACTCTAGGTGGCTCCCTATTGGATGTTAAAACAATACAGCATTAAATATTAAAAACTTCCCTAAACAGGGCTGCCTTCAGGTGTCTTTTAAAGATAAGATAGCTGCTTATTTCCTTCACATCTGAAGGGAGGGCGTTCCACAGGGTGGGCACCACTACCAAGAAGGCCCTCTGTCTGGTTCCCTGTAACCTCACTTCTCGCAGTGAGGGACCACCAGAAGGCCCTCGGCGCTGGATCTCAGTGTCCGGGCTGAACAATGGGGGTGGAGATGCTCCTTCAGGTATACAGGACCGAGGCCGTTTAGGGCTTTAAAGGTCAGCACCAACACTTTGAATTGTGCTCGGAAACGTACTAGGAGCCAATGCAGATCTCTCAGGACCGGTGTTATGTGGTCTCGGCGGCTGCTCCCAGTCACCAGTCTAGCTGCCGCATTCTGGATTAATTGCAGTTTCCGGGTCACCTTCAAAGGTAGCCCCACATACAACACATTGCAGTAGTCCAAGCGGGAGATAACTAGAGCATAAAGGGCAAGTGTGCCTAAAGGTTACTTGAGATCTGGTATCATAAAGGCTGCAGCTTGGATCTTTTGACTAAGCCTATGTTAGTATTAAGTGGAACATTAAAGAAAAGCAATACCTTTAAGAATTATGTGGTGGTGTGCAAGTCAAACTAAAACAATACTAGTGTTGATGATGGTGCCACAGGGTTCAATATGAATAGACGTGTCCAGAACAACTCAGTCATTTGATCTTTGCTAGTGTGAATAAATATTTTTTTGCCTGAAGAATTAGACAGGTATAATATGCGTAAAGCAGTAGCCAGCAGAGCTGTGTAGAGGGCTGTGTTGCTCTCCTGACTTATCATAACTAGGCATCACTGCCGGGTACCAGGAAGTGTTAGGGGCAGAGCAGCTCAGCAGGGATGCAGGCACAGCACTGGCCGTGTCAGATTGGCTCTGCCCCAGGGTTGCACTGTGCCAAGCTCCCTGCTGCCTTGCCCCATTCCTTCTCTCTCTTGTAACCAGAGGTGATGCAGTGTTGAGAAGTCAGGAGAGCAAGGCAGCCTCACCTGCACAGCTCGGCTGGCTGCTACTGTATGCATATTTAAAATAAACATTGTTATGCTGAGTACATTAATATTTGGTTCAAGCTTCAAATGAAAACAAGAAATTACACAGGAAAGACAGATGGTGTAAGGGTTTTTCCTTCTGATTAACATGCTACTTTGTCAACTACAATTGCACCCAGTGAACTGCCTTTGTGCCCTTGGAGTTCTTCTGCATCTCTCTTATTAATGCAGCTTTCCCCACCCCCAGAATTAAAGCCTTTCTTTGCCAGATACAGAACTAAAAGAAACATCATTTGGACAGCAAGTCTTTCCATTGCAGTGAATCTTATAGCAGGGCACTAATGTAACACATTATGATAATTTTGTTTGTAAAAACGGGCAAAATATGCATAGTAAGTAGGAAAATCTCTTCATTAAAAAAGAGGACATAAACTTTGTGTCAAAGCTGATTACATGCTTTCTGTGCTGCAGCAGACATTTTTGCATCAAAGAGCACCTTGGGTAGCAAGGAAAGCAAATAGCAGTAATTGAAATCTTAATTTATATTCCAACACAAAGTTTACCGAGGTCTATGAAAATGGACGTGGTGGGAGCATTAGAACTACACAGAAGTGTTAGCCTGATTATTCCGGGCATGACCTATAGCAAGACAATTCTGAAAGGCTGCCCAATCCAGGGAACCCTTACGCATGCAGAATAATGTTTTTCATCTGTTTATGTGGTCACATAAAAACAAAATAGCATTGTGGTTGATAGATAGATAGATGATTGATAGATAGATGATAGATGATAGAGAGATAGAGAGATAGAGAGATAGATGATAGATGATAGATAGATAGATAGATAGATGATAGATAGATAGATAGATAGATAGATAGATAGATAGATAGATAGATAGATATAAATAGATGAGAGAGAGAGAGAGCAGAGTAAAAATAACTTGGAAGCTGGAGCTAACCCACCACCTATTGTCTGTTTCATTCACACATCACTAGCATTGCTTAAAGGGGCAAAATAAAGTACATAGGAGTCCCATTGGAAAAGGAGTTGTGTACAATGACTTCATCTTCACATTGTGAGAGGTAGTTTCATGGCTGCCTCATGCAGCAGGAGAGGGAAGAGAGTGAGCGAGCGAGCAGGAGGAAGGGGAGCAGCTTAGGTATACACAAAGAGTACTTTCCCTGACTACCTGTTAGTCTCAACCCTGCCCTTACACAAGGAATGCAAGATTACTTATAGCCAACAAACTTACACTTGGTGGGAGGCGAGGACAGTGTGTGTGTGTGGAATCATTTATTGTCACAGATTCTTAAATACATTTTTTCCAGCCTTTGTTTACCTCCTAAGTACGGAACTCACTTTCTCAAGAGAAGTTCCTTCTTGAAGTCCACTTGCAAATAAACATTTTAATCTGTTACTAATGACTCAAATCAAATTAGAGCCATACTGGACCTCAGGTTAATCATGCCATTAGTCCTTGTGCAATATATATACATATAGACATACACACACACGCACGCCATGGCACAGGATCAGGGCCATATATGCTGGAATTGAACCAGGGAGACCTGACTTCATACCCCTACCATATACAAAGCTCATTGCACCAATCGCTATGCAGGCATTCTGGAAATCTAGAAATATAATGGATGAGATGGATGGGGCCTCTGTCAACCTCTGCTAGATGGGAAAGTGACTGAAGTAGAGTACCTGCTTCTACACCATGCTGGAGGCATCTACAAGTAGGGAAGGCTCCAAGGCTCCAGACAATGGGGTTAGAGGGTCAAAGTCAGCACACTTGTTCACCCCCACATCACGTTTTGTACTTATGGATTTCCAGATTTATCTCTCAGCCCAGTGGCGGAGGAACCCTCTCCGTCACCTGGGCGGTATGCCAAGGCACGGGGCGAACCGCCCGACAGCCCGACCAGACTGCACAGCCTGTACAGATGCCTGTACAGACGCCGTGCGCAAGTGGCAGCCCATACAGATGCCACAAGTGGTGCCCATACTAACTGCGCACGGGCCCTTCACCGCTCCACAGCTGGGGGGAGGCAGCAGCCCATCTTGTCACACCTCCCCCCCCGGGCGCCCCCCCACCCTGCCCCCTTTGTATGACACTGTCTCAGCCTAAACTACTTCATGGGGTGGTTGTAACAAAAAAAGAGAGATCCCTTTATGTGACCCAGAGTTCCTTGGAGGCAGATATTTGTGCATAGTGCTATTTTCTACATTCAAACAGTCAATGGGGCATGCAGTGATTCTCCTGGTTATATTAAGGATCTCATCAACAAATAATGAGCAGTGAAGCATGCTTACTGCAAGGAATCCATTGTGGAAGCTATCATAAATTATTCACCGAGTTTCATTTTGGGCATATAGGGAAGCTGCACTCTAACCTTTGAAACGAACAATGAACTTCAGTGTCATTAAATGTGATAGCTCTCTCATATATAAGTCAGCAGGTGCTATATCATTCCATTCAGAGTGGAAATATGCTAAATCCAGAGCAGTATAAAAGGTAATTGGTGAACTCTACTATACATATATAATCTGCTCTATTTAATTTTTTAAAAAATGAGTTGAAAAAATGTCCAGGACTACATTTAGTCATTCATGGCAACACACGCGGGCATAAAAAGCAAGTATCAATTTTACAAAATCAATACATTATTACTTTATGCTAAAAGGACCCGGATTCTATATATAATTTACTTGTAGTGTTTTATTTTAGGCAGAGGCACATCTGAGCAGTACTGGCTTCCCTCCAGCATGAGCTCGGCTATTCAAATACAAAGTGTCGCTGGGATGAGCATGGATATGGCCAGCATCAACTTCTGTGATTGCTTCTGTGATATTTCGCAACAAATATAATAAGGAAAAAATGCTTCTAGCAATACCTGCAATCTCCTGGATCCCCTGTTACATTAACCTATGCAATCGCTTCCCCAGATACACTAGCATTCCACACACGGGCTGCATATATTTTATGAAACTGTCCTCAGATATGCAGTTGTCCATTAATTTGTGTGACTGCAGATCCAATCTCAACAGTCCAATGGTGTCTGGGGCTCATTGGAACTGGTGGGACAGAAGGCAGGGAGATCCACAATAGCCAGAGCCAGAGCCAATTTCAGGCAGAGGTAGAACCAGGGAGAAGCAGAACCAGTTAATTCCAGTTTTGTCCCCATTCTCCTCCTTCCAGAGTTCTACAAGGGAAACACTAAGGGGAAGGAAGCTGACAGGCCATACTGGATGTAGGTAAAAAGGCAGGCAGGTGGGGCTGGCTGAGGGGAGACCGAGGTTGGTGGGGCAGTGCCCACTTGATCTAATGGATCAGCCTCCACTGAGCCATGGCTTCATCTGTTACAGATATCAAATTGTCCATGTGGTTTAGGGGGCGGGGCTATTGTAGGACCAGCAGTCAACTGTTCAGCCAACAGTTGGCTTCAGCCAACAGTTGGCTTTGTGGGGGGAGGGGTACTAGAAGATTTTTGTGGAAATTTCCCCCTATGCTTCCAGCTGTGAGTGCTGCACTGTCCAAATGGAAGGTCTGGCAGTTTTGTGTTGACATGTTAGTAAAATATCCAATGAATATGAGTAACTGAGAGTTTCTAATCACTGAACATACATTTTATCAGACAGGCAATTCAGTGTCTAGAAGCAATGTTTATTTGGAAAACTATGGCTGAGCAATGTTTACTGATGCTTCATACAGATGAAGCCTTTTTCATTATTCATTACAGATAGTCACAGTCAACTCACAACACATCCCTATGCACGTTTACTCAGAACTAAATCCTACTGTGTTCAATGGGGTTTATCCCCAGATAAGTGTGTACCGAACTGCATCCTTAAAGTAATTAATTGCTTTTGTAACTCTGATATGTGTGTGTGTCTTTAAACTGAAGACAATTATGCCTTACAAATTGAAAAAGAGAAACGCCATCCCCCAGTGCCTTCAATTCAGAAGCATTTCCAGCTTTCCCTATTTTAATAATTTTCAATAAAATATTTGTCCACAAAAGCGTGCCTACTTTATGCTTGATTCCATATTCATACAATATTTTCTGCCTTCTCCAGACTCCCTTGAGCAAATAAATAGATTTTCAATGAGGAGGAGCATTCAGATTTAGATGTTGCAGTAATGAGACAATAACATTCTATAAGGTGAAAGATATCCTATGAACTGCACTGAAGAATAATGTAAGCTTTGGCTCTCTTGTACTTAATCCCCTCCTTTTCTAAGATGCCATTGCTATAGCCAAAACATATTTTTTTGCATTACTACACTGTAGGTGATACCCAGCTAAGAAATGGAGGAAGTATGTGATGGTTACCTACTTGGATGGCTTTAAAAGAGGATTCAACAAATTCATGGAGGATAATTCTTATCAATGGTGCTGGCAATGATAAATACTCTGGCTCCATGGCTGGGGGTAGTAATGCTTCTGAATACCCATTGCCAGAAACTGCAGGAGGAGGAGGAGGAGGAGGAGGAGGAGGAGGAGGAGGGAAAGAAGAAGAAGAAGAAGATGTTATTTATACCCCACCCACAACAGAATATTAAAAACACAATAAAACATCAAACATTGAAAACTTCCCTAAACAGGGCTGCCTTCAGATGTCTTCTAAAAGTCAGATAATTGTTTGTTTCCTTGACATTTGACGGAAGGGCATTCCACAGGGCAGGTGCCACTACTGAGAAGGCCCTCAGTACCCTGGTACCCTGTAACCTCACTTCTCGCAGTGAGGGAACCGCCAGAAGGCTCTCGGAGCTGGACCTCAGTGTCCAGGCTGAATGATGGGAATGTTGACGCTCTTTCAGGTACACTGAGCCAAGGCTGTTTAGGGCTTTAAAGGTCATCACCAACACTTTGAATTGTGCTTGGGAACGTACTGGGAGCCAGTGTAGGTCTTTCAAGACCGGTGTTATGTGGTCTCGGCGGTCACTCCCAGTCACCAGTCTAGCTGCTGCATTCTGGATTAGTTGTAGTTTCCGGGTCACCTTCGAAGGTAGCCCCACATACAGCGCATTGCAGTAATCTAAGTGAGAGATAACTAGAGCATGCACCACTCTGGCGAGACAGTCCGCAGGCAGATAGGGTCTCAGCCTGCGTACCAGATGGAGCTGGTAGACAGCTGCCCTGGACACAGAATTGACCTGTGCCTCTATGGACAGCTGTGAGTACAAAATGACTCACAGGCTGTGCACCTGCTCCTTCAGGGGCCCCGTTCAGGACCAGGGAGTCCTTCACACTCACCTGTCCCCTGTTTCCCCCAAAACAGTACTTCTGTTTTGTCAGGACCTGTAGGTCTTGCTTTCAGGTTTCCCACAGGTATCTGGTTGGCCATTAGGAGAACAGGATGCTGGACTAAATGGGTCATTGGCTTGATTCAGCAGGCTCTTCTTATGTTCTTAAGAGGAGGACCCAGGGCTAATCCAGGAACCTCCAACAAAAGTCCAGCTCAGCTCAGTAGCGGGGATGTTTTTAATGCATTTCTCTTTTCTCTTGGTCTTAATGTACCCATGCAGGGTTTATTGTCTATTTGTTTGTAAGTTGTTTCGGTTGCCCTGGGCAAGATAAAGTGACTGACAAATTTAATAAATGGAAAAGAATTAAAATAAAAAAGGAATGACTAGTTGAAGCCCATATGGACCACAAGGGCAGGTGGGTGCAATGCCACATTCACAGCAAAGAGGAGGGCAGCACTGCCTCTTAAAATGAAGCCACCACCTTCCCCCACTGGCCATGTGCCCCAGTCATGTGATTTTCATTCCGGCTTCACAGAAGAGAGCACAAATCTGCACCCTGAAAACCCTGGAGAAGAAGCATTTCAAAACATTGATAAGAACGGATAATTAATCTCCATGGTGCTAGAAGTAATAAAAAGCTTCAGCTGAGCAGCAGCAGTATACCAGCTTACCTGGGAGTAAGTCCTATTGAATTCAATAGGAATAACTTCTGTGAAGACATGCATGGGATTTGCCCTATCAGACATATGCATTAATGTTCAATCTGGCAACAAATTCCTTGCTGCAAGTAAAAGGCAAATAGAGCTCCTAAGCTGTAAAACTGTGATAACTGAAGAACTCAAATGAGATTATTGTTCTTGTTCATCTTAAATTTCATAAGGGATTGCCCTTCTTCTTCAAAAGGAGGGAGAAACACCCTCTGCTATCTCAGTATGAAGTTGAGTAGATAGGAAAAACAATTATATTTTCTGAATTAAAATTCATGAGTTAATCACATTTTCAAAAAGGCACACTTTTGAAGCGATTTACATTTTTAACCTTATTTGTTTACAACAAAATATTGAGTGATAAATATAACATTATCAGCTAACACCCAAGCTGCTGCTTTTTTCCTGAATTTTTAGAAAGAGAAATCAAGTTAAATAACAAAGCAATTGCTTGGGTTACTTTTCCCACTTGAGGTAATTGCGTAAACTGTGCAAATGCACTTTAAATATATATATCAGCGCTCACTCTAGATGCTATGCATTTTTATTAAAATCAGACTTTAAAGAAAAAAATAATCTCCTGAATGAAAGTGTATAGTTCAATAAAATTGGACCCATAGCATATATCTCCAAAGAATTTCCCTGCACTAAAACATAATCCCCCAACAATGTAACTTTATTATCATATAATATCTTACTAAAAATGAACCACAGCTTTTCAGAGGGAAGAGCCACTGCATATTCTCTTTGTTCAACTTGTAGTCACATATCGTTTGTAGGAATGCTAATTTTTATATTTAAAAATCTTCTTCTTCTTCTTTGGTGATCACTCGTAGCTGAGTAAGATTGTCTTCCATAAACATGGTTTTAACAATGAGTCCATAAGTGACTGTGGAGGCCAGTTCTGGATCCACACGTCCTTCTACAGTGGGGACATTGGTTTCCGGCCAGGAGTTGATCACGGTGTGGATTTGCTAAGCGCGCTTTCCTCTTAGCATGTTTCTCCCTTGCATCCTGAGTTTGAATGTCTTCAAAGCCCATGACACCTTTGGTAAAGGCTGTTCTCCAACTGGAGCGCTCGCAGGCCAGTGTTTCCCAGTTGTCAGTGTTTATACTACATTTTTTTAGATTTGCCTTGAGACAGTCTTTAAACCTCTTTTGTTGACCACCAGCATTATGCTTTCCATTTCTAAATTCGGAATAGAGTAGTTGCTTTGGAAGACGATCATCAGGCATCCGCACAACATGACCAGTCCAACAAAGTTGAAAATGGTAGTATATTGGTTGCGGGGTTGTTGTTGTTTTGCAAATTTAGCACTTACATATTTCATGTTTGAATGTGATCATAAGATTTGCATGAGAAAGTGCCAAATAACTTGGGGAGTTCTCTTGGCTACATTCTGTAGTGGCACACATGGTGTGAGGGTTCATGGAGCTACCCTCATGGCACCATCTTTGTGCTGTTTAGTAGGCTAGTGCCAGGCAGCAATGAGGTTGGGTGGGGCGTCTGATTCGTGCTGATGGGAGAACTGCTATCAATCTGGCATTCCTATTGGTGCAGCCACACAGCCCCAACATGGCCACTGCCCTGCCCCAGTCCCATTCAGGTAAACAGCAGCAACAATGGTATCAGGCTGGCAACTCTGTGGCTCTGCCTCCTCCCCACCAATACAACCTCTGTTTAATGTATTATCCTTTATTTATTTTATTGCAGACCCAGTATCATCAGTAACAAAACTACGTGGAGAGACCTGGGCCCAGGAACAGAATGTGTTGGGACAGGAAGTCAGCGAAGAGGCCCACCAGTCCTCGTCCTGCAACTTACAGAGATCAGACAGGTGTGTGAACCCACACAGGACTCAATAACAATCTTGCATCTAATCTAAAGTCTGGCAAAGCTTTATCTTAATGAAATAGATCCCACCAGTTTATGCTTTTACATTTACAGTGTCATCATACACACGCCTACTCAGACAGGGTTCAATGGGACTTATTTATCAGGCAAATGCGTGCAGGTTGTATGATAAATTAAAGGCTCACAGTCTAATCAACACTGTGCCAATGGAAAAGGAGACAGGAGGGGAAGATAAACACCAATCCTTTCATAATGTTGTATAAGGGTTACATAAGGACAAGGTATAATGGCTATTGTAGAAGACTGCAAAGGAGCCAAATGGCAGTGGGGCAGACTTGTGGCCCCACTTCTGGTTAACCATTGGCTTCCCTGTCCTGTCCCCCTAAAAAGCCTTATTCTGCCATATTTGCATTAGATATTCACAGGATCAATAAGAGACTTTGCACTGTCTCATAGCAATATGCTGCCCTCCCTTTTTCACAATTGCCACTGAAAGCAGTATGAGGTTCCATATCACTCTGAGAGTCTGCAGTTAGCAGTTTAAGCAACTTGAAAATATGTAGCTGCCGCTGACTAGATTGCTCAATGTGTCACAGTCAATAATACCAAAGTGTTAACTATTTGACAATCAAAGACTCCAACAAGGTCAAGTAATACTATATTCAGCTAAAACAGATCTGAAGACAGATGATCCACGTGGCTTTTACCATGCAGTGCCTGCAAGCTCAGTGAAAGTTTGAGCATTGCCAGAACATTATCTTTATTCATTTAATATTCATCCAGTAATTCATGTTCTACCTTTCTGGCCTCTGCAAGGTAGTTTCCAAAAACAAGCATAACAATTACTGTACAAGACAGTTAAAAATGTTCCAAAGCCAACAGACAATAAAAGAACAGCGGCTACTAATATAACGCTAGCTTGAAATCAACAACATTGAGTAAAAAGTGAGGTGAAACAAGAATGTTTTAAAAGTATTTGTAGTAACTAGAGAAAGAGCCATATGTATTTGCTGACAGAGGTGTGAGATCACCACTGAAAAGGCAATGTTACTGGTACCCATCTGTTTGTTCTTGATGTTAGGCCTTTGAGGTCAATCTCAGGACCTGGACGGGTTCATATGAATGGGGGGAAATTTGAGTGACAGTCTGTGTACATGTGATTATACCAAAATTGGGAAAGAGAAAGTAGCTGCTCCCTGGATTTGGAATGAACTGACATATTGCGTTATGGAAGGTGACATCAGAGTATCCAGCTCATTCAGTGTTTTATCTTCTTCCATTGTCGTAGAAATGTGCATGGCTTAACTCTAATCTGTGATGGAAATAGATGTCAAGCCATTTAGATTTCCCTACTGAAGCTTTTAGATGTTTCGTTCTTATTTCTATATTTAGTTTTGGAATGTCTTCATCATTTTCCAACTTAAAAAGGTCCCAAAGAAAATTAACAAACAAAGAATTAGCACCACTAAAGAGAATCAATGCAAAATAGAGCATTAAAAACAATTGACTACAGAGTGAAAAACAATAAGCAAGAATGTAAGATCAGAGAAGTTTTAGCATTGGTGCAGAAATGGCAGAAGCTTCAGTCCACCTCCGGACTGTGGCATCCCACTTAGGGTATGACTGCCTGAGTGGAGAGCTGCTCTTCAGGAATTATTTATTGAGGGCCATCTTGAATGTGGAATCATTTAACATACACCTGAGAAGTCTATATTATATGGATGTGCCTTAAAAGGGTGCTACCCATGTGGGATATTTTGAGGAAACAATGCCTTGTCTTTCTTTTCCTTCACCCCCACTTTAAATATTTCACCATTACAGAAGAGGCGAAATATTAACACACATTTGTACAAGTGCAAATATTCCATGTGCAGCAGCAGTGGTGGCAACGATGACAGAGAGATGGGACAGCAGGGTGATGGTGGTGGTGGTGATTACTTCAGCAACTAATACCCCACCTTTCTCCCAGAGCTAGGACTCACAGCAGCTCAAAACAGTACAGCACAGTATTAGGAGCCCTTTCCTTAAAAACAGGCAGTTCCCCAAAGCCTACCAGAATAGAATAGTCTTCCCCTGCCAGCAGAAGGATAAGGAGGGAGCCACTCTAGCTTCTCTAGAAAGTTCCACAGCCTGGGAGCAGCCCCCTAGAAGGCCCTCTCCCATTTCTCACCTAATGTGCTTATGAGGCTGAAAGAACTCAGAGCCTGGGCAGGTTTGTATGGGAGAATATAGTCCTTCAGATAGCCTGGACCTAAGCTATATGGGACTTTATAGGTCATAACCAGCACTTTGAATTGTGCCTGGAAACAGAGCAGTACCCCATGGAGCTGTAACAAAGGAGTCATGTGCTCTCTGAAACCAGCTCCGGTCAACATTTAGGCTGCAACTATTTAGGCCCATTCAAAGGCAGCTCCATTCAGAGTGTGTTACAGTATTCCAAATGGGATAGAACTAAGGCATGAGACACTGTGATATTCCAGTGAGCTGCTTTATCCCAAGCTAGACCAGTGATTAAACTAGCTCAGCAGTACCTGTTTTGAGTGGCAGTGGCTCTCCAGGATTTCAGAAAGGAGTTACTCCCAGCTTTACCTGAAGCTGCCAGATATTGAAACTGGGGCCTTCATCAGGCATCACAGTTGTTCTACCAGTGAGCCACAGCACTTCCCTTCTGAATGGGTCCACCTCCAAGATGGCACCTCATAGAGGACCTTCTAGGGAGCAAATTGCATGGGCCTGTGAGAACTTCTTATTGCTGGCATTGTTAACAATGTTAATACAGTGGTTTGTTTTTTTTAATATACAGATTCCTAAATCTTCCCATGTCCCCACAAGCAGGAAGTAACAGCAGGAAGAATGTTGCCAACCTACTGGGATAAAAAAATTGTTTGTTTTCCTAGCCAAGCATGTGTTTTGCATGCAAAAGTTCCCATATCCAATCTCTGGCATATTCAAGTAGGGCTGGGATGGACTCTTTTCTTAAACCCTACAGCCATTCGTTGTCAATGATACTGAGCTAGATGGACCAATGGTCAAACTTGATATAAGGCAGCGTCTTATGTTCCTAACTCCACCCTTTCCTTTCCTTTCCTTTCCTTTCCTTCCTTCCTCCTTCTCCCCTGTTCTCAGTAGCTCCTGCTCCTTCGGGGTCAATGCTGGAGAAAGTTCAGCCTCCTAGTGGAATCTGGGAAATAAGAAACAGGAACTTTTCCCCACTGTAGTTGAGAAATAGTGGTATATCAAAAAGAAAAATAGAAGGAAACTTTTCCTATTATTAAGGGAAAGGGAAACGAAATCAAAAAGTACAAATAGCAAAAACTGATGGAACAGCAATTAGCATAAATCTGCCACAGAGAATTGGTTGCACTATCGCTGAATTTTCTGAATCTTCTTCTATGAAATTATTACTGATTCTTTCTATGCAGACTCTGTCAGCCACCTGGCTATTATATTTCCTTGCCTTTAGAAAACAATCAAGAAAGCAAATATTGGCAATGAACTCTCTTTTCTGTCTTGAGATGATTGCATTTTATCGTAGGATCATTGTGGTTAGTTCTGTTTGATGATCCTCATTGTCAGAGATGAGTAAATAGCATACTAAACTAAAGAGGATCAACTAGGTGCTCAGCACTGTTATTACATTTTATAGAAGGGCCTTTTCCATTTCCATTTTATTTTTATCAAGTTATATTCTATATTCTAAATTTAAATTAGGGATGGTAACAGGCAATTCACAGGCAGGATCAAGTCCTGACTGCGGGATCCAGGTATGATAATCCTGCCACAGAACTGTCTATGGCAGGGATGGGGAAACTCTTCTCTCCAGAAGCTGTAGGACTACAACTCCCATCATTCCTGAACATTGGCTATGATGGCTGGGGCTGAGGGTGAGTTGTTATCTAAGAACATCTAAAGGTCCCCACAGGTTTCCCAGCGCTGGGCTAGGGATTCACTCTTTTCTAAGGTCAAACAATACATGATGCTACAATATAGTTTCTTTATTCTTTAAAATTGCTTAATGCTTTAAAATTTGTAGATAGCAGCTGCTGGCGAGGTAGAAGAAGGAATGAGGTCAATATCAGGACCATGGCCAGCATCTTCTTCTGCTATGGTCCCCACAATGGTCCCATCCCAGGGACTGTTCTATTCAAGATCTGCCTTTTTCAGTGAGGGTGTAAAGGAGGTTGGAAGTCATTACATCCCAAATACAAAAAGAGGCAAATATATATCAGTATAGATTATTTATAGTGTTTTGAACATTACAAATGGCCACAAAAGTTTCATCAGCGTCTTGTAGAATGGGGTCTGAATTCTTCCACAGAGACATGTAGCTTCAGTTTTAACATACAACAGCTTTGATGTGACAGCAAGATGAAGCTTCTCTTTCAGGCTCATCTTCTGCTATGATTACATTCTTTCCTAACACGAAAAGAACCCTCGTACAGCACAACCAATGCTTAAAAGGAGAAGATTCCTTCAAAAAGACATCAGAATGCATCCTTTATCTGTGAGGAAAACCTAGGCAAGGCTTTCAAAATCTTGGCAAGATCTTAGAGCAGGCAGTGGTTTTACATATCATCATTTCAGCATTTGCCTTTTCGGTATTTATAATCCAAGCGAGACAGTCAAAGCAAACAGTGATTATAGTTTTCGGAAATCTCTCCAGCTGTTGAAATAGATTAATGACACGCTTTTTGCATATCTTTAGGTTTTGTAATCTCATTGGCCGTTCACCACTGGGCTGGCAATCCATTAAAATCACATCTCAAAACACTTGCCTTCATTTACGCTTTATGCAGTAAGCATTCAGGGCAAGTGAAACTCCCTAGGTAATTTCACCACTCTACAGAGCCCCACATGTGCTTTCTGATGCACATTTGAGCACATGGGTTCCCACCTCCTGTGGAGGCAACAGATTTGTCCAAGTTAAAAAGAAAAAAAGATGCAGCGCTACTTCTTCCCCTGAAATGAAAGAATGTGGGAAGGTGAGAGTCTGCCATTCAGGTTTTGTTAAATGTTTATTTCTACTTTGAGATCGTTTTGGGTAATGGCAAAATTCAACTTTTTTGCCTTCTGAATTAACTTCTGAAGCAGATGTTGACCTTGAAGGAATTATGAAAAAGAGTAGGGATTTTTAGAAAGGAAGGAAGGAAGGAAGCTTATTTTGTTTTTAAACTATCTCATCCCCTAAAGCGTGAAATTCAGTGGATAGCTGCATCCCAGTGCAGACATTGATAACTTAAAGAAAGCCCTGCTGGGCTCACTTCTGCACATAAATATATAGGGTTGCACTCTTCGTGTAAGAATTCAGAATGGTTAAATTCCTCAAGTATTCTCACTCCTGCCCCCTTCCCATGGCAGAGCTTCAAAGTCTAAGACATCCATATAACAAAGCACAAGCAGCTTAAGCCAGTCAAGATCTTCTTTCCCTAACCAGGGGAAAGCGGTGTACTATACGGTCTGCAAAATGGAGCCGTGTCACTGATTTCAAAGAATTGGGATTTCAGGTGAGAAAAACCTATTGTCAGTGCTAGTGTGTTTATCTACCACCTCCTGTGAATAAGAGATGGAAGGATTTGTTCGTTGCTTCCAGACAGGGCTTCAGGCATCAACAGCCTGGTTCTAGTATGAAGGATGGATTCTTGAAGGAGAGAGTAGCAGATATAGAATTTATTGGTTTGCCTGCACCAGACTTTGCTGAATATACTTTCCCCCCCAACTGTCTCTGAAACATGTGAGATTTTGACTGCTCTCCCCACTTCTTCTGCCCTGGATGAGGGAAAGGAAATTCTGGCACATATGTCTGAAAATCCTGTCTGAGTTTGCTATTTCTCATTTGTTTCCTGTGCTTGAAGGGGTAACAAATTCTGACAATTTCCCTTAAACCTTGTCAGATCTTACTAATCCACACTTCTTCTTTTTGGCCTGTTGAAGCAAGGGTAGCAAATTCTGACAGATTACACTACGTACCTGCATGAAGAGACTGCCTACAGAAACTGGAGTGCAACACCTTCGTGTCTTATTCCATCTCTTCTCAACGAGACAACCCGAGATCTAAAAAGAAAGGCTGTTTCTTTAGAAGACCTAGAACATCTAGCACTATGGAAACTAAGGTCTGTGTTCAAGTTAGGTAAGTGGAGAACTTGGGTTCTGGAACTTACGCTTTTCTGTGTGAGGTTATTTCAGGTACATCACGTTCTCTTCCAAACAGACAGGATAGTTTACAAAGAATGTGAGGGGATGGGGAGGATTTCCCTTCCTTTTCTTAGAGGCTGATGGCCATGATGGCTGTGTTCTACATACACTGCTGGAGGCAATATGCTAGGAACCACAAGTAGGGAGAGTGCTGTTGCACCAGCGACGTTGCGTCCTTTGCTGGTGCCTGGGGTGCACACATGTGCATATGCACATGCACCAGGAGGGACCAGAGTCTGGGCGTGGAGGGTAAACAAAACCTACCACACCAGCCCAACCCTTGCCACCACCACTGGGCAGGCGTGGAGCATGGAGGGTTTACGGGGCCATGCTGTGCCACCCACCCACACAGTGAGGAGTCTGGCTGGCTGATGCAGCCATTGGTGGGGGTTTCCCCTCAATGCTGGCTGGGTGACCATTCAGCAAGGGGGGAAGGGATGCGGCAGCAAGGCAAGGGCAGACTGCAGGGCTCAGAAACCCCCAGCAGCAGGCAGGGCAGGGATCCCTGCGTGGCCCTCCCCACACTATGCCCCTATGTCACACTCCAGACCTGCTTGTGGGCTTCCCATAAGCATCTGGTTGGCCGCTGTAAGAACATGATGCTGAACTAGATGGATTTTGTCCGATCCAGCAGGGCTCTTTTGGATGAGCAATGGTCTGTCTCCTCAATAGCAGAAATTTCAGAAAAGTGTCACATGTGGCATCTTGTTCTCCAGGCTCTTGCCTTGCTGGATGACAGATGGCAGTGTTAGAATTCATGCTCCATGATTCCAGTCATGGGAATGTTGTCTATCACATGACAGTATATGTTTTGACTCCACAGAGTGGGAAGCGACGGGGACAGGATCTTTGTGTTACTGTGTTCCGTGAAGTGAGACTATTGTCCTTTGTTCTTTTTCTTTTTGCTGTCTGATGCTAGAGAAAGAGGGAGCCATGTTGCAGTGCTCCGTGTATGTTTATATGTAAATAAAGTAGATTAGCCAAAATGCTGAGTTGCTGAGGTCTGTTACGCAAGCTGCAAAGACTCGGCGGATCCCTAAGTGTGCCGGTGTCTGTTGGCATCGGTCACTGTGATGATCAGGCAGAAGAAAGCTTTTGAAGCTCCCGAATGATAGACCAGGAGGGAGGGAACATGCCAGTCGGGCATGTGTCTCTGCCAGGGTCCTACTCGAGTGTAGGATGAGCTCCTGACAGGCAGCACATCAAATTGAAATCCCCATGTGCGCCTCTCCTTCAAGGGAGTATAGCCCTGTCTGGAACAGAATGCATCCCATGCATCCGGGCCTATTTCCCCTGACCCACACCTTTGCCCGACACTGCAAGGACCATAGCAAACCCTTCACACGTGGAAAGATAGATTGCATTCAATATTCTTGAGGCATTTGTCATATGAGGTGAGAGAGCAGGGACATGTATGCCAGCTCAGCCCTCCCCACCACTGTCCCTGCTGCACCCCATGATGGTTCTGCACCCTTCACACAAGTAGAGCAGGCTCTTCGGTGGAGTCGGTTTCCCTCTGACTCATGGAGGGCAGCAGGAATGGTGATTACGGGGCAATGCTAGCACTCTCCTTTACACTTTGCCCCTCACATGTTGATTTAACACATAAGACAGATGAATGAAGGGGAATAATGTATATTGCAGGGATGGGGAACCTGTAGCCCCTCTAGTTGTCATTGGACGCTGACTCCCATCAACCTCAGCAATTGTCAAGGATGGTGGGAGCTGTAGCCCAGCAACATCTGAAGGGCCAGAGATTCCCATTCCTGGTTCATTCAGCTTATTAGCCTTGTGGCAGGGGCATGCGGAAATGGCAAACAGTGAACATTTTTGGATTGTTTTTACTCTTTTATTTTTATTTTTTTAGGAGGGGGAACAACAACGCTTTGAAATAATGGCAGAAGGAGCAAAGAACACATTGTCCTGTGGAAGGCCTGTGGGAGCCAAACTGTATCTCACACAAGCCTCATGCTTGTCAACCTGCCAATTTGACAGCTCTGCAGAGAGGAAAGCGATGTGCCCACTAGGGAATCGCCACTTGACGTGTCTGTTCCTTCTCCAAATTATTCATATTCTAAACAAAGCAATAAATTCATGGAGTTAAAAAAAGGAAAGCAGAGGGGAAGCCTTGTGAATGTGCTTCTTCCTTTATTCACAGATGAGGTTACAAGTTAATAGTAGCATTACTATCTCATTTTAAGAAAAAACTCCTGCTATTAACACTATCAGTTAACCTGCAATTACAGTTATATAGTTATGCCCATTATCTTCTTACAGTGGCTTGTGGAGTCACTGGCAGAATTAAGAGAGCTTTGTGGATGGTTTTCCAGAATCCAAGATATGGTAAGGAAAGGGCATATGGAGTTTCTGGAAAACCAAACCTAAATAATGTAATCCTAGAATACAAATAAACCAGTGAAGGTGTAGAAGATGAACATAATATATTTATTCGACATATGCATGCAAGAATTTGAAAACTGTACCAAAATTAGATCTATGGCAACAAAAGAAGAGTGGCAGATGAAAATGATGGACTTTGCGGAACTGGCGAAGCTGACGGGAAAAATCCGAAACCAGCACGATCAAGTATTCCAAAAAGACTGGAGTAAATTTATTCAATATTTGAAAGATCGTTGTAAGCAATTAACAACACTAGTAGGGTTATCTGAAGACTTGTAATGAGGAAAATTTTACCTTTCTATATTTACTTAAATTCTGAGGTATTTAGTAAAGAGTTATATTAGAATTGGAAAATATATAAAATGTGGTAATATAAAGGTTAGTTTTGAAAGCCAAGAGGTGGGAGGGAAGGAAGTCGACAGGTTCTAAAGAGCCAAAGAAGTAAAGAGGATAATATTGATGTGATTATATATGTTTAAATGGAAAAGTAATAAAAAATATTTTTTAAAAAATAGATCTATGGCTGCTAGCCAATAGAATCTACAATAATGGCTAAACGGCTTTTGTGGCTTTACAACATTTTAGTACGAACACAATGTGTGATTTCACATAAATTGGTTCTCAGCTCTAGCTGTGCTGGCTTAATATGTCTTTAAATTCCTCGTTACACTACAGCAATAGAATATAAAACTGTTATTGCCCAAAGCCTTTTGAAATCCAAGATGAACAATGGTAACAAAACCTGTATTACAAATGACTTGCCAAATGTGTTTTGACTATGAAAAGTCTTGTTCAGTAGCATCTGTTTGAAGGGATTCTCCTTGTGTGTGGACTAAGATATTCAGTTCTTAAAAATGTGGTTAGAAATACTTTTTTAATAACACAAATCTCCAAAATTCCAATTATACTTCAATAAAAACTTCAATAAAAAATGGAGCTTACCATATAACATAGACTATTGCTGCAGGTTCGAAGTTTGAGTGAAATAATTTACATTTCTCCTGCGATGCAGTAATATGCCAGGCCTTGTGAATATATTCCTTCTGAGTCATTATAATCCAACTTTTTAAAAAGCATAAAAATATTTCAGCCATAAAATTGTACTCACCAACACGCTCTCAATCTTCACTCGTATCTTACATATTCCATATTCAAACTTGCTGTTCTCAGTCCACACTCAAATATAAGCCAGTGAGAACCAACATGGTGTAGTGGTTAGAGTGTTGGACTAGGACATAGGAGACCAGGGTTCAAATCCCCACATGGCCATGAAGCTCATTGGGTGACCTTGGACCAGTCACTGCCTCTCTGCCTAACCTAATATGCAGGGTTGTTGTGAAGATGAAATGGGGAGGAGGAGAATTATGTATACCACCTTGAGGTCCTTGGATGAAAAGATGGGATATAAATGTCATAAATATTTATACCCACTGTAATAATTCTATACCTGGTCTAAAAAATGATCACGTTTAGTCGTTCAAATCTGATACTAGTGCTGCATAGATGAGCTTCATTCTGCCAGTACTCAATACAGTTATGTTGAAACTCCAAAACGTGACAATACAAAACACATAAATACAATGTATATAATCACAATTAACTTCCACAGAGCCGAAAGCTTACAGACAATGGCATGGAATATGAAAAAAGTAAATCAGCAAACAGAACATACCGTACTTTTCCATGTACAAGACTTGGGGGTTTTTTACTTTAAAATAAGGTTAAAAATCTGGGGGCATCTTATACACGGATAGTGCATATGCCGATTTTCTAAATTTGGGGTCCCCAAAAGTAGGGGGCATCTTCTACATGGGGGCATCTTATACACTGAAAAATACGGTACTTTATCATACATAATGGGCATCCAGTCTATATTATGTTCTTTCTTCTCTAGTATGAATATATATGTGCATATGAAAGTAATTTCATCTGAAATTTCTAGCACATGGGGAAAGCCCATAAATGTGAATAAGGTAACAAGGCAGCACAGAAAAAGAAAAGTCATTCTGTCTTCAGCAACACACTTCTTACAAAGTGGTAGATGACCAAACCAGTCTGATTTTTATTAGATCAAAATCTTTTCAGTTAATGAGCATGCACACTTTCAAGTGAACCATTTATCAAGAGAAATAGAAAAAGGAATGCCTTTTCTATCTGATTTTAAGCTGAGATGCTTTTAAGTCATTTTAGACAGACAACCATTTATCATTGGTGTTGTCCAATTGAAACTGTGGCTTTGGCTCATTCCCAAAACCCACCTACTTTGCACCACTTAGGACAAGTCTATATATTATCTGAGGTACATGGATTTTGTCTTAATCAACTTCCTTGTGGCCAGTGTTCCATGCCATCATTGGATGTTCCTGACAGCTGTTGGTAATGGGAAGGGAACTCTCCACACAGTGCAAGAAAACACTGTTGTGAGCTGTTCTCCTTGGTGTATAGCAGCTGCCATGCAGAAGCTGTTTCAGCCAGCCTCCATATGGCTCGTGAAACATGCACTCCTTATTCTCTGGTATATATGACACACATTGGGGATATCACTGCAACAGCTGGCTTACCTACCTTCTCAGTTCAGTGCATTTTACTGATTTGAGCCATTGGTCATAGTATGAATTCCATCTCCAGATTCCCTGCTTGTTACATTGGGTGGGCAGTGTTTGATGGGATGTCAGTGCCTGACTGAATACATAAATAAAGCCCTCAATTGTTTTCTCTGAATTGGAGGTGAATTGTTATTGCTACTATAATGCACTTCCTTTTGGTCAATAAACTTTTGAATGATCACCTGCATATGGCGTTGTAAGTTCACGGTAAGTAGGTGGCATATTTCTCACCATTACAAAACGGTGTAGGGAAACAACATCAGATCAACATTGCTGCAGCTATTTCATTGAGGGATTTTTATTCCCTTTCACCCCCATACCACTTCAACATTTGGGGTCAGCTGTTTTATAGTCTTCAACATGCTGGGACCATCCTGATTCTGGGCTCAACATTGCAAATGTAGCTTTGTTGCCCAGAAATATCACCCATCCCTAATGAAATATCACCCATCCAGTATAATAGGTTGTTGTGTGCTTGGTTGAGGTGCGGGTATGGTGCCTATGACAGTTTTTCTGGTTTGCAAGTGTGCCTACAGGTCCCCAAAGTCGGTGGCCTCTGGCTCAATTAGTGGTTTCCATGCTATTCAGAGTTTTATAATGGAAACAAAACCTGTTTTTGTAACTGCTTCATGGTAGTTTGATTCATTTTTATGTACTTGGAAAGAGTTCCACTATATCTGTGAGGTAACCATGTACTTCTGTTAAAGTCCTTAAAGAAGGTATTTGTTAGAAAGGCCCTCATTCCCCACCAGCTACCACTAATGCCAGTGCGTTATGGAAGAATTAGCTAACGCCAGCCTACGTGTAATTTGAAGTCCACTGTTATCACTGGTGGAAGGAAAAAGACTTTCTTAAAGGAAGTTCTGAAGCATCCATTCTTTGCTAAGGCTGCGCATTGTTAAACAACAATGTAAGTACAATTTGGCAAAAAAGTGTTGACTTGCATTACAATACATTGAATGAATTCCATGACTGGATGCAAATTCCATATTACTTTTGCTTCATATAGAAGCGATTATTAGCTGAGCTATTGTAAGGTTCCAACATTGCCTCTACCTTCTTGTCAACACTGAGATTAAACACATTAGCATATGCTATCTCTGGAAGGCAGACGCTTCCCTTTGCAACACGTGTAAAGTCAGTCAAACTGCTTTTTCAAAATACTTCAAGTATCCCCTGCAAAAACAAACATATTAGTTTAAGCCAGCAAAATCTCTATCTCATTTTCCCAGCTGGTTTCTACAACAGTTCAAGAAACCAACTCCCATTCACTGAGCCCCTGGCATGAGCTGTCCTGAATGTCTATGGGGCTGCTTTTGGCTTGGTGGCGAAATAAAAAAATGTAAGGTCTTATATATATATAATAAATGTTCATAAATGTACCAACCAAGCACATACATAGATGTGTGGACCACATGTGTGGAGCAGCACAGGGAGGACCACCCTGAAACCATTTTGACTCCCAAACTGACCAAATGTTTTCTCTGCAAGGAGGAAGGGGTGGGGGAGCCTTCCCATTGTCTCAGGAAGTGGGTAATCACCATTTCAAAGGAATGGCCAGACTACCAGGAAAGTCAATCAGATAAGGCATTATCAGATAACTTGGCAGACAGGAAAAACAACAACATTCAAATTTCTGTTGTAGGCCACCTTTTCTGTGATGTAGGTATGATGTTTGTGGGGGGGGTGGTCTTGGGTTACACCCCTTCTGTGATGTATGTATGATGTATGGAGGGGTGGTCTTGAGCTCCAGGGCAGGGAATTTAAAATGTCTATATAAGGGCAGGCACACCTTGATTCTGGGTCCTCCTCCTTTCCTGCCTGTGAAGGGAGCACCCTGTGGCAACAGATCAATAAAGATCAGGCTTACTAGCTGCTTTGCTTCACAATATTCTCTGGTTGGCTTCTGTTATTTTCTCCAACCAATGGAGAACCTACAAAGGACTCTATAAGGGCTCTTGTGTCCTCCATAAGGGAATAAGGGAAGATTTTTGTTTATTACAACGGTCTACAAATTCTGCAGACCCATAATTAGGCATACAGATTCATAAGAAAGAAATTTGACAAGTATCTAATAGTTATAGGGCAGACGTCTAAAAACAGGATTGCAGCAACAAGTCCTTGAGAGGACTGTGCTTCTGGTGGACCTGCCTATGAGAACAGGTTGAAGATTTTGGGGCTTTCAGATTTAGAGAAAATATGGGGAAGTGACGACATGGCAGCAGTGTATAAAATTATGAACAGCATGGAGAACGTTGCAAAGGTCACTGTATATTTTTAATTTCCATAGCAGTGACAAACAATAGTAAAATATCACCTTCTAAGATGGCAACTGATATTGTAAAGCCACAACAGGCTGATATTTTTCAGCTTTGTGACTCCTGGTGTTAATGTTTAGAGATGTCAAAGACCAGAACACATTTGCAATGTTAAAACGGAGGGTGAAGCAGAAAATTGTCATTTCCAGATTCAGCCTCCATTTTAATGGAAATTCCTGGGGATGGTGAATCATTGAACTTACTATTTATCTGTCTCCTGCCAGAACAGTCAAGTCACAGCAACCCACTACAATGTGCACATGCACCCTTCAGGGGTGGCTTCACTTTCCTCAGGTCTTCATCTGCACCTTTGGAAAGGTTGTACTTATGATTCATTATCTCAGAAAGTGAAGCGGAAACTCGGGAGCAGTGATGTATTAGTAACATGGAACTGTGGGTTACATATGTATGATGAACTACAAACATGATGCTGGTATCTTGGACCTCAAGAACAAAGAAGAAAATGATTTGAAGAATTCTTGAATGGAAGCACTGTAGAGTTTGGAATATGCTTTGAGCTCTACTTTTCATAGTTACCCACTCCTTTCTTTTTATTTATTTCTAGTCCCTGTGTCCTTATTCCCCCAACTTGCATTCTCCTTTTTCTTTTCAGCTCCTCAGGATTTTCAGACGCCCCCAAAGCACATTGTTCTTTGGAAATTTTCAAGGGCTGATCTTTCCTCTGAAGTCATAAGAACGTCTCCTATTATACAGCCTATATTTCACTTCGGGTAATTCTGCCTTCAATAGAAGATAGGTGCCTGACTCCATGCTACTTATAGGTAATGTGACCTTCAATAGAAGGCAGGGAAAGAAGATAAGAGATACATAAAAGACTACTTGACAAGCTCAGCTTTCAGAACAGTCCCCAGTTTTCAAAGAACATGTGTAGGTGAGGTGTAATTTTCCCCTCCCAGTTGTTAGACAAATTGCTGGAATGGCTCCATTCTTGTGGCTTAGCCAGATGCTTTTGATGAACCATAGAAGCCATGCATTTTCCCCAAAATCAACGATAGATACATACATAGAATCTTTTTTGTTTATAACTTTGGAGCACAGAGGAAGAAAAAGCAGTGAAAGGAAACTGTCTCTCTGCCCTTGAAATTTTCACTGTTCAAAGAAGTAGGGAGCACACAACAAGACATAATCCTTGTGTTGAGGTTAGGAGGGATTCTCTGAAGATGTTTTTCGAGTTCATCATTCGATGAAGAGAAGGCTAATAAAAGCAGTATTATTCTTAAGCATTTCAATTTTAAGATTGTCTTTTTTGTTGTTAGGTTTTCTCCACACACACACACCCTTTCGTTTTGCTTGCAGAAATGCCTTGCCACAATTTTTTTATTTAAATCTCATCAGAAACAGGCTCCTGACAGCTGTAAACAGAGAGCAACAGAACTTATGCTATTGTCATTTGCTTTGACAGTACAGGGAAATATCAACATAAAGCCAGGGTGACAGTTTATTTACAGGAAAGGAAGCCCGTGGAACTACAAAAAAGTCTGAAAAGCTGCTTCATCTTTCCAGGGCTGTTCACACTGTCCAGTTAACACAAGGCCAGAGGTTCTGTCACATTCTCTTAAAGAAAAGAAGGAGACATTTTTATGTTAAAAAGAGGTTCACTTCAGTGCAGGTGTAATGACTGCTCCTGTTGTTATAGTTGAGCTGAAAGTTTTCAGATGAACTTTTTTTTGGTTTTGAAATATACTCGAAGTCCTGTAGTGATTTCATGCTCTTTATTGCAACTTGTAAAACAGTGATTGAATTCCCCCCCCCCAAAAAAAACCTCAGGTTTTTATATACATTATTTACACAATGAGTCCCATCTGATTGGCTGATTCTGCTTCCCTCCTGGCGCCTGATTGATCTTTTCCTGCAGGCCAATCAGTTGTTGCATTCTACGATCCTACCAGCCTACTAGGCTGATTAACTTCCTCCTGGAGCCTGATTGGTCTTTTCCTGCAAGCCAATCAGTTGTTGCATTCTACGATCCTCCTTGCCAATTGTTCTAGGATCCAAGCTTAGTACATACTGTAACAGGTTTGAATGGAGGATTTTCATGAGGAAGACAAAAAAGTTTCACCAAACTACTCCCTCTCACTTTCTAGCTTCCCTGTTTGTGGCCTTGTTGGTGGTGGCAGCAATGATTGGGAGGATGCAGAAAATTAAAGTTGGATCAGAATGTACTTTTCCCCCGGAATCCACAGTCACCCCAAATTGTCCAAGGGCTGCATTTTCATCTTTCTTTCTTAACAGTATCCAGCCACTTGAGCAACTTTTTCTCCCATTGCAAAGTACACTTCATTCCTGTCAGCTTTCAGTAGCTCTGAAAAGTTATTTTTTTTTTTAATTTGGGAGGAGCTGCAGAAGGAAATGAAAATGTTCTCCCACTCATACTGTGAGCAAGAAGCACTGCTCACACTCTGCAGCACAATGAGTTAACCAGAAGGCAGGTGGTTTGAACCCGCCCAAAGACACCAGTGGGCAGGGGGTTGGACTAGATGACCCTTGGGGTACCTTCCAACTCTACAATTCTATGTTTCCGTTAACTAGCTTCATGATCACATTTTATTTTGATTTATTGTCTTTATAATATATTTTGGTTACTTTGGGAGCAAATTCCTTTTTTTAGAAAACCCAATTAATTTTCATTCATTTTCAAATTTATAACATTTGGGGGCAAATTCCCATTTAAAGCAACTTACTATTCAAACAAAAGATAAAACTAGTACAAAATTTAAAGAGTTTAAAACAAAACGCAATAATTGACATGAACTTCTTCTTCCTCTTCTTTTCCTTTCCCCGCCTCCTTCACTTCTTCCTCTTTACAGAGAACATAAACTTGAGTCATTACAGTTAATGAACATCATGGCTAGAGGGCTTCTCCAATGTGGTGTGGTGGTAATCTGGGGAACCGGGTTCGCGTCTCCGCTCCTCCACATGCAGCTGCTGGGTGACCTTGGGCTAGTCACACTTCTCTGAAGTCTCTCAGCCTCACTCACCTCACAGAGTGTTTGATGTGGGGGAGGAAGGGAAAGGAGAATGTTAGCCGCTTTGAGACTCCTTAGGGTAGTGATAAAGCAGGATATCAAATCCAAACTCTTCTTCTCTCTCTGTGTGTGTGTGTGTATCTTCAGGGTTCAGGTCCAATGGGAGGGAGTTCCACAGTGATGAGGCCACCAAAAAAACAAAACAAAACAAAAAGAACCCTCTCAATTGTAGACATCCACCTTACCAACCTAAGGGGTGGAAGAATTCTGTATTTCATGGAGCAAAATCTGATTGGCAATATCTTTTTGTAAACCGCTTCAAGGTTGTTGTTGGGTTGTTTTTTTATTACAATCAGTGGTTGTATAAATTTCATGAAATAAAAATAAAACATGGTATTGTGATGGCATCACGCTCGCAAGTTCCTTTCTGATTAGCTGATATCATGGTTCCCAGGAAGAAGACAGTGCTGAGCATGGAATGAACTGGTAGCAAATAGTCTCCCAGAAACAGAGAAAAGTGAGGTATTTCCAGAGAACATTTCACATGCCTCCTGAAAGCGCTGTCCTGATCTGTAGCAATGCATCAGAGTATACTCCAGACAGAGGCCCTGGAGATTGCTTTATACGTTTCTCAAAGCAGGTGAGTGTTTGATGGAGCCTTAGCGGACAGCGAAAAAGAAATGAGTGATAACTTGCTAAAAATGACAAAGGCACTTGTCGCAGAAGATTCAACAATCTTTTAAGCATCTAAGTTGCAATGTTCTTCATGCTGATCCAAGCATAAAATGGCCCTTTCCCCATCCCCAAATGAGAGGTTTACAACTAGTGACAGCTATGGAGGAAGTGAATAAGTGAAGATGTGCGAGACATTTTTTTCCTTATGACAGACCCATCCTTAAAGTATCAAAATGATCAAGGCACTTAATAAAATTTCATTCACCTGCTTTATTGCCTTTAATTCTGCTCCTTTCTAATGGAAGGACTATCAATTTTGAGACATGTTGATTGGAAATATTTCCTGGAGTTAGAATTAGACCCTTTCCCACATTGCATCTAATTCTATTTTATGAGACAGCAGAGGTCTCCTTTACAATAATTTTACAGCAATACGAAGACAGGAAAATAAAACGACATAAACTAGAGCTATTACTTCTGAAGGGGATAAGGTGGTGGAAAGGGAAGTCGTTGGAATTCTATATTCACCTGCATTTTACTATGTATTCCAGTAAAACCAAAGCCTTTCCAGCTGAAGTTTGCGCTCTGCTCTTATCCATTTTTTAAAATTGTGCAAGCCTGTGAAATAGTAGAGAAATAGTATTTTTTAAAAGGTTTGGAATTGAAGGTGCATTCAATTACAAAGGTTTTTTTTTTTAAGAGTTGGGAATTCCTCGAACCCTGCACCATTCCCCCTTTACTTGTACGCTGACTCTTCAATGCCTAGTCAGCTTCAACACCTTCCCATGCACATGAAAGTCCAAGGCTTCTCCTTCCCTGGAAGTAATCCCAGCAAAAGAGGGGTCATCTAGAGAGCGCAATGGCACCACAAAAGCATCATGTGGTGACATCATGAAGCCAGTTTAGAGTGAGGGCAATGTACGCCCTGAGAGACATAGAGACAGGTAGTTGGATTTGGATCCCAAACCATGGAGGGCTTCAAAGATCAGAACCAGAGCTTGGGACAAACTGGGAGTCAGTTCAGCTGTGACGCAGCCCGGGCATGATGTGACCACAGCGCCAAACCCAGTTCCTAGAACTAGCAGCCACACTGTGAGCTAAGTGCAATTTTTCATCCGTCTCCAAAGGCAGCCCCAGGAAATTGCATTGAAGGACTTCTATAATAAATATAAACTTTATGTAACAAAACATGGCCGGAGCCATAGAGTGCTAAATTGTTTCCCAATCTAGTAATCACATTGCTACCTGTGGACTCTAATGCTCACATGAAGCCTTGCAGGAGCAGAGACCTGCTGTGTGTGTCCAATCCCATGGCACATCCAAAATATTTCCCAGTTGTGAAATCAAGGAAAGACCCCAAAACTGAGACTGAATTCCATATGTAGATCAGTGGCCTTCTCCAATCCCTCCCCCACAATCTCCGGAAATGGTTATTAATAGCTTTGTAAACTGAGTGGCTAGGAAATGAAAGTGATAATTGAAGTAATAAAAGAGGATTACCTTCGAAATTTGATTTTGATTGCAGTGTAATGACTGCAGGGTAAGGGCACAGGGAGGAGAAGGGGAGGAGTTACAAGGTGCTCCTGGTTAAAATTTGATTTAGACACTTACAGTATCTAAGGTGATGATGTGCTAATCGTTTAGCTGGTGGCACTTTCAGATGATCCTTTTTGAGTCTGGGAAACACAAAGCACATAATTATATCCCTTCTATCGTGTTTTTGTGACGGGCATTTTCTGATTTTTCCAGAGTCTTATAATACTAAGTTGCGTGCCTTAAAAATTGGCAGTATAACTGCCAGGTAATAATTTCAAAGGATTTCGCATCTGAGTGTAGATTCTGCTTGTATTGCATTGACACCATGGACATTCTTACCAGTCCCAAATCTATTGCTATAATTTCTTCAGCAACCCATTCTTTTTTAAACATCAGTCATCACAACCCTACTTAACAGCATCTGAGATGTGTGTAGATGATAGACATCGATAGATGATAGATATAGATAGACAGATGATAGATAGATAGATAGATAGATAGATAGATAGATAGATGATAGATAGATAGATTATTCTTCTTTGGCAATCACTCTTAGCCGAGTAAGATTGTCTTCCATAAACACGGCTTTAACAATGAGTCCGTAAGTGACTGTGGAGGCCAATTCTGGACCCAGATGTCCTTCCACAGTGGGGACATTGGTTCCCGGGTGGGAGTTGATCATGGTGTGGATTTGCCAAGTGTGCCTTCCTCTTAGCATGTTTCTCGCTTGTGTTCTGAGTTCGAGTTTCTTCAAAGTCCATGACACCTTTGGTAAAGGCTGTTCTCCAACTGGAGCACTCGTAGGCCAGTGTTTCCCAGTTGTTGGTTTTATACTACATTTTTAAAAATAGATAGATAGATGATAGATAGATGATAGATAGATAGATAGATAGAGTATAGATAGATTAAGGGGCAGGGGAAGGTGTGCACACAGAGAAACATCACACTTGTCCAAATTATTTGTATGAAGATGCAGCATTGTTTGCATGCTTATAGCTTCTTAATACGGTATGGTTTGACTCAATGCTTCCAGGATAAATGTCAACCCTGGACTAAAAACATTCATTTTAAATGTTAAGTGGATTGGCTTAAGTTTGATCCAGGTTGTGGGAAGCTGAAAATCGGGATTAATATTATAAAATGAAAGTCTGGTTTCTACCTCATGGTATAACTCTCATCTCAGTATAATTTTTATGAGCAGTTGAACTAAATGCTGCATTTTGCATTTAGAAATGTATTACTTCAATTCAAATTCCAGCCTGCTAATTACATTTTGATCCTGCAAATCATGTAGCACGTCTAGGTGACAGTAATTCTTTTGATCCATACCAAGGTAATAAGACTGTTCCACAAAGTCCTCAGATGAGGAGTCATGGCTGCCCCAATGGAGACTGCATTCTGCAGATAATATTTCAGGTTATGATATTGTTGAGTTCAACTGAAAAGTACTAGAAAGAGCCTCTTATTAAAATGCTAAGTGAGTATCTCCTCTGAAGTAATGATAACATCATCAAATTCCAAAACCATTGGGGCAGCTAAAGCTAGAGAATTGATTGACTCTCTCGCAAAGTGGCTCTAATTCAACTAATTAGATGTTGAAAGGGTGTTAAAGTTCAGCTTGAGTGATTCATTGCTTTTTCAGCAACTCTACCTTTCTCATTTAAACTTCCTGAAAGTTAAAGTAGACAGTGGTGTGAGAGAAAGGCACGGAGTGAGCTTTGTATTACAGAGAGCTAATTATAAAGTGCTTCAGAGATCAACGCATGAAGAAAGTCAGAGCAAGTCATTCAGTCAGCCACTCTGAATATATGCAAAAAGCAGATTAAAGGTGTATGAATTTAGCACCATTTTTGGCCTGCAATCCTACGTGTCTTTATTCTGAAGGAAGTCAGGACCGGCAAACGGAAGCGCCTTTCTGACTGTGCATAGTTGAACTGTGGACATGGCTACTACAAGATGTGGTGATTGCCGTAAACTAAAATGGCTTCAAAGAGGGCTAGTCAAAGCCATGGAGGGATATCCAATATCAGTCCTACTTGGAATGCACTCATTGAAATGGCTTCAGGCTATAAATTTCAGTAGGTCTGCTCTGACTAATGTTGGGTGTCATCTCATGAAGATAAGGCTCTCAATGGCTACTAGCTATGATGGCTGCATGCAACCTCCAGGTTCCACAGATATTGCTACCTCTGAATAAAGGAAGTGTTGAGTCTTGGCCTCATTTCTGCTTCCAAGAGCAATCTAGTTGACCATAATGGGGACCATAATCTTAGATTGGATAGGCCTTTGATCTATTCCAGCAGGACTCTTCTTATGTTCTTATTTTCTGATGTCTTGGTTCGTACAATGGGTAATGACCCATTCAACTGGAGGGCGCCCTTTGCGTGGCAGTGCTCAGCACCCCGATCCCTGAGACAATGGCAGAAGTTCCTGGTCTCCCTCCCCACGTCACAACCCTTTGAGGTTCCCGCCAAACCTCAGTTCTAATGAACCTATCTGTGGTGGTGGGAGGCGGAGCTCTTTGTGTAGTTAAAAGGGGCGGAGCCTACCTGAGAGTGTGAAGTCAGCTCCAGAGCTTCACCCTCCCTACCCTCCCTTTTTAATGCTCTTTTATTACAGGTTAACTTCTTTTACAGGTATGTGGGCACTGCTACAGTCTTAGGATGGTTGCTGTTAAGGGACCGGGAAGGAATTTCCCTGCATTGACAGGTTTCGCCTTCCCTGTAGCAGATGTCCCAGCTTTGGCAGTTTGTGGACGGAATCTTTTAGTTCAGGAATGTCCAACAGGTCAATCACGATCTACTGGTAGATCCAAGCGAGGTTTTGGTAGACCGTGGTCGATCTCTGGCTCCCTTTCCTTAGTGTCGCTAAAATTGACTCCTGCCACACACCCTCACCTCGCCCTCCATTGTTGTATGATCTCTGGAAGGGAAGACAGAGCTTTCTCCATGCTACTGTTTCGATCCATAGCGATCTTTTTGTGAGTGACTTTACCCCTTTGTCCCTTGCCTTTAGCCCCCCCACCAAATGGAACTCCCTCCCCCAAAAAATCTTTTTAACTCCTAAAAACGGGGCTTTCCCCCCTCCCTAAAAAAGCTCAACAAGTTTGATCTGAACACCCCCCCCAAAAAAACAACAACAGGGGTAGATCACTGCCAGTTTTTAATTCTGAAAGTAGATCACAGTCTCTTGAGAGTTGGCACAGGTCACGGGCTGCGAACACTGTGGTTTGCGAACATGCCTCCCCCACGGATCACGTTCACAACCCGAGTGTCCACTGTATAGCCTTCTGTGGGAGGGAATAGCCCTTTATGTCAAGACTCAGTTCCAGACAAAAACTTTTTTCTCCTGTCAGAAGTATTTTCCCCTGAACATTCCCAAAGCAGCTCTCTTTATGTTCCCTGAAAACGTATATAGTCAGATTAAGTTGCTCGTGTGCTTGCAATGCAATTTAACATGGCACCTCCCACTTCATTCATTTCATAAGGTTTTCATTTGTCAAAGGAACAAAAAAGAATATCTGCCACAAATGTGTGAAGTCCCATTGAACATTCCAATAGGGAAAACTAGATGGGAAAGAAACCTCCCATTTTGCTTTAGATTTAAGTGGCACCAAACACAGCATGCAATTCCTCACTGCCAAAAGAGAATGAAGTTTCAAAACATCTGATTTCCAGGACGCTTAAACATTTTTCAAAGAATTAAGCAAATTCCTGACACATTGCCAGGTTGCAATAAATCTGAGGCCATGTTTACCATCCTAGCTGATTATTTTTTTTTACCTGAGAATAGTAAATTGGTAAGTCTGTACAAATATTTGTTAATGACATATACTTATTTCAGTGTTGTCAGGCTCACTGAAGCTTTTTCAGGAATAGTGACTCTAACTCAAGCTGTCACTCTGATGAGCAATACCTGGTTGATATGAAAGGCGTATATAGCCAAAAAGATTAAGACACAGCTCTTAGGATGCTGAACAACACAAGTGAATTACAGGTCATTCATTGAAATGGCATTCCACTCAATTAAAGAGCTTAAATCACCTCAGATATGTGCTTCTACTTAAGGGTCGCCTAATCCTTCATGAAATGGAAAAAGAGGGGAGGAAAGCAATGCTGCCAGTTCTTTTTCAGATTCAAAACACCTTTCCTACTGTGCTACCTGAGAGACTTTTAATGTATGCCCATATCTGTCATTGGCTGAAACCTGCCATTTAGTTGGAAAGGCGGGTGCATTGGCACAAACTAAGGGCTAAAACAAATGTTACTTTGATTATGTGGCTAGTTCACAAACAGAACTCACCCTTGTGATTTCCTGCAAAACAAGTACCAACAGAGGCATACTGCCTTTGACAGTGGAGATACAGCATAGGCATCATGGCTAGTAGCCATTAAAAGGTAAAGGGACCCCTGACCATTAGGTCCAGTTGTGACCGACTCTGGAGTTGCGGCACTCATCTCACTTTATTGGCTGAGGGAGCCGGCGTGCAGCTTCTGGGTCATGTGGCCAGCATGACTAAGCCGCTTCTGGCGAACCAGAGCAGCGCACGGAAACGTCATTTACCTTCCCACCACAGCAGTACCTATTTATCTACTTGCACTTTGACCTGCTTTCGGATTACCCTCCCTGAATTTAGCTAATCTTTTAAAGACATCCAGGTCAGTGGCCATTATTACATCTCCTGGGAGCAAATTCCAGAGTTTAACCATGCATTGCGTGAACAGGTGAATTCTTTTGCCTGTCCCGAATCTTCCAACATTCAGCTACACTAACTGTTTCAGGCAATCAACTTCCATGAGTTGCGATATGACAGAAAGAGCATTGGTTGGAGAACTTGGAGCTTGCGAACTCATCTGCATGGCACCCTCACCTGTCTCCATTAGTCTATAAGTAACACCTGAAGACAAAGAGGGCTTGTGGGTTCCCTAGAACCACAGGGAGCGGTCTCAGTCACACTCAGAATTAAGTTTGTTTTGTCTGCCATAAACTCTCTACCCAACACGATAAGATAAAACCAATTTAAAATTCATCTCCATGCTTCCAAAAAGGCAAAGTCTTTGCACAAAAGTACTTTTATGTTTTCTGGAAAGTGTGAGTTTCATAAAACAAAGTCATTTCTATGCCTCATTTCCTCAAGGTGTGTGTGTGTGTGTGTGTGTGTGTGTGTGTGCACGCGCATCATTACAAACACACTTCAAGAGCCTGAATAGGTTATGAACCAGATGGTGGAGTGCCTGGCAGGATGAACTGCAGAGAGGAAGGGGCAACTTCTCCCCTCCCCTTAGGATAATATTTCATAGCTGGATACACAGTTAGATTTCTTGTTATTCTCAAAGAAATCTCATACCAATGACCAGAAAAATCTATATGCCAAGGTGATTTTTGCTGGAATTTCAAGGCTGAGATTTTCCAGTACAAGGCTGAGACTATTTTGTTGATAAATATAATGGAGAGTCAATTGCTACATTTTGCATTATGTTGCATTTTAGTTTTTAAATGGTTTTCATTACAAAGAGAGGGGTTTTGCCCTGACAATATATAAAACTATCTCCGACTTCTTTTCCTTGTTTCCTTTCAACCTCCAGTTACTGCATTTCAGGAGATATTCAGTGTCCTGAGGACAGGCTGAGATGTCAGACAACAAAATGTATTGCAAAGCTGCTAGATGACCTTTTTAGCAGATCTAAGCCCAGGGTGGTTAGTAGATATATCCTCAATGGGAGTTAATGGTTAGGAGACAACCAAATTCAGGGATGGGGCACCATGGGTTCAGGGGCCAAATGTGGTCCTCCAGGGCTCTATGTCTGGCCCTCAGGACTCTGCCAGGGCCACTCCCCTTCATCAGCAACTGTCCTCACCAGTCCTTTTCTTCACCACCTTGTGTGCTTTTGCCTGGCTGGAATGTGCCATTGAACTCTGATGTGCCATTGAACTCTGGTGATGCTTCTTGCTTGCCTGAATGGCGGAGAGAGAAGGATGCCTAGCATACAAAACTACAATTCTGATTTATTTCTCTGCCCACCTTTGCCCATGGCCCTACCCAACACTGGCATGTGGTCCCCCAGAAGAATGCTCAGAAGGGAATGTTGGCCGTGGGCTGCTAATGGTCCCCCACGCCATATCTAGCTGGTGAATTCTCTTTGTGTCTCGAATAGAAGAAGCTATCTAAACCCCTCTTCAGGCATTCCCTCTCCTGCAGTTTTACTATTTCTTAAAACATTTCTATACGGCTCACTACGTCAGTCTTGAGGTGGTGTACAATATATATTTTTTAAAAATACCATGCCCACATTAACATCAATACAAGTAACAAAATGCAAAGTATAAGCAACAGCTGAGGCGCCCACTGCTTCTTAAAAGAATAGCATTCTGCACATGCTCAGGGGACACTTGCCTTTTGGTTTTTCATTTAAATTCATTTTTCTGAGGGAAATTTTCTCTGCACATGTCTGCACATGTCAAGAGGCAGTCAGCCAAAAACTCCTGCAAAGCAGAAATCTCAACTAAAGCATCCATGACAGATGGCCATGCAACCTCTGCTTAAAAACCTCCAAGGAAAATATAATAATAATAATAATAATAATAATAATAATAATAATAATAATATATTTATACCCCGCCCATCTGGCTGGGTTTCCCCAGCCACTCTGGGCGGCTTCCAACAAAATAGTAAAATATAATAGTCTGTTACACATTAAAAGCTTCCCTAAACAGGGCTGTCTTCAGATGTTTTCTAAAAGTCTGGTAGTTGTTTTTCTCTTTGACATCTGATAGGAGGGCATTCCACAGGGTGGGTGCCACTACCAAGAAGGCCCTCTGCCTGGTTCCTTGTAGCTTGCCTTCTCACAGCGAGGGAACCGCCAGAAGGCCCTCGGCGCTGGACCTCAGTGTCCGGGCAGAATGATGGGGGTGGAGACGCTCCTTCAGGTATACTGAAGGAGAGTCCGCTGTCTCTGTTCCACTGTCAAACACTTCTTCCCGATGTTTCATTCGAATCACCTTTCTTGTAACTTGAATCCATACAGGACATACATATATCTACATTTAGCATACATATAAGTTTTGTGTCATTTCAAAGAAGAAAATGTTTTTTCACAGTTTAGCATTTTTATTTGCATGGGGGGGGGGGTACCGTAATCTGAAACAAAATACAAGGCTAACAACTTAGTTATTGGTTTAAAAATTGCTTAATTAGATTCTGCTTAATCAGAAAAATCTCTAAACATAAAACAATATAAAATGTTGATAATAACATAACAATACAATCAAACTTTAAAGGAACAAGAAGGCATAATGAAACGCGCGAAATATAGGTAAAACCAACAGCTTTAAAACAACATATAGGAAAGTTGTAAATATACAACTTCTAAAATTCAGTAAGATTATCCACTGTCCATTTTGCCATCGGCAAAAGTTTCTGCTAGAAGTTTTAAAAGCTTTTCTCCAACCTGCTTTCTTCGAATGTCATGCAACAAGGGGAAGGCTATGGATGCTGGTATGGTTTCCGAGAGAGGGCGAAGTCTACTGGGGCATGAAGAGATCACTAGAGATTATATTTTTTTTAAGTTTATATATGTTCTTCCTTTCATATCCTGCTGGGCCTCTTCTTTGTCATCCAGCAGGGAGTAGCTGAAAAAGAGATTAAGTTTTTAGCCTTTGAACTGAGCCCACAAGACCTTTGCCCACTGCACTGATTAAAGCAAAAATTGCAATTGAACTGCTAATCATTAATACAGTTTATTAGCTACAAATAGCTATTTTCCAGACATAAAGCAAACAGTGCAATCTACTTGAGGGAATATATTCAATAAAGAGACTGCATTCAATTATTTTCATAGGGGATTTCATTTGATGCTTCATGCAAATAGGTCCCAAAGAGACGTCTTCGTAGCCATTTGCCAGGTTGCTAAAATGTAGCCAAGAGAGGTCACCTGTTTCTTGATTTTAATTGTCCAGAATAGACTCTGCACAACTTATCTTCGAATCCCTAGCTGCTAATATCCTTTAATTTTACCCACTGCATGGAAGAATAATGTTGCAGTGTTAACTTTCAAATGCTACTAGCAAGGATTTGAAGTTAATGAACCTCTTCCTTCCTCAGTGCATGGAGGGTGGTGCTTTAATTGCTCTCTCTCTCTATATATATATAGATATATCTCCATGCAGTACACAAAGTCATAACACAATAAACACAAGCTCTGGACAGCACTTGGTCTCCTGGATGTATGCTTGTGATGTGACCATACATGCAGCTGACGTTTGATGTGGCTTCAGAGGGCTTTTAAATTCACCCCCCCCACACACACACACACATACACAGGGGCTCAGAAATCGTTTTTTTCACTGCCTTCCCACCATGCCCCTCAGGTAATCATTAAACATACAGAATAGTTGTACCTTGGAATTCGAACGGCTTAGTTGCCAAACGTTTTGTCTCCCGAACGATTGAAAACCGGAAGTGATTGTTCTGGTTTTCAAATGTTTTTTGGAACCCTAACGTCCGACGCAGCTTCCAATTGGCTGCGGACGCTCCTGCAGCCAATCAGAAGCCAAACCTTGGTTCCCGAATGTTTTGGAAGTCAAACAGACTTCCGGAACAGATTCCGTTTGACTTCCAGGGTATGTCTGTACATCCATAAGGAGATGAGTAGCATTGCCCACACAACCCACATTTCCCCAAAAACCTGCAAAAGCTGACAGAAAGGGCTTTGTTTGTTTGTTTGTGTGCTTGTATATTGAAAGGAAAAAAATATGAAAATAAATGGAAGAAATGGAAAACTGAAGCAAATTGCATGCCCTAGTTTCATTGTTAAATGAGATATTCAGGAGGGGTGGAATGGAGCAGTGAAAAGCCATGGAACAACAAAGGTGGGAAACAATGGATCTGTGTATATCCCTAGTTTTAAGCAAATGTAACAGATATTGTAAAAACAAAACAAACTGCTGCTGTGTTTCACAACTATAGACTTGGATGTCTAAATGCTACAACTGAACAGCTGAACTGATTATCACAGGTTTCCTCAGGTATACCAAGCGTGAGCCTCCACTAAAAGAATTATTGAAAATGGGTGATTCCTCCAGCATTATTCCAGTAAAATGTCCACTGCAGTAAATGTATATCCTAGCCTACTGTGTTGTGTATATCAGCGAGGAACCTATTCAGTTTCACTGCAGAGCTTTGCTTGAACCCAACTATTTTTAAGGCGCTTTCCCTCCCCACTCAGCCCCACCAGTTAAGAAACTGAAAAAAACCAAGAAGATACAGGAGCTCTGTAGACAAAGGGATGAGATAATAATTACATCCCACTCGTAAAATGGATGGGATATTGTTTCATTTGCTACATCGCATTATCATACAGTGGCTTTTCTGTCATTCACGTTTACGAAAACTCTATTTGCTCCGTTGTATGTACAGTTGGGTTGCCATGGTTTCTCCATAGCACCTCACCACGATTTACAGATCTTTTGTGTGCTTTAACAAAAAGGGAGGGTGGGGAAGGCTGGCAAGTCTCATTTTACAATGGCGTGTTTATCTTGGGGACGCATGCACTTGAGATTTTCAGTTTTATCTCTCCAATATTGTGTATCTGCTGACAGTGCACTCATGATTTACCGTAAAACATAGCAGTGATAACAAAAGCACTTTGTGCAACTGGCCACTATAAATCATGCAAAGCTTCACAGTGTTAAAGTTGGTACAATAACTCGGTGGGCTGTGCTATGGATTGCGTGTTTCGAAAAGGGGGGGAGAGGTGGGGAGGAGAGAGGCACTTTTATCTGATGTAGAATTTTCAGGCCTCTATCTCTGTCCTGTTAGTCATATCACAAGAGAAGATTGCCCTCTGCTGTTGCAAATCTGTGACTTTAGTCTTCTCTCTACCCGCCCAAGTGATCATCCTGCTTTTTTCTTTTTCTGCTGCGTTCAAGAATAGCAGAGCAACAGCAGAGCCTTAAGTGGTTTCAAAGAACAATTTCATTATGTTTTCTAACGCAAACTTCTGCCACTTTCAAAATGCATATTTATCCAGAATAATAATAATAATAATAATAATAATAATAATAATAATTTATTTATTATTTATACCCCGCCCATCTGGCTGGGCTTCCCCAGCCACTCTGGGCGGCTTCCAAAAAAATATTAAAATACTGTAATACATCAAACATTAAAAGCTTCCCTAAACAGGGCTGCCTTCAGATGTCTTCTAAAAGTCTGGTAATTGTTGTTCTCTTTGACATCTGGTGGGAGGGCATTCCACAGGGAGGGCGCCACTACCAAGAAGGCCCTCTGCCTGGTTCCCTGTTTACTTAACTTGACTACTACATTTCGCCTTGAACATCAAACACAGCCACCTGGGTGAAGCCAAGCAACCCAAGCCAGTTGCCGAATTGGTATGCAGAAACAGAATAAAGTCCTGATGAGTTTGATGGGACCAAGGATGGGGGAGATTTATGGAGGGTGGGAGTGACTCAGCTCAAACAGGTCTATCCTAGGGTTGCCATCTTTCAAAAGGTGAAAATCCAGACACAAAAGTTGTTGAGTTTTTAAGGCCAAAGTTTTAAAGCTATTTTTAATCTACACTTCCGACATGGGTTGCCAGATGTCTGCATTTTCCCAGACATTTCAGCAATTTCCATCTGGACACAGTTTCTGACAGCCAAATCCCGGCTGCGTCTGGGAAATTTCAGGCATTTGTCAATCCTAGCTCTATCCACTACCCCTTCAATACTTCCTCTTTCATCCCTTCCTCACCCTCTATGTACATCCCATGCAGTTACTATACCCACTTTTTATGTTTTTCCTCCCATGAAGCCATGCAAATGGTGTGCATTTGGAAGGGAGAAACAAGAACTGCATGTCACACAACCATCTAAATCTTGGGCTACAGGTATATCAGTACACAGTACCCCTATGGCAGCCATTTTGTGCTAACACCCGTGGCACTTTATCTATATCATTATTATTATTTTAAAAAGCACTGCATATATTCAATATATTTTGCAAATTGGCCATTGATCTTCATACTGAAAATATACATTCCAAAGTAGGTTAGCAGTTTATAATGAAATGGAAATTAGAGGGACTAAGACTTGGCCTTTATAGCCAGAAATATATACATTCTAAACCAGCTTGATAGTTTCACATAAAATATTGATGAAGCAATTATGTAGAAACAAAAGGTGCTTGGAATTCCCTGCCACACTTGGTCTTTATTCAGTCGAATAAATGCCTATTTCCCATTTAACTTTCCTCACCAACAAGCCTCAGAAGGCCATTTTCCTAATTACATTTTCCTAATTGTAAATAGGTTAGTATTCATGGTTCCAAAAACTGAACCCACTTTTATCTAGATATAGAAGTGACCCAATGGGCTAAGTGCATTTTCCACCTACCCCTCTCCTTAACTGTTTTTGATACAAAATCAAAATGCATGGCATCATCCACTGATACAGCGGCTTACATATCTTCCGATGCAGCATGGACACACATTGCAGCTAGGATGCCCTAAGCAGCTTTATGAATATGTAGACATTTGACTGTTCAGTCTATTCAGTTAATGCTTTTGCTGATAGATAGGGTGTACAAGACTTCAGAGGCATTGATTATCTGCTTCTTTATCCATTTCACCTATTTATATGCAGGCATTGTGGTGGACCACCCAGCGTAGAGAAAAGAAGGAGTATGTGTGCCGCCCATATCCTAGTACAGTGGTACCTCGCAAGACGAAAAACGCGCAAGACGAAAGAGTTTTCCGTTTTTTGAGTCATTCCGCAAGACAAATTTCCCTATGGGCTTGCTTCGCAAGACGAAACGTCTTGCGAGTTCTTGCGAGTTTGTTTCCTTTTTCTTAAAGCCGCTAAGCCGCTAAGCCGTTAATAGCCGCTAAGCCGTTAATAGCCGCTAAGCCGCTAATAGCCGTGCTTCGCAAGACGAAAAAACCGCAAGACAAAGAGACTCGCGGAACGTATTAATTTCGTCTTGCGAGGCACCACTGTAAAGCCCTCTTCTGCTTTTAGTGCTCATGTCAGAGCTCAACAGGTCACAGCCTGCCATTGGCCAGCTGCCAGACACTGCTGGGGATTGAAAGGTGCCCCCCCCCCATGCGTTCCATTAGTGCTCCTGATCAAATTATATGCTTTTAAGCCCCCTTCATACATTGTCTGTGCCGGTATGTGCATAATCTCCAACACTTTGACACAAAAATCCAGGACAACATGTTCCCAGACTCCATCTTCCCATGTTTTATCGCGAGAGCATGGTGGCCATTTTGGTCCTCCCACCCCCCAAAAAAGGTATTTTTTTCAGGCAAGGAGTCCAGAAATACGCTGTGCAAGATTGCAAGCCTGAAAGAAGTGCTTTTTCAGGACAAAATCATGCTGTGAAACTGCAAGAGATCATGGCAAAAGAGAAAAAAATATATAAGTATTTTTTATTGAACAAATTTAACAAGTCAAATTATAAATCAATATAACCAATTACATTTCCCCCCTTTTTCCCCTCCCTCCCTCTCCCACCCTCCAAAGACTTCCCTCAGCTCCCCTCTCTGATTTCTTTATTCATGTTATTCTCTGCATGTTATACAATTGTACATGTCATTACCTTATCTATCCTATGTTCTACTAATAAATTTGTGGGTGTTTATTCAAAACCTGCCAAGGAGTCTAAATCATTTTGTTGTCTTTTAAAATACCAGTAGTTTGTAAAAAGTTCCCATTCTTCCTTAAAGTCACGGTTGCCCTTCTCACGTAATTCGTATGTTAACTTTGCCAACTCTGCATAGATGGCAAAAGAAAAAATTAAGGCATAGTAGCCCCTTCAGAGTAGAGAAAATCTGCCAAATTACAAGGAAATCACGTCACCTGTAAAATGCTTTCTTTCTTTTTTATAAGGGAAACATCCATAACTGTTTCATTGTGGGGCAGACTCTGATGAAATTTATAGGCAACCTCACCACTTCGGAGGACATGAAACCTGCAATATTTCAGAATGCTAAATTCTCAATTTCCCACAAGGGCAGCTATTACGGTTTTGGGATGGGTAAAGAAAGGATTTATTTAATCTCCCATAGTGTTTTATGGGCAATTGGTCTGAAAATTACAAGCATGAGGTGCTCCTCAGTAAGAAACCTACCAAACTGCAGACAAATGTGTTCACAGACTTTGGGGCTAAGTGCCTTGATTTGGGGTTGAAGAATTCAAAAGGATTTGCTTTGGGGTGAAATCATTCACTCTGGCTACAAGCTACAAGCATTGACCTGTCAGTCACATCGTAGCTCTTCTTTTGCCCTCTCTGATGTTGAATTCCCATTGATGTATTCAGAGAACACCAGCTTAAATAACTTCTCCATTCAATATGAGGAAATACAGAGATTATGGAAAACACTGTTCCAAGACATTCACTATGAATGCATACAGATGTTGTTATATGACACCAATTTCTATAGACTAGTTTAAATATATTTCATTTCTAATCTCCTGTTCTAAATAAAACCATAAACCTCTTTCTTATTTGTGTTGCCCCTCATAGAGTTCTCAGGCTGGCACAGGCTGTTACTGCTTATGTTTTTCTACAAGATGGTGTATGCATTTTAGAGGATCAAGACACGAAATCCTAGGCGGTGTATATGGTTAGCCAATGTTATTAAAATTAATGGAACTCTCTGCACAGTCTCTTTTAGAAGGCAATTGCTTATTTTACAAATTGCTGGGAATAATGAGGATAGCCAACATTTGGAATTTATACAGTGGCTAATGTCTACAACCAGATATTGCAATGACATTATTAATGCCAGGTCACCTTTTTTGAAAATTTGTTCTGTTATGTTCTTCTAAAATGCAGGTGGGGAGAACCTCAGGCCCATGGATGAAATCTTGTCCGCCTCCTGTTTTAGACTGAATCTTTCCAGTTTATCTCTGGGCTACGATGTTATTCTATTTTGTCAAGGCTGTCATTGGTCAAACATCATTGCTGTCAGTCAGAGACACTGCATTTCTAAAGATGCAGTCACACAGAAGGTTTCCTCCATGTTCCTGGACACTCATGCACTTTCTGGAAAGGGGGAAGCAAGTCAAAGGTGGGAGGCAAACTGGGGGCCTTGGAAAATCAATTGATGGTGGTGGGGGGAATCATAGTAAATGAAACAAAAACAATAAAAATATGTTTCTGCCATTATAATCTGTGTCTGCAATATAACTAAGCCATATGTATATTTGATAGCAGTGGCTTTCAAAAGTTCAACCTTTGTGGACAATTTCCACATTTTTATGGCTATCAAGGTACCGTATTTTTCGCTCTATAACACGCACCAGACCATAACACGCATGTAGTTTTTAGAAGAGGAAAACAAGAAAAAATATATTCTAAACGAAATAGTGGATATATGATTTTTGTGGTACATGCTGTGGCCACAGACATGTGATCTGACAGTGAGTTTGGAGTAGCCCAATGCAAAAATCCTGAGGATCCATGCTTTGTAACCACGGAGGAGGGAAGGAAGGGGAACCATGGATCCTCTGCTCACGACTGCAGCAGATCCCCCCCCCCCCGCCACCCGCAGGCATTCACTCCATAACACGCAGAGACATTTCCTCTTACTTTCTAGGAGGAAAAAAGTGAGTGTTATGGTGCAAAAAATACGGTAACTCAAGGCATCCATCAGGGAAGCCCTGCTCACTGCAAAGGATCCTGGAACATGGTCTAGGATGCATGGTGTTATATATGTAGTGGTCTGTGTTTGCCTGATCTTGAGTCTGGACTTGGGATTCTGAGCCCTGTGTTTTGATTTGATACATGATATCAAACCATGTAGTACTGTCAGGGTTTGGACTACTGGTACTGGCTCTTAAGCTCTGGGTTGCGATTTGCAGCTTGGGGGTTTAGACAGCAAATCACATTGACAGTGGTAGTGTCCCCGGCCTTCAGAAACACATATAAGCAGTTGCTTTGCCTCTGTTTGACTGTTCTGTTAGCTCAGTTAAGTCTCTTGCTGAAATCACTGCATCTCACCTTGTAGAAACCCATGTACACTTCACATGTTTACTTCAAAAAGGGTGGGGGGCTTTTTCAGTCTGAGGCCCACATTCATTCTGCACAACCTTCTTAGGGCCACATGTCGGTGGTGAGTGGAGCCAGGAGCAAAAGGGAGGTAGTGAATGTAAATTTTCCCTTTTTTGCAGTATGTTAGTTTCTATACACACCCACACACATCTCTTTCTCCTCAATCCAGACAAGGAAAAGGTATGATCAGAGTTCAAGTACACATTCCAGCACATGGAATGCAAAGCAGGGCTAGTGAAGAGTCTGGCATGAGAAGAGGGGCAACAGTTTGGGAAAAATTCCAAGGTGCAAAGAGAGGCCTGGAGGGTTGCATTTAGCCCTCAGGCCTGCAGTTCCCCACCCTTGATGTAGAGCTCTGGCCAGGTCTTCTGGATCTCAATGTCACTCTCTGTGAACTGGACGTGCGCCTGATGATCCACCAAACACTCCCCGGAGGCTATACATTGCAGGAGGTCAATAGTGAAGGATATGTTTTCTTTGAAGAAAGCTTGTCTGCTATTGCTGATCTTCTCCATGCGGAATCTGTGATAAGATTTGGAAGAGTGCCATAGTTCCCCAGATCAAAGTTTGAAAGCCACTGTATTACAGCAAGACATTTTCAACGTAACCGTTTCCGCTTGAAATCTTACATACACAAATGTACTGATGCCTACATATTGGCGTACAATCTCACACATGGATAAACATGTCCTCCAATTTTGTTTCAAAGAGTTAATGGTTCCAGTTCATGAATGAGCATACTTGTAGATAAAATTAAGTTTCTGAAAATGGTGTGCTATACAGAGGAGCATTTGGAAATGTCCTTTCCCCAGATTAAAGCCGTGCGGTCCCCTTGCTTATCAAAATTATATTTGTCGGTAGGAAATAGCTGATCTTTGAAGTAGACAGGATTTGATGGTGCATTTCCTCTCGGATAGGCATCACTTAATATATGCACTGAGGACTGTTTGAAATGTTACATTCTATGAAAAGCAATCATGAGGACTTATAGCTATTTCAGTAGATACAAAAATTAAAAGGATACAATTAATTCCAGAATGGTCTAATTGAGTCAGTGGATTGGACAGCATTTTTGCAAACAAAGTTTATATCTAATAAAGGCAAGTTAATGAACATCATGAAACACAGTCTAACTAGCTCTGCTGTTTTGATAGACTTCAATGTAACATGATCAGCTAAAATAATAATAATAATAATAATAATAATAATAATAATAATAAATTTTATTTATATCCCGCCCTCCCCAGCCGAAGCCGGGCTCAGGGCGGCTAACAACAATAAAACAATACAAAAGTACAGCATAAACAACACTCTAAAATCGTTCATTATAAAATTAATTAATTCAAAATTATCAATGAAGTAATCTACCTGAAGTTAAATTTCTAGAGAAATAGTTATTCTTACCTAAAAGGAAGACTTTTTGCCGCATTAAGAAATACGGTCATTAATGACCTTTTAAGGAAGTAGGAAATAAAAGAGATTTTACTGAGAACCACAAATAATGCCTTGAATGATTGGATACAGCTGTTTACTCCTTCAGTCATCTGGCAACCAGATAACCCTGACACATTTCTTAAGAATACATTTAAGAGGAACGGAAAGAATAATAAAAATCACCCTATGGTACTCACTGCAACAGAGGCTCTTTAAGATAAAGGACAACATGCACCCGTGATCAATCAATACAAGGTAAATATACACAAATGTGAACTTGCAGTTTCAGATCAAGGGTAGACATAAAGCTCATGTGTTCTTTGTAAAGGAATTTTGGCTTATACAATCTTCAGATGTCTTGAAGCATAGTTATTGGTTTGACAGGCCCAGAGGGGATGACAAGCCTTTTGAAGCCCAGAGGACAAACTTGGTAAGAGTCATCAGTTGTTTGCAAAGGTCACAGAAAATGGTCTATGGACTCTAAAGTCTCCCAAGGCAATGTCTGTGGACGTTCCTAACCATAAGTTTGTTGCTTAAATAGATATATTGAATAGATATGTGGAATTCATAAAAGACAGTCTTTGCCTCAGACACTTCTGTTTTTGCAGCTTGATTCCAACTTTTAAAAATGTATAGGTTTCACTAACTGCATAGCTAAAATATGTTGGCATCACAAATGGAATCCAAAACGATCTGAATTACTCCCAGTACAGATTTCTCATTTCTAGCACCCATATTACTACTCTCTTTAATTGAGCAAACAGACAGTGAGAGTCTTCTTGGAGTTCTTGTACACCACTGTAAGTTGTTCTGAATGGCACGGCAATAGAAATAGAAGTTGCTGAAGTAGAAGAGTCAAACACATTGAGTAATGTAACTCGCAGTCATGCTGCAACATGGGACAGGTCGTCCATAGTCATAACACAGACAGCTGTTGAAAATGTGCAAGGGAATCTAGATTTTTCCATTACCACAGTTGTCTATTTGTCCTCACATCCAGAAAGAAGACATGAGACCATATATGGATTTAACAAAGGACCACAGCTTTATGCAACTTACAGACATCTTCAACAAACATGAGATTGATGTCAAGCGTATATAACTCTACCCCAAAGGTCTGAGTGAAGAGCTGCATTTTTTAAGGGGTGCTGAAAACCAGATAACAACAGTGCCAACTCAAAAGCTTCGACTGTTCTTTCACTTCCCCACTCTGACCAAGAAGGTAGCAATTGTCATTTCTGTTCCAACCGCTACTTAACACTGGGCAGGGCAGGGTGGAGCGAGGCAGGGCAGGGGAAGAGAAACAGAGAGGAACAAACAAACAAAGAAAAGACAATTTTGCCCATCCTTCAGTGGTGCTGAATGCTGCACCTCCTTGGTCACTTTTGATGAGCTTACCAAGATGCTTCCCCTGTCAGGTACCCACCACCTACATGTTTGTTCTGAAGCAAACCAACTGCCTACATGTTTTGTTCTGAAAAGTTCTGAAACTTCTTTCCAGTTTTCTAAAAAGAACACCAAATCAATGCAAAATATAAAGATGTATTAGATTTACTCACTCCTCAATTTTATCATATTTTCACTGCACTTGCTTCTGAACAGATTCTCTTTTGAAGTTCTCAAGAGACTGAAAAGGCTTTTAAAGAAAGCTTTTTTCACATTTTCTAATATTTGTTTTCATGTCTTCTGGTGCAGAAACTACTGTTTATCAGTATAATTTTTGGCATCTTTTCTTTCCTGACAGTCATTGCTAGACCATTTAGATAATAAGGTAGGGAAAGAGTTGTTATGAGGAACTGAGTCGGAACTTGATGTTCAATTTTTCTTCATATATGTCCGGTGCCTTTTCAGCCTCCTTTGGAACAGATGGAAGCACAAATATCAGGTTTAATTGAATATATCTGATCCATCAAAGGTGAGAGCCATTCTAATCTAATATATTCAATAACACTTTAATAACAAAAGCACATCATGAAACAGAAACATCACTGAACAGAATTCTTCATTTAAAAAATACTCCAAGAAGGTATTGAGGCAAAAAGGCTTCCTTCAAAAAATTCTAGTCTTGTCCATATGAATTGAACAAAAAGGAACACAAACTTTGACTGAAAAGAAGTGCAAGCAGATAGTAAGGAATGCTCAAAAAGAATTTGAGGATCACATTGCTAAACACATTAACACCACTAACAAGAAGTTCTTAAAATATATTAGTAGCAAGGATCCATCCAATTGGACCCTGGGATGGCAAGGGAGCCAAAGGAAGATAAGGATACGTTTTGGACTAAATCTCCCATCATGCCTGAAATTAGCCATGGTGGCTGGGACTGCTGGGAGCTGGAATCTAGCCACCTCTGGAGGGCATCAAGTTTCAGAAGGCTGTTTTAAGAGGATGGCGCTGTGGGTTAAACCACAGAGCCTAGGACTTGCCAATCAGAAGGTCGGCGGTTCGAATCCCTGCTACAGGGCGAGCTCCCGTTGCTCAGACCCTGCTCTTGCCACCCTATCAGTTGGAAAGCACGTCAAAGTGCAAGTAGATAAATAGGTACCACTCCGGCGGGAAGGTAAACGGCATTTCCATGCGCTGCTCTGGTTTGCCAGAAGCGGCTTAGTCATGCTGGCCACATGTACGCCGGCTCCCTCGGCCAATAAAGCAAGATGTGCGCCACAACCCCAGAGTCGGCCACGACTGGACCTAATGGTCAGGGGTCCCTTTACCTTTACCTTTACCTGAGCACCAGCATGGTAGTTTTCAAAGAAGCAATGTATCCCTTGAATCCCTTATTTGCACTGCCTGCATTGTGTGGCTGTATCCTAAGTTACTTTGAAGCCTATGAGAATAGCAGCATCATAGTTTTCTACAGAAATTAACTTCTGAATAATTGAGCTTTCAATAATGTGTGTGCGTTCAGCTACACGTGCTTGTTTTTAATCTTGTTTGCTATGTTGCTAGATGAAAAAGAGAAGTTCTATATACAATGAGAAATATCAGGTCCTTTAACAGGTACTAAAACGCTTGACATGCAGGCCTAGTTGCATGCTCCTGCCGTGACAGAGTTATGTCTCGAAAAGATAAGCAAAAAACTGCAGTGAAGCCAAGTGTTACTACCTGAAGGCTTCGCACATGGCTGGGTTCTTTTTTCCTACTTAACATCATGTAATTTGTTTGGCAGCAAAATGAGATCATTGAAGTTAAATTGCAGATTTACCTGAATTAAATGTTTCCAACTTTTTACCTGAATTAAATGTTTCCAACTACTTTGAGTTTCCCTGTAGCTGAAAAACCACCTATAAAGTGAAGAAACACACACATGTATGCAAAAGAACCCAGACAAACGCACACTATTACTTTGACAAATGCATGTTATATTAATGATCTAATGCTCTACAAAGTGTAAAAGCAAAATGGACAAACAGAGCAGTTAGCCTTTCAAACTACCTTCTGTCGATCCTTGGTACATCTTTAGAGAGTTAGGCATGTGTTAAGAGCTGTCACCATCACCCAATTCAAACTTAGGTAAAGGTAAAGGTACCCCTGCCCGTACGGGCCAGTCGTGTCCGACTCTAGGGTTGTGCGCCCATCTCACGTAAGAGGCCGGGGGCCAGCGCTGTCCGGAGACACTTCCGGGTCATGTGGCCAGCGTGACGAGGCTGCTCTGGCAAGCCAGCACCAGCGCAGCACACGGAAACGCCGTTTACCTTTCCGCTATAAAGCGGTACCTATTTATCTACTTGCACTTAAGGGTGCTTTCGAACTGCTAGGTGGGCAGGAGCTGGGACGGAAAGACGGGAGCTCACCCCGCCGCGGGGATTCAAACCGCCGACCATACGATCGGCAAGTCCTAGGCACTGAGGTTTTACCCACAGCGCCACCCGCGACTTTCCACCAAATCACATATACTGATAGTGTCTCAGTTGTGAGTGCCAGTCTTTATGTAGCCACCATGGCAACATCAACACACAGTAGGGCTGGGAAAGCCCTGAGGTTTGCAGGAATACAAAGAAAGAGGAGAAGACCCTTAAAGGGGAAGTTGGCCAACAAGAATATCAGATGAACCCTGCTTGATCAGACCAATGGCCCATCTAGCATCCTGCTCTCTCTTTGGCCAGCAGGTGCCTATGAGCCCATGAGCAGCATTTGAGTATGAGGCATGAACATTCTCAATGGCCATGCCTAAGTTCCTGTTAGGAGGTAAAACTGAAAATTGGAGAGGAGGGAGAATGCAGTGGAATATCTGGGATTCTGAAGAGGAGGAGTTCACACTGCAACATTTTGTTGAGGATCCCACTTATAATCATTAATAATAATCTGAGAAGCCTGCTAGGATGTTCCGTCCCCCTGCGGTTATCTTTAGTGTTGTCACCAAACCTTGCATAAAATGGAAATTGAGTTTAATTTGGAGGTTCCTGCTTAGAGGGAAATGTCTGAGAAATCATGAGTGAAGCAAAATTGAGTTTTTGGTAGGACAAGGAAAATTCCCCTCTGGCATTTCACACAGTGTTAGGTAGACATTGGTCACACACCAAAGAGAACATTGAGGTTCCTACTTGGGCAAAATGTCAGAGGAATTTTGAGGACAGCTTAAGTCTGTGTGTGTGGTCTTTTTTTTTTCCAAGTGAATTTTTATTGTTTTCCTTACATATTCTTTTCCAGCAAATTGTAATAGCACCATACATTCCCTTTGACTCTGCCGAGTCACGACCCTCCTCCCTGCCCACAACTGGTATATTTATCCTCTTTCCATCACGCACATCAGTCTCATATTAGTACTATTATACATTGGAGGTATTATGTCAATCCTGCTAGTGTCTTGACCTCTTTACAATTTTTCTTTAAATATTCAATAAATTTACTCCAGTTATTTTGGTATCTTTGATCTCCCTGGTCCCAGATCCTCCCTGACAGTTTGGCAAGTTCTGCATATTCTGTCAACTTCGCCTGCCACTCCTGAATAGTTGGTATGTCTTGTACTTTCCATCTTTGGGCCAGAAGGGTCCTCGCGGCAGCTGTAGCATACATGAACAGATTTTGATCTTCTATTTTAATTTCTGTTCCTATTAAGCCTAATAGACACGCTTCCGGTCTTTTGGGGAAAGTATATCTAAATATTTTTTTGAGTTCATTATAAATTGATTCCCAAATTTTTTTAACCTTATCACAGGTCCACCACATATGGAAATAGTCCCCATCTGCCTTTTTACATTTCCAACATTTTCTTTCTTTTTTCCTATACATTTTAGCTAATTTTACTGGTGTCAAATGCCATCTATACATCATTTTTAGCAAGTTTTCCTTTGAAGTCATGCATCCTGTTAATCTCAAACCCTCCTTCCATAATCTTTTCCACGCATCCAATTCAATGTTATGCCCAATATCAATTGCCCATTTTATCATTGATTCCTTTACTTCTTCGTCTTTTGTATACCATTCTAGCAATAAACTATACATTCTTGATAAAATTTTATCTTTACAGTCTATTAACTCGATTTGGAATTTCGATTTTTTATCTTCGAACCCATTTCTCTTTTTATCTTTCTTTAATAAGTCACTGATCTGGTGGTATTGCAGCCACCCTGTTAACATCTTTTCAATTTGGTCAGATGGTTTGAGCTTTATCCCTTGGTCTGTTTTCCTAGTAATATCCTCATATGTTACGCTTTCCCCTTCCATGTTTACTTTTTTTGTTGTCAACACCTCAATTGGTGATATCCACCACGGTGTCTTTCTTTCCAGGAGGTTTTTATTCTGATCCCATACTTCATATAAAAATTTCCTAATCACATGGTTTAGAAAACCTTTATGTACCTTTACTTTGTTGTACCATAGGTACGAATGCCAACCGTATCTATTGTCGTGGCCCTCTAGATCTAATAGGTCAGTGTTTTCTAGAGTCAGCCAATCTTTTAACCATACCAAGCACGAAGCTTCATAATATAAAGTCAGGTCTGGTAAATCAAAACCTCCTCTCTCTTTCTTATCTATTAGTATCTTCATTTTTATCCTTGGCCTTTTCCCCTGCCAGACAAATTTCGCTAAAATTTTTTGCCAATCCTTAAATTGTCTTATCCCTTTTACCACTGGTATTGCTTGAAATAGAAATAACAGTCTAGGTAGTATATTCATTTTTATCACAGAGATTCTGCCTAATAATGACAATTTTAGTCTGCTCCATATATACATATCTTTCTTAATTTCTTTCCATACCACCTCATAGTTGTCCTTGTACAGGTTTATATTTTTTGTTGTCATCCAAATTCCTAAATATTTTATTTTTTTAACTATCGCGATTCCTGAATCTACTTGTAATTCTTCCATCTCTTCTTTCTTCAGATTTTTTGCTAGCATTTTCGTCTTGTTTTTGTTGAGTTTAAACCCTGATACCTTCCCTTCTGTGTGTCTGTGTGTGTGGTCTTAGCAAAGAGGCAATACTCCCTCTATGTGAGTGAAGTAGGAAATACACTCCTACAAGGGTGCCTGCCATTTGCAGATTTTCAAAATATATTTATGTGACAATGAAGCATAAATGTCTCTTTTAAAATAGTACCTGTCACCCCCAGATATTTATATTAATATTAAGAAATAATAATAAATAAATGCATCCAATGTAGTGCTATGTGAAAGTTCCATCAGCGTTTAGTTTTCAACCATAGAGTAAAATTTCTTCTTAGTGTTTGTGTGAGTGTGAGTGTGTTTCTGTGTTGAATTCATACGATCTCCCAGTAGCCATTTGCAATCACTCCCTTAGCAGATAAATTCCTTAATGGAGGTGTTTGATTTGCACATGGCTACCAAAGAAGCAGTAAAAGCCTGGAAGGAAATGAGAATTTGGCCATTCACTGCAGTTGGAAAAGGATCATCAAATCCTATGATTGCAAGGCTGTAAAATATATTTCAGCAGCTTAAGGAGATATAACATTTTGTAGGCAACATGGCGACATCAAATGAAGTCATGGCTGCAAAGGGAACCCCCAAAAAACCAACACCCTACCCATATTAAGATACACAGGAGCACATAAGTAAACCTTCTGTTTTGTCCCTTTATGCATTGGGTAACTAATTTAAGAGGAGAACATAGAAACGAGAGGCACTGAAAGCCACTTACCATTTTCAGCCCTTGGCTACTCTGTAATGGCTTTCTATTATGGGCTAAAATTAAACCGTTATAAAGAAGTGATAATTTCATGGCTAACCACCCAGGAACTTGGTTGAGTTAAAACAGCAGTGCAGAACTTGGAGATAATGTTTTCTCAATGCAAATAAGTGCCATCTCATTTAGCTTCCAGGGATTTTTTTTATTTTTTATTTTAATCCAGAAAATGTGGCAGCAGTCAATAGGAACACAGAAGAATCATGATCTCAGAATCTCAGAAATGCGTAATAAAATACAATGGCATGTAATTCAATCCAGGAATGGATGAATTCATAAGTAATAAAGGAGTAGCTGTTGATCCATTTGATCATAAGAGAGATACTCTGAGGCTTCGAAAGCAAGAAATAGCAACAGGACAGGTTGCAGTGGTTTGCCAGGCTCCTAGCTTTGTTGTAATGGACAAGTTTATTAATTACAACCCTTTTCCAATTTTAAGATGTTTTCTGCAGCCTTCCAGTCTACTTCATAGTTGCAACACGCCCCTGTGGCTCCCCTGAGGCTCTGTGCCCAGGGCAACCAAGCAAGTCATGCTCCCCTAAATCTGTTTCTGCTGTTACACGCAAAGCATGTACTCTCCACCAACCTTGTTTCAGGTGGAATAAAGATAGGAAATGCATCTGGTATACTCAGATGGTTTGTAAATAGACCCGTTTTAAGTTTGTGCCATTTTCCCTTTAAACAGTTATTGCTCTGCCTGCTGCTTTACAACTTAGAAAGGCATTTCAATTAATGTTTTTAACTGCCTCTCCAGTATTGGCCCTTGAGAACCTTGTACACTACTGTGCTGACATTCAAAAGGCAGCTACTCAATTTCCTGGCTCACCAGTCCGGACAGGAATCCTGGCCGTTATTATGTAACAGCGCATTCTCAATAAAGTTGTGCAAGCCTTAAAATGTCGGGGCACACCTTGGGACCTGCAGGTTGCCAGCAACCCAAAACAAGCGTTATGGATTCACATCTGGCTAGCAATGAGTGGAAATGGGACGCTCAATCCGTAGGGGATGGGAGCTTATGGTGGGTGTTAATTAAAAGTGAATGGGTTATTTATGGCAAGCTTCACCAACATACTGATTCAAGTGGCTGAAGTCCAGATATATAGTTATTTCTGGGCTTGAAAACTTTGCACATTTACATGGTTGTTTATTGCTCATGATAACCCACAAATAAAAGTAAGGGGGAATCAGCATGTGTTCACACCCACACTGCCCACAACATTTAGTGGATAAGCATATTATGTTGCACTAAGGAATTTTTGATAGGACAATTTTCTTGTATGTGCAAAGTTGCTTTACAATAGCTAGATTTGATAACCTATGTCATGGGGCAGCTAACAAATGAATGAATAAACAATGCGTTACTAATTTTTGTTTTAAGTGAAGATATTTTTTTGCTAACCCAAAGGAAGGCCCAGCTGGCTTACACTACACACAAACAAACCTGAAGAAAATAGAAGGAAATGAAGGGGGGGGGGACATTGTAAGGTTATAAACCTCTGTAAAATTATGAATACAAAAACAAGCAAAGGCAACAGCAGTCAGTTCTGGTGATGCAGAAATGTCCTCATCGGTCTGAGGTGCCCTGGGGCCCAGTGGGCTTGCATGAGGAAGGAGTTCAAAAGTGGGGACCTTAAGTGGCCAGAAACCTCGTCGTCAAAACAGCTCAACTCCATGGGTCATGGCATGTGGAAAGCAGAGCACAGAGACTGGTTCTGCCCATGAGAAAAATACAAGGTCTGGGTTTATGGTCATACTGGCACCTGGTCTAACACACTCACTCTTTGGGGTGTCTCCAACCCTCAGAGCAGGCCCATTAAAAAGAATGGACAAGGTGGTCATGACTAACTGAATTATTTTTATTTTCTTACATTTATATCCTACCTTTTGTCTCTCATGGACCTCCAGTGGAACACATAGCTGCACACCACCCTAACCTCCAAGCGGTGCAAGATTCCAGGGGTTCCCAGTGTGCTTACCACAGTAGAGACTGGGCTGCCTTATGATATATACAATCTGAGCCTATGATGGAAGGGTTCCACCTCCCACGGTTGCAGCCTTGGGCTGAAGCAGAAACCAGCCATTGCTCTCTGGCCCTTTGCTCCAGCTTGCTGCCTTTTAAAGCCTGCAGCTTTTTTCATCCAGCTTCAAACTTACACACCAGTAAAAACTCCAATGACTCTGGCACTTTGGTCTTCCATCTTTAAAGCAGGGCATCATTTATACACAGCAATTAAAAGCAGAGGCTTGTTTGGGAAAAATATAGGCTAGATCATGAAGGAATTCATGAGTATAGTCTTTTTGAACCTCTGCAACCCAATCCTATGCATGTTGTCCAAGGTCAATGGGCATTATTTCTATATAGGAGCTCATAAGATTGCAGCCCAACTAGTTAACTAGCCTGCTAAAGGTCCCAGGGGCAAGCCCCAGCATTTCCAGGTATAGCTGGGAAAGATGCTCTTCAAAAAACCACTGTCAGTCAATGTAGACAATATTGAGACGGACAGACCAGTATAAGGCAGCTTCCTATGTTTCTAATCTTCTGTGAGAGGCCTAAACTATATGTTTCCTTAAATGACTGCACTCTCCATGATTAGATGACTTACACTTCCATTCCCAAATGATTCTGAAGAAAATGTAATAATCCTGAGAGGGTAAAACACCTGTAAGTATCTCCATCAACCTTCCACTTCCATCAACATTAACTGATGCCACGCGAAACATTTTGTGGATGCTATGCCATTTAATACAAGGTGGGAATGTTTATATAAATCTTACCCATCACTTACTGTACATTATTTAATTTAGGACGTAGTGGTTTTTGTTCCTACTGGCTTCCAGAAATTGGCAGCTGCTACAGAACTGTTTAGATTAGCTCATTCACTGCTAGGCATTTTATTATGTTCTTTCAGTCATGTGGGAACAAAGGAGGTCGAACCTTTATCTACACAGAGCATATTCACCACGTAAATGAGAATTTTTTCTCCCAAACATGAGATATTGACACAGTGGTTGTCAGCCAACTGGCTCAGTATGCTCTGATTCGAACAGATATGTAAAGAAGAGATGCAACTGATTTGACCCAGATGTAGCATTATTTGACCCAGACTATGGACCCTGAGGGAATGGCAGTAAATCACAAGATCAAAGAGTAGGAAAGGACCTCAAAGCACCATCTACCCCAGCAATGTCTCCCAAAGTGACAGTGCTTAAACCACCCATTTAAAAAGCTTATCCATCCTCTTGTTAAAACCTCCTCATGAAGAAGATTCTGCAATACCAGTAGACCACTGGTTTCGTCATTCAGCTCCACTTAACATTGGCACTCCCAAGCCTTTCTAAATACTTTTCCTTGAAGTTAAATCCTGTTCATTTCAGCAGAACATAGTTCAAAGTCAGTGTGGTCAAAGAGAAGAGCTTTATCTTAGGGCTAAAGTAGACATGATGGTAAACATACCACCCCAGAAAATGACAAGCTCAGAGCTAACTCCCCCAGAAACACGTAGTAGAAATTGCTTTGTTATGACATCAGGATATTTTGGGTCTTCTCCCCACACCTGCATCCAGAACAGGCTATATATCATTGACTGCCCCAGGTGAGAGATGAATAAATGTGTAATATGACGTCTACTAGAGATCTTATGGAATGGGAGCTAGATGTATGGTTGCAATTCTCAGCAGCAGTCACACATTTGCTGTCACGGCTAGTTTGGCTTTCAAGGTAACTTCATGAGATTATTTCTGAGAGGAAAAGTTCTCCATGTTGTCAATTTCCCTTCTAACTCTCTTGCAGTTAAACTTTCTTGTGAACGGCTCATTACATGGTCTGATTAGATTTCATCACATTTTCAACTACATCTAAAAGCAAAGTTGTTTTAAACGGAGGTGGAATAGCTTCTGACAATCTGTAAGGAAAATTACACCCATTTGTCTTGTTTTGCCTTCAGTTGCAAAGCAGAACAGGCAGCCGCCATCTTCTGTAAAGCGGGTATTACATATTTCAAAAACAGGTGCTATATTCCTTCCTAATCAGGGCTTGAGAATAAGCAAGAATTAGAACTGGACAAATTAACTGGGAAAATCAGATATCTTCGAGACCAAAAGTTCATCGAGGACTGGGGAAATTTTGTTGAATATCTGAAAAGCATATGTGATGTGCAAACAACGCTAGTGGGGTTTAAAGAAGCACTGTGAAAGTTGACATATATTGTTAAAAAGAAATAGATAGTGGGAGGGAAGACTAATGGCAATATAAAACAGAAGAAATGTGTAATTGAGAGGTAAATACGGATGATTGTCAGAGAAGCTGAAGGAAGTCCAAACGGAGTTAAATTTGTGAAAATTTGGATAAGATTCTATATTTGTGTTGAAAATTAATAAAAATTATTTTTAAAAAAAGAGAGAATAAGCAAGAATTTTGGATGATCTGTCATTCTCTGTGGTGGTGGCGATGGGTGAATCCAATGAGCTGTTCCATGTGCATTCAGTACAAACAAGTCTCAGTGCATCTGTCTTTGGCATATATTGGTTGCCCATCATTTTCACAACAGATAAGTGGAACCACTGTGTCAGCCCATAGAGTGTGTTCAGCCAACATAAACAACAATTCCATTACATGTCTTATCGCACCTCTTTCTGGAACTTCTTTCCATTCACCTGGTTTATTGATTTAGCTGCCACAGATATGCTTCCTGCACTTACACATGAGAAATTTGTGGTATCCTGCTGGAAAATGTCGGTCACTTCTACCTAGCCAGTTATCTTTCCACAAGGGCAGACATTGATTGATGCTGAAATCCAGCATTGCCTGAGTTCTGCAAGTGCAGCTTTCTCCCAATTGAAGTGCAGAGTGTTTGAAGACCGGGACATTCGCAGGGAAACCAAAATGCTTGTTTACAAAGTTATTGTACTACCAACCTTACTGTATGCTTGTGAAATGTGGACCACTTATAAACACCATCTCCAGCTCCTTGAAAGATTCCATCAATGGTGTCTCAAAAGAAATTTCACACATCACTTGGGAAGACAGGCGTACTGGAAGAACTGGTCATGTTGTGCGGATACCTGATTATCATCTTCCAAAGCAGGTACTCTATTCCGAACTTAGAAATGGAAAGCGTAATGCTAGTGGTCAACAAAAGAGGTTCAAAGACTCTCTCAAGGCAAATCTTAAAAAATGTAGTATAAACACCGACAACAGGGAAACACTTGCCTGCGAGCGCTCCAATTGGAGAACAGCCTATACCAAAGGTTTCATGGGTTTTGAACTCACTTGAACTCAGGACGAAAGGGAGAAATGCACTAATAGGAAGGTATGCTTGGCAAACCCTCACCATGATCAACTCCTGCCCAGAAACCTATGTCCCCACTGTGGAAGGACATGTGGATCCAGAATTGGCCTCCACAGTCACTTACGGACTCACTGTTAAAACCGTATTTATGGAAGACAATCTTATTTGGCTACAAGTGATCACCAGAGAAGATCCTAGCTATTGAAAAAATATATCGCCTCTTCACACCTTGAGTTCATTCTCAGAGGGCCTTCTCCAGGGGCCACCAAGATGACTACTTGAGGAGAACCTTTTCATTGGTGCCGCCCATCTGCAGAATGCTCTCCCTAGAGACTTGCCTGGATCCTTCTTAGTGATCTTTCCAGTGCCCAGTGAACACTATTTTTATTTTTCCGGTGCCTTCAAAACTTTTTGACTCTTTTAAAGAAGATTGGCTTAAAATATTGTTGGTGTAGTTTGGGAGTTAAGATCATTGTGCCTTACTTTCTACTGCTGGATTTTTTAAATGATGCATTATATATTCTTATGGTTTATCATTGCCACATTCTCAATGTTACTGTTAGCCACCTAGAAAACTTGGCTATTTAGTGTCATGTATATACTGTTAATAAATAAAGAAATAGCATTGTGTCACCTGCATTGTAGTGATGTCATCATGCAAGCATTGGATGCCAATAGGTTGGTGAAAATACTTTGGATCTGGGAGTAATTGGGCTTGTGGTTACTTGTTCATTTTAAATTGGCTTCAAACCTTTATTTCTGAACCACGCTTGCCCATCCAAATATGAGTCGATCTGAGTTCAAATGCCTCCTGTACTTATTTGTCAAAGATGCTGACAGGACTCACAAGAGTATAATAATGAGGGATTAACCTGTGACTTTCAAAGGTGAACACTGTTAGCTAATGAAATTTTCCCCAAAGCATACAGAAGCAGAGCAGATGTACTCTGCTTTTTGACACGATTGCATGATTTATTAGCTAGCTGTTTGACTTCACTCTGACTTCAGCTTACTTAAAGCTTTGAAATGTTGCGTTTAGTGATACACACAAAAAAGTACCAGCAGTCATAGGAGGAATGAGGGTCAGACAGTAAATCCAGCCTCCTTAGAATTTCCATTTCTTCTCATTGACTTGCAGTGTAGAGGCATTTCTGTTCTCATTTACATACATTAAAGAGTGCAATTATAAAGCAATCCTTTATCCAGCAAGTTCAAAATGCAAATATTGGCTCTTGGCTGAGTGTGGAGATTGGTTTATGTAAGTGACTTGCAATTTAACGGAGACCACTATGCTCTTACTGATTTCCTTAAATTAATGTAATTATTATCTGGCTAATTAGCTGGCAGAGTGACTTATTCTGTTATTCATTAACTGTGAACATTCTTCCTGGATACAGAGGGATAAATGGAAATCCATCTATACAATGTACAAATACTGATTAGGCAGACCACGCTATCCATGAAGAATGGTAATTATCCCCTTTTAAAAAAATTATTGGTGCAACCCAAAGGTCCCTTAGGAGGGTGTCCCTTGGGGCATATGAGTTTATGGGTCTCCTCTGTGTATGGAGGGAAATTCATGGGCAGAGCAGTGGAGGGCTCCTTGTTGGAGCTGCTGAAATCACTGTGACTGTTCCTCTCCCACCATCAGTGCTCTGGTGGCAGAGAAACCAAAAAATGTGTTCCAGGTGTGGTGGTGTCAGTGCAAGCCCAGAAGGGATTTGAATCTTGCAGTTCTCTGCTTTGGGTTCTCCCTCCCTCTCCCCCTTTGGATCACTTCCCAGACAGTTCCTGAAAATACATCTATTGAAGGTATTGTGGATCACCACCCACGCTTTGAAATGGAATGATGCTTTTTAGTGGATGCACAGACACAGATATGGCACAGCTCTGATGGAATGGCTTAACAGATACGTAAAATAATCCACAGCATAAATAAAAGGAGATTTAAAGAAGCGAAATAAGTAGAAAGATACTTTCTACTTTCTACTTTTGCATGCTGAAGAAAAAGGAAAAAAGAAAACCCAATGGTGACAAATCTAAAACGTTTTAACCGTTATAGGTTTAATGTATGCTTTTTTCCCCCCTCTACTGCACAAGCAGTCAGCACACAACCCCTTCCTTGAAAGAGAAAAATGGGAGAGGAAATGAGAATGAATAGAGAAAGAGACGGATAGGAAGGGAAGTAGGGAAAATAAAAGAAGAATGGGAAAATGACAGAAGAAGAGAAAGGAAGGTTGGAAAATGAGAAAGAAAGAAAATGGGGTAACACACACACACACACACACACACACACCAAAAATGGAGATGCAGCAATCTCCCTTTCCTATACGTGAGTACTGATATGCCCCTAAAAAAAAATAAAAAGGGAAAGTAAATGGCTAAGCCCCTTCCCAATTATAATTGTGAAGACCAGGATCTCCCTTATGTGGCAACATGATTATTGTTGCTTTAAAATATGTAGACAGTTCTGTTGATATTTACTGTGGTTCATAGGCACCAAGTCTGGGAGGCCCTGGGTGCCTTGGCACACACAAAATTTCCAGAGTGGGTGCCCAAGCCTGCCTGTGGCTGCAGTGGGCCCCAATAGCGGGTCTGTGGTGGAGGTCCCGGCCCAGTCGCTGCCACGGCACTGGAGAGCCAGCGGAGGTGTGGCAGCAGATGGGGGCAGGAGGCAGCGGCCAAGCAGCTTGCACGATGTGACATCATGACGTCATGTTGCGTGCATGTGGTGGCACGAGTGACGTTATGACATCATGCATGCACCACTGGGAACCCACAATCTGGGGCCCAAGTCAGTACCACTGCTGTGGTTGTCTATTTGGGGTTAATGGAAGCTCTTCACAGGCGGTCTGATCAAATTCTGCATAACTGTTGACAGCAATAAAGAACTCATCTGCTGTTTTTTATAGCACTGTCTTGAATAATGTCCAGGGCACAAAGTGTATCTGACTGAGATTTATCTGGGGGCCCTTTGCCTCTTGGGCCCAACTAAGTCAAAATCTGTAAAGTCCTGCAGTCAATTCGTCATCTCTCTGATCAGTTGCCGCCTGAACCTTTCAGAAGTCTAACCAATGTGATCCGAGTCTTCTCCAAACATCAGTTCTCCAGAAGACAAGTGGTACAAAACTAATACTGGCAAACAAGAAGAAGTCCTAAGAATCCTTGGAACTGTAGAACCTGACACAATGTAGACCTATCCTATGCTGCTGCTGTCGTAATTGAGAGAAGACAGAAGAGCTGAGAGAAGAGAGTTGAGGAAAGATCCCGTCGTTGGCCGGTTAGCCTACTGAAAGGGGATACAACAAACTCTCCTGCCAAAGCCATGTTTGGCTGAGAAGAATTGTAGGTACTGGAGCAGCTTTTGGACCATGGGCTGCCAGACAAAACTGCACCACTTTGGAAAGAATCCTTTGTGGGCTATGTGTTTGTAGGGATATTTAGTCCGGGCCAGGTGGAAAGAATCAGTTATCCTCCTTTCATTTAGCCCATGTGTTCAGTTCAGCCACTTTAGGGATCTGATTATAGAGCAGTGTTTCCCAAAATGGATGGCACTAGCCAGTGTTAGAAACTGAGATATGGAAGCTAGGAGCTAAATGGCACCCTAAACCTAGGTTACGGGCGCCACAACAGAATGTCTAGGCATGCCTTTTTTATAACAAGAATACAAAGCTGAAAAGGAATGAACTGCAGCTAAAATCTTATATTCATTTTTCACATGGTCTAGGCCTCATCTGAAGACAGCAAAAAACAAAGCCATATGTGATGGCCTGGGAATCCGATTCAGAGGCTGAACCGGAGGAACCCCAGCCTGCACAGGAGTCCCCGCCACCAGGGCCGGCTGAGCTGGGGCAGGGCCTTGGATCTGAAGCGCCTGCACCTGTGCCGGATCCTCAGGAGCAGGCACCAGGTGATTCCACTCTGGCTCCGGAGGTGGTTGAGGACACAGTGCCTACAGGTGCGCCTCTCCCAGCCCTGTCAGGGGAAGGTGAGTCTCCCCCTGGGTCAAGTAACCCTCCAGCCTCTTCTGAGCTGCAGAGGCTCAGGGCAGAGAGGCGGAGGGAACTGGTTTCTCCCAGGAGGAGTGCTCGCCTTAAGGCCAGGAGAGGCAGGTCTCCTGGGGGCCGGGGCCGCCCCTGGCCTCAGAGAAGATAAAGGCCAGTCAGCCCGGTCCCAGGTTGCGGGAGCAATGTCGTTGAATACCTGCTTCTGCCCGGACCCAGACCTGTCCTTCCAGAGTTCCCGTCCCCGCCCGGCTTCCTGCTTCGGACCCCGCCTCGCTCTTTGTGAACTGTTTCCAGACTCGTGACCCAGGACCGGACTTTGACCACGCCAACGGTAACCTTCCCCCCGGGACCAGCACTCCATACTTCCCCTGCCCACCCCACCCCACAAATATTCTTACGAATATTACGAAGGTCCCTCCTCCAGTCCTCAGAGAATGGCTGGAAGTGGGGAGGACTAACTTAGTTGGTCTTTAAGGTGCTACTGGAAGGAATTTTTTTGTTTTGACTATGGCAGACCAACACGGCTACCTATCTGTAACTATCACTGAATCAAGTTAATCTATGGCAGCATTCGAATGACCCTTGTTTAACGTGACAGCTAAGAAATAAGGTAAAGGGTACAAACTGTTCTAAGAATGTATTAGAAAATACAGAAGGAATAAGGTAACAATTCAACACTAGAAAGGAAGTTTACATAGGGTAATGATAGGAAGTCTACTTTATGTTAGTAAAAGTAAAAAGTAGTAAAAGGATAGGAGAAGGGAGACTGTACAAATTTTACCTAAGCTTAATTTTTGTAAATTCATAGAAGAATATTTGTAGATGGACACTTTCTTTTTTGTCGAATTAAGAGTGTATATATTATTTATGTTATTCTTGAATTTCAATAAAATTAATTTAAAAAATACTTAGGGAACACTAGGACTTCTGAGTAAACCTGCAGAGAATCATGTGAACAAAAAAATAAATAAATGTGGTTGTAATAATAATAATAAAAGAATTCTAAATAAATGCACAATTAGTTGTTACTGTGTTATTAGTTTCCTTAGTGTGTGATGCAAACTGCTATTCTGAATAATGCTTTTTATGGGGTAGGGGCACTGGGGATGAGTTCATAGAACCAAGGGGATAGTGTCATGTTAAAGTTTGGGGACCATTATAGATCATAATGAAAAATTCTTTCCTGTAGCACCTTAAAGACCAACTAAGTTAGTTCTTGGTATAAGCTTTCGTGTGCATGCACACTTCTTCAGATACACGGTGTATCTGAAGAAGTGTGCATGCACACGAAAGCTTATACCAAGAACTAACTTAGTTGGTCTTTAAGGTGCTACAGGAAAGAATTTTTTACTTCGACTATGGCAGACCAACACGGCTACCCATCTGTAACTAGATCATAATGAATCAGGCAGCACTTTGCCATTGGTAGCTGCTCTGGCTGAAACAGATCAACTTGCTAATTGTAAGAACGCAGAGAAAGTGGCCAGCTTAGTTGTGGAAAGGAACATTTCCTCCTTCTGTAGCTCCAAGAGCTCTCCAAACATGGCAGCAGGTCACAGAGTGGGAACACAGCCTGCAGTGCCAAGGGAATCCATTTTTGATACCTGTCCTGCTCATCCTGTGGTGTTCTTCAGGAACGTAGGAAGAGATTCTGGTTCTCCACAGAGACAGCAGGATGTGGGCTCACTTTGAAGGGGCAGCATATCCCAGCTTTGCCACTTTGCCCACATTGTAGAAAGCAGCTGAGCAGAGAACTCGCTTCAACCAAAGGAAAGCAAAATTTGGAGCTTTTCTCTGGACTTTGCAACAGTCATAGAAGTGGAGAGGCCTAACAATACAGCAACATAGCAAAATAACACTGTATTAGAGTCACTGAGATTGCATGCATCATATTAGCTATTGTATGAATATCATTTATAAAAATAAGGTTAAGAAAATAGCATCTGTGCAGTGCTACCGAGAGAGAGAGAGAGAGAGAGAGAGAGAGAGAGAGAGAGAACATCACATCAGCACAATTTTAGTGAAACTACTGAGATGGAATATCTGTCATTTCTGGCTTGCATACTGTTTGCTGAGGAACTAATAATATATGGTTCAGCTTTATTTTCTATTGCAGTTAATGTCCCATGGGGCTCAATTCTTCTCTCAACATTGTCGTCCCTTGAGTGATTTTTATGATTGAGCATGGATGTAAAGAGCATCTTTATGCCTCCACAGAAATATAGAATTTTTTCATTGATTTGCTAACGAAAAAAACTGAGTCAGCAGAATTAGTCTTTTAAACAAAGTTGCTTCATCTATTTCCCCTCCCCCGGTCCATGTATCAATTGTTGTCAGATGCTCCACATATAACTGTACTGAGCACTATTTGTTTCATACAACATCATCTAAATGAGCAATAAATCAATACTGTAATAATGAAAGATTTGGGAGAGGAAGGAGAAATAATGGAAGATTGGGAATGTAATACATATGGCATCAGCCGCAAACACATGTTACATTAGTTTTCCCATTCAGTGATCAGTTCTGACCTTTTAAAAGCAAATTGGAGAGAAAAGAAGAGCATGGATAGTACTGGAAGGACCAGCTCCAAGCCATTTGCTGCCAGAGATCCATTCAAATTGATGGCCATCATTGCCTTCTGTGAAAGTGAGCGCCACAGTTTTGCTATGCCCTGCATGAAGGAGTACATTCTTTTGCGTGTTCAGACCCAGAGACCTCCCCCCTCCCCAAATAAATTCACACATGACTCAAATTTTAGTTTTGGTTTTTGGCAGAATTTAGGCCACAACTTTATTGATTACAGAAAATGAGTGGTTGCATAGGCTCTGGTTCGACTAGCTCCCTGCACTCTTGCAGGCAGCGCTGACCCAGGACACTAGCATAGGTCGGGTGAACACCTGGGAAGGTGAAAAGCTGGGAACAGACTCTGTTCACCACCCAGATGCCCCCCTAGACTCAGGTACGAGCAAAACCCCCTCTCAGGGGTTGACCACACCAGTTGAGTCCCTGGATTCCTTTAATGGAATACCTTTCACATAGGGATGGTGAGACAGCTCCCCCATCACTATCACCTGAACCAGTTTCTATCTGCCACACGAGCCCCGCGCTCACTGCCAACCACTCACACCTGTAACCATTCCCTTAACCCCGCTGACATGGAGGTCAGCCACAAATCATTCCCAATTACAGACAGATGAACCCCATCAAGCCCGTAAAGGGACGCATCACGGAAGGTAATGCCCGGGTGACGGATCACCTTCTTGGCCACTGTGCTCTGGATGCACCTCCTGGCCCTCTTGGTGGCAGCTGGGCATCGGCTACCACGCCACATACATCACTGCAACAGCTGTGACCAAAAAATTTTGAGTCCCAGAAGAGCTGCCTTCAACTCTTCCAAGTCCTCCAGCATGCGGGTCCGCAGGCTCAAGCCGGGAGCTTCCAGCAAATTGTTCTCGTCCAGCTGCACCACCATCGCTGCAGGCGTGCCCTCCGCAGACACCTTCGCATGCAGCATTGGGAGAAGCTCCTCCCAATGCATTCTTTGTCTGGACACACAGGAAACGCACACGTGATCAGGGAGTGTGAACCTGCGTCCATATCCAGACACCGCCGCCCTTCTGCTGTTCCCAACTATCCAGACATGCAGGGTAGGCAGACCTAGGAATGAACAAAACAACATTAATAACTGCACCTCAGCGCCACATCTGAACATAACCCCTGTATGTGTCAGATTTCCAGCAGCCCAGATCATTGATCCTGTCGACGGACAGACCCCAGTGCACAGCGGTAGTAGCTGCGCCAATGCGGAAAGAATGAGGTGCAAACTCACTGGCCATCAGGTCACACACTGCCAGCGTCTTGCACATTACTGTAGCAAATTGATGCCTCTTTAAGTTTCACTGCCATCAGTGGTAATGTTAAATTCCACCACTGTAACACACAGGGTAGTGAAGACGTAGCTTTGCAGATTTCGAGCAGCCACCAATTGGGAAATGTAACTGGTTCATCAGATGACACATGGGACAAATGCATATGCTGAACTGCATCCCTAGTTGAGAGAGGAGGTCTGAAGGGAGATTCTACATATGTTCAGTGGAACGTACAGTGGTACCTTGGTTTAAGAACAGCTTAGTTTATGAACAACTTGGATTAAGAACACTGCAAACCTGGAAGTAGGTGTTTTGGTTTGTGAACTTTGCCTTGGAATAATAACACTTTTTTGCTTCCTGTTGTGTGTGTTCCATTTGTAAATTGAGTCCCCCACTGCTATGGGAAAGCACGCCTTGGTTTAAGAATGCTTTAAGAATGCTTTAAGAACAGACTTCCGGGATGAATTAAGTTCATAAACCAAGGTACCACTGTACTTAGAAACCATCCTGCTTTATTAGAGATCCCAACTGCAAGAATGATAAGCACACTCACTCAGGCACATTCAGAAACCCTCTTCAGAACTTCCATCACAACACTGCAAGGTCTGAAGTGAAGTGGATGCATGTGGAAATACAGGGGAGAAGCCTGCAAACATTTCCCTACTCCCTTTTTAAACTACACGTGTGACAACCCCAAATGCCTGAGAATAGCTTCCATTGAATGCCATGCCGGCAGACCTTGGCAATATAGCACCCTACGCGAGGCAAAAATGTGATGCCCCAGCCCTTGTGGTGCCTTTCCAAAGCCGAGTAAGGGAGATGCGGGTATTGGGAAGGAGGTGTGAGGCTCTGGCAGGATTCTAGAGCCCCCCTCCTTCCCAAAGCTGGGAAAGTTTTGGAAAGGAAGGAGGAGGACTCTATGACCCTGTCAGAGCTCTTACACCTCCCTCACAAAGCAAGCGCTTACTAGGTTTTAAGAAGGAAGGAAGTGGGAAGATGCCCCCTGGGTATAGGGGAACCTGTTGCACTCCCCTAAATCCACCTCTGCATTCTTTTGAAGTTCCTTTTAAAAATGAGGTTAGCCTAGGGTGAGGTGAACAACCTTCTGAGCCAAAGTCCTATTCCGCACAGTCTCTCAAAGACCCAGTGAAAGACTGAAGGTGCAAACAAACTGTTGAAAAGTCAGAATCAGGACTGAGGGGAGTCAGAGTCACTCATGAGCTCATGTTGTGAAATGAGCTTTGTGAAAACACCCATTGATGTGTACAACTTGTGGCCTGCCAAAGGGACCAGCCTAACCTTCCACTCTCCCAGTTCAGCTGGGACAGCTGTGTTTCTTAGGGCCTTCCCATGGGGAAATCCCACCCATGAACTGCCACAATTTGAAAAAAACAGAGTCTTTTCATCCCAGCCTACTCATAAGCCACAAACATCCTGAGTTCAGGGTTTGTTGTGAGGTCGAGTCCTGATGTCATTTGAGACAAATATAAATCTGTTTAACTTATTCCTCGTTAAGCTTTAAGATTTCAAAGACCAGAATGCCAAACGACCTGTGATTAATGCCTTTGCTTTGTTCTGATTTTTTCCCCCATGCATTGATTGCTATAAGTTACTATTGCTTGTACTGTGCATTGCCAGGAAATGCCATTATGTTGCTCCTAACTTTAAAAATTAACATTGATTAGCAAACGAGCACAGTACACATTCAGCACAAAATCATTTACCATGCTTGCTGTATTGGTTTTACTAGATTTCAGCATTCTTTCTCCTCCACGATTCTCTGAACAGATTATTCCTGCCTGACCTGCATGAATGTTATGTTTGCCAAAGTGCAGTAAACAAAACACAGCTATTATCCATTTCCCATTCATTTCTCAACAGAGCACAGATAGAGGACACATTCAGCTCATTAATATTATACATATTAAATAGCCTTGGTCCTACCATAGAGATATTTCCCTGCTTCATTGTATTTTATTGGAATTTGTTTCCCTGATCTAGGAATCCCAAAGGTATCCATATTGATTTTCATTACAAACAGCAACATACACACAATCGATTCATTTTACCAAACAGAGTGTTTGTTCCTGTAGGAGCTCCGCATGAATATGGGTGAGCAGCTGGAGCATTGGATCGGGCATCTAGGATTAAGTATGCGATGTCCACATAGAGAGGCAGCAAAAGATGTTGATTTACAAATAAAACCATTTACATCAATTAGTGAACATGAGGCACAGAAGTGGCAGGTCCCAGTGCAAGTTACAACCAACAATAGTGCTACTAAAATATAATCAGAAGGTTGGTTATCAAGTTTAGGACTGAGCAAAAATATCCCCTCTGTCTCAATTGCATTCCCATTTGCAGTTTATTTTTTTCTGGGGCTAAGGTTTAATGCTGAATTAAGGATTCTGCAAATGTTACTGTCTTGCTTTTCAAAACAGGTTGGTACCAAATCTCCAGGACTGCACCGAGTCAGCTGAGGATCTTTCTCATTTTAAGAAAATGATGATCAGTAAAAACTGCTCTTAGAGTGATTCAGTTCCTCTTTGCTCACTAGGTTCTTACTCAGCTGCTTCAGTCATACACAAACCAATGGCCCGGCACCAGCAAAGTATCATTGTTGCTGAAACCTTTTTAAAGCTCCAAGCAGGCTAGAAAGCAAATGAAGCAGATTTATATATTTTCTGTAAGTGCAGACATCCTGTTCTGCATCTGAAACAGAATACTCTTATACATGTCAGGCTATACAAACCACTGTTCTTCTCCAATGGGATGAAAATCCATTTTTAAACATATTAGGATAGACAAACAGCAAAAGTATTGGCCCTTTCTTGATTTTATTCACATAGCACACAATACAGCCAAAAAGGTAAAGGTAAAGGTACCCCTGACTGTTAGGTCCAGTCACGGACGACTCTGAGGTTATGCGCTCATCTTGCTCTATAGGCCGAGGGAGCTGGCATTTGTCCGCAGACAGCTTCCGGGTCATGTGGTCAGCATGACTAAGCCGTTTCTGGCGAACCAGAGCAGCTCACGGAAACGCCGTTTACCTTCCCGCCAGAGCGGTACCTATTTATCTACTTGCACTTTGATGTGCTTTCAAACTGCTAAGTGGGCAGGAGCTGGGAACAAACAACGGGAACTCACCCCATCACAGGGATTCGAAATGCTGACCTTCTGTTCGGCAAGCCCTAGGCTCAGTGATTTAGACCACAGCGCCACCCACGTCCTATAATACAGCCAAAATTAAGTGTTTTTTATGCTTTTAGTTGGAAATACACATGCTTAATTCTCCCACTGAAATCCATGGCACCCAATTTAGCACATGCAGTTCCCAGGTGATAAATACATCTGGTTGGTTCAGACAAAGCATCTCTAGCTTATTGTAAGCCATCATTTATGAAACTAGGAATAAGTGTTGAGTGTGTACACCCTCCTTCGCCTCTTCCCATCAAATCTCCTGACCTGACCTGAATGAATGAATCATTGAGAAGTCACATTTCCTGGAAAGCAGAAGCCAGACCCTGACTCTTTACCATACATTTATTCACAAAGTTGTCACCTCTCAGTTTCACCTGTGAATTTTTTTCCCTTGCATCCTTATTTGGTTCCAAAATGCTTCTGGTGAATAGCACCTTGTCATTGACTGACAACCCAGATTCATGCAGCAGACCTGGCTTTAGCAAATGCAAGTGAAGTCTGCTTCCTTTGCATCTTTACTCAGTAAGACTGTGCAAAGTAACACATGCTGGTGTCTGCTTGTGTTTTCAGCTAACGTGTTCTCCAGCTCTGTTCCTCTCTTCATTTCTTGCTATAAATCTTCTCAAAAGTTGTGTTTCTTAAATGTGACAAACAATCAAAAAGCTAAGTCTGCTTTGTGCACTGCCATGATCCAAAAACATCTAGCACATGATAAGCTCGTTCTTTTGAGAAGATTAACAGCGCAATCCTATACATACCTTCTCAGAAGTGAGCTCCGCTGATATCAATGAGACTTACTCCTAGGTATGTGTGTATAAGATTGCAGACTACAACGTCTACTAATATTTTTCAAATCATCTTCCCATCTTGAATTGGGTTCTCACCACATATTTTCCCTGTGCTAAATATGATAAATCACTTCCATTAGTCAAGCACACTTTATTTTCCTTTCCCATAATAGTTTGTTTATTGTTTTGATACTTGCTATAGCTACTTTGAAGGGCATCATTGTTGTTGCTGTTTTTAAAAAGGTCTATCTGACTCTGTTTTATCATTTTCTTTGAATTGAAACCAAACAGCTTAGCTTTTCCTGCCATCATCATGAACCAAATGATAACTTTGTCTCCCGAACTTGAACTCAACCCTTATCTCAAAGAGAGAGTTGGGGGGGGGTACAATAATCTTCTCTGCAAATTCAAAACTGCATAAACTGGCATTGTCTCTTACTTGAGTTATTTTGAACACATCTGAGGAAAATAAATCGTGTGACCTTGAAGTTTTGCTGTTATTACAGTTGTTTCAGTACAGACAGAAATGCATATTTTATAGAAAAGCACAACATCTGCTTCAGTCAGCAACCACTTCCTTTGTTATTGCCAACACACCTGAGTGAAAACTCAGGACACAGTATTGTGGAAGGGAAAAGGTTATATTTTTAAAATAGAATAGTGTCAAGTATCTGCAAATCAAATTAGTCCAATCAGGAAGTTCCCCAAGACAGGAGGAAGCTGGGTGTCGTTACAGGTGATGCCTGTGGCAAAGGATTGGAAGGAATACTTCCTCCTTGTTCCAAGAACCTTTGGCACATGACTTGACATCCAGCATCCACCCCAACATGTATGCCAAACCTGAAGGGCACTCCCAGTGACCCCACACAAAGCAGAGTAAGGTGATCAAAGGATGCCCTTGACCCAAAACTGCCTCAGTTATTTACCCACTATCTCCTTACTTGTCTTTCCTATCCAGACTAACAGCCAGTTAAACTAATCATGCTCAACACCATTTCAAATGCATAACAAACTTCCAGCAGTATGAAGTAGATGAAAATGAGGAGGTCTAAGGCCAGTTAGGGGTTCCGCCCAAAATTCCTAAAAAGGTAATGGTAAAGGACCCCTGACAGTTAAGTCCAGTTGCAGACAACTCTGGGGTTGCGGCGCTCATATCCCTTTACAGGCCAAGGGAGCCAGCGTTTGTCCACAGACAGTTTTTCCTGGTCATGTGGCCAGCATGACTAAGCTGCTTCTGGTGCAACAGAACACCGAAACCAGAGCAGTGCACAGAAACACTGTTTACCTTCCCGCCGGAGCAGTACCTATTTATCTACTTGCACTTTTTGGCGTGCTTTCAAACTGCTAGGTTGGCAGGAGCTAGGACCAAGCAACAAGAGCTCACCCCGTCGTGGGGATTCGCCAACTTCTGATCGGCTCACCCCGTCATGGGGATTCGCAAACCTTCTGATCGGTAAGGCCAGGAGGCTCAGTGGTTTAGACCACAGCGCCACCCACTCTTAAATTCCTACCCAGCTCTTAAACAGGCAACTAGCAAAAGCCCATACTGCATAGGAAGTGAGGGTGCTCCAGTGTCTGAGAAGGAGTAAGGTTTTTTAAGGCTTAAAAAGCTTTGCCCCTCTCATTACCTTGATTGGCCCACACCTTCATATAGGTCACCAAAAACAATCCCCCGTAAGAATCCACCTGAGTCCCAGGAGAATTAGGGTGTGGAAAATTCGTCTGCACTGAAATATGGGAGTGTCACTTTCCAAAAAACACTATGTCATCATCTTATCTGATGTCAGGACTATGGATGGAGAAATGGTTGCAAAACAGAATATGCCATATGAATCCGTTCAAAGCTGTGTTTGAACCAGCAGGCAGCGACTGTTATGTTAACAGAAATTCATTCAGAAACTGATTTAGCTGAGTAATTAATCCAAAGCTCTTGATTATGTTCTTCCTCAAATGATGCTTCAGATCGCCAATGAAATCCCTATATCTTTTCATGCAACCCCCCTCAGCACGCACCTGGCATTGCATGGAGACAACACCACGTCTGCTGAGAGATGCAAGGATAAAACCTGCAGTCATGCACACATTTGCAGTAGTAGTTCCAGCTGTCAGTACCTCACAGAAATAATTGCTGGATACTGCAAGCTGTACCCATGGTCCTACAGAGGCTCACCTAGGCAATGGGAAAGATCACACAGAGAAGTAAACCTCCAGTTTGCTAGAATGAATTTAACCTACAATATACCATAGGGATATTCAAGTGTAGAGTTGGGGATGGCCTCATTGTTTTTGAAATGTGCCTAGATTATTTTGTAAGCCTGCAGGTAGGGCCATGCCTGCTTTAACTTGTTCGTTATGCCTACTGTAGCGACAGGCAAGATATAACTAATAAATGATGGTTATTCTTTCCTTGTCACTCTGTTTAGATTTCTATTCCACACAAAAACTGACATTTAGCTAGTGACAAAATACATTTCTTGGAAATGCAATACATTTTTTGAAAATGTTCAGCCACATTCTGTGCCTCTCCTAAAGATATGTTCTGGGGTGGAATTTTCAGGAGAGAATTAAGTACCAAGTAATGTAACTACCCCTTCTTCACACATTAGCAAGCTGCTTCTTATTGTCTCTTTTGGGTAAAGTTCAGCCGGCATAATTAAAATCAAATCAACTGTTTCACACAGTAGGAGTAATTTTATTCTGGGTAACTCTTCGCCTCTTGATATGCCTTTCTTTACTATTGTAATAAAGGTTAGTTTATTTATTAAGTCTCAATCCTTAATGCCTGACAATTTATTTATACCCCAGATTTCTTAGTCTCTGAATTGTCAAATGGGTACAGTATTGTCATGTAAACATGTACCCTAATTTGCTTTAGCAGAACTGCACTACGCAGGTGCTTGCAGCATTCCCCCCACTTGAGATGCATGGAGGGGGATTTTTACCCCTTTGCAGATTTTCCCCTAAATATTGAAGGTCCATAGTTCAGTGGTGAAGCTTGCACTTCCCAGGTGAACGTCCCAGTCTCAGTCCCCACCATCTCCAGGTAGGGCTCTTCCAAGAGAGTTCCAAGGGTGGCAACACAAGAATGGAATTTGTGGAATTCTCTCCCAAGAAAGGTTCAGTTGACATCTTCCTTATGCGCCTTTAGGCACCAGGCGGAACTGTTCCTCTTCAACCAGGGCTTTGGCAGATTGACATCTGGTGCCCTTTTAAATTTGATAGGTGGGGTGGGGGGGTTATTGATTTTTTTGTTGTTCTTATTTTTATTATGTATTTTGTGGTTTTTATATTGTAAATCACCCTGAGATCTATGAATGAAGGGCAGCATACTACTACGACTAGTAGTAATGATAATAATAATCAGTGGGTTTTTTCTAAAAAATAATTAGGGGTACTCTCATTTTGACTCAAGAAAATCAACAGGGGGAAAAAATACAGTAAATGGACAAAAGCCCCCCCCCCCCCCCGGAAAGAAAGCACTGATAATGATGGTGGTGGTGGTGATGGTGATGATATTGTCCCCTGTCTGAAATCCTGGAGAGCCCCTGCCACTCAATATGGAATCTACATTGTAATCAATCAATACTGAGCTAGATGGTCTGACTCAATGTAAGTCAGCTGCCTATGTACATAATGTAAAAAGATGTAAGAGGAAAAGTCATAATACAATTTAGAAGATCTGCAGAGCATTGGTAGATGTATTTTCACCACATGGACTTCTGAAGAATCACCTTGCCCTGGGGGAGCAGAGAAGAAGCAGATATAGGTTCTTCAAGATGAAGAGTTGTTTTTCTTTCCTGTTTCACTGTCTAATTTTTATTGATGCTTATTGCAATAAGAATAAGAATTTATTATTTATATGTCGCCCATCTGACTGGGTTGCCCCAGCCACTCTGGGCGGCTCCCAACAAAAAATAGTAAAAACACAATACAACAATAATTTTATATAGTCTGCTTTGTGAGGTCCACCTGAAAAATGGTACACAATACCACTTGTCTCCCAACCAGACTGTAGTTTAATGTTGTGGATTATATGTGTACAAACAGACAAACTAAATTGAAACTTTCAATAGTAAAACTATTCCACAACCCGTCAGGATACTCTGGAATAGTGACCACAATGATGGAATGGATCCACCATGAATACTACATGTGCCTTATTTGTTATTGAAATGGCAAACATGTCAATTGAAGACACATTTTATAGCAAACCAGTCGATTGTATTTCAAAATAATGGGCAAGTGTGATGGGTGTGCATTCAGGAGAGATGCACCCCTTTTTATAAGTACTTGCTGCCACCACTTCAAAATCTCCCTGGCGTTGCAGCCAGCGACACTTCAGAGTTGTGGGGTTCCTCATGAATTAACACTCACCACTCCCTGGATTTAACTCACCATGCAAATCTATAGCATGGGCCCAAGCTGATTAGACATGTGAGTAAGGCAAGTCCCAAGCCATGTACCAAGTCAGTCAACTTCAGGATTCACATGTTAGACATTTTTCATGAATGGCCTTGGATTTTTTTTTAAAAAGGGGGGGGGATAGTAGGCTACAATTGAAAGCAAAACAAAATATTAAATTTCTAACATTCTAGGCTAGTATAATTCTAAATTGGTTTTCAGCACTAACTTAACGGACAGCAACCTTCTTACACTCCTCAGTGTGACAAACAGAAATCTCCAGGCAAATGGAGACAAAGCATGGTTAAAAACAACAACAGCTAGTCATGTTTATGTTGTCCCCTAGAAAAGAGAGGGGTTGGGTGAACAAAGGGGTCAGCGTCCAGTCAGAGAGGCATTATATAGGCAAGATACAATACTTAGCACCTAGTGAACCCAGAGAAACACCTGGAATAGAGTGTATCTGAAGAAGTGTGCATGCACACGAAAGCTTATACCAAGAACTAACTTAGTTGGTCTTTAAGGTGCTACAGGAAGGAATTTTTTTTATTTCGACTATGGCAGACCAACACGGCTACCCATCTGTAACTGGAACCTGGAATAGATGTAATCTTGAGATTTCCTCAACAAACAAGCAGAAAACATGTATTTGTATTGTTATGAGGGTATTTTGTTTTGTTTTGTTTTGTTTTGTTTTGTTTTTGATGGATGGAATAGGCTGTATGCCAAGACCCTTCTAATTCCTGGATCCAGCAGTGTTAAAATTTAAGCAAGGATTCAAATTCCTGGAATAGCCAGGCTAGCTTCCTGGTGAGGTGAAAGCTGGGGGTTAGAAAATCAAAGGCCAGGTCTGAGAGTTGAGAACTGATAGTTATGTGAGCAAGAAGTTGGAAGCAGGAGGCTAGAAAGCCAGAGAGAAAGGGCCATGTCTGATTTCTGCTTGAATCCAAAGCTGTGTCTATGGGAGAAGCAATAATCTCTTGGGGTGTTAATGCTGTGAACACATCCATCATAGGCTTAGGTTGTATATTTGTGTAAATAAACCATATATCATAAATACACCACAGCTTCCACTGTCCCTCATTCCGAAGAAAACACAAACCCTGGGTGAACTGAAACCCCTGGAATTCCACACTGCCCAGAGATTGGGGTGGCATGCAGCAGTATATTCAGCCAATGACACTTATTTAACTGTTCACTTTGAGGATCATGTAGTGCTTTTTTTCTATAAAAATGTTTAGGGGTACTCACGTTTTGACTCAAGAAAACCACCATTTTATAGTTCAAACTGGGCAAAATAAATACAGTAAATGGACAAAAGTACGAAGGTTCACAAAATGTTTAGGGGTATGTGTACCCCTGTGTACCCCCCCCCCCCAGAAAAAAGCACTGGGATCATAATAATTTAATAATAATAATAACCATGGAGGTACAGAATTCTAGAGAGAAAGGGGAGAAGGGTTGTACAGTGGCACCTCGGGTTACATACGCTTCAGGTTACATACATTTCAGGTTACAGACTCCGCTAACCCAGAAATAGTGCTTCAGGTTAAGAACTTTGCTTCAGGATGAGAACAGAAATTGTGCTCCAGCGGCGCGGCAGCAGCAGGAGGCCCCATTAGCTAAAGTGGTGCTTCAGGTTAAGAACAGTTTCAGGTTAAGTACGGACCTCCAGAACGAATTAAGTACTTGACCTGAGGTACCACTTTATCAATCTTCTCTACTTGTATTGAATCTGGGATCGCCTTATGAGGCAGTTTTATTTCCCAGAATGCAACTAACTAAACTAACTAACTATGTTAGGCTGTGTCAGACCATCTAGCTCAGTATTATTATTGACAATGATTGGCAGTGGCTCTGCAGGTTTTCAGAGTGCGTTATTTCCCAGCCGTACATAGAGATGCTAGGGATTGAAGATGGACCTTTGGTATGTGAAGCAGATGCTCTACACTGAGCTATGGCGCTTGTGCTGATCACCCATTCTAGAACCTGCCATCCAAGGTGTTACTGCAAAAGGTGAAGGAATACCAGGCCCAAGCTGGAAGGTCAAAATTTTGTTTCAAACCTCAGCTTTGGACCCGCAAAATGGCCCTGGTTATTTGCCACTGTTGTGCCTCTACCTCAAACCACTGGCGTTGCTGCAGTGTTGCAGCTGCTGGATTTGTCATAGCGCAATTTTGAATGCCAGGAGCGCAGATACACATCTACATCTGTGAAAATCCTACTGACGTATCTCACAGAGTGGTTGTCAAGATAAAGTGCAGAGCTCAGAAATCACACCTTCAAAGTCAACTCTGAAAGATAATGCAAATGATGATGCTGAGGTTGATTATGATAAATACTAATGCATTTCACATGACAATAGGAGTGAGTGAGTGGAGGTATAGAGAGCAGGCGGAAGGAACAGCTCCTGGGGCTGAACTTCAAAAACACTTGATTTTTAAGAAGGGCAGATAAGTCTTCAGTGGAGTTTATCAGATTCTACATAAAGAGTCTGCATGTGTCTATAAGATTTCCAACAAAGGCTTCAGAGATTTCTGCAGTGAACGGTATCCTGCCACACCATCATGACCCTGATTTTATGTCAAGGATCTCCATTATTTTTCAACATTTGGACAGTTATTACCAGTTCTTTGTTTGGCTTCATATGTCATGAAAAGTGGTGAAAGAGAATGCAAGAGTTTCAGGTATGTGTGTGATCTCTTCAGTGAACATAACAAGAGGCTGCTGGATCAAGCCAATGGCCCATCTAGTCCAGCATCCTGTTCTCTCAGTGGCCAACTAGATGTTTATGGGTAGCCCGCATGCAGGGCCCCTAGCACAACAGCACTCTGATTCCCAGCACATGCATGAGCTCCAGAGGCGGGCTAATGGTTCATGTTTTCCTGTTATTAGAGATGAAAAATGGGCCCATGAGACCTAAGACAAATTAAGGATTAGTTAAATTATGATAAAAGTGTGTATTGGCAACAAGTAATATATAATTGAAGTAAGGAATACACGGGAGGTCGGGTCTATAGTTCAAAGACCAAATCTTGCTTTATTGTTTTGTAAATAATTTTGTGTTCATTATTATTTTCATTTGTATTTTTGGTTTTCTTCCTTTCTCTCTCTCGGTGTATCAACAAAAAAGCAAATAAAAACTTTTTTAAGGAAAAGAAAATTGGGCCCATCTCAATATGTTGCAGGAATCATGAAATTTGAAAACATGACTCTATTGCCTAGCTACTTGTTCAATGCTTTTAAAACATATGTTGCCACCTTTAGGTCTCTTTCATTCTGTGTTCTGGTGCATCATGGGAGACTAGGACAGGGGTCATGAAATCCCACTCTAATCTGTGGCTTTACTGGCTTGTGTGAGCCACTTGGAATAACTTCTCCGTAAACATCCTTTGCAAATGTTCCTGCTCCTTGCTTGGAACACAGGTAATTGGGAATGCATGGCTTGTTCTAATGAGGTCTAGTGAGTCAATTGCCCTGCCTTTGGGGAAGGAGTAGGACTAGGGCTATGTACACATTAGCAGCTTGTAACTCACTGAGATCTCCCTGCTACACACACAGCATTTCAAGTTGCTTTTTGGGGGGCAAAAAAAATGAGAGGCACAAATACAAGATGGGTGACACCTGGCTTGAGAGCAGTACATGTGAAAAGGATCTAGGAGTCTTGGTTGACCACAAACTTGACATGAGCCAACAGTGTGACGCGGCAGCTAAAAAAGCCAATGCAATTCTGGGCTGCATCAATAGGAGTATAGAATCTAGATCAAGGGAAGTAATAGTGCCACTGTATTCTGCTCTGGTCAGACCTCACCTGGAGTACTGTGTCCAGTTCTGGGCACCACAGTTCAAGAAGGACACTGACAAACTGGAACGTGTCCAGAGGAGGGCAACCAAAATGGTCAAAGGCCTGGAAACGATGCCTTATGAGGAACGGCTAAGGGAGCTGGGCATGTTCAGCCTGGAGAAGAGGAGGTTAAGGGGTGATATGATAGCCATGTTCAAATATATAAAAGGATGTCACATAGAGGAGGGAGAAAGGTTGTTTTCTGCTGCTCCAGAGAAGCGGACACGGAGCAATGGATCCAAACTACAAGAAAGAAGATTCCACCTAAACATTAGGAAGAACTTCCTGACAGTAAGAGCTGTTTGACGGTGGAATTTGCTGCCAAGGAGTGTGGTGGAGTCTCCTTCTTTGGAGGTCTTTAAGCAGAGGCTTGACAACCATATGTCAGGAGTGCTCTGGTGGTGTTTCCTGCTTGGCAGGGGGTTGGACTCGATGGCCCTTGTGGTCTCTTCCAACTCTATGATTCTATGATTCTATGATTCTATGATTCTATGCTTTGTCATGTTGCTGTTCACATCAGAGTGGGGGCAGGGCTGTCTTCACCCAATGCACAATACAGTGGTACCTCAGGTTACATACTCTTCAGGTTACATACGCTTCAGGTTACAGACTCCGCTAACCCAGAATTATTGCTTCAGGTTAAGAACTTTGTTTCAGGATGAGAACAGAAATTGTGCTCCAGTGGCGCGGCAGCAGCAGGAGGCCCCATTAGCTAAAGTGGTGCGTCAGGTTAAGAACAGTTTCAGGTTAAGTACAAACCTCCGGAACGAATTAAGTACTTAACCCGAGGTACTACTGTACCTGATTTACTTCCTGGCACTGACCTCCAACTCAATGAAGCTGCTATCTGCAGGTCTGTTGTCATCTGTGCATGCACAACGCCTGCCTCGATAAAAGCGGCTTTGAGAGGAAAGTGCATAAATCAGGAGCATTTCTTAATAAGCTAAAGGATACCTATGGATTGTGGCTAACACCATGCATTCTCAGCTTCAAACAACAGTGGTGGGATTGCGCTGGAGTAAACGGTAATGTGAGCACAGCCTAGGTGACCTCCTTGTTCTTTGTAGCCCCAGCGATGATGTTTACAGTGCTAGCAGATAGCTGAGTCATGGCAACTGTTCATTGGCACTGTATGGGGAACTATTTTACTTAAAAATAAATGTGGCATTGTATGCACACAAGCCTGTGCAGTGAAAAGCACCACACAGAGAGAAAATGGCTTCAAACTGCTTCTGTTTCAGGAATTCTTTTCCTATTAAAAGTCAAAAGGTTACTGTGGGAACCGTCTGCCCAATTATTTACTTATTTTGCTTCTGGGAGCCATTTCTTCTGAGAGCATACATGTGACACAGGGCTGACTGGAGTCTGTGTTGGAACAGACTCCAATCAGCCCTGTGTTCAATTTTTAAAATACACGTTTGAGGACAAATGGAGATCCTAGAAGCAACAGGGGATCATTTATGTTTCAGAGAGAAAGGGGGGGGAGAGAGAACGAGGAGTTGTTCTTGTTGTTTGTAAAAATATAATGCTGAATTTCAGAAGGTGACATTCCTGTATAAAGATCACAAGGGCCAATGTCATCACCACTTTGGGCTAAACTACTTGTGACGGTGTACTGGAAGAAGCAAAGATCACCAGTCTTGAAGCAATGATTCTTCAACATCAACTTTGTTAGATTGGTCATGTTGTGTGGGTGCCTGATTATCGTCTTTCAAATCAACTACTCTGTTCCCAACTTAAGAATGGAAAGCAAAATACTCATGGACAACAAAAGAGGTTAAAAGATGCTCTCAAGGCAAATCTAAAAAAAAAAAGTGTTGTAAGCACTGCTAATTGGGAAACACTGGCCTGCGAGCGCTCCAACTGGAGAACAGCCTTTACCCAAGGTGTTGTGGACTTTGAAGACGCTCAAACTCAGGACAAAAGGGACAAACATGCTAAGAGGAAAGCATGTTTGGCAAACCAAGTGCTTGGACATTGCAGCTTCTTAGTTGGAATATTATTATTATTATTATTATTATTATTATTATTATTATTACCCGCCCATCTGGCCACTCTGGGCAGATATTTATACCCCTGCCCAGCCACTCTGGGCAGCTCCCAACAGAATTAAAAGCACAAGAAAACACCAAACATTAAAAACATCCCTAAACAGGGCTGCCTTCAGATGTCTTCTAAAAGTCAGATAGTTGTTTATTTCCTTGACATCTGATGGGAGGGTGTTCCACATGGCAGGCGCCACTACCGAGAAGGCCCTCTGCCTGGTTCCCTGTAACCTGCCTTCTCACAGGGAGGGAACTGTCAGAAGGCCCTCGGAGTTGGACCTCAGTGTCTGGGCTGAACAATGGGGGTGGAGATGCTCCTTCAGGTATATTACTCCTTCAGGTATTCAGTCTGTGAGTAACTTCTGTGTATGCCTTATCTCTAGTTCACATGCATGCTATGTTAGGCATAGTCTGCCATTTGGTATGCTGCAGGCTGCAATTGGCAGAGTGAATTTTGAATTGCTGATGATACACAGTAAACCCATTCTGTGTTTGTTTGTGTGTGTGTGTGTGTGTGTGTGTGTGTGTGTGTGTGTGTTTAGTATATCTTTAACCAAAAGACAAACAAACAGCCTTTTTTTCTCTTTGAGATCACTGCAGAGCGGGTTATTGCAGGGGAAATAATAATAATAATAATAATAATAAATTTTATGAATCCAGCAAGTAGAAAAAATGTATTTTGGCGATGTGTAATAATGGGGTAGGGGGCTGTTAGGAAGTAGTCCTTGGTATAAGGATCAAAAGGTTATGATCAATTAACTTTGTTCCAAGTAGACCTACTGAAATTAATTAGCCCAAGTTAGTCATGGTCTGGACCATAAAGAAGGCTGATCGCCGAAGAATTGATGCTTTTGAATTATGGTGCTGGAGGAAACTCTTGAGAGTCCCATGGTTTGCAAGATCAAACCTATACATTCTTAAGGAAATCAGCCCTGAGTGCTCACTGGAAGGACAGATCGTGAAGCTGAGGCTCCAATACTTTGGCCAGCTCATGAGAAGAGAAGACTCCCTGGAAAAGACCCTGATGTTGGGAAAGATGGAGGGCACAAGGAGAAGGGGACGACAGAATATGAGATGGTTGGACAGTGTTCTCGAAGCTACCAGCATGAGTTTGACCAAACTGCGGGAGGCAGTGGAAGACAGAAGTGCTTGGCGTGCTCTGGTCCATGGGGTCACGAAGAGTCGGACACGACCAAACGACTAAACAAGTCATGGTCATTGATTTTAATGCATCTATTCTAAGTAGAACTCGAAGACAACCCAGTATATTAACTTACAAGTGCACAAACATGTTCCAATTTTCACTTGCCACCTTTCAGAGGGTGCAGCTTCATCTCAGTCCAGTCTCCTTGAGATATTTGCTATCTCTCAGTATGGATGCCTGGGAGGAAAGGAAAAAAGAAGGGGTCAGTGTAATTATTTATATGCAGAGATGCATTAATAACATTGAAGCTTCTCTATTTCCTCGACAAGTCATATAACCATTTCAAATATCCTCCTGCGTTCTCCCCAGTCCTACTGGAATTAGTACAAGGGATAATGAAAGCAACTGAGTATTGAAAATGTCACCCCAAACTGAATATACAGGAAAATTATAAACATCCCAAACTTGTAGAACTGATGAGAGTCTGTATCTTATGGCCAGCACACAGATCTCCTTCATTAGCCAAACTTAATCTCCTTGCAATCGAAATTCATTATATCTCCCCCAAGTAGACTGATGAATGTGCAATCTGATGGAAACAGAATTCTAGTTCATCTAAAATTCTGATTTATCCCACAACTCATGCAGAAAAAAAACAGATTGCACTAATTTGCATTTCATCAATTGATCAATAAGAAGCACAGTTTCATTATTGTCCTGTCACTTATCATTCATGTGCTAATCATGGATGAGCAACTATGTACCATGACTATCCTTCCAAGATGCAGTCAGGTGATCCAAAGCGATGGTGGGACACTTGCCCTGCATACCAGTGAGATTTTGGGAGTCTTGTGCAGAAAGGATGAGTGAGAAATTTGTTCAATTCACATTTCTTCAGTTTACCAACCTAATTTGCACTTTCTGAACCCATAGGTGAAGTGAGGTATATGTGACTGGGTGTGGAAACTAGCCTACTGTACAAAAGTAAAATTGACATTTGTTGCGATACTCACTTTTGCCTCTGGCTGCACTCAACACTGATGTGCACTCACTGGAAAATTCCTCCAAAGGGAATGTGGCTTTTGGGCTGTAAGGTTCCCACCTCAAGGAAATGATAGGTCAGATGGTCTCCACCATACAGTCTCTCAGCAGAATGATGGGGACAACTGGTATTTATTGCTTCTGGGAGCACCAGGCAAGCAACTACATTCAACAGGCCACAGATTCAGCATGAGATGAACTGGCTGCGTGGTATGATGGCTAGGCTCTGTCTCCACAGTCGGAAACAGTAATGCTTCTGAATACCAGTTTCTGGGAACTGAAAGAGGGGAACATGCAGTCATGTCCTGCATGTGTGATTCCCACAGCCGTCTAGTTGGCTATTGTGGGAACAGGATACAGAACTAGCTGGACCATTGGCCTGATTCAGCAAGCTCTTCTTTTGTTCTTACAAGGAATGAGAAATCAATCTGAGAGAGTGTGTGTGTGTGTGTATATATATATATATATATATATATACTGTGTGTGTGTGTGTGTGTGTGTAACTGCAGAGCACACCAAGCCAGGGTGCAATTATACTGCAGCCACCCAGTACAACCTACTGAGCTGAACTATAGCTACATTCCTACTGCCAAGCCAGTTCAGCCAGTGCTGTACATTTTCCTTCTCCCCAGAGATGCCTTCCTCAGAAAGGGCTGAAGTGCAGAAGAGTTCAGCTCTGCACACCGAGCTTCCCGATCTGTTAGCCATATCGCCAGCAGTCTCTAATATCTCCCTTGATAGATTCAGTGAATCCTCTATTTTCTCCTTCCATCCCAAAGGATAGTATTCTTCACCCGCAGATTATAGTCTTTTAGCAGCATCTCTGCATGACAAATTGCCAGAATCTTATCACGCCTGACATCAAGAGCCTACTTCTCGCTTCTACTATAAAGCATTGCCCCCACAACTCACTTGGCAGATTGCCCCAAGGCCATGCTTACACCTTAGACCAGGTGCTATTTCCCCAGAAATCTAACAATTTCTTCCTCTTTCATTCCAAAGAAAAAATAACAGTGTCTCTAAAGTTTTGTTTTCAATAAGGATGCTCTTTTGATATGCCAATATATATACTACTGGTTTTGTTAAGAAAAATACTGGGCTACGTTAAGTTCTTTTTGCTGTATGAGAATGTTCAATAACTCTCAATAAAATAGTTTGAAGGAAATACAACTGTGATGGCACCTTGCTTTTATAGGTGATATAAATATCTTTAAAATGCCTTTCTTTATCAGTCTGCAGAAAATTGGAGTCAGACACCGAGAAAGAAAAAAAGAATAGCCACATATCTCCTCAAAGGAGGAAGCACCTTTAACCATCAGGGTACCAGGTAATTTTGTCTTTTGGGCTGCTTCACTAAACTACAGTACAGGGAAGTGACTGTCCCAAAGTAAAAATGCACTACTGAGGGTTTCCCCAGCCACTCTGGGTGGCTTCCAACAAAATATTAAAATACAATAGTGCATCAAACATTAAAAGCTTCCCTAAACAGGGCTGCCTTCAGATGTCTTTTAAAAGTCTGGTAGTTGTTTTTCTCTTTGACATCTGGTAGGAGGGTGTTCCACAGGGAAGGTGCCACTACCGAGAAGGCCCTCTGCCTGGTTCCTTGTAGCTTGGCTTCTCACAGTGAGGGAACCACCAGAAGGCCCTTGGTGCTGGACCTCAATGTCTGGGAGGAACGATGGGGGTGGAGACACTCCTTCACGGCTTCAAGGCACTGTGCAGGGCTCCCAGCAAACACTGCCTACCTGCTGAGAGCCCTACACTGTGATGACTTGACAGTCAGGGTCCAAAGCAAGCACTGCCAATCAGCCAAGTGGTGGCATTTGCAAAGGGCCATGTTGGGTGCTATGCATCTGGACTGCACAGGCAAACCCCTTTTTGGACCCAACCACAACTTATTTTCTCAACACCTGATGTGTGCAAGGAACACCTTTTCTCAGTTTAGGCTGGTAGACCAACCTCACCCTTTCCTGGACTGGGACAACTTGACCGCTATGATTCATACATTGGTAACATCACTACTGACTACTGTAATATACTCTGTGTGGGGCTTGCATTGAGATTGGCTCAACAGCTGCAGCATTGAGTGGACCACCTGGATATGCAAATATTGCACCTGTGCTGAAGGAACTGCACTGGCTACAGATCAGCTAAGGGACCACAATCATAGTTTTGTTATTAACATATAAAGCCTTGAACAACCCATGAGAAGGTTACCTGAAAGACGGCCTGCCCCTATTTAGACCCATACGATCACTTAGAATCAATCATCTCGGTAAATTAGACTTACAGTATCATACCGTACAGAATGTTGTGGGGCAGTGATCCACAAACAGACATTTTCACTTGGACTAGGACCAGAAAGCTACAAAATCAAATCCCTACACAAACTAACCTACCTCACAGGGTTGTTGCAAGGATAATGTGGGGTGGGGGGCAGGGAGAAAAATGAATACCCCCTGAATATCATTGGAGGTGTACGACATAAAAACAATATGATTTTTAAAAATACAACAGAAAACCAGAAAGTAGTATAAAAAACAGAAAGCAGTATAAAAGCAAATAAAACAGATTCAGGAGATTTATACACATAAATCAGGGTCTGATGGTTCAGGAAAAGCCTGAACAAAATATGTATGTGTTTACAAGATGTATGATTGCTGTTGCTTCATGTATGGCAGAGGGAAGGGCATTCCAGAATACAGGGACAACAACACCCAAACCATCACACCTTGCTGGGTAATCACTATCCTATAATTTTGACATGAATCTTAGTGCAAACCAGAGATGAAAATGTTTTCTTTAAAAAATAATAATCTCAACTTGGAAATATTAGTATACACTTTAATTTTCTCTCAGATATTAATATTTCTGAGCTGTCAATGCTTTACTGCATTTTCCGCTAAAATTATTACAACTCTGTGATTTTGCCGATTTTTCAAACCTCTAGTCAATAAGAGCAGCAATATTGAAATAAATGGTGGTGGCTTCTTTGAATGCTATCGATTGAGTCTGCAATCCCTTACGCACATACCTGACAGTCAGTCTTGTTGAAACTAGTGCTTAATTCTACATTAATTTTGTGAAGACATGTATAGGATTGCACTATTACAGCCCAACCCCTCCAAACGCCTACTCAGAAGTAAGTTTTATTGATTTAGTTTCATGCCAGAAAAGTGTAGGATTGCAGCCTTGGTCTCCTTTCAATGTTTTCTTCAACATTTCAGTTAAGAAGAAGTGAAGTCCTGGTTAAATTGTTCAGTTTCATGGAGTGCATTTTGCCTTGTTAGGAGAATTGGGTTAAAGGGAGAGGGAATTAAATTAACATTCATTTATACCTCACATCTAATCCCTTCAAAAGTAAAGGCAGGTAACAGATGTAGGTTTGCATTTACCAGAGGCAAATATGGTACATATTAGGGATATGCAGCGATCACAAGTTTTACCTTTCATCTTCCTTTGTAGCATTCAAAAGCAGCCCAATGAATTTTGGATCCAATTTTGTCATTCCACTCGGTGTCAGGTCCACTCTTTTGATTGCTATACAAGATTCCTACTGCATCAGCAGGACAGTAAGGAAGGCTTAAGTATTGCCTCCAACGCACCTTTTCTGAGCCTCTAGTGCATAGATCAGTAATCACATGTAGATTCAAAAGGGAAGAGGTAATCGCAATGTGTTCATGAGCCCAAAGGCTGTGCCTTGAAGGCTATGCCACAGAGACCAAAATATTACTAGCTCTTTCTTAATTGGTTTCAAGCCCGGTTGTTGTCTGAGCAGTAGATCCTATGTTCCAAAATCTACCAAGCTGATTTAACTGGAGATACTAGTGACTCAACTCAAGCAGGCCTGCATCCGATCACTTGACTAGATATTTCTAAAATAAAATTAGCATATCCTTTTGTTTTCTTTTAGCTGTTGTGCTTTTTTTGAGCGGACACATTCCATCAACCTTCATCAACCTTGTAATTGTATCTCTGGCCCATTTTAAAAACAAAACAAAACCAGTTGCCTGAAAAGCATCCAACACTGTAAAAAGTAACACTCTTCATTTTTGCAAGACATTTTTGCTGCAAGTGAGTTGTATTTTTCTTTGTGGTTGTTCTAATTGCCTCCTTTAAGGTCTTTGCTGTTCAGGTCCTATTGATTTATGGCACTGCTGGAAATTATTCAGGATATCTTCAATTTTCTTCCTCATTATTTGTCATTTCTCTAGCACTTTTCATTGCAGCCTGATGCTCTGAAAGCATTGACAGATCGAGCATATTCGTTCTTTAACCAGCTGCATTTCGGGTTGAAATAGTAGTAAGATTCCTGCCACATCCCTGCAAAGCTCAAGGTGTGATTTACCCATCCCCGCAGGAAAACAAAGAGACCTTTACCATTGCTTTTATGTAGTTTCCTCTTTCTTAGAAGCAATTGTTCAGCAGGAGCATACACAAAACCTTTCCTTGTGTTCCTGTCTGCTAAATATATCAGGCATTCAATATTTTCTAGCCTTCCAAGTTCCCCAGTTCTTCCTTGCAAAGCTAGCATTTGGCCTCACTTGATCTGCCTATTACTATTCTTCACTGGGCCCAGTGCCATCGTGCTGCTTTTTAAATTTCACTTTCTCTATAACTAATCACTACAGTGGTACCTCGGGTTAAGTACTTAATTCGTTCCGGAGGTTTGTTCTTAACCTGAAACTGTTCTTAACCTGAAGCACCACTTTAGCTAATGGGGCCTCCCGCTGCCGCCGCGCAATTTATGTTCTCATCCTGAAGCAAAGTTCTTAACCCAAGGTAATATTTCTGGGTTAGCGGAGTCTGTAACCTGAAGCATATGTAACCTGAAGCATATGTAACCCGAGGTACCACTGTACTGAAAACAGACCTTCCAAATGTCCCTATTTTCCAGGGACAGTCCTGGATTTACAGAAACTGTCCTGGTTTCCGATTTGATCCCAGAATGTCCTGCTTTTGCTTAGGGCATCCCTATTTTCATCGGAGAAATGATGGAGGGTATGGAGTTATGCAACCCCTGAACCAATGAGATAAGTAACTATACAACCTTTAGAAGATATCTGAGGGTCGCCGTGTATAGGGAAGGTTTTTTAAAATGTTAAACGTGGGTTTTTTTTGTTGGAAGCCCCCCAGAGTGGCTGGGGCAACCCAGGCAGATGGGTGGGGTATTGATTGATTGATTGATTGATTGATTGATTGAATAAGACATCCCTATTTTCACTGGAGAAATGTTGAGGGTATGTGAAAGCATAGATCCTCTCCGTACCTCTCCCAGCACTTCTATTTGCAAATCTCTGCTCCATTTTGGCATATACATGTGTTTCTCATTGTACTGCTTCTTTAACAGACTCTGATATATTTTAGAGAACTACATCCCATTTCCCTCAATAACCTATGATTGTTTCATAAAGGTAAAAAAAGGTAAAGGACCCCTGGAAGGTGAAGTCCAGTCAAAGGCGACTATGGTGTGTGGCGCTCTTCTCACCTCAGGCCAAGGGAGCCAGCATTTGTCCACAGACAGCTTTCCAGGTCATGTGACCAGCATGACTAAACCGCTTCTGGCACAACGGAACACTGTGATGGAAACCAGACCGCATGGAAACGCTGTTTACCTTCCTGCCGCAGCGGTACCTATTTATCTACTTGAACTGGCGTGCTTTTGAACTGCTAGGTTGGCAGGAGCTGGAACAGAGCAACAGGAGCTCACCCCGGCATGCAGAGTCAAACCGCTGACCTTCTGATCAGCAAGCCCAAGAGGCTCAGTAGTAGACCACAGCGCCACCCACTCCCCTTAATTGGTTCATACAGGAGTGTAATTAATACCAAGATATAGCTGTTGTTGTTGTTTAGTCATGTCCAACTCTTCATGACCCCATGGACCAGAGCATGCCTCCCACAGTTTGGTCAAACTCATGTTAGTAGCTTCGAGAAGACAAGAACACTGTCCAACCACTGTCCAACTCACTCTGTCGTCCCCTTCTCCTTGTGCCCTCAATCTTTCCCAACATCAGGGTCTTTTCCAGGGAGTCTTCTCTTCTCATGAGGTGGCCAAAGTATTGGAGCCTCAGCTTCATGATCTGTCCTTCCAGTGAGCACTCAGGGCTGATTTCCTTCAGAATGGATAGGTTTGATCTTCTTGCAGTCCATGGGACTCTCAGGAGTCTCCTCCAGCACCACAGATATAGCTAGTGTACCTGCAAAAATGGAAATGTTTCTCCCTCAAGCTTGCCACAGATTTTTCAAAATCAAAATCTCTGAATCATCCAAAAATGCTTTGGCAGTCATATAATCATGGAATTGTAAAGTTGGAAGGGACTCAAAGGGTCATCTTGTCCAACCCCCTGCAATGCAAGAATCACACGTTTAAAATATCCCTGGCCCATGGCAATCTGTCAAGCAGCTGGCCTTGTATTGAAGTAAACCCAAAGGGTATCAAGGTGGAAGAAGATGCTTTTATCTTCCAACCTGGGGGCTAAAGCATAGGGAAGAAAGAGGAACACATGCAAACAGGATATGAATGCAAAGCCAGTTAAAAGTTCAGAGAATCATCATTACTGAATGAAAATGAAGAACAATGGTTTACGCTTCTGAGGGCAAATGCCAAAAAGGTACTTCTCCCTCCCCTTTCAAAGATGCCATGATATACACAGGATATTACTCCTTTCTGTATCAAAACATTCCATTAGCGTAGCGATAGGCGCTATCTCCTTGCCTTAGACGAGCAGTTAATGCAGCAATTATTTCAAGATGATAAAATCTCCTTTCTTTCATTATTCTTTGTGAATTGCCCATTAAAAATCTCAGATGCTTCAGAAATTAAAATATATTAATAGGAACATAATTAAGTTCTTATTGCTTTTGTCATTTAAAGTAAGTTAGCCAAATGGCAAGAGGGTCTCCAAAAAGTGTCTTTCAATGAACAATTTAAATTTAATTAATACACAGTAACAAGCTCATTAAATTTAAGTTAAATGCTGATTTCTGACAAATTGTAACCTTTTAGTTGGCTTAAAGCTTCCATTTACCTTGGCTGGCAGAGCAACAAATTGCACTTTTGAAAATGAACAAAGGAAGCATTATGGGTTATGTTGACATGAATATATGATCCATTCCTCCTGCCTTGAACATCATACCTCCAGAAACCCCTTTTTATGAAATCCAATTGTAAAAAAATAATTTTAAAATGGGGCCAACAGTCTATCCTAAATTCACCATCTAATGTGCGGATACAGAAGCTGGTGCCGCCAGATACTGCTGCACTACAGCTCACATGATCCCAAATCATTGGCCATGTTACTTTAGACTGATGGGGCAGTCCAGCATCCAGAGACCAATTGGTTCCTTGTTCCTGTTTCCAGCCTGGCTTCTTATCCATTTACAGCATCCCCATTCTGAATTCATTCCCTGGCACTGACAATCCCAACTCCCCTGAGAAGGGGACTTAAAGGGGTTTTGCCCTGGGAAGGAGTTGCAGAAGGGTCAAGTGGTCTATCAGGCCATTCAGGATGGTGAAGGAGCTGAGGTTTGTATGGTGCCTCTGCCCCAAACACATTTCCAACTAAAATGGAAATGCAGTTGCCTTCTGACTGCACACCATGTTGGGTTTTATTTTTGGCGTTCAAGTCATGCCAACATGAAGCCTTCATCATTCAATCCTGCAGGTGGGTTTCTCTGCTGGACATATGCTATTGCCATCTGCGCAGGAGCACCAGAGGATATTTGTAGTGGTGATGACAGCTTGAGGGGAACGAAAGTATAATTAGTTTGCTTATTTTTACTTACAGAGCAATCCCTGGCATGATTACAAGGAAGGAAGCAAATGTCACTTTCTTCAATGGGGCTTACTCCCAGTAAGTGTGTTTAGGATGGCATGCTTTGGTCTTTTATTAAAAAATTACAATTTCAGGGATTTATTTTAGGATCAGACATGGGAGAATGTGATTGAACTCCAACCTGATACCTGAAGGAAGATTTTTCAGATGGGGGGAAGCTCTGGATTATTTTGGACAAAACTTTATAGGGTTGGGTTGCCGCTGCCATCAAATTATTATTATTATTATTATTATTATTAAATTATTATTTTATTATTTATACCCTGCCCATCTGGCTGGGTGGCTTACAGCATATATAAAACGTAGGTGTGAATACCTGTTGGAGTTCCACATTGGTTCTGATGCAGTGTAATGAGAAATTAAAATGAACAGCAAATATATTGATCAAAAAAGGTCATGTTATTAGGAGGGGAAACCATTAACAAGAGAGACATGGGCATAGTCATGTGGCTTTAGAACTCAGATGTTAACAGTCAACATGATTTTCTCACTGCACCAGCCACAGGAAGAATGCTGTGAGGAGAGACGCCCGTTGTACATCACCTTCGTAGTCCTGAAAAAAGGCTTTGTATCTTGTCAGCCAAAATGAGTCTTCATACTGCTAAACAAGATATAATGCCTAAGTAAGCTTCACAAGATGACTGTGTCCTCCTTCCACGATAACATGCACAGCACCGTCCTATATGACCACTTACACTCAGACACCTTCCCTATAAAGAGCAGCGTGAAACACCAACTCTCTTTGGCATATTCTTTTCCCTATTGCTTTCGTAGGCCTTCAGCTCGACTGAAGATGGTGTGTACATCCATTCAAGAAGCGACAGGGGGCTGTTCAACCTGGCACATCTCTGCACCAAGTGTGGCAGGTCCGTATTCAAAAGATGTTGTTTGCAGATGACGCAGCCTTGACAGCACACTCCGAGGAATCTCTACAGAGACTCACCAACTGTTTGCCCAAGCTTGCTAGGAGTTCGGCCTTACCATCAGCCTGACAAAGACTAACATTGTGAGTCAGGACGTCACCAGAACTCCACACCTCAACATTCATGATCACACAACAGGTTTTTTACAGCTGATGTCTTATTCCACCTTTTTTTCCAAAGTTGTTCTCCTGATTAACAAAAGTTGAAGAATTTCAATTGAGTGTTGTTGCTTTTGGGGGGGGGAGGGGAACTGAATTATTTTAGAATCACTGGTTGCGATCCCAAGATATCCGATTTGAAATTGCATTTACATCCGTCTCCCAATGATAATAGATGGATGCGGTGTTTTAAAGTATTTATTTTTGCCAACTTGAGCCAATTATATATAATTTCTGCCAAGGGGACTCGCAGCTAGTCACAATGGAGAAGAGATGTTTTAATCCTAACAATCTAATAGGTCCTTTAGTGCCAGCAGATAATTCCAGGAGTGGGAAGAGGGAACACCATCCAAATTTACAGAGATACACTGCGTTAAAGCATGTACTTTAAGTGAAAAATGTAAAAGACCTTTGGATAAATCATCATGGGATGGAAGAGGAGATATCCTGTAAGATAAATGAAAACTTCTGGGGCTTAAACCTTGACCTATCCTGAAGAAAACATTCCATAAGGAAACAATGATAGACACTGTGTGGGTGAATTGACTTGATAAATAAGGAGCACCTTGAATTGAAATGAATCCCTCTGGCACAAGGGGAAGATTGGGGAGAAAACATCCAGCTGAAAAATGAAAATCATAATCATATTTCAGAGTCTCTAAGAAAACATACTATATTATTATACAATAGTTCCCTGAACAGTTTAGATGAGAAGTGAACTGAGTATTTTCAGCCAATGGTAGCTAATATAAGGATGGGAACCTATTTCAGTCCAAGAGTCTCTTTCACCTATGGCCCCCCCTGCTGGGGGCTGCATGCCAGTGGTGAGGGGGGCCAGGAGCAACAAGCAGGAAGAGACTGCTCAAGAGACTTTGGGGGGGGGGGGTCAGGGAGCTGCAGTCACCTGTCCTGAACTTTCATTCTCCAGTTGTAAGCCCAAGTCTTTGCTCTTCAAATTTAGGAGAATTGAATGACCGGACTTCAGATACAAAATTCTTTTCTGAATGAGGCAATGTACCAGGCTGAATTCTCCTGGACAGTGGTCAAGAAGAATGATAAAGTGACCAAGCGGTGAAACTATATGTGACACATTAGATGCATTTTTTTCCATGAAGTTTTCTTGTTTTGCAAAATGGACCAACAGAAGCTGCAAAATCTCAGTTTAGTGACAGAGAGAGAGGAGGGGGAGGAACTTCTTGCCATTTCCTTTCTGGCAGTTTTTCCATTAAAAAATCGATCACCCATTTCCCCTATTTTTTCAGCTAAAGTTTTCTGAAAGGGCTGAAAGGTGGGGCAAGGCAGGCAGAAAAGACATTGCCTGATGACCATCAGAAAGTTTGTCTCCCATCACAGTTCCCGTCACTTTGCAAGCCAACCTGAGGATCTTCCTCCCTGCCTTGCAAGGCAGTTGGGTCTTACCCACCTGTGAAGGGGCCTTAGGGGTGCTGCAGGGGGTGTCACACCTATGAAGTAGAATGGAAGGTGAGAGGCGGGGAGACAATGAATTTGGGCACCCCAAGGTCCGCCACTGGTAGCCCTGGGACTTTGAAACAGTACATGGCATTTTTTTGCACCAGAATTTTGCTTAAACATTTCCAAAGCATTCCCTGTGCTGCTGTTTTTTCCCGTTTTTGTTTTTTATATATTTGCTTCATTCTTCAGGGTTTTGTAAATTTGCATTTCACTGAAAGCTTTTCTTGTTTCATGCATCATTTTGTGGGAACAGACAGAACAGTCCCCTCAGTGTCATACCCTTGTCACAGAAGACATGCCTAGAAGCATTTACAGGCACAGATGTTGGATGTCCAACACACCATGATGGAATCAGTTGATCCCTATTCTAACGTTAACAGAGAGATGTTCATTTTGCTATTTTTCTTTGCCTTGAAAGGTACTTTGAAGACATTTAAAACTGGAGGGGGGGGAGAGATGCCACATGAATGCATTTAAAATGAGTACAAAGATAAATAATAGAAATAGGTTACTTTTTCTCCCAGGACCCAGAACTCATCTGCATGTGGAATCTATTTCCCTGAGCAGACTGGAGGGGAAAACAACTGAGGAGCATACGTGTTAATATTATGCTTTTATGGTTAATTGCTCTTCTCGGCATGTTTCCCCCCACTCTGTAAAACAAGTAATTAGGAGTATTTACCATAATTAAAGACCAATTAAATAATTTCTGTCTTACCCTTGACGTGAGGCAAGTGGCTAATTAACCTAAAATTGGCCACAATCCACGATCCACTTAGAGCAAAACATCGTCATAGACATCCGTAGATCTCCTACATGGTAAATGAGCTGTGGACTGCAGCATCATGCTAACATGGCAGTTTTTTTATTCACATTATGCCAGGACCAGGCTTATGTTCTACCTCCACTGCCGGAGTCAGTAGGAGGAAGGGAAAGGAGATTGTTAGCCGCTTTGAAACTCCTTAGGGCAGTGATAAAGTGGGATATCAAATCCAAACTCCTCCTCCTCCTCCTCCTCCTCCTCCTCCTCCTCCTCCTCCTCTTCTTCTTCCTGCCATCCTGTTCACCTGCTGCATACCTGTCTGCCATGGAGCTTGCAAGCAACGCCACGGAGCATCCTGGAGATTTCTGCTAATCATAGCGGTGGTCCTCACTCGTGGTCAGCATGCGCAACAGAACCTGCTCCTCTTGGCCCACAAGGTGATGTTGTAATTGTGGGAAACGAGAAGCAACACACCAAGAGAATAACAAGTACGTGCTTCGTTGTCCAGAAGAGGCAACAGGTGTTTTTGAGGAGGTGCAAGAGGAGAGTGAGTGGTGCCACCTGCGAGCTTATCTCTCTCATCGTGTGTTAGCTTACCTGCCCCACTGAGGGAGAAGGAAACTGCAGTGGCTGTGAGTACACTTTCTCCATGGGGCCTGTTTGTGTGCAATGGCTGTTTCTTATGCTTCACGCATCTGGGCTATGATCCACCAAGGCAAACGTGCTGGTGAGTGTTTGGCCTGCAGGTGCAATGGATGGCATCAAATCCCTAGCTTATCTTTCCCCCTCATGGGGGTGGGGTGGAGTCTGGACAAATCATTAGTCTCTAATGCATGTAGAAATGATGCTGAGTAACATGGTGTACAATTGGCAAACTGAAAAAGGTAATATAGCAAAACGTTAGGGCTCCCTAAAAAATCTGCATTGGTGACATGGTTTCTGATTAGAGCTTCACTAGGAATGTCTGACAGAATGCTGCATAAATGCACCTCCTGAATACATATTATTTTAAAGACTGGAGAAAACGGAGGTCTTTGAATTTTTGTACCATATTTGTACCAGTTAACCTAACTTTAAAAATTATGAGTTTCTCTAAAGACTCCAGATGGCATAATCTTTCTATATTTGGCTTTATATCCCGGGAACAGATCATGTATTTTAAGATTACCATTTGGGAACATCAAGAGCTCTCACGAGGAGGGGGAATATTATGTACTTTAAAGGCAGGGCATAAAATAAAGGCTAAGGCTGAAATGACTTCTTAATTAACTCAAAACAAACATTTACCTACCACTCACCATGGGAAAAGTATATTCCAATTAAGAACAGTCTTTAAACAGACTGAGAAATGTTTTATTCAAAGCAATCACTTGCATTTCATCTTTTCAGAGCATTTCATTTCATTTTTTTTTTCAAAAATAAAATAAATTGAAAGGAGTGTATACGAAAAGCTTTTTTCATATTTTAGAGGGCATATCATTCAGGTTACTGGTTTAGGGGAAGAAATCTAGCAAATGTGAATGATAAGAAAGTGGCTGTTGCCTCTAAAGAGATTATTCTGAGCTGCATGTGGTCTCTGAAATGTACAGCGATCAGTGCTGGGCATCGGAGTTCAAGGATGCTGTTGACAAATTGGAAAAGACTTAGTGGAAAGCTACAAAGATTATAAGGAGCAACAACTGAAATAATTGGATACATTTAGTCTAAAGAAAAGGAAATTGGGGAGGGGAACAAAAAGGTGAGAGGATCTCAGAATGAAATGAGAGCAGGAGGAATTGACTGCTGTATCTACCAAGCATTGCATGAGAAGCAATTACTGAAATGTAGGTTGAGTTCACATGACCATCTTGGCATCTTGTGGCCAGCAGTGTATTGGAGCAGGAACATGGCAGAGAGCACAGACTGTGTGTATCAATTCAATCCAGATTTACATTTGGCATGGTTATGTTTGCAGTGCCTTGCCATAAAGGGAGGTGGTGCCCTCTGAATATTGTTGGGCTGCAACTCTCACCATCCCTGATCATTCTCCATGCTGGCTTGGGCTGATGGGAGCTCTAATTCAACAGTATCTGGAGGGCAGAACATTGACTATCCCTGCCATAAGGTTCTGTATTATCCGGGCTGTATTAAGCACCTGACAGCAAGCACAGAACTATCGTGGATCTTTCCCTGCAGCTGACAGACTCTGATGTTGTGTTTTAAATTTACTAACACATAAACCGAATCAAAATAAAAATAACAAATATTACGTTAACTGCTGATGCATGTATTTGAAATTTATGAAACATTTTACACCGTCTTCTTTTTAATTGATATTATTTCTTTCTGTGAAACCGTTGAATGGTTGAGCCCTTTTTGTTTGACTGCAAAAACCACATATTATTAGAAACTAATTAGGCAAATATGTGACTCATGGAATATTGAGCAAGCTGTTTCCTGAGACAGAACCAGTGATAAATAAGAACTTTTCAATAACTCTGTAGCTTGCTACCTAGGGAGTCCATAGGTGATAACTGAGCATGGCCTAAATATTTAATATAATAACAGCTGCAAACAACAACCACATTGTTGTAGTAGTAGAAGTAGTTACACTTTTGATCAAGAATCCTGATTTATTCTGAAAGGGAGGTCAGCATTATTGTCACCATAGTACAGATATATATGAGTAAGGCTAAGACACAGTGACTCCCTGAACTTTATGAGTTTGTGACAGAGGACTTCACAGCTCATTCTCTTAGCCACCAAAAAACCAAAGTCCCTTAGCATATATGGAGAACCCAACCGTTTTGCCTTAATTTTCTGAATAATCTGCACCCGCAATAACTTTTGTTCTTTACTTCATCTCCATACATTTCCATAACTGTTAACTGCAATACAAGATGCAAGGGGGGGGGGGAATTGCACTGAACCCTCAAGTCCTCAGAGAGGAATTCTTCTCTTCTTTCTGTCTCTAAAATAGCCCCATAATCTAAGGATGGGCAACAAGAGGTGCTTATAAGATGTCTGGAGCGATTAAGAACTTTACTTTCCTCCTTTCACCACACTTTTAAAAGCAAAAGTAGTGAGAATAGATATTTTGTCACGTACCACCCATTCATCACTGTTATAGTTTCCTACCCTGGCATCTACTCTAAACTTCTTTTGCACAGTGCTTGTTCTGGCTCACTTGCTGTTTGCAAACCACTATTATCATTCCTGGTTCATGAGGCAGTCGGTCACTGTGTGTCTCTGGACTTTCTACAGGGTTCTCAGATAAAACTCCAGCTTTTCTGGAGTTTGGCACTGGAAGGGTTGCCAAGTAGCTGGGAGCTGCATTTGCCACAAGGATCAGAAGGATGACACCATGCAGCAGAGTGATGAGGGAGCAAACTCAGCAGGGGCAAGGAAGGTGGGTTCAGTCCAGAAACCACATGCACAGCGGGCAGCCAGCCTTGCAGACTTTGCTATCCATTTTCAGCTGTGATGATCTAAAGGATCACTAGTGCTGAAATAGCACATTTGATTGTGCATGTTAGTTCCAACTCAGTAGTACCAGCTGGTTTTTCTGGAGAAAGTGGCAGGGGGTGGGGAGAAACAGGCATGGAGCAGGAAAGTGTGAACCTGTGCCTAGAAAATGCAGCACAATAGGAAGTCTAGAAGAGCCCTAAATTTCCTGCCAAACAAACAGTAGAGGAACATTGGAATCTGCCTTATACCATCTAACTTAGTATTACCCACAGTAAAGGTAAAAGGAAAAGGTAAAGGACTCCTGGACGGTTAAGTCCAGTCAACGGCGACTCTGGGGTTGTGGTGCTCACCTTTCTTTCAGGCCGAGAGGGCTGGCGTTTGTTCACAGACAGCTTTCCAGGTCATGTGGCCAGCATGACTAAACTGCTTCTAGTGCAATGGAACACCATGACAGAAATCAGAGCGCACGGAAACCCCGTTTACCTTCCCGCCACAGCGGTACCTATTTCTCTACTTGCACTGGCATGCTTTCGAACTGCTAGGTTGGCAGGAGCTGGGACAGAGCAACGGGAGCTCACTCCGTCGTGGCGATTCGAACCGCTGACCTTCTGATCGGCAGGCCCAAGAAGCTCAGTGGTTTAGACCATAGCACCACTTGCCTGCCCACAGTACGGATTGGCAGTGGCACTCCCAGGCTCTTGGGTTTGAGCCCCACATTGGGCAAAAAGATTCCTGCATTGTAGGGGGTTGGATGAGATGATCCTCGTGATCCCTTCCAACTCTGCAGTTCTATGATTCTGCCTCTGAGCTACGATCCTTCCTTGACACAAGGCTATCATTTTTGGCAGGAGGCTGCCCTGTGTAACAGATAGTTCCACTCTAGCATGCCACTCACGGATGCTGAAGAGCCTTAGGAGTTTCTACAATACTACTAGCAGTGGGCCTTGACGGATGGATGTGGAATGTGCTGAATGCGGATGTCATTTAGATCACTTCTTTTTGCTCTCTCAGCATTTCCACGTCTGAAGTCCAGAGCCAGAGGAGCTTGTCCTTTCCTCAGCAATTGTACATGTCACCTTCTTCATTTAAAAACTGGCTCCAAAGAAGCTCCTCTGGTTTTTGCTAGCAGCAAAACAGAATATTATAGCTGGTCTAAACAAACAATACGTCCTTCCTGGCACTCAGTTGCCTAATTCATACCACATAGAGATGGAAGGTTCCCAAATGGGCCATCTGCTAGCTCCGTGTTCTGCCTTAGGTAGGACTTCTTATTTGTTTTAAATCTAAGCAACAAAACACAAAAACAAATTCAAGATGTGGTATTAAAAAGAGTATTAAAAATCAATATTAAACAGGTGAGGGGACAGCTTAAAATCCATCTGAATAACAACTCCCAGGAAATTGCAACCTTGCGTTTCTATTAGCAAGTATTTTTCTAGCAGGGGGAAAAATGATTACATGTCTTAGCTGTTGTGACTTAGTATTCATTCTCTTTCCCATGACATAATAAAGTTTGATTGTTCATCTCCATCTATGCTAAGGAGCCAAGAGCGGCACATAATCAGCCAGTGACAGCATCCCAAATAATGAAGCCACCCACCTACTCACTGCTGTAAATGTGGCTTTATGTCTGGATGATGTTAATCTGGTATCTGATGAGTACAACCAGAAATAACAGGATACAGCAGGGAGGATAATGTGGGAGTTGATATTTCATTCCTCTTCTAGTTTTATGTGAATATTTGTCATTGCTTCTGACAGTGTTCGTGTTTTGTTCTTTTCTTTATTCGTGTCGTAGAAATTCCTGTGTAAGAAGCTGGTTAAAATGCAACTTAACAGATAGCCTAGGTGCAGTATATAGGAAACTGGTCCAAAACCATGTTGATCTTTGAAGACCCCAGGCATGGAACTGTAGAGCTAGGAGGAAAAAGCAAAATAAAGTTGATAGTATTGTAAAAAACAAGCTTGGATAACAGAAAACAAGCTTTCTCTGTATCTCCATGGATGGTAGGGTCATATCATTCATAAGTCTGTTTCCACATTAATCAGTGATTTTCAAATTATTGCACAAATACAATAATTTTTGTACAGTGTTTGTAAACATATCTTCTCTCAGAATAAGATTTCTAATCCTGAAATCCTGTGGCACTGGATCTTCTTCACCAAGAATGGAGAAAGGCCCAAGGGAAGAGAGAGGAGACCAGATGCACCCACTTAGACACAGTGCCGGCTTGCCTCGAAGTAGACTATTGCAAGCAAGCCCATGTAGCTTTAATGTCAAATGCCTTGGCGTGGAAATTTTGCTGGAACAACTTCTCAACTCTTGTGCAATCTTCAACTTCTTGTAACTCACCCTGAACTCGTGCACCTTGGCCACTGTTCTTGGACTGGGCCTGTCCCAGGCAATCCTTCGCCTTGTGAGAGCATTTCGACTTTAGTAGCTCTTTTCCTGCTGCTGAGTCTGTACTATTACTGTGCCTTTTTATAAATAATTTCCTACTTACAAGTAAAAGCATCTGCTGTGGTGTTCTGGGCTGGGAGCCAGGAAAGATGTTGTGTATGGAAAGGTAGAGAATATGGCATCTAGATCAAGGGAAGTAATAGTGCCACTGTATTCTGCTCTGGTCAGACCTCACCTGGAGTACTGTGTCCAGTTCTGGGCACCACAGTTCAAGAAGGACACTGACAAACTGGAACGTGTCCAGAGGAGGGCAACCGAAATGGTCAAAGGCCTGGAAACGATGCCTTATGAGGAACGGCTAAGGGAGCTGGGCATGTTTAGCCTGGAGAAGAGGAGGTTAAGGGGTGATATGATAGCCATGTTCAAATATATAAAAGGATGTCACATAGAGGAGGGAGAAAGGTTGTTTTCTGCTGCTCCAGAGAAGCGGACACAGAGCAATGGATCCAAACTACAAGAAAGAAGATTCCACCTAAACATTAGGAAGAACTCCCTGACAGTAAGAGCTGTTCGACAGTGGAATTTGCTGCCAAGGAGTGTGGTGGAGTCTCCTTACGGGGTTCCTTCTGCACTTGGAGGGTCGCTCTAGGCGCCCACCGAGCCTCAGGACCCCAGGCTCTTGCCGCATGGGGTTTTCCGAAGTTGGTCTCCGCTTCGCCGTAGCGGACGACCCGTTGCCTGCGGAGCCTCCTCTCCCGTTCAGAAGAGGACCGCCATTGCCGTTCGCGCCGCCCCCGGAAGTCGGTCTCTTCCAACTCTATGATTCTATGATTCTATGGAAAGACAAAGCAAAAAACAGAGTTGTTTGTTGACATTGTGCTTTAACTCGGTGGGGATAAAACAATTCCAAATAATCTTAATTCACCTCGTTTTTGAGCTCTAGCCCTGAGTGGTTGCACACACAGTGGGTATTGAAACTGAATCTACTCTTTACATGTTATTTTTTATATTATTTTATTTTTATTTTATTTGTTTATTAAATTTCATCTGCAGATCCCAGGATGATTCCCAACAGAAAAACACAAATGTTAACCTTCCACGCTCAGTCTTTCTACTTTCTTGTATGATATTTCTATGCTTGTATGCCAAAAGAGTCTTCGAAAAGGTTTCTCCCTCAGTTACTACTTTTGGATTCACTGACATTGGCAGATTTTGTACTTGCTCAGTATTCTGCGTTGTATGGTTCTAGAAATACCTGGTGAGTTTTGTTTGTATACTTTGCAACATCCGCTGTTATACCTAATTCAAATTTACGCACCTGCTTGACTAATGAAAGTGTTGGTGTACATTACGTATTGCCCTCACATTCTTTTCCAGTGTGGCTCTCGGTGATCAAAATGTAGTGCACTCTGACAGTGTAGCATATTCTCAGCTTTATTCTGCCAGCTCCATAAAAATTAGCCAGTAAACAAATACATCCAAGGAACACATTTGGAAAGCTATAAAGTCCTTTGAAATCTAGCCTAATGAAGACAAATAAGGTACTCTGATCTAGATCCCAATCTGTAAGTTATATTTACTGGAGCCAGAGACAGGGCCTCTGAAGAAGTAAGTTAAAGAGAGGTAACGAGATGAAGTTATAGGGCTGAGGGGCAACTTAAAAATGAACAAAATCACCAGGTCTGGATGTGGTTGCACCTGAGAGAGCTCTTATAGAACTGAAATAAATATGGAATCCTGTATTTCCAAGAAGAATAAGAAAGTTCCACTGTATTCAATGGGTTTTACTCCCCAGAAAGTGTTTATAGGACTATGGCCTAAGCCAAGGGATGATATGATAATGTTTTATAAAATTATGAATTGGGTGTATTAAGTAGATAGGAAAAAAAATTCTTTCTTATAATACTAGAGCTGGAGTCAGTGAAATTGATTAGCTCTGACAAAAGATAGCAGGTCTTCTTCACACAGCACATAATTAACTTACAGAATATGTTGCTCAAAGATATGATGATAGCCATTGGTTTAGCTGGCTTTAAAATAGAGTTAGGCAAATCAATGGAATAGGGATCTTTATCAGCGGTTATTAGCTCTGATAGCTAAATGAAATCTCCAGTGTTCAGAAATAGCGTACTTATGAATACCAGTTGTTGGGAAAGAAACAATGGGGAGTCTGTTGCCTTCATTATATTGCTTGGGGGCCACTGTCTGGCCATTGTTGGAATCAGGATGTTGAAGTAGATGGACCTTTAGTCTGATCCAGCAGAGCTCTTCTTTTGTTCATATAATTCTCAGCATGTCTCTCAAATCTGCAAGCTGAATGACTCAGTGCCTGCAACCCAGTACTTCTGAAATATCATTCTGAGGCTGGTTTCAGCAAAGGAGGACTTTCAGAAAACTGGACTTATGGCCCAGAAATTGCTAACTTTCTTTCATTTTCTCTGCTAGGATACTTCATGATTCAATGGAGATCTCTGTCAAAATTCTCCTTGAGCACAATGCCTTATTTTAGAACTCCTGTAGGAAAATGCCATCATTAAATAATGGCAAAGTATGAATGGCTCTAATGTCCTAAATTGTAGACTAACCTTACTTAGCTCATTTTTAAAAAATGATAGGAAAGCTCTTAGAGGTATAGCTATCTTTAAAATTATTGTATCAAGAGCATATCCCCAACTACATCCTCTCAGACATGAACTGAGATTTATTATAGGATTCAACCATCATTTATTTATTTATTTCAAGTATGTATGTATGGTGGTACCTCGGGTTACAGATGCTTCAGGTTACAGACGCTTCAGGTTACAGACTCCACTAACACAGAAATAGTACCTCAGGTTAAGAACAGTTTCAGGTAAAGAACGGACCTCCAGAATGAATTAAGTTCTTAACCAGAGGTACCACTGTACTGCTGTGCAAAGTGGTTTACAGTGGGGGGGGGCAGACACAAGGTTAAATAGTGCACTATATAAAACCATGAAACATCAAAAGACATCCAAACAGGACAGCACAATAATCCCATAACTTAGAGCATTCTAATAAGATCAACCACAAACCTGACTGAATAAAAATGACTTAGGGTGGCAACAAAAGCTAAGCAAGGATATGGCTGTTTGTGCCACTAGGAGAAAGGAGTTCCAGAGCTGGGACACCACTACTGAAAAGGCCCTGTCTTGCATCCCCACAGAGTGAGCAACACTCACTGGGGAGACAAGAACCGTCACCATCCTGCTGATCTGGGCAAAGGAGACTGAGAGGAGTTATGATAACCATCTTCAAATATCTTAAGGGCTGCCACATAGAGAGGGACCAAGCTTTCTTCTCCAGCTCTGGAGGGTAGGATCTGAATCAATGGCTTCAAGTTACAAGAATAGAGATTCTGACTAAACATCAGTAAGAACCTTCTGACGGTAAGAGCTGTTCAACAGTGGAACAGACTCCCTCAGAAAATGGTGGACTCTCCTTCCTTGGAGGTTTTTAAGCAAAGGTTAACTGGCCATCTGTCATGGATGCATTAGTTGAGATTCCTGCATTGCAGGGACTTGTACTAGATGACCTTCCAATTATACAATTCTATGAATCTACGCATAAACCAATGCCTAAGAAACAAGTCAATTGTATACAGAAAGAGCTATCGCTGTACAGGTATTGAAAGTTGAGACAGTGATTGTATTGATGTAGTTAAAACCTTCACCAAACTCAAATTCCACATCAAAATAATAGAGATGTTCCTTTCCTCTCAACCAGAAGGATGGCTTCCTTGTGGAGAAAGGAACTGTGGTGACTTGCTAGGAGTTTAGCAAAGTCACTGCACAACAGAATAGAGACTGTGTAGTGAGTGTAGCTCAGGGGTCTGCAACCCGCGGCTCCAGAGCCGCATGTGGCTCTTTTACACCTTTGCCGCGGCTCCGGGGCGGATACTAGTGAGGGGAGGAGGCGCATTGTGCGCCCCGTCACTCCCCACTGTGGCGGGCGCTGTACTGACTGTGACGTCACATGGGGGCAGTGCGTGCGTTAGTTTTGCGGCTCCCAGGTTTTTTTTCCTTCAGAAACGGGTCCAAGTGGCTCTTTTTGTCTTAAAGGTTGCAGACCCCTGGTGTAGCTGTTAGGGGCAGGGACAGGTCAGCAATAAATCACGAGGCATCAGTAAAGTTCAAGAAAACAAGGCCGACTCAGGAAGCCTGGTTTAATGAGCATAGCAACTCATCCTGGTAGAACTAGCCCCTATGAGACAGCTGTGAGGGCTGAAGGCCCTCGCCTTCCCACAGTTGCCTAAGCCTCCTCCTCCCTCAGGTTTTTCCCAAGCAATCTGAGACTCCATCAATGAGTCTGTCTCTACTCTACCCTCTTCCTACCTCTTCTGGTACTGGGAGACCAGAGGGGAAGGGAACTTGTCACACCAGGATCAGGAGAAACCTGTGTTTCTTCACCAGACTGACTCATCTCTGCCTCTTCCCTTCTCCCATCCCGCTCTCCTGCTTCCACTTCTGATTCTGGACTTCTCTCTGCCACAGACTCTTCCTACTCACTAAGCCCTGTTACCTCTTCAGCTTCCAACACCACCTCCTCCCTATCTGCTCTCTCTTCTCCCACTGACCACTCATCGTCATCCCACCACCACTCCCCAGGCTCTGAGCCTTCTTCTCTCTTCTCCAGCTGATGCCTCACAGGAAATTCCCACAAAGTGCACCACCATTAATTGGGTCCTCTAATCAGGATTCAAATTTGCTCATTAGCAACTCAAAGGGACAGAGAGTAAATAATAATAATAATAATAATAATAATAATAATAATAATAATAATTTATTATTTATACCCGCCACTCTGGGCGGCTTCTGGTAAAATGTTAAAATACAATAATTCATCACATATTAAAAGCTTCCCTAAACAGGGCTTCCTTCAGATGTCTTCTAAAAGTCAGATAGTTGTTTATTTTCTTGACATCTGGTAGGAGGGCGTTCCACAGGGCAGACGCCACTACCGAGAAGGCCATCTGCCTGGTTCCCTGTAACTTGGCTTCTCACAGTGAGGGAACCACCAGAAGGCTCTTGGAGCTGGACCTCAGTGTCCGGGTTGAATGATGGGGGTGGAGACGTTCCTTCAGGTATACTGCAATGCATACCCAGTGATAAAAGAGATTGTAACTAAAATGAATGAGTTGGTTTATTGGTGCACAATGCTTCATTCAAAGCATATCATTACAGTCATATAGAAAATAATCTTATGAAAGCCGAAGAAAAAAAAGCAACTAATAGCAACAATTTCTCCCTGTAAGGGACTGCCCTTGAAGACAGATGGAAAACAAGTCTAGCATCCTGCTCTCACAGATGCCTGTGGGAAACCCACAAGCAGGACCCAAGCACAAGAAGACTCCTCTGCCTGTCTGCAGCTTCCAGCAAACTGTATTCAGAAGCACTGCTGCCTTCAACTGTGCAGGCAGAGCACAACCATCATGGCTAGTAGCCATTGAAAGCTTTATCCTCAATGAATTTGTCTAACCCATGTTGCTGGCAATCACTGCATCCTATGGAAGCAAGATCCATATTTTGATGTCAGTGAAACTTCTGAGCTGAATTCAATGCAGCGGACAAAGTTTTTTGCACTTGCAATTAGTTTGGCAATTCTATTATATGTTAGCGCATTTCGATTTCTGGTTGTTAGCTGGGTATTGTTACTGGAAAATATGTAGAGACTGAATAGTTCCAAAAAAGAGTTCTTTCCATGTAGGAAAATCCTATTGTCTGAACCAGCTCCAATGAGACAAAATGGAAGGTTTGTCGAGGCCACAAGGAGCTACCAAGACGTTGACCTTGGGAACAGTAAATGAACCCAGATATAAGATTTCTTTGGACAATCATATTTTCTAGCAAAAAGAAAAAAATCATTAGGGGATTTCATCATGTTGTTGGCATTAATGTAACTCTGTATGAAATCTCAGCATGCCACTATAGTCTGTTTACTACAAAGCCATAGGCGGCACCCTTCTCTTGACCCCAAGCTAGTTTTTGTATGCTGAGCAAAAGCCATGTTAAGAAGCATTTCCTGCTGTTTCAAATAAAGTTCAGAATCTTTTTTGTGCAGGACTGGCTTTGGAGGTTCAGGGTTTAAACTACTAATGCTGTGGAAGTTTAACATTTGTGAGGATTTGGGGATTTGATCAGCTTGTGGTCACTTTTCTATTTGATTTCTAATCTGTCCTGAGAGTTTTGGATGTGCCAACATCAATTTTAGATGCCCATGGTATTGGTGAGACTAGAATCCAGATTCCCAAGCTCTGTTCAGTGGACTGCACATATTCTGAGACAGAAAGACTAGCCAAAAATCTGCTGAAAGTACTGCAGGCTGCATGTATTGACTGCTTACATATTCCTAAACACAACCATAAACAGAGAAGAGATACAATTTTTGGCTGTTCCATCATTCCAAAAACATATTACCTTTCAGGTATCGTAAGATCTGATCTGAAGAGCAAAACTCTATGGGGATGGAATTTAAAGCTGCTTATTTACACTTCAGATTAGTATTTGCAAAGATTTACTACTGACACTTACTTTGATGGTGGTTGTGGTCAGTGACAAAACATGGCCTATATTTTATGCTTTACAGTGGTACCTCAGGTTACAGACGCTTCAGGTTACAGACTCTGCTAACCCAGAAATAGTACCTCGGGTTAAGAACTTTGCTTCAGGAAATTGTGTGGCCGTGGCGCGGCGGCAGTGGGAGGCCCCATTAGCTAAAGTGGTACTTCAAGTTAAGAACAGTTTCAGATTAAGAACGGACCACCAGAACGAATTAAGTTCTTAACCCAAGGTACCACTGTATAAAGGTTTTACAAGAAAGGCATGATGAGAATGTCTGTGTGTGTTTTTCCCAAAGGGCAGCTGAAGAATTTCCAACAGTTAAGATTTCAGGGGGAAAGAGAAATATTATAGAAAGTGTGGCCCATAGAGATAAGTCAAAAGAAAGATGATAATCCTCCGCCATAATTATTATCGAATTTACAAGTACACCAGCAAAGTGTTGCACAACTATTCTGTTAACTGGCATTCTATTTATAGCTGTATGTTCATTTTCAAAAGAAAAGTAATCCAACTCTGCGAAATGGAGATAAATTCATTCCCTTGAACTACAAATTAAATTTCAACATAATTGTAGTAATTGTATTATGGAACCTGGGATGGTAGGGGGAAGTGTGTGATATATTTTGGAACATCTAAAAAGTTGTTGTAGCTGGAGGATAAGTAATGGAACAGATCAAATGAGATGTTCTGTGTAGACTAAGGATCTAATTGCATTCCTAAATTTCTTTTCTTATAAATATTTTAGGATGATTATTAGTATTATTTAGATATGATGTGCTGGAAAGATTTTGGGAGCCAAGCTCAAATTGAATAATTTTCTTTGGTTAAAGGGTACTTTTAAGCTGAGATGGCCCATACAGAAACGTCACACATGAGTAGTGAATGTATAACTGCACAGTTCAACACAGAGGGCTGCCAGGGATGTACAAGGGAGGCATGAAACCGTTCCTGGATAATTCCTCCTCCGCCACTCTAAAACCTTGCTAGATGTTCTGCATTATAGGGTTCCAGCTGTAACCTATGTTAAGGGTGATTTAGCTAACATTCTGCCATTATATTGAGAATTTAGGGTAAAGTAGGTACTACAGCTTATAGCTGGAACAATGGACTACACAACAAAGAATTTCTCCCTGATGCATGCATTAAACGCATGGTGTTCTCTCACCATAGCAACATGTCATGTAAGTATATGCATAGAGTTTTAAAAACACTTGTAAAACCCCTTAGTGCCGCCTCCCCACCCCACCCCACCCCACCCCAAAAAAAGAGTTGCTTTGGGGATGGATCTGAGGTGGGACTGGTGGCTCCAGGGCAAATCAGCCCAATTCAGGTGCCATAAATTGGGGCTACAGGGCAGATCAGGGGGTTCATGCACAGACACATTGCACCCCAAATTAATATGAGAACTGTAGTTTACTCTCACAGAGCTATGATTTTGAGCGCTGAGTTGCTTGAGTTCCCAGGATTTGCAAAGGTTGTTTGACATAGCTTGGATTCCAGTTTGGGAACAAGCTTTAGCCTATGGTCCTGGGGGTTGAGGTTTAGCAGCAAGTGATGATGGTCACTAAGGCTCTTCTGACACACACACACACACACACACACACACCAAGGGGAAGACACGGAATCAGATGAGCTTAAAACTCAAGTTCTTGAGTTTTACATTTTCACCTCGTAATAAGTGACATAAAAGGCAGAAGAGCCATGGAATTTGACTCCTTAATGTGGTCAACCGCATTTCCATGTTTTTGCACACAGCTAATAAGACCCCAATATCTGGATCTAGTCTGCATCCACAACGGTTTTATTTAATAAGCACTCAGGGCAGACACGTTTATTTTAAAGTTCAATTTTAATTAAAAGATAAGACTAAGAAGCAGTCTGGCAGGAAGATTGTTTGTTTACGACAGAAAGCATCTGCTTTCGTTTTTTTTAAAAAAATAACTGCACTTAATGTCAAATCAGGAAGCTACTTTTATATTTTTAGTACCTTTAATGAGTTACCCCAGCTCACAACATATATAATTATCTTCCCTCATCTGAAGATTTTTATGCCGAAATGTTAACAGCATCCGGTGCACTTTGATTTTTAAAGGCTGTAGCTCAGTGGTAGAACACATGCTTGGCGTGCAGAAGCATGTTGCCGGCATCTCCCGGTAGGGATGGGAATGTCTCCTGCCTGAATCTCTGGAAAGCCTCTGCCAGACATTGTAGACAATATTGAGCCTGATGGACGCATGGTCTGAGCTGCTATAAGGCAGCTTCCTATGTCCCTGTGTCCTATTTCTTACATATTTTACCTACTACTAAACAGCTCACTTCAAAAACTATAGTGAAGACCCCTTCATTAATTTGTTGAGCAGAAGCATCAGTTTATTCACAAAATATTATTAATGCAGTGTTATGTAAAAAGAAAAAAGAAATAAAAGACGACTCGCACATCATGGAAGCACATCATACACCTCGCCCAAACATTATCAACTGTCAGCATCACTGTGGCTCTGCTGCACAGTACAGATATTATCAAGGCGGCAGACAGAAGGCTGCCTTTCATCTTCCTCTTTCTGAATCATATTTCTCCGTTTCAAGACAACTTCCTTGCCTCTCAAGCTTGTCTCCTTACATGGAGCAGTGACTGTTTCTCCCTCTCTTCCCCATGTGCTGTCCCATTGACCGAATTACATTGCGAGCTTTTAATGTGCTGATCAATGAGAGTGAAAGGAGATGCGTGGGCTTTGTCCTCCTCCCAACTCCTAAATGGGTAACTGGTTATGTCAAAGCAATGATGTTTGAAGTGGAAAGAGAATGAGGGAAAATCCCTCCACGAGTGTCTTTGTCCAGTTCAAAGTCTGTGTTTATTAACCACCTTGGAGGCCTTTTGAAAAATGTCTGGATAAATTATTTTAAATAAATCATATGTTCTAACTTTCTGTTTGTCAGAATACATCCAAGGTGGCTAATTAATATGTTAGGAAGGGATTCTTGTTTCTCACTTCTTGAGTTTTTAAGTTTACAACTTAACCTGTAGTTGGAGCTGGTTTTATAACTGGAGCACGCTACCAGATTAGCCTTCTTCTGTTTCTTCATTTTTTCTCAAACAGAATATAGCAGATTGCCAATGTTATTGAGGCCTACCATTGCCAGCTACCCCCTCCTCCTCCTCCTTCCTCCTCTTCTTCTTCTGTGATCACTCGTAGCCACAACAGCTGCCACTCTGAAGATCTTTCGATTCATATTGCCAGTCCTTTTTCCTGGGGATACACAGGAGTACGCATACCCCTAAATATTTTGTGAATCTAAGTTTGGCCCCATTGAGGAGCAGTATTTCAATATGAGTAGGAAAATGAGAGTACAGTGGTACCTCGGGTTAAGAACTTAATTCGTTCTGGAGGTCTGTTCTTAACCTGAAACTGTTCTTAACCTGAAGTACCACTTTAGCTAATGGGGCCTCCTCCTCCTGCTGCTGCTGCTGCTGCTGCTGCCGCTGCGCCACCACCGCAACATTTCTGTTCTCATCCTGAAGCAAAGTTTTCAACCCGAGGTACGATTTCTGGGTTAGCGGAGTCTGTAACCTGAAGTGTCTGTAACCTGAGGTACCACTGTACCCCTAAACATTTTTTTAGAAAAAAAGCATTGTGTATTACTACAGTATGTTTCAACTGTTAACAGAGTACATTAGAATTTGCTGTGCCTGTCAGCACTGCCCCTTTCTCTGGACAAGTCTAGGAAACCAAAGAAGCTTTCAGTGATTAAGCCATGGAACTTTCTCCAATGATATGCTTTTGAGGATTGGCAGATGACCGAAGAGAGGAATGTGAAAGTTGCATTTGATAAGGGAACACGAGGAGAAAGTTTATGGGGAAGTGGGTTGCTTTGGTTTCATGGATGAAAGAGAGCGGAGCAGGATATAATGGGTCTTGGTTAAAATGGTCACATATTAGGATAAACCTCTTGATGTCAAGAAGAATTTGAAAACAGAACCAATTACTTAGAGGGGTGGAAAACTCACATTCACTGGCAATTTTCAAGCAGAGGCTGGGCAGAATAGTCTTGCTCTGGATTTCTTCCCTTAAGCAAGGGATAAAGTAGAAGGACTCTATGGACAATGGACCAAGTTGTTATATAAAGCTAGGGAATATCCTTCAAAAAAAAATCTAGGTGTGGATTCAGGTGAACGTCTGAGGTGATAAAACTACCATGGGGTGTTTTTCTTTTGCCAGCAGTGAATACCGGGACATTTTGACAATTCACAAAAATATCACCTCCCGTTCAACCATATTTCATATGCTTTCTACCAGGTGGTAAATCATGATTTCACCACTTATCTGTGACAAAAATGTATCCCTTGCTGGATTCATTTCCTCCATTTTTTATCTGAATCAAGCCCAGATCAGCAGCTGTCAGAGATAGTTTGATACATGAATCCTCCTATTTCAGAAATGCTCCATATATAATAAAACAAACAATAGGAGATGAGATTTTGTCTCAAGATTGACAACCGTAGGTTATGTGTCTTTCACATTCTATGTATGCCCCCAACTGATGTACCTTACCAGAGAGGTTCACAGTCATTAGGAACTGTTGCTTTTCAAGAACTCAGAGTCTCAGCTGGATTGCAATTTATTGAAGAATCAAGACCTGCCAATGGGAGCTGGATGCAGCCCAAATTTAAAAAAAAAAATGCTCAGAAGAATGAAGCCTGGCATAATCCTGAGCACGATGAATCAAGACGCCATGTTGACTGGTGTCAGCAAGGGCACTGAAGTGAAGAGTGCAGCATTTCTCTTTGATGACTAGCACCATTAAAAATTTGCCTGGGGGGCTTTTTCAACACTTCTGACACACTTGGGCTGTGACAGCTCGATCGATCAGCCACAGCAGATGTTGGTGAAAACAGTCATCTGTTGGGACTTTGATATCAACTTCAGGGACTGTGTAAGACAGTTAATATTCCATTTCTCAACAAATAAAATTCAACTGGTATTGAATGTTTTGGCTTTTCTTCCCCCAATGTCACATTTGCAGTTTTCAGTCCCTCTGCCATTTCCTGCTCAATTTTTCTGTCAAGTGTGATTCCTGGACCTCACTTCAATTCTAGACTAGCAGTTGAAAGCCTCATGGTGTGCAAACTGCTGCTGCTCCCTTGCAGTACCCAGCTGAGAGGAAGTTTGGGTTTTTAATAAGGTTGCCAGACATCCCCGTTTCCCAGGGACAGTCCCCGGATTTACAAATCAGTCCCCACACAAAATCCATTGAAGTTGAAAAGTGTCCCCGAATTCATTGAAAAAAATCTGGTAACCTTAGTTTTTAATGCATTTACCAGGGAGGGGGGGAAATGTGGCTTAAGCTGTAATTTCAAGAAATGTATTAATGAGTAGATGCACCCAGACAAATGTGTTTGTGGGGCTTCTTTAACGCAGCAAGAGGTATCAAGGTTGTGCCATGGCTCCAAAGAGGCACGAAAGGAAACATTCTCTCTGTGGATAGAAGTCTTTCCATAAAAGTCCTTGAAAGAGGTAGGCTGTTGTGCAAGGTGCCAAAAGCAGAAACAGAGCTGACCTTTATAAAGGAAGGGGAGTAGAGGGATCAAGAGTCTGCTGCCCCAAAACAGCTGCTATCTATTGCTGAATCAATTTAAATGAAGGTATAAATTGAGTTTGCTAACAGAAATGGTTCCCATATTTTCATCCGCCTTAGCAAAAGCCTCAAGATATGAGAAAAAAATTAATCCTTGAGTGAATAAGTACTAGAGCATGTTAAAATGGTTTTCCATTTGTTACATTAAAAAAAATGGTTTTCCATTTGTACAAGTTTGATTTATATATATAATATGCAAGAGAGGGGAGCTGCTGAATTTGTCTTTAACCTTGGTTGCATCAGTGTCATTGAATGTTCAACAATTCTTTAAATGCTCTCTCATGGAAAGTCACCCCACATTCTACCATTTCTCCACAGCAAGTCATTTTCATGCGGCTATACTAGTGCCTTTTACCATGTGGATTTTGAAGAAAGCTTGGCGAGTTTCCATGTCAGGAACACACAAACACAGGAGCATAATAGGATTGAATGAACATGGCAAAGGAGTGGGAAAGTGGGGAAAGCAGGGCTTAATCTGATCTGGGCCATGGTGGACTTCAATTGCAGCATTTATTTGCAGATCAAACCTGAGCATCTGAAGCTACTATTTTCATTTTTCAGAATATGACGAGCTCAATCCAGGAATCAGACGCTGGAAAGCAGTACTAGACATTGACGATGGGCCTCATGTCTTCACCTGTAAGATCTGAAGAGGAGAATGGATCCCTGCAGTTCAAAGCCTATAGCCTTCCCCATAAAAAGCCGTGAAGGGAGTATGCTTGTGGCAAGGCAATTCTGTGCACGTTTACTTAGGAGTAACTCCTACCATGCTCAGCTGGGCTTCCTCCCAGGGATGTGTACATAGGATTGCAGCCTCAGCAACTCAGATGAGCCAGACATATTATCCTGGGCAGGGGTGCCAACTTGAATGAAATATTGTGGGGGCCCAGGTAAGCCCCACCCCACATAATCAATCACATGACACGGTGCATGGACACCAGTTCAATGGCAATGCTCATCAACTTTGCAGGGGCAAAATGGCCCCTAGGAGTTGGCTCCTATGATTTTGAACCCAAAACAATTTTCAAATGCCATTTCTTCATTTTTATATGCCTCATCTAGCACTACTCTGCCCCTGTATGCACCCAAATCCTGCTCACATGATGCTTTTGAAGCTCAGCTGATCCTAACAGTTTGATCCTATAAGGCCGCTCTAGGTCATCTGCCCACATTATTACAATATACTGTTTGCTTGCTTGTTTTACTCTATTTGCCTAGCTGCCTAGGAACATATATTATTTGGACGGCTTGCAAAAATGAAAATGAAATGCAATTTTTAAAATGTTAATACAAAATGCTTAAAGCAGCTTTTAAAAAGTTCTGTCTGCTAGGTAGATTGGCTAAAACAAGAATTGCATTTTTGAAAAGACCTGGATAATTGCCAGTAAAGTATTAAGGCACATCAGGTATATGAAGACGAGCAGCAAAGTCAGTCCTCAGGGAATGTGCAGGCGACCTTGGAGCGGTAAAGTATTAAGGCACATCAGGTATATGAAGACGAGCAGCAAAGTCAGTCCTCAGGGAATGTGCAGGCGACCTTGGAGCGGACAGCTCACGGAAGAACCCCGACCAAACCTAAGAGGAGGCGTGTAGTGGTGATAGGGGATTCCCTACTGAGGGGAACAGAAGCAGTGATCTGTGGGCCTGACAAGATGTCTCGGGAAGTGTGCTGTCTCCCCGGGGCTAAGATCCAAGATGTAACTGAACGACTGCAAGGAATCATAAAACCAACTGACAAATACCCCTTCCTCTTGGTTCATGTGGGAACCAATGACACTGCAAGCAATAGCCTCCAGAAGATCAAAAGAGACTACGAGGCTCTGGGCAGGAAATTGAAGCAATTAAATGCACAAATTGTGATCTCATCTGTCCTCCCAGTTGAACGACGTGGCCCAGGGAGAGAGGGGAAAATAGTGGAAGTGAACAGCTGGCTTCGCAAATGGTGTAAACAGGAACGGTTTGGATTCTTAGATCACGAACTGCAGTTTCTTGAAGATGGACTTCTGGCAAGCGATGGGCTGCACCTCACAACAGTTCGGAGGAATGTTTTTGCCAAAAATCTCAGAAACCTCATCAGGAGGGCTTTAAACTGACTAATGTGGGGGAGGGAGACAGTGCTCCTGAAGGTAGGAGTCTATCAATTGATGAAGATGATCATCCAAATGTCATAGACCAAATGGAGCAAACAGCACACAGACCTAGTGGTGGGAGGAAAAAATCCTTAAATAAGAGTCACGGGGGAATGATTAATGGACTTCAATGTCTGTACACTAATGCGCAAAGCATGGGAAATAAACAAGATGAGCTTGAGCTCTTGGTACAGCAAACTAAATATGACATAATAGGCATCACTGAAACCTGGTGGGATAAGTCCCACGATTGGAATGTAATAATGGGGGGATACAATCTATTTCAGAGAAACAGACCAGACAAGAAAGGAGGAGGAGTGGCGTTATATGTCAGGGATGTGTATACCTGTGAAGAGATCCAAGATTTAGAACCTCAAAGCCAAAGTGAGAGCATTTGGGTCAAAATTAAGGGAGAGAAGAATAACAGTGACCTCATTGTGGGAGTTTACTATAGATCCCCAAGCCAAACGGAGGACATAGATGATGCCTTCCTGGAACAGATGGCCAAGCATGCAAAAGGAAGGGAGATAGTAGTAATGGGGGACTTCAATTACCCGGATATTTGTTGGATGTCAAACTCAGCCAAGAGCATAAGGTCAAACAGATTCCTCACTGGCCTTGCAGACAACTTCATTGTCCAGAAAGTGGGAGAAGCAACAAGAGGAACAGCCATTTTAGATCTGGTCCTAACCAATGTTGATGACCTGGTTAGTGGGGTAGAAGTGGAAGGATCATTAGGCGCGAGTGATCATGCTCTTCTGAAGTTTACTATACAGCGGAAAGGAGCAGCCAAGCATACTAGGACTCAATTTCTTGACTTTAAGAAAGCTGACTTCATAAAACTTAGGGAAGTGCTGGGTGAGATCCCATGGACAGTAATACTAAAAGGAAAGGGAGTTCATGATGGCTGGGAGTTTGTTAAGAGGGAGATACTAAAAGCACAACGTCAGGCAATACCAATGAGACAGAAACATGGAAGGTGCCTAAAGAAGCCAGGGTGGCTATCTAAAGAACTTTTAACTGAGTTAAGATTAAAAAAGGATGTGTACAAAAAATGGAAAAGGGGGGAAACCACCAAAGAGGAATTCAAACAAATAGCCAGCACGTGTAGACACAAAGTCAGAAAAGCTAAAGCACAGAATGAACTCAGGCTTGCTAGAGAGGTTAAAAACAACAAAAAAGGCTTTTATGGGTATGTCCATAGCAAAAGGAAGAACAAAGAAACAGTGGGGTCACTCAGAGGAGAAGATGGTGAAATGCAAACAGAGGACACAGAAAGAGCTGAACTCCTCAATGCCTTCTTTGCCTCAGTCTTCTCCGATAAAGAAAACAATGCCCGACCTGAAGAATTTGGAGCAAATGATTCAGCAAAGGAAACACAGCCCAGAATAACTAAGGAGATAGTACAAGAATACTTGGCTAGTTTAGATGTATTCAAGTCTCCAGGGCCAGATGAACTGCATCCAAGAGTATTAAAAGAACTGGCAGATGTGATCTCAGAACCATCTTTGAGAATTCCTGGAGAACAGGCGAAGTCCCAGCAGACTGGAGGAGGGCAAATGTTGTCCCTATTTTCAAAAAGGGGAAAAGGGAGGACCCAAATAATTACCGCCCAGTCAGTCTGACATCAATACCAGGGAAGATTCTGGAGCAGATCATTAAGCAAACAGTCTGTGAGCACCTAGAAAGAAATGCTGTGATCACCAATAGTCAGCATGGATTTCTGAAAAATAAGTCATGTCAGACTAACCTGATCTCGTTTTTTGACAGAATTACAAGCCTGGTAGATGAAGGGAACGCAGTGGATGTAGCCTACCTTGATTTCAGCAAGGCATTTGACAAGGTGCCCCATGATATTCTTGTAAAGAAGCTGGTAAAATGTGGTCTTGACTATGCTACCACTCAGTGGATTTGTAACTGGCTGACTGACCGAACCCAAAGGGTGCTCATCAATGGTTCCTCTTCATCCTGGAGAAGAGTGACTAGTGGGGTGCCACAGGGTTCTGTCTTGGGCCCGGTCTTATTCAACATCTTTATCAACGACTTGGATGATGGACTCAAGGGCATCCTGATCAAATTTGCAGATGACACCAAATTGGGAGGGGTGGCTAACACCCCAGAGGACAGGATCACACTTCAAAACGACCTTGACAGATTAGAGAACTGGGCCAAAACAAACAAGATGAATTTTAACAGGGAGAAATGTAAAGTATTGCACTTGGGCAAAAAAAATGAGAGGCACAAATACAAGATGGGTGACACCTGGCTTGAGAGCAGTACATGTGAAAAGGATCTAGGAGTCTTGGTTGACCACAAACTTGACATGAGCCAACAGTGTGACGCGGCAGCTAAAAAAGCCAATGCAATTCTGGGCTGCATCAATAGGAGTATAGCATCTAGATCAAGGGAAGTAATAGTGCCACTGTATTCTGCTCTGGTCAGACCTCACCTGGAGTACTGTGTCCAGTTCTGGGCACCACGGTTCAAGAAGGACATTGACAAACTGGAACGTGTCCAGAGGAGGGCAACCAAAATGGTCAAAGGCCTGGAAACGATGCCTTATGAGGAACGGCTAAGAGAGCTGGGCATGTTTAGCCTGGAGAAGAGGAGGTTAAGGGGTGATATGATAGCCATGTTCAAATATATAAAAGGATGTCACATAGAGGAGGGAGAAAGGTTGTTTTCTGCTGCTCCAGAGAAGCGGACACGGAGCAATGGATCCAAACTACAAGAAAGAAGATTCCACCTAAACATTAGGAAGAACTTCGTGACAGTAAGAGCTGTTCGACAGTGGAATTTGCTGCCAAGGAGTGTGGTGGAGTCTCCTTCTTTGGAGGTCTTTAAGCAGAGGCTTGACAACCATATGTCAGGAGTGCTCTGATGGTGTTTCCTGCTTGGCAGGGGGTTGGACTCGATGGCCCTTGTGGTCTCTTCCAACTCTATGATTCTATGATTCTATGATTCTATGATTCTATGATTCTATGATTCTATGATTCTATGATTCTATGATTCTATCTTTCTCTCCTCAGTTCTAGATATGCAAGGTGGGATCCAGATGTGGCAGCTGATGGAAGGCTCTGTTCTATAGGTAAACCACCATAGCCCTTGAAACTACTCCCAGAATTATAACCACAAACCTCACAGGAAGGTTATTGCCAATGACTTATTCTGACCAGGATCTTACCAAATAATGACAATGTTTTCACACAGACTTCTGCTCTAAGCCCATTCATTCTGAGCAACTGTTTGCTACAATTATCCCTTCGATGGCAGGATATTTGAGGGTAATAAGATAGGAATTCAGATTAATATGTCTGTCCAATTTCTCATAAAACTGAAGTCTTCAGTCAAATCAATGTACAATGGTCTTGTCAGAAACAAAGGTGACCATTGCAAAATTATGCCAGAGCAAGCAGGTTGCAAATGACAGACTTTCCCATGAGGCTTTCTCCCTAGCAGGTGAAGTCTTGTCACCTTAGATTTTCTAGTAGCTGTGTGCAGGCTTGCTACTTTAATGAGACAACCCATGAGTTCCTGCTGTGTCCCTTTTATGGAAAGCAGGGAGATCCAAGCTACAGATCCTTATATTATGTAGGTGACAGTGCATATATTATTCCTAGGTTATGGCGTGGATCCTTGAGGAAACAGGACAGATTCGGGGGGGGGGGATTCTTAAGACTCTGCTACCCTAATGGTCTTAGGTGGGTAGCCTTAAATTACAAATCTTTATTTAATCAAGGGGATGACCTTCATCTGTATTCAAGAGCTAGTTTTGTGAGTTTAGCTAATGGGGTTCAGTTTGTGATAGCTAAAAATGGGACTAATCAGATGCCATGCATCATAAATTTAACCCTCTACAGTTCTGAATGTACAAAGCCACCACTTGTTTTAATGCTTCCTAGAGTTTATGTTTGTCCTTGAAGGTTTCACCTCTTTGGAGACCAACAAAACAGGTTCCATGAAGTTCTGCCTTTACAAATCCCACTGCAGCTTGCATTGCTAAAACGTTTCCTTTTTTATCATCATAGCACTTAGTTCCTTGGTATACACTTTGGGGTTATATGCATCAATAGAAAAAAATCAATAAGGCTTAGGTAACTAAATATTCAAGTCTTATATGGCATAGAGATCCATGATTACCCTCACATAAGTCCTTTCCAAAGTGGCTGTAGCCTCATTAGACAACTAGATTTGCACTCTTGTCAGTATCCATGATGAGGATGCCTTGAAGCCAGCTGTGAAACATGGGATTGCCATTGTCCCAAAATACAGAGCAGGGCATACCCTTGAAATACTTTTTGCTCCCAGTGGATAGATGGGATAGCCTTGACCTGGTAAAGTTTGGATGTTTGGTGGTGACCCTACCTTGCAAGAGTGGGAAACCAATGCAGATATTTGCCCCCATGGATAAATGGAGCCCGATAGGTTCCTGAATGCTCTGGAGGATTTCCCAGTGGGAGAGAGTCAGTGATTCTGTCAACCCCCTGGTCTCCCTATGGGATGGTGAGAAGAAGAGGTCTATTGACACAATCGCTTCTGAGGTTCCTCTTCAGTTCTGCATAGCCTTTGGTATACTTAGGGGCTGTGGGCAACGAAGCAGGCTGAGAGACAACTGGAGCACTGGCATTCTATACTGGTGATAGCCTGTCCCCATCAACAGTCTAGTCACACCTTTAGCCCCATATAGACAGCATTGTAATAATCAAGTCTTGTGGTCACCAGTGCATGAATCCCCACAACCAGACTATTATTGGCCATGCAGACCCCTGTGTTGCAAAGAGAACATCAGCAATGTCTAGGCAACACGATGACCATGTACATACGCAATAGACAATTTTATAGAATTCCTTCAAACCATAACAAGTACAAAATGAAATCTTTAGTCTCAAAGTCTCTGAAAATCTTTAAATGAAGCAAGGTACCATACTTTGTACGATGAAAGACAAGCTGTGAAGCTTTGTGTATTCGCCAAATATGATGTACAACACTGAACAGTGATTCCAGATATTGACTACTGTTTCGTAGAATTCTTCATCAGCGTGGTGGGAGGATATAGAATTGCTTCATAAACCCATCTTATTTCAAATGAATGTATGTAAATGAAAATATCAAATGCTGTGGAAAAGTGCTCATGTAATAATGTAGTCACTGACGATGCTGACGAAGAATTCTACGTAAATTTGGTACCTCGCTTCATTTAAAGATTTTCAGAGACTTTGAGACTAAAGATTTCGTTTTGTACTTGTTATGGTTTGAAGGAATTCTATAAAGATTTTCTATTGTGTGTGTACATGGTCATCGTGTTGCCTAGACATTACTGATATTCTTGGCCATGAACAGCTGTCATTCACATCCCAGCTGTAGCTGGTAGAAGGCTCTCCTAGCCACTGAGCCTACCTAAGCCTTCAGCAACAAAGACGAATCCAGGACCCCACCACCCCCAAATTCCAAATTGAAAGGGGCCTCTATACTGTTCTGCTGAATGTGTGTGACTGGGATCTAAAACACAAGCAAAATGTGTCATTAGTTCTCTAGCAGGAAGGCACAAGAAGCCTGAACTGATGGACCACCTAGGGGTGGTAGCATTGGTAATAGAGCAAAGGGCATCTTTACACTTCACGTATCCCCAAGCCAAAAAAAACCAGGCCAGCTCAAATGTTGCACCTGTCAGATACCTAAAAATATTGTGCTATTAATGTGTTTCTGTAATTTCCATGTAGAGAACAAAGGGGTGAGAATGGTGCTGTGCAGAACAATAAAGTAACATAGAAAGGTCAGCAATTAATAGGTAGTTTCGCTGTGTCAGATATGGAAAGTTACTGCCTCTGCTAGAGAAGTATAAATAAGCAGATCAAGATGGATTAACTCTCAGCCCCTATCTCTTCCTCTCCATCAAGATATAGTGGGCTAACAGAACTATCTGTAATATTGAACGAGAATTATTTGGGGTAGAAAAAAGATGGTGAGGAAATTGCTGGGATAATGTATCTCTCCTAGTTTAATTTTACTGCAAAAGTACTCAATACTCAATGCATTTTAAAAGGTAGATCACTGATTGCTGATCCCAATGGTTACATCTGGCAAGACACATTATTGCTATTTATCATATATATACTACTTAGTGCCCAAAAAGGCTTTGAAGTGGTTAAGTAGCTAAATACGAGAATGGGGCAGCTCTTTAGGAAGGCACAGTCTTCTTTTTTAGTTAGTTTCTGCTTTTGCTATCATTTTGTTTTGCTTACTATGATGCCCGTGTAGCATATGAGTCAGTCCTAGTAAAAAGGGGCATAATTCATTCTCTCAGCTGCTTGTCTACACCTGTACTTCTGACTGAATTACTTCTCTTATGCCAGAGGTACTACCACATTTCATAACTGGAATTTCCTATCAAAACCCTTGGAATTTGCCCATTTCTGTTTCTTTTTTTTTAAAAAAACTCCTTTGATGCTCATTGATACCACAACATTCTGTGGCAAGGAAGTTCTACACTGTGCGAAGATGTGCAGCATGTTTTTGCACTCAGCCCAATGCCTCTTATGTTCAGTGGGTGAGGGAAACGCATTGTGACTAACATTTCCCAGTTCACCCTCTCTACATCACTCGCAATTTTAACATCCCACTCTCAGGTTGGAAAGCCCCAGCTCTTTTAAACAAAGACAAGTTCTGGGCCTCCAAATTCCAGTAAGACAAGAGAGACACCCACACTGCCTGTCTGAACTTCTACTTCTTTTGTTTTATTTTCACGCCTGCTAAACCTAATGGTGCTTCATCCTCCTGACAGAGAAAATTGCCAGCCCAGGGACCAAATGTGCTTCCATGTGCTATTTCATGTGTCATTCCACGTGCAAGCCTTCAAGGGAGTTTTCCATGGACTCAAATACTCTGTGGGAGGAACAAAAGCAAAGTTAAACTGCTTGGAAGCATAGAGAAAGCTCAGTCATGCAGCCATCCTTGTCAATTACCTGGTCAGCTTCAATCCAATCACACATCAAAATTTTGTTCTTCACAAAGGTTCCCACCTTGGCCATACATTTATCATATAATAAGGAATTTATCAGATTCTTCCCCAAGAGAACTTCCCAGTGGGTTCTTTGACAACTCACAATCACTGCAAAAAAACTCATTTATATGTCTGATATTTGTTGTTGTTTAGTCGTGATATATTTTACTCTAAACACTGGCACTCGGCTATTAAAGGGTAAAGTGAGTTTTCCTAGAATTTCAGTAGGGGTTTCTAAAGTGTAAGCCACCATCTATGGGTGCCCTGTAGCTTCTTGAGAAATAACCCTGTTTATTTATTTATTTTATTATTATCTATTGAATTCATATGCCGCCCTATACCCAGAGGTCTCAGGGCGGTTCACAGAAAAGATCACAATATATAAACTCAAAATAAAAACAATAGCCCAATAACACACACACCCAAAAATGAGCCACATTTTAAAAGGGTATAGGATGTCGATCAGGTCAACCAAAGGCCTGGTTAAAAAGGACCATTTTTGCCTGGTGCCTAAAGGTGTATAATGATGTTCGATGCCCTTTCATTCCAATGAGAAAATGGAAGCTATGGTTAAGTTGAGACATTTTGGGCAGCCACTGCACATGCCCAGATAGCAGAGTCAGGGAAAAGGAGTTCAGCACAGGGAAACAAATCAGACAATATCAGGTAAAGACATCCCTGACCACTTTCTGGACTTTACAGCAACGTAAGGGTTTGACTTGAAACGCAGCAGGGGGAAATGAGCTCACTGCATTTCTTATTGCTAACCTGTAAATAGTCTTACCTAAGAGTCCTCTTTTCCCCCCAGGGACCTGAGATATCTTGGACTTCTCATAAGACTCTATTGTTATCATCTTCCAGTGCCATGGACGAAAAGTCTATCTACGCCATGAAATTATGAACCAAAATTGCAGCAGCCATAAAGCCTTTAGATTCTCCCCATGTCACATAATCTGAATACTAAGATATGCCTTTTTTTGATGCTTTTGAAACACTGGAATGCCAGGAGTAACTTTTCAGTGTATTTGCAATGCTAAACCACCGTTATCAGAGGCATCCAGTACTATTATATTCTCAGCACGTCTACAAGTAGCAGCTGCTGTGGTACTTAAGCAACACACAGCTTCAAGTTCAGTTTTTTGTTTTGTTTTTGTTTTTTAAATAGGCTGCCCATAAAAAAGAATCTCCCACAGAACAAGTAAAACACTTCCCTGGGGGGAAACAGGTTATTATATTTCTTACACTGATATGCAACTCTTTATGACTTTCTTTACACACAGGGCTCATAAATCAGGGGTTCCTCAGCTCATGAAAAATGCAACAATGCTTTAAAAGGTGGTTTATCCAAAGATGTGAATTAGAAGTACAATGCCCAGTTCAAAAGAGATATTTACATAAGCTGGCTCATTACAAATGAAAAATGTTATTACCCACTATCTATTCCTAGCCTCTTGCAAATTCAACTTGTTCAACTTGAAGTACTGCAAAGAACACCAGCTTCTGTGGCATGAGGCTGGTATGAAAAACAAAAGGGGAAGGTTTTTACACACCCACGCAATCTCCCCGTTTCAGGCAAGAAGGATTATCACAGTTCATTGACACATTCCATGAAGAAGAAATGCACACTACAAGGGCATAAGCAGGGCCAGTGAGGGGTGTGGTTCAGAGAGAATTTCAAGGGTCCTATTATTATTATTATTATTATTATTATTATTATTATTACTACTACTACTACTACTACCTCTTGAGCCACATTTGACTCCCCCTGCAAATGGAACCCCTTGTGCAGAGCAGAAATGAATGAGCTATCCACCACAAGAATGAGCTTCAAAGCTGTACTGCAGAACAGCCTTAAAATAGTTACAAATAAACATTACAAAATGCAAAGTAACACATTGCTCCTAAACAGCAAGCAATGCATTCCTGTCTTCTTTATGCCCTTAATATAATTCGGTAACTTTCCTCTCTCTGATCCCAGAGAGAGATACTGATGATGATATTGCATCATCATCACTGACTACTAAGATGCTGAGTTCTCAGGTTTCATCTCATGCTGTGAGAAAGCTATGCTTAGGTTTCCAGGATAAGTCATCAAATAACCTGAATGGAAACATCTAAGCCTTCTCTGCCACATTAGCTAAAGACAAACCTCTCTTGCCTAATGCAAACCTCCCTGCATAGCATTTTTAACACAATGCAACCAAACCATATATCATTTTTACAGGGTTGTCCTGCCCTCCACACAAAAAATATAAGACTGGGGAGGAAAATGGTGTGTGTGTGATCAGAGTCCAGAACCTGCACTAGATGTTCGCCTACGAAATGTGTTTGGTGTGAAACCTGTGTAGTCGAATGGGCATAACTTTATTGAGGGACGGTGACGGATCACAGTTACAGATTTTCTCTTGCTGCTACTTCCTCATCTGTAATTTTTTTTAGGGCTTCCCTTTCCTGGAGTGGCCCCAATCACTCAGGGGGATCAGCAAGCAGAGAACTGCACTAGTGCCATGGGCTCTGTGAGGACATCTCTTGAGTGTACATGAAGCCAATTCAAAGTTAGAGAAATGCCTTCTGGATACCATTGCCCTCATGCTGAACATCTCCCCCCTCCACTGGGGAAAAACTTAAGAGGAAGTGGGTTAAAATGTTTACAAAACATGAGATCCATTTTAGGTCTCCCCCCCCCCTCGTATTCAAGTTTAGAGAGGTATATCTAATTCCTGAGGCTAAAGCTTCTTTCACACATAAAACTTAAAATAGTTGTTAAAACAACAACAATGATATGTCAGGCCAATTCAGAATGAGAGAATTTTTTCCTGGATACTTTTACCCTTTGTTTTATTCTTTTTGTAAATGTTTTACAATTTTTAAAAAATAATGGCTTGCAATGCATATCTATGCTCAATCTATGTTTGTTAGGATGCATCTCATCCATATCCCCTTCTCCCGTGTTAGCAACCAGATGTTGTCATACACAGTATGAGAGAGGTTCAAAGGTGAACTAAGCATCACTTGTGGAAATGTGCTAAAAACTGACACCTTCCAATGACCGTTGCTTTCCTCCCCCCCCCCCCCCAATTCCAACAGGGCTTGTGCTGCATATGTTCAAGGGAGTGTGTTCTTCAGAGAATCCTAAAACCAATAGTGCCCTAGTGACACTACTGAAATCAAAAAGAAATGATCAGAAGAGATGAGCAGTCTTTAAAGAACTGAGATTTAAAAGGTCAAGATGAGAGCGACAACAGAGAGATTTTAACCCAAGCTTTAGCTAACATGAACCAATCCAGGCAATTCCTGCTTCCAGATGCGTTCAAATGCCTTACCCCATCGCTCCAAACCATCATTTTATTCAGAGCTGAGAGCAGCTTAAAAACACAGAGGAAAGTTGCATAAGGATTAACTTATTTTCTTTTTCACTCTTACATCTGACCTGATAAAACCTACAGAAGGAAAGAGCATTCCACCTTCTACATAGCAGCTTGGTGAGTTTTAATCGTAAGATTCTATCCTTCCAAAAATAGAGGAGCTCCCATATCTAGCTATATATGGATTAATATTCCTAATTTTTGCAGAGGTCAGGGGAGTTATCATATGCTCCTGGTGTGGGTGTTTTAATGCAATTTGAGGACTTTGCAGTATGTACTGAAAATGGTATGGTTTGTTTTCCCTCTTTTCTTTTATGGCTCACTGTTCTTCTTCCTCTGCTTATTGCCTTTCTCAAGTCACCTCTGCACTCCCTTCCTTTCTCTGCTCATAAATATTTTTAATAGCTCATTGAGACACCCAGGTTTAACCAGAATCCCTTTATTAACTCAGATATGAAGTGGTTCAAAATGTAATTACTGATTGCCTAGAAAAGCGCTTAGGCAGGGGACAATGTAGTTGATGCAGATCTAGATTTCAGCCAAAAGCTTATGTACTCGTATAATTCACATATAGATATTCACCTGTTCACAGCCCTTTTAAATGGATACCGTTTTGAGGAGTAGGCTCCCTTGGAGCATGGAATGAAAGTGAGAAGTTGATTGCCTGCTGTTAAAACTTGGTCTAAGGTACAGCAGTACGGTACTGAACACTCACAAGTTAAAAGCATGAAGATCAAACAGATACATTGCAATTTGCCTCATACAAGTTGTACCAATTGCCTTTGGTAAGGTTGCAATTCCATTGAAAGAGAAGGTACATTGTATTCCTGGATCCAGTTTTGTCACCTGAGGCATCAGTGGCTAAGGCTGTCTATTGCCAGATACAGCAGCTTCACCAGTTATTGCTGTTCCTGGGCAGGAAAAGCCACAGCAATCCATTCTCTGGTAACATCCAGATTGGAAAACTACAATGCTCTCTAGGTGGGGCTACCTTGAAAATGATCCCAGATCCTGCAGCTGGTGGAGAATGCTGTGGCCAAAGACATATAACCCTACTTTTGAAGGTATTGCTGGACATTTTATCAAAGCATATACACTTTTTATTTGTTCTACGCAGCTGAAATATGCATCCAAACAGTTCAAAACCACCGTATGCCTTTAAAGGCATCTGAGATTATTGCCAATGCGATTCAAATTTTGATGTTGCCCATTTATTATCCACTGTTGCCTATTACTTGTGGATTCACTGTCATATACTTAGGTTGGGACATGCCCTTGTAAGTGTTTCATAGCATAATTACTGCTACAGCTAATATCCCTCTGCATCACCTGCTGTTAGAAACAAAGTTTGGTTTTTCACTATCTCTTCTTAAGGCATGGAGAAAAATCAATACTAATTAGAGATATCTGGGAAAGGCCATGGAAGACCGCCAATTCTACCTCACTTTAATTATGCTTGTGAAAATCATTTTGAGCCAAAGAAAGAAAGGGGGGGAGAGACACAAGTAAATTATGACCTATTTATGCATGCAACAGAATAAGATTGCAAATAATGGTGTCTAGAAAGAGTTTTATCCTCATCCCCTTGCAATGTAAGTACATTGGCAGCCATACAGGCTTGGCAATTTTTAAAGATCGATTGGGCCTCAGTTTATGGTCAGCCTACTACAAAAGAGGGAAAGTTAGAATGTTCCAAAAAAGAGATGAGGGCAGTAAATCTCTTGGTCTGCACAAAATGTTAAGGAATTATCCTTCTCCTCCAAAACTAATGGGTGAAAAGGTGCTTCCACTTCTGTATGAACTCTAAAAGAATGAAAGGGGGAGGGGAGAATCAAAAATACCCTATGACTGCTTCAAATATGAATGCTGGGAGTCTCTAGTATCTTACTGTCCAGAATGTGGTAGCAATGAATGTCTGACAGGATTTGAAAAATGACAGGATTGGAAAATAGAGCAGTCAATATTTGACATATCAGAATAGCACCCAGCACAACAAGAAGAAAACTAGCTGACAGCTGACATTTAGTACTAGTCACTACTTCGCAGAAGACATGCAGTAGATGTCTAACAGATGCCTAACATTCAACAGCAATATCTAACAACAGACATGCAGTAGAATGCAGTATCTGACAGCACGCACACACGCGCACGCACACACACACACACAAACAAACAAACACACTTTAATAAGTCTTACTCCCAGGTATATATTCTATCCCAGGTAAAGATGTGCACAGATGCTTTACAAATACCCAGGATAGAGGAATTAAATTTTTTAAAGGGTGGCAACCCTTTGTGGGGGGTTTTGGGTGGTAGGGCTGTATGTATGTCTGTATGTATGTATGTATGCCCTTCACAACTGAAGTTTCCACATATATTTTATACACAGGTTTCTACAGCCAAAAAGCCACCCTCAGATCATTGAGCAGACAGACTTATGCTTATGCAGCGTGCGCCAGAAGCTTAATCAGCAAATTAAAAGGCACAGAATATGGAGGCACTAGCATATAATAAAGCAAAGATTAACTCAGATTAAATAAAATGGAGACTGACTTATCAGTAACCATTCATGATCGCAAAGGTAATGGATGGAACATTATTACATTACGGGCAGGAACTGTTTCAGAATTGCAAAGTAACGCAGAAAGGAAAACTACATAAGGGTAAGCCTCCAACAGTACAGCGAAAAATAAAAGAAAAACAACAACAGCTGACTTGTAAGAATATAAATATGGCACAGAGCTTTTTGTTTTAATTTGGTATTTAAAGCCCAATGCAAATTTACAGCAGTGGTTGAAAATGAGTTAAGGTATCACAGCTCATGAAGTCCAGCTTTATGGATAGGAAGAACCATAGGAAGCTGCCTCAGACCATTTCTTCATCTAACTCAGTATTGTCTCCACTGGCTGGCAGTGGCTGTCCAGGATTTCAGGCAGCGATCTCTCTCTCAGCCCTATCTGGAAATGCCAAGGGTGGAACCTGGGACTTTCTGCATGCATGGTGAAGTCTGCAAAGGTTGCAACCTGGCACTGGGAAAAGGTAGTGGCATTGACGGACCTGGCATCACCACACTACAGTGATGACCACCTATGGGAGGCTTAATGTCCCAGTAAGTCCCACAGCTAATGCCTGCCTCGGACTTCTCTTAAGTCATGTCAGTAAAATCCAGGGAGCTGCCATTTAATTCCGCACATAGCACCATGGTGTGGAACAATATCCTTTAAGTTGCAAAGCGTACCCACCATTGCCATCCCCACCTGGCGCTGCCAAGTAGGACTAGAGGGGTCAGTGATATAGGAGAGAGTCCTCAGAAGGCATTTTAACCCAGTTTTGCATGGCAAAATTCAGATAAGTGCAAAATTCAAAGGATGGCTGTGTTTCAGGTCTGATATTATTTCAGAAAGTACAAATGTGACAGATTTGCCTTTAAATGCAAACTGAATTGGATTTCACCCCCATCCCTGCTTGACACTTACTTCCCAGTCAGAATTGCCAAATAGGTCCCCCTGCACACTTTTTTGGGGGGTCAGGCTACAATTCATTTTATCACTAAACAGGACTGAAAATGATACTTAAATCTAGCCTAATATTTATCCAGCAATTATATCCCCCTAGACTACAAGCAGATGTTCTGAACTGTTTGCAAAGCTAACTTAAAGAGACCAATATCTTTGTGGCCTCATGCCTCATTCCATTTCCTCTCATGACTAAGTGATGAATAGAAAAGCCAGGCCTGTTACCTGCTGCCGCTATTGTGTCATGAGAGCAGGCACCACACAATGGGTCTTGCCACAAATGCAGCAGTACACTAGGCACAGAAATAAAATGGCATCCCTCTCCTCAGGCACTGGTGTGAGAGGAGACGTGAGTATTTGCATCAATGCCTGGTTTAAAAAATGTCCCATGTTTACCTGAATTGATGTCAGTCATTCTTAGTATGCAGGCCTAGTAAGTTGCAGGAATGTTCCCAGCGAGAAGGAAATGTGTTTAGAATTAATGCAGCACTCATTTTCTCTCTCTCTCTCTGACACACACACACACACACCCCAGGACTTTGGTATGTGACAACTGTTTCAATCACGACTTCTCATGTTTTGTTCTGCTTCTCCAAAATAAATACAGTGATTTTATTAGTTGCAAGTACTGCTGATGTATATTAAATTTAGACTTCTTTGTCATTGATGGGCAAATAAAAGTTTGACCGTTGCTGGGCTCTTGTGCTATTTTGTCTAATCTTGTGAATGTGAGAGTGACTGGGGCATCCAGTTTGCGTATCAACCCATCCATTACTAGTAGGTGTTAAGATCAAATTAAGGGGGGAAATATGAAGGGGGGAACCATACACACATACATAGTGAAGAAAATCACTCTTACATCCATCTTCTTAACATGCATGTAATGGAATGAAAAGCTGAACCTTATTTTTATACAGTGGTACCTCGGGTTACACTTCAGGTTACAGACTCCACTAACCCAGAAATAGTACCTCGAGTTAAGAACTTTGCTTCAGGATGAGAACAGAAATTGTGCGGTGGCGGTGCAGCAGCAGCAGGAGGCCCCATTAGCTAAAGTGGTACCTCAGGTTAAGAACAGTTTCAGGTTAAGAATGGACCTCCAGAACGAATTAAGTTCTTAACCCGAGGTACCACTGTATTGTGGAACAAAGAGAGAACATTCAGTTTATGACACCCCCAGAATTACTGAGCTGCTATAGAAAAAAGAAAGCGGAAAGATTAATCCATTCTTCCTTCAATGGATGCGTTCTCTGCCTGGCAATGGCCTCTTCTCTCAATGAAGCACTGTTTCCACCCCTGAAAAACACAAGCCTTGGGAATAAAAACATTAAAGCACTCAAGAGCCGATATATCCCATTCTCTATAAATTCATTAAATATTTTTATCTTCCCTCAACATGAAGGAAGAAATTTTCCATTCATAGATTTAATTTTCAAATATGAGTTATAACTGTTTTATGTTGGCTTAATCTGTCCCTGCTGTGAGGTAGCAATAGGAAGCAAATACACAACTTGTTAATGGAACCTTCAAAGGCTAAACAGATAGCCTACATTGTGGCAGTCAGGTTTTATACCAGGTAAGGGCTGCAGTCAGGCTTTTTCCTGGTGTGTGCATTACTTAGGACTTAAAGCAATCACATTAATGCTAACAAGATGCACCAATAAAAGACATTCCGAACTAACAATCAGAACTGGATCCATTTAGGCAGCAGAGCATACCTATGGTTATTTTTTTTCCCCTAAGCAAAGAATGATCTCATATACCTGGGAGAATAATACTTGATTGGCTGCTTGTGCCATCCCACTGTGGAAAGGAGGCTGTGTGTTTGAAAACATACAGTCTGGAAATACTAGCAGCTGTGCATGCTGGGAAGTCAATGGCCCGTACAAGAACAGATCAAGTTCAAGAAACAAAATTTGAAGAGTAAAAGTTTAGGTGGGAAAAGAACACTTATAGTCATGACACTCTGGGAGATGAGAGATGAGAGCATTCTATATATATAGCAGATAGATAGCTCAGTTGGTTAGAGTGTGGTGCTGATAATGCTAAGGCTGTAGGTATGGGACAGCTGTGTATTCCTGCATTGCAGGGGGTTGGACTAGATGTTCCTTCCAATTCTTTGATTCTAATTTTAGAGCCAAGGCCTAGATTAAATCTAACCTGTAACATACACAGTCATGTTTTACCTTCGGTTCTCTGTCTCTATCTGTGCATCAATACAGTGGTATTTCAGTTCCCGAACGCCTCTGTTGTTGAATGTTTTGGTTCTTGAATGCTGAAAACCTGGAAGTAAATGCTTCCGTTTCCAAAGTTTTTCAGAACTCGAACGTGCGATGCAGCTTCTGCTGAGCGCAAGAAGCTCTTGCAACCAATGGGAAGCCGCGCCTCAGTTTTCGAACGTTTCATATGCCAAACTGTCTTCCAGAATGGATTATGTTCGAGAACCGAGGTACCACTGTACTGTACTGAGATGTAAAATTATATTTTAGTTTTGTTAAAGATTATCTGATCATGCACTCCCCTTTTACCTTCCTACTCCAATGTGCCAATGAAGAGGAGATAAAAAGCATCCACTTTTGTTACCACAGTTTGTCCATTTCATTGAGACTGGGACAGACAGTACCTTCATCAATGATTTGCCTAAGCCAGCAAATTTAAACCATGGTTTCTGAACCCAGCTTGTTCATAGTGAAAACTAACCACAGTTCCTGCTTCAGACAGTACAACAAACTGTGGTTACTTGAAAATGGAAGTGGATTCTTCCAATCACTTCCTTGCACTTATGCCAGAGGAAGAGGATAGAGCAGGCTGTGTCCCTAATGCTAAACTATGATTTAGCGCTGAGGTGAGAAACCATTTTTCCATCAGGGGCTGTTGACTCACAGAAAAATTAAATCAACGGGTTAGGCAGCCTCTGTGATCCTTAGATTCAGTGTTGCCTTTGTAGAACTCAGTTGGGAGGCCTATGGGGACAAAAACAGAATTAATTGGTTATCATTAGCTCTGACACCACCTGTTGTTGACCTCCCTGTCTTCTGCCCTACCAGTCTAAATCAGCACCAACCTCTACAGAATAGATGCACTGGAGAAGATACATTATTTATCGGTTTGATTGCTTGTTTCTATCTATTCCACTATTCCATCCATAATAGAATTCCACAAGGCAGCTTTGTACATATGAAAACATCAAAACAGCCCTTAACAGTGACAGTTTCCTGGCATTTTGGAGCTTGAGTGAACATGGAAAACCCTTAACGCAGCATGTTTTAACCAAAAGGTTTTTTTGTTAATTGAATTTGATCAAGGTTGCTGCAGCGTGCGCCTCCAGACTCTGCCCTTGGAGTGGCTGGTGCACCAACTAAAGCTGGTAAAGTCACCTTGGCCACAAACGCTACCTGAACATCATGGAACAGCTCCAGATTCAGAATAATGGTTCACCCTATTTTCTCAGGAAAATTAGCCTCCCTCTGCACTTCCTAGCTATGAATACTTTGCTCCTCTAATAATGTTTTGTAAAATGGCAGCTTTCCATTTCAAGCTATTATCGTTCCAGACTGCACAGTCATTAGTTGCTTGAGGAAAGACAGATTTTTAGCATGCTGAAAGCAGAAATGGAGCCAGTCATATACCTTCAGAATGTTACACTTGTAGAAAATAAATGCATGTTTCTTACCATCCAAAACAGAAGATCACTACAGCAGAGGACTGGAACTTAAAAAGATTATGGATTTTCTTTTTTGAAGGATAGATATGTTTTCGTTTGAAGATGAGTGATCATGTAATTCACTCCAGGCACCTGGCCTTTGTGTCCTACCCTTGAGGATCATCCTTTACTATTCAGATGTGACAGCTGTCATTTTTGGCCAATGTACTTGGCACCAAAGCGAAATCACATTTCTGTAAATGAGTTATCTGCTTCCAACAATTGGATACCCACATGGAGAGTTGTTTAACAGAACAACATCCTACAGAGAAAAACACAAATACCTTTCCAAAATACCTTCGGTTTATGGCTAGTGGACCCAGAGAACATGTAAGAAATGCAAAGAGCAAGTGTCACTTAAACAGCTCAGGTTTGAGCTGGATGATATGAATGTGCACATAGGGTGCTTTCTCTCATAGCAGTTGCCCCATGCATTGACATCATCAGGTGGGCCCCTGTCTTTGGTGTCACCTTTGTTTGTTACAAAGGACACAACATTATTTTGGCATTAGTGTCTGTTTTGTGGAACCCAGTACTGGATGAACTCTGGTCAGTCACATTGCTGCTGCTTTTCAGGAGATAGAGGGGAAGGAGGGGTGAAGTGAGGTCAGTGCAGTGCAAACACACCATCAGGCATACCCAATTGGCTCTGCCAGTGCATTTGCACCACACCAAACTTGCTGCTGCCTCCCTGCTCTACTTACCAACGCAACAGAAGATTAAGTGAGTAGCACCAGCCCCCCATGCTGCCTGCTGCTGGTGGAATCTGCTTCCTGGAGATATTTGAATGGTCCTCTCATATATGGTATGGGGGGCAGAAGACTGGCAATCGACTTTAAAGGAGGTGGTGAGTCTGGTCAGCCACGTAGGGGAGAAAGTGAAAACGGTCAACAGTGAGCATTCAGCTGCACCAAGATGATGAGCAGGGATTCCATAGACCTGCTACTCAGGACTTTGGTACTCAGGAGCAAGGAAAGGAAACCCCATTGGGAACATGTTGCATCACATTCAGGTTTTTTAGGTTTCAGGGTTGCGAACTGAGTAAACCACATTGTGGTTGTAAACCACATTATGGCCAGATGGAGCGACCACAGTCATGACAAGGGTTGGGGAGAACCTCAATTTGGTTCTCATTTAAAGGCAAAACTAATTTATTTACACTTTCTGAAACAATACATGAACCAAACTACAGCTATCTTTCAAAATCTGCACTTCTCTGGATTTTGAATTGTGGTCCCCAATCATAGTACATGCACACAAAAATATATACACTAAAGTGTGCACAAATTAGTAATAATAATAATAATAATAATAATAATAATAATTTATTTGTACCCCGCCCATCTGGCTGGGTTTCCCCAGCCACTCTGGGCGGCTTCCATAGAAACCAAAAAACACTAAAATATCATACATTAAAAACTTCCCTGAACAGGGCTGCCTTAAGATCACATTACAATCACATTAAAATACATTGTGTTGGGCAAAATTGCATCCAAATGTCTGTGAAGAGATAAAACCGTGGATGAATTTTCATGATGGCTTAAAAAAATATCCTAATGTGGAGAACTTAATACAGTGGTACCTTGGGTTACAGACGCTTCAGGTTACAGACGCTTCAGGTTACAGACTCCACTAACCTAGAAATAGTACCTCGGGTTAAGAACTTTGCTTCAGGATGAGAACAGAAATCGTGTGGCAGCGGCGTGGCAGCAGCTGGAGGCCCCCATTAGCTAAAGTGGTACCTCAGGTTAAGAACAGTTTCAGGTTAAGAACAGACCTCCAGAACGAATTAAGTTCTTAACTCGAGGTACCACTGTATAAGAGTGGGGGGAATGAGGAAGAGAGAGAACCTGAAATTGATAGATTTGCCCATCCCTGGTCATAACTCTTTCAGGCTCATCGCCAAGTTGGCAAGAGGTGGCAAGGCATCCCCTGCCTTAGAGAGTGTTTCCACGCAAGTAAGACTAATTGCTGCAGATCTCCTTGTTTTGCTCGGCATTAATAAAAATTGTGGCTGCAGTTAACCCAACCTCTTTATCCTAGGTGTGGGCACAATTCCCTTTTGTGCTTTGAACACCCTCTGGAAAGGTAGGGAGGTGTTTCAGTAGCATCTCAGACGTTAGCCTCTTGTTTAGTCCAAGGTGACCGATCAGGATTGGTTTTATTTTTAGCATATTTGTTATCTTCAACATGTACCACCAAACATCTCCTGAGTTAATTGTTCATTCACCTTCCAGACCTTTCCAGCTAATCAACGATGAAGTGGCTTTTCATTATCAAGTCTATGTCACCCTTCACTGGTCTCATTGTCTCTGAAGATGCGTCAACTCAGGCTCTTTATCTAAGAAAAATGAAAATAAATAAGAAACATGCATCAGAACGAATGACAAATCATAGTGTGGTCAGTCTATTTTTCTTTATTAAAATCTGTGAAATTAAGTAATTTAAATTCCATATGGTCCAGTGATTCAGGTAGCATGATTGGTTCTTTTTATTAATATAGCTTTGTTGAACACTGGGTCAATTAGCAATGCTCATATCAAAAACTGATTTCACGATACATAAAGGGATTGAATTTCACGCCAGTCAAAAATAGGAATTTCTGGATATATCCTAGTAATACTAGTAGTAATAGTAGTAGTATTAAAATTTGTATTATTATTGTATTAAATAAAATCCTCTGTAGAGTTCAGGGTGGTTCACAGCATTTTATTGTCTTCCTTGCTTAGCTGTCTGAATGGAAGCTATAGAAATGGGTCCTAAGCTCTAGAGTGAATCATAAACACCAGCAAGTTTTGCTCCTATTTGTGGTCACTGTGGAACTCCCTCCCTAGAGAACGTAGACTGGCTCCTGCCTTGCTGTCCTTCCAGTGACAGGTGAAGACTTTCTTAATGCAGCAGGCTTTGGGGAATTGACTGCTTTTAATTAAAGGGTTGGTATTGTACTTTTTATTGTAACACGGGTGGCGATGTGGTCTAAACCACAGAGCCTAGGGCTTGCCAATCAGAAGGTTGGCAGTTCAAATCCCCGCAACAGGGTGAGCTCCCGTTGTTCAGTCCCAGCTCCTGCCCACCTCGCAGTTCAAAAGCACATCAAAGCTCAAGCAGATAAATAGGTACTGCTCCGGTGGGAAGGTAAACGGCGTTTCCGTGCACTGCTCTGGTTCGCCAGAAGCAGCTTAGTCATACTGGCCACATGACCCGGAAGCTGTCTGTGGACAAACGCTGGCTCCCTCGGCCTATAGAGCAAGATGAGCACACAACCCCAGAGTCATCCATGACTGGACCTAACAGTCAGGGGTACCTTTACCTTATTTACTGGTATGTTTTAACAAATCTTAGATAGGTAGATAGATAGATGAAAGAGAGAGAGAGAGGGAGAGAGAGAGAGAGAGATGATAGCTAGAGATAGGAGAGAGAGAGAGAGAGATGAGAGATGGATAGATAGATAGATAGATAGATAGATAGATGATAGATAGATAACTAGATAGATAGATAACTAGATAGATAGATGATAGATAGATATAGATAATGATAGATGATAGATAGATAGATAGATAGATGATAGATAGATAGATGATAGATATAGATAGATTTAATCCCATCAATGTTTAATTGTTTTTTAATTATTGGTTTCTTTTAGTGGTTATTATTTTTATCTGAAAGTCACCTTGAGCTTCATCAGGGAAGAAGAAATAAATGTAGAACAACAACAACAATTACTAGTTTTTATCCTAGCTTGAGGTTCTGTAAATTGAATCACATAATAGATTTTTGGGAGCAGTGTCTTTTGCACCTTACCACAACAGTGGGAACAGGCAAGCCAAAGATGGCACAAAGAACCCAATGGCTATAGGGTAGGAAGTGACGGAATTCCACACACTGATCTGAACTTTCCCTTCGAGCTTCCATTGATCAAAGCCAGCCCTATCATTAGGCAGAATGAGGCAACCACCTCAGATGGCAGTTGCTGAGGAGTTGTGGAACTCTCCTGGTGTTTCTTCCTAAGGTTCCCAGGCATTCCGCTCCGCTGGAGGGCAAAGCTGTGTACACCACATGGCCTTCCCTGGGTCTCCTAAACTAGACTACTGCCTCAGGTGTGGTGGAGCATGTTATTCAGCCGCTAGTGTGGAAGCAAGATTCAGCTGCCCCTCTGGTTAGCTTCTGGACCCAGGATGAGGAAAGGATGCCATCTTGTCCTTTGCCTCAGGCAACAAAATGTATTTGATTGGCCCTGCCAGAGATAAGCTAAGCTAATGGGATTAATTTTTATGTTACATATTATCAGGCAAACTCTGCTTGCAATTTTATCTGGTCAGTCCACAAAGATAACTTTGCAATATCCTACGTGCAAGCATATGAAAACAAGGAAGACGCAGACTTTATGGTACCAATAATAATAAACAGATGCCAATAGGCACACTGCAAAAATGTCTATTTGTCACGGAAACAACAATTTACAACAAGATCTGAGGAAACTGGATGTAGCAGTCATCTGGAAATCAATACAAAAAGTCATTACTAACAGGATTTTAAAACCTGACATAAATTGCTTAAGGGCTCTGTAATCAGCCAATGCCCACTGGTACGAAACGTAAGTGAGTCAGATTCATTTTGTTGAGAAATGAGCATTTGTTTCACATGCAGGTCTGAAGATTGTGGGGGCCTCCCATAAGTTTTCATTTTTTACATTTTTTTAATGTTTAACCCTTCTGAATCATGGGCACAATCCACCAGGAAAATCCCCTATATACCACTTTCCACAGCAGTTCACAATTCTTCTTCTTACTAGTCCCTGTGTGAGTTTCCCGCCAAATAATCCTTTCAGGTACTTCACACAAACTACTGATTTCCTTCCTTCAGTGACCGCCATTCTCCATCCCCCAACTTCCACAGTCAGAATGCTCAACATTACCTGATATCACACACTCCTCAACCAGTCTTCCACAAACAGCACTTTATCAATAAAATCAATTTTTTAGCTGGTTTCCATGTCTGCTCCTGAAATAATTCTTAGAAATACAGAATGAGAAAGTGAGTCATATCAATCGTTTTGAACACGTGAAGGAGGTTCACATCTTCTGGTCCCATTTCAGGACTGTGTTGTTTGTTCTGCAGTTCAGGTGAACTCATGGAAGTTGACGGTTGGTCATGAGGATATGCTGCTGGCTCCATCAATAGCAGCTTGAGATGGGTGTTCCCATGATCCCTTGCAGCAAGTAACTATTTCAGTCATGATTACTTGGAGGTGTTGGTATGACTGGTGATGCCACAGCAAAGCAACATAAAGCAAAGTGGCTGTGTAGCTCTGTACCACTATAATACTTCAATCTAGTCATAGTTCGGACCTTAGGTGACTTATCACACATCCAGCCATTATGCTGCTGTTTCTGCCATCCTGCTATTTCATCCTGTCTCACTACCCCCAGTGAATCACTTCTTTTTTACTTATGTGCACTATCATATGCATGATGTTTTGCTCATTGTAGAGAGCTAACAATTCCACTAGTCAGGCACATATATAATCCTCCTTGATAACTTTTCAACTGGAAAATACTGTTGAAGGTTTCAGCCCCATGGGAGCTGAAAATCAGCAGAGTTGTGCAGGAGGAGAAAGTCTAGACTGTGACTAGAGCTCAGACTAGATTATTCTCCTTCAAGCACAATTTTCATGTTTAATGTATGATTATTTAAAAGAAAAGGCACATGGGCCATTATTATATGGACACATTGGAAGTGACAATGTCATTCTTCATTATGTTTTACTAGTACTGTTACAGATAAGTGCATGATTTCTATTTTATCATCTTTGAGACACGTCTTGAAAGGATTCCAAGTGAGTCCATCAGTACGATATTCACTGAAGTATCTCTTTGTTTTGCAAGAGTATCAGTAGCTTTGACAGGTTCCTATTCAAAACATCCACCAAATTCATAGAAGATTAATTACTGTAATATCACTCCGGAGTGTTCAAGGATCTTAGTACTGCCAAAACCTTTTCCTCTACTAGCATGTACTTTCCTCCGCTACTCTGCTTTGAGCATACAGCTGCCAATGGTTACTAGCCATGATGTGCCTACGTGGCTAGAGGCACTAATGCTTCTGAACAGCAGTTGCCAGAAAGCACAGGAGGAGGGAGTGCTCTTCTGCTTGAGGGTTTCTGACAGGCATCTGGTTGGCCACTGTGAGAACAGGATGCTGGGCTAGATGGGCCATTGGCCTGATTCAGCAGGACTCTTCTTATGTTCTGTCCCCTGACCCTACAAGAGATGCTGGAGCTGGGCATATGCTTGGTGCACTATAGTTCAGTACGCAGCTATAGTGCACTGCATGCGCAATCTTAAGTCCCCAGTCTAGCTCTAGAATATTCACAACTAGTTGCATGGAACAAGTAATGGCCCAAGTTGGAGCAAACACATCAAAATATATTTCCAGTCAGTTTAATGTATTCCAAATGCAGCTTTTGCACATAAATTTCCCCTTGCTGGATTTGGGTAACAGTGTTTTATTATCTATCTACACAATTCAATCAGACTTTAAAATATTCTCCTTACATCTATGAAATATCTGATGCATTTTCAGTCTTACAAGCCTTTTTTCAAGGGTGCATAAAAGTAGTAAAATCATATTTTTTAAACAAAGACTCACAAAGAAGCATCAGCTGTTTACAAGTTGGCATTCTGAAACTCACTGATAACGACACATCCAAAGCAAAGACAGAGCTTTCCCAACATAATAAATTAGCATCTCTCCTGCTATAGATTAAACAAGGAAGCTTTAATTCGGATGTTTGTATTTTGGCAAGTCTCGAGCCGGGGCAACCACAAGACATCAGCATGGATCAGCATAGCAGTAAGGCACACATACCATCCTGCAGAAAAATGCCCTTATATTTTATTTTTTATTTCTCTGGTAAATGTCTATCCCTCCAAAAGGAGCCTAGGGCAACAAACAACACTACAATATGAATTAAAATTATGTGTGCCTGTAGTGAAAGATGTAAGAAGGCATCATTTTCCATTCTGCCCTGTATTTGTCACATGTAGTACTGTCAGAGAATTCAAATGGAAATGGAAACAGGAGTGGAAATTGCCAATGTTTGCTTCTTTGTCCCAGATCTTGGAATGAAAATCAATCCAGTGAATATGACCGTACTTGTTGTTTCTGTTGATTCAGCTGTAAATGATACATAAATTATTATATTCCCTCCGCCCAGTTTGCATTGTGTTTCCTTTGCTTTGAAATGAACAGGGTGAAATTGCATAACAGCAATGTAATGAATTACATTTGCCACAATACAAATAATGTAGTCTTTGGTCAAAGACGAACTGCAGCAGAATGGAAACAGTGCTGCATGCAACAAATGCAGAGCAGAATGGAGAGGGTGCCTTCTTGCATCCCTAGACATAAATTGCTACAATCTAGGTGAAGATATTTCACTGAAGCAGGGTATGTATTTCCATCACTTGAACAGAAGAGTCCCTCATGGGGTCTGAAAGGCGCTGCCATCCAAATGCTGGTAATTGGCTGGAGCTGATATATTGGCACCAGTCTTTCGATAGGCACAGTAAGGAAACCTGTGACCTCCCTAAGCAACAAGACATGTCAAATGAAGGAGGGAAGGACATAGAAAGGGAGCTTTCTAGCAAGCTGTGGCATCAGATTAGGGTTTTTTGGAGAGGGACAGGTGATTCCTAGGACCGGGAGGCTTCTGGTTTGTGTTGCTAGTGCCCTAGCATGAGCTACCTTGCATAGAGGGATGCAACGGGGTAGGAGAGATGTTTCATCTTCATTAGTTTGAGGCATTAGGGCACAGTCCTATAACCAGTTACCTGAAAGTGAGAATCATTTAACATAATAGGACTTACTTCTGAGTAAGCATGTATAGGACAGTGCTGCAAACAGCATATTCGTTTAGTTGTTAATTTGCTAAAATCAGTCATTTCAATTGTTATGCTACAATTGTTTCATGATGCCGTATTGCAATTGGGTGGCTTGTTGAAATGCCATAGGTAGGTAGGCAGGTACATAGATCAGGTCATCTTCATTTCAGTAGTTGCATTATCTTCCACTTCCTTCCTTCCTTTCACAAAATTTAAAAATCCCATGGAATTCTAGCAAACATAATCTGGCCCTAGCACAAAAGTGTAGTCACTAAGGGAAGCCACTTTTTTGAGGTTGTCACCATTTGTTTTTTAAAAAATATATTGGAACAATGGAGTGTCCAGGGTTTTCTTTGGGGGTGAAGAAATGACAGCTGCCAGGGCAATTGCCAAGCTCAGCATACCGACTGCTGATGGAATACGATAAATCATTCACCACCTACCCCACATAAATGGTACGAAAGGGTAAGAGTGGGAATCTGGACTGGAAGTTCTTCTGCATTTGAGTTGGAAAAAGTGGGCATTGCCCTTCATGGCTCACTGCCTTGTCATGGCAAAGGGGCTTGAATTACTCCAAGACACTATGAGCTATGCCATGCAAGGCCACCCAAGATGGACAGGTCATAGCTGAGAGTTTAGATTAAATGTGATCCACCTGGAGAAGGAACTGGCAAACCACTCCAGTATTTTGCCAAGAAAACTCCATGGACATAAAAAATGAGAAGCTTTGAGAAGAAAGTGAGAGTTTCCAAGGCATGCTCTGGTTCATGGGGTCACGGAGAGTCAAACACAACTAAGACAACTAAACAACAACAACAACAGCAAGTGGGCACTGGACCAGGTGAGCACCACTGGTTCACTTTTTCATTTGTTCCAAAATGAATTCCTCCCCCATAGGGATCTCCAGTGACACTGAAAGCAAGGAGTCAGCATATCCACCATAGTGGATCACTTTTCAGCGTTTAACACAGCACAATTTGGATACTGCCAATGCAGGACTAAAAAGGCAATCTTTCAAAGCATGAAGAGAAAGGAAAATAGTGGTAAATAGGATACTGCAGCTCTAAAGCTGTGAACATCAGAAACAATCCCACCCAATTTTGACCAAAGAAGCCAGGAAAAAAATTATAGGTCTCTTAAGACAACTTTGTGGGTGCTCTAGGAGTTTTGACTGAAGAGTGAAAAGCAGTGCATCTTTGTATTTTATAGATCCACATCCTTTTTACAGCAGATCAAAACTTCACCCTAAAATTGCAATCCATAAATCTGTACTATAAAGTTTAATGGTCAACAATGTCAAATGCTCCTGCTGTTCCTACAACAATAAGAGGTTGAGCCCATAGCAAAGTCAGTTCCTCTAAAATCCAATTTTATGGATCTGAGCAAATCCCTTCCTCTTTTAAGTTATTCCAAAATATCTTAAAGAATTTAAAGAAAAACAGGGGCTATAGAGATCAACATACTCGCATAAAATTTGATTGGTGCATGCATAGCAGACTAATTTCAACCTGGTTTGTAATTCTGAATGCATTTCCTGTCCAGAATGTTTGTGCATTAGGCATATAAGTGAATCTTCTTCCATTACGTTGTGGGAATTGTTGTCTCTTGCAATTGCACATAAACATCATGTTAGTGTTGCATACTGGGATACTGCTACACTTCCAACATACCCATACAATGTCTTGTAGAGTCCAGCACAGGCTCAGCATCTTACAAAATATGAAATAATCCAAACAGACCTATAAGCAAAGCTCTTTCTCTCTCTCCATCAGCATCCATTTTATCAGGAGCTGTTTCCCTTGAGAGCTTCATTTACATCTTCACTCCACAGTCTTGAGACAAAAGACTCAAAGGGAACTCCCTTCAAAATGGAGATTTGCAACCAGATACCGCGGGTGGAGCCTAGGACTTGCCGATCGCATGGTCGGCGGTTCGAATCCCCGCGGCGGGGTGTGCTCCCGTCGTTCGGTCCCAGCGCCTGCCAACCTAGCAGTTCGAAAGCATCTCCATGTGCAAGTAGATAAATAGGGACCGCTTACCAGCGGGAAGGTAAACGGCGTTCCGTGTGCTGTGCTGGCTCGCCAGATGCAGCTTGTCACGCTGGCCACGTGACCCGGAAGTGTCTGCGGACAGCGCTGGCTCCCGGCCTATAGAGTGAGATGAGCGCACAACCCTAGAGTCTGGCAAGACTGGCCCAAACGGGCAGGGGTACCTTTACCTTTACCATTGTCACCTGATCAAATGTTACTCACACACGTTAGCTAGCAGAAAACAACAATAGTTAATTATCAACTCATTAAAGCTCAGAGACATGTCTTTTTGCTTTTAATATAAGCCCATGGAAAATCCCTATGTTAAAACCTTTCACCAGTACACAGACATTCCCATTTTAGTGTCAGTTAAACCAATTATACTTAACATTCCTTGTGTTTGCTTAGAAGCCACATCAACAGGGCAGGAGACAGTGTTCAACTAGCGTCATGTATCCAGGTAAAATGGATACTGTTAGAAGGAAAAAAAGAGCTTTGCTTATAGGTCTGTTTGGATTACAGTGGTACCTCGGGTTACAGACGCTTCAGGCTACAGACTCCAATAACCCAGAAATAGCTCGGGTTAAGAACTTTGCTTCAGGATGAGAACAGAAATCGTGCTCCGTGGCGCGGCGGCAGTTGGAGGCCCCATTAGCTAAAGTGGTACCTCAGGTTAAGAACAGTTTCAGGTTAAGAATGGACCTCCAGAACGAATTAAGTCTTTAACCTGAGGTACCACTCTATTTCAAATTTTGTAAGATGCTGAGCCTGTGCTGGACTGCACAAGACATTGTACAGATATGTTAGAGGTGTAGCATAGAACAATCACAATTCTATGCATTTCTAGAAACCTGTTGAAAGTATATCTGGCATGTAATATTATGGTCCTTGTTCAACCTGGATCTTCTCTTTTTTTTTTTTAAATAATCTTTATTAAAGTTTCAAAAAGTTACAAAAAAACAAAACAAAAACACACACAAAAATAACACAAAACACGACATAAAAAAAAAATTCCACCTTTTAGATCTCATTTTCAATAACTTCTTTTCATGACTTCCCCACGCCTCCCCTTATTGTATTCCAACTCCGATTGTTTATTCAAGCAAGTTTTTATCCTTAATGTCCTAATCGTAATTTATTAATTTACTTAACCATAAATTATTAATGTGATTCTTTATAATAATTTTAAACCTTAATTCATTATTATCCATTAATTTAGATTATTTAGCAATTTTTAGAATATATACCTTAATCATACATAAAAAAAGATTTAAAAAAAAAAAGATATAAAAACAAATAATAAAATACCTTCCCTAAGATTGTCCCTAATTCCCATCCACAGATTCCCCATTCTTATAATAATAAAGAGCATATAGTTTTACACTGCAAAATAAAAATCAGGCCCCCTTTGGACTTCTATACCCCACCCTTCTCTTCCCGGTTTCAATCCCAAACCAAAGTCCAATTAGTCCATCTTTTTAGCCTGGTGACCTTACGTCCGAGGCTCTCGGATCTCTCTCAGTCCCTTTCCGCTGGCTTCTTCGAAAATCTTTCATATTGAACGCCCCAGGTCGGGGAAGTACCTTCTCCATGTTAACCATATTTCTTCCAGCAAGGCCTACTTGTTTAGAGGTGGAGCTCCAACTCTGTTTCTTAAGTCTATATGTCCCAAATAATCCAGTTTTCATCTTAGTCGAATTGGAATTCTTCTTGGCAGGTCTCCGGCTCTCTTTTATCTTCTGTAACTTTTCAGCCACCCCTTCTTTCTGCTCCTCCTGTTCAGCTGATGTCTTAGTCTTTGGTTTCTTTTCTTGTCCAGCTGCCTGTGTTTTGAGCATCAAGTCCCTTTCCAACTCAGTAGGTATATTTTCTGTTGACTTCGGTTTCGTAGGACTTGTAGACAAAACATGGCCTTGCTCTATCCTCTCTTGCAGCTTTCCCATGAGAAAAATAAGCTCTTGCAAGTCAGCTCGTATTTCCCGACCTAGTTCCATTCTTGTAATATCCAAGAATCCCCTCTAGAGGGATTCTAGTTACTTAGTATTTCTTTTCCCTTCCAATCCAAAAATCAAGTTTATTTGTATCAGTCTTTCTTTACTTTCAATATTTTGTAGCAGTATAGCCGGTTAGAATTTAAGCTTTGATTTTTCCGGCTTTGACAGCTAATTTGACAGCTGTCAAAAGTTTTCTATAAATCCTCTGCAGGCTCTTTTCACGGGTTACTCCCGGGCTTGAGAAAGGTGGTACTTAGTCCAAATAATTAAACTTTTGTCCTCCGGCACATTAGCTTAGTCCTTTAAATCTGTGGAATTTATATCTTTTATCGAATTACCCCAATTCTTCACGCAACCTTAGTTGACAGCTCCTTGCTTCAGACTGTTTACAATGAGGGGGGGGCGGACTTCCCTTTTTTTCACCTCCCCCGCTCGTGCCAAATTCAAAATCAAATTATTTGTAATCCAATTTCCCAATTACTCACGGGTTGTTGTTCTTGATTTTAAGTCCAAATTTTAATAGGAAGAAGTCAGCGCTCTCCGACAAATGGCATGCGGCTTCGCTCGGCAGGGGAAGCAGAAGACTCACAGCACCACGCCGCTCCCCGGCACCCGTTCCGTAGCCTTTAAAAAGGCTCCTTCGCGAGTCGGGAGGGCGCTTAACGATGCCCGCCGAGTCACCATGTCCACGGGCTCCTATGCCCGTGGTTTTTGAGGGTCCCCGTGTCGCCGGCACGGCAAGACCCAGCCCCTGTCAAGCCGATTCCCTCCGGAGCTCGGAGGGAATCCGCCATTAGCCGATCGCGCTAACCCGGAAGTCCAACCTGGATCTTCTCAGGCAACCAGTATATTTTCTGCACGTTCTCAGCCTGGCCTGAAATAAGCTAGCAGTTTTCAGGCAGACTGAAGAACAAATGCAAGTATCATATAAACTGGCCCGTGAGGATTATGCTCAGCTCAGTCATTCTTCTATGTGTATCTGCCCAACTACTCAGAGCAGCCCTCACCAACCTGGTGCCCTCCAGATGTTTTGGACTACAATTCCCATCAGCCCCAGTCAGCTGAGAGTTGCAGTTCAAAACATCTGGCAGGCACCAGGTTAGCAAAAGCTGAGTCAGAGGGTAGGCTTCAAGAGCTTTACGGCAATACTGAGCATGGCCAATGTAGATGTCCACATGGACACATGTTGGCAAGTGCACACACTGCACATATAGATGGCACATAAATGCACACCACGCATGCACAATTACCACACACACACCACATAGAAGCACACATACAGGCACACAGCACTTTCTCATACACACATGCAGTCTTACATACATGTTGTCTCACACATACACAGGCAGACACACCACATACTTTCTTTTGATCTTCATGGATTGCTCTTTGAAGATCAAGGCAGAGGAGAAAACATTATCTCTTGATCTTCAGGGAATGATTATTGAAGCTCAAGAGACAGTATTTGTCATGCCCATCGCTGTTTGGTTCCCATGAAAGGGGACTGTGCTCTGTAAAGTAAGATATATGACCAACCTAGTTTCTGCACATGGATCACCTTCGTAGATATGTTCTGTGCATGCAAAAGGATCTCAGGGGAAAGTGAATAGAAATCAAAATATGTGTTTTAATGATGGCTTTGTCTACTGCTGTTATTTTTATGCTTCTTAATGTTTTAATCACTAGTAATCTTATTACATTGCTGTTTTACTAATTGTGTGTAAGCTGACTAGAGAAATATCCCATTTGCAGATTCACATGGCATCTCTCTTTGACGGCTTTGAACTATCGGCTTGTTCTCACTTTGATATATCTCTGAGTAACCAGAAAAAATGAATGCACTGAATATCCCATCGCCCCCCCAAAAAACATTCCGACATTAATGAAAGCAAAGTGGGGCATGGGAAAATCTGCCTTCAAAAAGAATTATGAAGCACAAAGTGTGCTTACTTTGAGATGTTTGTGAATATTTCTTTATGGCAGAGAATTCTAATCTCCTACAAAATGTTAACTGAAGTTACTGGCATTTTCCAAAGTATTTCCAAAGTATTTTGAGTAAAATTCATGTGGATGTTAATGGGAGAAGGATATTGCAGACCTCATACACTCCAGATAACATAAATGGGCAACATAAACGTGCAGCACTTATTACAAAAAAAGATAATGAGGTTCGTAATTTTTTTTTAAAAAAAAAGATAAAAGATTAATAGCTTGATAACAGCAACCTGCCAACCTTCCACTAACAGCTAACAATTTCACTTATTTCCTTAAGGATGATTGTTAGATGAATGCGTCTCAAAAACCTGGAAGCGGCAAAGAAAGGTACCATCAAAGTGAAGGATATCACTGTAAAATTACGAGAGCTTCCAGGTTGTCAACAAGCAACTCTCATCACTTCTTTATTAGGAAGTGTAGCACACTGCTAAACCAAATTTCAAGTTTTCCTGCAGCAATCAGTAATCTGACTTTTGAATATTTATGGTTTTCTTCATTGTGGATTCTGGACTTGTTCCCACTTTTGCCCAGCCTACGCCATTCTACCCGTAATGAAGAAATTACAAGCTAAGAGTCACAACTTTATCTGCAAGAAGCATAGGCAATAAATAAAGCTAAGTTGTGAGCACGCTCTCTGTTCTGGCAGACTGCCAGGAAGCCACCTTGCATTCTGCTGCTGGATCAGATTGCTGGATCCCTGGCTGATGGCAGCAGACCAACTAAGCTGCCAATCTGTGCCCTTCATAGCCCATCCATAGGCGTTTGGGCTTTGCAAAAATGTGCCTATTAGGCAAAATATGCTTATTAGGAGAAATTCACACTAAAACACTGGTGAATTTTCGTGAGTCTTTTTTAAAAAAAAAATCACAAATTGCTGTGGAAATGAGAAGCCCTAAATTTAAGATTGGAAAACCAAAATGAACAGGTCCATCCCTACTCCCTAACACCCCATGCTAGAGTTGGCATAGTTAATTCCTTCCCACTTACCACAATGGAGAAGGAAGGGGGGAAGAGAATAGCAAAAAGGCAAAGAAAATAAATTATTATTATTATTATTATTATTATTATTATTATTAATACCCCGCCCATCTGGCTGAGTTTCCGCAGCCACTCTGGGCGGCTCCCAATCAAGTGTTAAAAACAATACAGCATTAAATATTAAAAACTTCCCTAAACAGGGTTGCCTTCAGGTGCCTTTTAAAGATAGGATAGCTGCTTATTTCCTTCACATATGAAGGGAGGATGTTCCACAGGGCAGGTGCCACTACCAAGAAGGCCCTCTGTCTGGTTCCCTGTAACCTCATTTATCGCATTGAGGGAGCCGCCAGAAGGCCCTCAGCGCTGGATCTCAGTGTCCGGGTTGAACGATGGGGGTGGAGACGCTCCTTCAGGTATACAGGACCGAGGCTGTTTAGGGCTTTAAAGGTCAGCACCAACACTTTGAATTGTGCTCAGAAATGTACTGGGAGCCAATGCAGATCTCTCAGGACCGGTGTTCAAAGGAAACCCCACATAGAGCACATTGCAGTAGTCCAAGCAGGAGATAACTAGAGCATGCACTACTCTGGGGAGACAGTCTGCAGGCAGGTAGGGTCTTAGCCTGCTTACCAGGTGGAGCTGGTAGACAGCCGCCCTGGACACAGAATTAACCTGTGCCTCCATGGACAGCTGTGAGTCCAAAATGACTCCCAGGCTGCGCAGCTGGTCCTTCAGGGGCACAGTTACCCCATTCACGACCAGGGAGTCCCCCACACCCGCCCGCCCCCTGTCCCCCAAAAACAGCACTTCTGTCTTGTCAGGATTCAACCTCAATTTGTTAGCCACCATCCATCCTCCAACCACCTCCAGGCACTCAAATCCCCTCCACATCCCATCATTACCACAAACCAGCTGGGTTTGGGAAGCGGTAATAGTTCTACCACAGAATCTCCTCCCCACCATCAATATAGGATTCACCTATGCAGTCCTATGCCCACTTACTTAGAAACAATCCCCAATGAGCTGAATGCAACTAACTTCTCTGAGTAGCCTTTGCTAAACGGGACGCAGTAAGGATAGTGGAAGTTCCAGCTAGGATAACCAAGGAGGCAGCTGCAGAAGAGAACAAAGGACACAGAACCAAAATTATGCAGCTTTTCATGATACAGTTAATTCTAAGCATGCACGGTAGCTGCAATGGACCTCTCATTACTGACAAAGGAGTCCACTATCTCTAATGGAATAAGAAAAAGAAAGGCATTTTTTTTTCCTAGGGGAAAAAGTGGAAGGGATGGTTTTCTGGCAAAGACAGATGGGATAGCTTTTTAATACGACAGATCAGTCGGCTACAATGAAGGCTACTTTCAAAAGATATATAGCCAGTGTAGATAAATTGTTCAGGAACCTCAAGTTCCCCCAACTCACAGGCTGTTGCCAATAGGTACAATATCAAGTAAAACAGTCGCTGCCACAAGGGATCCTTCTGTAAGTTGTTTGTTTGCATCACTGCCAAGTGCAAAGTCAGTCACGTTCTGTTGGTATTTTTTTGGAGTGTATCAAAATGCTAGGATGTTCTTGGGAGAAACAGATGAAGCACTGAAGTGCATCTTCACTCTTTTTCCAATACTGTAGATCAGGAAGAGCCAAAGTGGTGGTCTCCACACTTCAGCAGGTGTAAAATTGATGGCTTTTTAGCTGAAATAATAGAAAGGTAGGTAAGCAAGAGAAATAAGGTAAATAAGTTTTGAAGGTGGTAATCGGTTCCAAATAGGTTTCTGGTGCTGAGGACTTAAAGGCCTGTAGCCAAAGATTTGGCTCGTTAGCTCCAAAGCAGTGATAGGAAAGTTGTGGGCCTCCAATGATTACAACGCCCATCATTCCTGACCATTGGCCATGCTGGCTGGGGCTCATGAAACTCAGAGTCCAACACCATCTGGAGGGCTTCCTGTCAGACAGGATGGCCAAGGAGGAACCTAGAGGAGCGATGATGCAACTTTGTGAGGAATGAAGCCAAGTTCTGTCCACAGCGTGCTAGAAAGGCTGCATTCAAATCCACGCTAGTTGATGCAGCCTGGAGGATCCTAAAGGACATTAATTTAATGCATAGCAAGCTCCCGTTTTGACTGGGACAGAAAGTGCAATCAATTAGTGGTGAAAAATGCGGTTTCATGAGGGACTATTCAAAGGCCTGATGGAAACGGAGAAAAGGGGAAGGGACCAAACAAGACTACAGAGAGTGAGTTAAGGCTTGCAGGGGAAAGATAAGGGAAACAAATTACGGAATGAGAAATTGCTAGCTGCAAGCACTAAAGGAGAAAGTCTTTACCAATTACTAAAGGGGAAATGGGGGGAAAGGGACAAATTTCCCACTCACACAGACTTGTGCAGCTTTCATTCCATTACATGGAAGCTGTGTCGGAGGAATTTTGTCCTCTAAACATTCCCCAGCAGTACAGATTTATGCTAATCTAGATTCTTTTGCCGGAAATGGTCCACACTCTTTCCATTAATTAAAAAACAGAGCAGGGAAAGCACCGGAGCGGATACATCGAAAAAAGAGATGGCATGGGGACAGGAAGAGATCTAGGTTATTGGCACTATTATTTGTTGTTCCGTTGACACAGGATATTAAGTTGCACAAACCCTCTCCAGTGCTATGCCGAAACTGGAAGTAATGAACATGTAGGCATCCTCTAGGAAATTCTCCCACACAAATCCCATTAAAAGAAACAAAGTTCTGTTCCAAATCCTATTCATGCATTTGCTAGGGAGTATGACCATTCACACAATACATTTGCATGTGCAGCCAGCCGAGGAGATCATTCCTCAGAGATATTTTGTGTTGGGAAAAGAAAGCATTTTGCAAAATGTCCTAATCTGAGGTTATGGTTCTCCTTTCACGGTCTGCAGTGCAAAAAGAAGAAAATCAAAGAGAGAGAGAGAGAGAGACTTGTTGTTGGGAATGGGAAGCAGCCCTGTAATTTCAAAGGATGGCTGTTTTTCTACCATAAAACAAGGAAATATATTGGAGAGTCTGTGCAATTCACTATTCCCTACAGCAGTCGTTGCCTACTGTGTATAGCACATGTTGCTGGCCAAAACTCTGATCAGCAAATGCTGGTTTCAAAGGTGTTTGCTGCCTGCTTTTATCTGGATGTGCATTACTGTTCATAGTACTGCACCGGAGGCGGGTAATATTGGACCCAGATGACATCATGCTCTAGATTATCAGACAATTGACAACCATTACTGGTAGTCAATGGTATTGTGTGCTTTCCATTAGAGCTTGAGCTCCTGCCTCCCAGTGTGCAAATTGTCTTCATTCTCAGGGATATTTAATGGTGAGTGGCACATAATTTTGATCTTATATTATCAGCCCATAACACAGCGGGTCTTTCCCCAAAAAATTTACATCTCTATTAGTGTAGGCACCAAGGAGCAGCCCATGCTGGGTGTGTAATTAGAAAGCTGGAAATAATTGTGGCTTGTAGCTTTTGAGGGAGGACAAAATGATAGCGTCACTGACAGTTTGGAAAATAGCGGAGGTGGGGGCGTTTTACACATGCAAAGGGAATTCTTCCTTTTCTGTTCCACAGGGAAATTGTGCACTGCGCTCTTCATCTTTTCTGTGCAAAAGATTGAACAATTAAATCCTTTTGATCCTCCTGTTAAAGTTTGAGGCTTCAGAGCAATGGTGGGTGTAAGGTAATAATTGCCCAATTTGTGAGTGTATGTTTGCTTGTAGCCTTCCCTTGGGCATCTGGTTGGCCACTGGGAGAACAGAGTGCTGGACTAGGTGAGCATTTGGCCTGATCCAAAAGGCTCTTCTAATATTATTATAAAGCCTTTGACTGTGTCGACCACAGCAAACTATGGCAAGTTCTTAAAGAAATGGGAGTGCCTGATCACTTCATCTGTCTCCTGAGAAATCTCTATGTGGGACAAGAAGCTACAGTTAGAACTGGATATGGAACAACTGATTGGTTCAAAATTGGGAAAGGAGTACGACAAGGCTGTATATTGTCTCCCTGCTTATTTAACTTATATGCAGAATTCATCATGCAAAAGGCTGGGCTGGATGAATCCCAAGCCGGAATTAAGATTGCCGGAAGAAATATCAACAACCTCAGATACGCAGATGATACAACCGTGATGGCAGAAAGTGAGGAGGAATTAAAGAACCTTTTATTGAAGGTGAAAGAGGAGAGCGCAAAATAAAGTCTGAAGCTCAACATCAAAAAAACGAAGATCATGGCCACTGGGCCCATCACCTCCTGGCAAATAGAAGGCGAAGAAATGGAGGCAGTGAGAGATTTTACTTACTTGGGCTCTATGATCACTACAGATGGTGACAGCAGCCACAAAATTAAATGACACCTGCTTCTTGGGAGAAAAGCAATGACAAACCTAGACAGCATCTTAAAAAGTAGAGACATCACCTTGCCAACAAAGGTCCGTATAATAAAAGCTATGGTTTTCCCAGTCGTGATGTGTGGAAGTGAGAGCTGACCATAAAGAAGGCTGATCGCCAAAGAATTGATGCTTTTGAATTATGGTGCTGGAGGAAACTCCTGAGAGTCCCATGGACTGCAAGAAGATCAAACGTATCCATTCTTAAGGAAATCAGCCCTGAGTGCTCACTGGAAGGACAGATCATGAAGCTGAGGCTCCAATACTTTGGCCACCTCATGAGAAGAGAAGACTCCCTGGAAAAGACCCTGATGTTGGGAAAGATTGAGGGCACAAGGAGAAGGGGATGACAGAGGACAAGATGGTTGGACAGTGTTCTCGAAGCTACCAGCATGAGTTTGACCAAACTGTGGGAGGCAGTGGAAGACAAAAGTGCCTGGCGTGCTCTGGTCCATGGGGTCACGAAGAGTCGAACACGACTAAACGACTAAACAACAACAAATGCCATGTCAAAATTGGGACCATAATGCCCAGGGTGGGATTAATAAAATGGTCTCCTTGAAGCTGCTACTTTCCCCAGAAGAGAAGCTGCCATCGGTGTATGTTGAATCAGGATTGCACTGTGAGAAGAAATGAAGGGTTAAATATCTCCTACACACAGAGAGAGTGGTCCCAATTTTGATAAGAGCCACCAGCAACTACCATTTGAAATTATAAACACCAACAGCAATGTGAAATGAGAAGACATATTTTGACATGACATCTAGTTTGGTCTCAATATTCTTTCTTTCTTTGGCCTACCTGCTTCAGAGGATGAGTTGCTTCCCCAGAGCAACTCTCTGTGTGTAGCAATTTACAGTGCCACTTTTCGCAAAGACATGAAACCATGTCAAACACTGACATGTTAGCTGAGGCAGCATTCAATTCCCTCTCTTCTGAAGCAGCAGCCCAGTTCACACCAGTCTTTTCCTTCAAACAAGAGTACTGTATTGTCTAATTAAACTATAATTATTATTCAAATTTCTATACAGCCTTTCCTCTGAGGACCACAAAAATACATAACATAGTAACAAACAAAAACAATAACCCCACCCAGTTTAAAGGGCGCTAGATTGTTTCATTAGCCAAAGGCCTGGGAAAAGAGGGATGTTTTCACCTGGCCCTTAAATATTTATAATGAAGGCACCAGGTGAGCTTCCCACCACGGAAAAGGCTTGTTCTCCTGTTGCTGCAGGCATACGAAGAAGGACCTCAGATGATGATTGTAGGATCCAGGTTGGTTCATGTGGGGAGAGGTAGAACTTGAGGTATTATGGCCCTGAGCTGTTTAAGGCTTTACAGTGGTACAGTGGTACAGACACTTCAGGTTACAGACACTTCAGGTTACAGACTCCACTAACCCAGAAATAGTACCTCGGGTTAAGAACTTTGCTTCAGGATGAGAACAGAAATCTCATGGCAGTGGGAGGCCCCATTAGTTAAAGTGGTACCTCAGAATAAGTACAGTTTCAGGTTAAGAATGGACCTCCAGAATGAATTAAGTTCTGAACCTGAGGTACCACTGTATAGGTCAAAACTAGCACTTTGAATTAGGCCCAGGAACTAATGGGCATTCAGTGCAGTTGGGCCAAGATTGGTGTAATATGCTCAAATTGTCTTGCCTAGTGAGCAACCTGGCTGCCAAATTATAAACCAGCTGGAGTTTCCAAACCGTCTTCAGAGGCAGCCCTATATATAACACATTGCAGTAATCTAACCTAGAGGTTACCAGAGTATAGACAACAGAAGTTAAGCTTACTTATTGTCATAATTCTCCACAGGAAGAAAAGGAACAAATGTAATCTGTCTTTGCTCTGGGAAGGATAAAAAGTATGGCACATCAGCAATATTAGACATTCAGGGACAGGACTATGGGATAGGGGGGGGGGACCAGGGTTGTTTGGAGACTGTTGCCAATTGACCCGTGACAATACAGTGGTACCTTGGGTTAAGTACTTAATTCGTTCTGGAGGTCCGTTCTTAACCTGAAACTGTTCTTAACCTGAGGTACCACTTTAGCTAATGGGGCCTCCTGCTGCTGCTGCGCCGCCACCGCACAATTTCTGTTCTCATCCTGAAGCAAAGTTCTTAACCCGAGGTACTATTTCTGGGTTAGCGGAGTCTGTAACCTGAAGTGTATGTAACCTGAAGCATATGTAACCCAAGGTACCACTGTATTTGAATACAGAAGAGAGGACTTTGGAAAAGGAATTCCCCCAAGGAAAAATAAAGGCTACTCTGCAGCCAAGAATTAGGATCCAGTACCAACATACTTACCAAGAGGATGGAAAAGGAATGCACTATTTTCCTCATTTGGGGTGCCAAAATAAAACCAGCCTGGTTTACTTGCTTGTTAAGTAGAGGGGTTTATAGTTTTCAATTGTTCTGTGCAAAAGCGCAACCTTTAATTCACATGTCTTTGTGTATCTTATCTTTTGATAACTCCTGACAGGGCTGTGTACGCGTTGAGTTTTAAGCAGAAATTTTGCTTCATTATTTCTTATTATCAGAACCTGCTTATGTAATCCTAATTATAGTTAGAAGGTCATTCAGTGGAGTAAGTCCCATTACTCTTTTTTCAATTACTCTGCTAAATGCAAAGGAATCTGAAGAAAGAACATTCTGAAACAAGCATAACAGAGACATGATAATTCTTTTGCCCAAAATTAACATTTTGAAATGTAGCTGTGGAACCCAGTCCATAAAAAAAACACTGCGGTATATAACTTGGAGTTGCACAGAATATGGGGCTTGTTCAGACATTTGTAATTTGCTCCATGGGGAGAAGCTTTGTCTGGAGAAAGTAATGTTTGACCTGACTTATCCACAGCTTCCCAACAGTGGTGGATGTGAGCACAGCTGCTCCCGCACAAACCGCTGCAGGAAAGTAACAGCTACAGCCGTATGCAGGTGTGATCTTCTTCCCCAACCCAAAAATGTCATGATTATGAAAGGTACAAATTTACAAAGTAATACAAAAGGGGTTTAAAATATTTAAAATGGGTTATAAAGGGATTATAAAAGGCACAGAGAAAAATACAAACACACAATTACTCTCGCATAATCACACACAAAAGGGAAACATACAAAACCAACAATACAACAATTCAAGAGGGCATTTTTCATTACAAAACAACACATTTGATCCATAGACACTTATAATTTAATAATCTTCCACATTACCTTATAATTTTTAACAGAAACATATAATCAGTCCCTGCTCCTAAAACTCCTAGCTGTTGTTTAATATAATTATAGGTTCCCAGCCAATCATTGCTTTGTTATGGTCCTCCCGCAGTTTCATCATGGTTGTTAGTTTTATTGGTTGTTAATTTTATTGTTGTATGTATGTTTCTCCTTGTGTAATGGAAAATTCCCCTTTTTCCTTCAGCTCTTAAGACTTACCCTCTGGGTTAGCTAGCTTTGGTCTGCTGAACACTGATTCTCCATCATCACATTTTTTACATTTGAGGCTGAACGTCATCTTTTGTGGGAAGTGACATTTGATTTGCAATGCAGCCAATAATTACAGGCTCAACAAAGGTCTTTTCTGACTCAGTCAGCTTTGATTTCATCCAGGGCACTTGGGGGCCCTCTCAATGGCACAATTTACAAATATATGAAGTCTTTTATTTAATCATTTCATTTTGTGATGAAGAGTTCTTCCATAGACATGGGCTGAGCATTTGCCCACTTCAGACCTATGCAACTTGTAACCAACCAATGTGCCCTACTAGCCATATATGGGGCTCTCTGCTTGGAATGACAAGGAGAGGGTAGCAGTCAATCACTAGAGATAGTTAAAGGCTTCACTGAGTTTGCTTTATCTGCTACATTTGTTTACCATGTCCCATTGCCATCAAATGTCCACATTGAACACAGATGAACATTTCAGGACCTGAAATTAAGGAATTCCCTATTCTATTGGAACCACTTGGCCCCCTCTTTCTTGGGGTTTTTTTTTGGGGGGGGGGGCATTTTACAATCTTGCCTTTTGACCAAGCCTTTGGGTGGACTGATTTCAATCCCATGCAGTTCCGAGTTGTGTTTTCGTTGGCTCTGTGATCATTTTATATTGTATTATGCTTGTAACTTGTGGCCATGAACAGGGCCATCTTACCCATAGGTGCTAGGGGTGCGGGGCACCCGGGCGCCAGGCTCTCAGGGGTGCCAGGCTTTGAGTCATGGGCTGCGATTTGGAGTCCGGGGATTGGGAAGAGCCGACAGCAGCTGCTGAGCGGAGCAGAGTCCGTCAGAGCGCCACAGCTCTTTTGCTGCGGGAGAGTGAGGTGCTGAGGCAGCTGGCAGGCTCCGCCCTCCTGCGCACCTGGAATTGGCCATTGAGAGGCCTGCCCAGTGCACGCTGCTCACATGAGGCGCCTGGCTTTGCTAAGTAGCTGCTGCCGCCTTAGGCTCCTCTGTTGATGCTGAGGTGGCCGCGGCCAGGCCAGCTCTGTTGTGTGCGCCTTGCTGGCCTGCCCTAAAAAAAGGTCAACAACTCTGGGCAACCTGGGAGGAGGGGGTGCTGGGCGGATCTTTGCACCCTGGCGCCACATATGCTTAAGACAGCCTTGGTCATGAACCACAGATCCAAATGACAGATTCAAAATAGTTTTATAAATTATGATGATGGCAATTCTTGCAAGCATGATTTAGACAAAAAGTCAGGTTTGGGGTTATGTGCGTGCATGTTTGTTTGCTTGCTTACGTTTTATGAACCACTAAGGTCTAAACACGTCATCATGCTCCATCTTGTGCATCAATAATCGAGGTGTGCCTTATCTGTCTTTCCCCCAGCCCTTCTGTTTAAGCAAAAGGTACAAATATCTCTCTTCTTTTCCTTTAGTATTGGTTTCAAGTTACTTTTCTGACATGGTAGTAAATCGGAAAGGAGAAAGGGCCTTTAAAATATATCATTCCATGAAGCAAAATTATTTTATTCCTAGCCATATGTGACACTTTGAAGGTGAACTCTATTTCACTTTCAGATGATTTCCCTCCCCTCTCTCTTTTTTAAAAGCTTTGTGGAAGGAGGGACAAAAGCAAAGGATTTATTTGCTTCAGATGTAGTGACGGAAAATAAAAATGCACTACAGACAGTAGATTTGACAGAATGGTTATTGCTTTATAAGAAAAAAAAAATGCTGTAATAAGTGCAGGGGATGAGGGGGTGGAATGAGGTGGCAACGCGATCAGCCAAAAAACATAATATACGATCTTGATTTTCAGCATTCTTGATGCAGAAAAAACACTCTTTCAAATGAATGAATTTACTTCCACATCATTAGTGCAATTCACAACAACAGTTTCCAGCTTGGGAGGCATACTGTCTGTTGGTTGTGTCAGCCTATTTGTTTGCTATATTCTTTATCTTACGGTCCCAAGGACCAGACAACACGGAATAGCATGAGAGCTCTGCCCTGTCAATGCAGAGATGGGGTGCAAGTGTGATCACAAATGCAAACAGGGAGTGGAGAAGCCTCTCCCTCTAGATAATTCAATTCGGATTTAAAGGAAAACTTACCTCATTCGCACTTTCTAAAATAAGCAAACCAAAACACAACCATCCTTTGAAATTTTTACATCTCTGTGGCAGTGTGGTTCTCCAACCACATAGTGCATAGTCTACGGTAAAGTGTACATAAAAACACATACATGCAACGAACATATGGAAATGCATTGTACTGGGGAAAATTGTAAAATACATATACAAATTGTATCTAATGAGAGATTGGCACTGAAATGCTGATGACTTTTCATGATAACCTTTCTTTTCTTAATAAAAAAAATCCAAGCCAATCTGGAAATGTGGAGAAGATTGCAAAAGTGAGAAACAGAGAAAATGAAAATGAAATATTTGCCCATTTCCACTCCCGCCAATTGCTTTTCTTCCTGTTGTGTTGTTCATCCTCCAGGGTAATTCCTTCCCTCCAAGTTCTGCACATTTATTTTTAGTTTGAAAGACTGCACAAAAAACCTGCCTTTATATGATAGGTACATTTTGCATCAAATATGCTTTTCAGTGCATTTCCCATAAAATACACTTTTTGCATGCATTCCTAAAATGCATCAAATATGTATTTTTTCCACACAACAAACTGCATGGCAAAATTCAGAGAAGTGTGTAATACCCTTGAGAGTTACATTCCAATCTGCAAGGAAGTTCAGGTAAAGCATCTGTGTGACTCGGGATAAAGCAACTTCCTTTGTTCCTCAAAACCAAACAAACAAATTCTTACTCCATATCTAGCAGGGATTTTATTAGTCATTTGGAACACTGGGAGCTCCGTCCAGTCCTCCTTCTTCACAACAGTTAAGCATATCCTCATCTCCCCCTGCTGACAGGGCAGGAGTGGTGGTTTATAAACTAGCATCCATGGAGCAACACAAGCTTGACATTAGTCTTGCACGTCACCTGGGGGGTGGGTGGAGAAATTTATTATATATCTCACACCGAGGGAGAGGGAGAGGGATGCTGGAGGTGTCAATGAAGGGAGCTCATTTTGTCCATATTTGGTATAGCTGTACAGTACATGGATAATGTTATACTGGGATAAAGAACCAAACAAACATACAAATAATTACAGTTTTCAGTTACCAGTTGCTGCATCAGTAATCCTTTCCAGCTACCCAAATATTCGCTTAGGTCTGCTTGTCAGAAACTAGTCAGCAATTTACTGGTAGCTGTTAGAATAAATCTCACAGGGAAACTGGGGATGGGGGACCAGAATATCATCTGCTTCTGTGCAACTTGGTTCAACATGGTAATTGAGAAAATGAAGATATGCACATGTTTTAAGAATAACCTTGGGACATAATTGTTGTGATGTGTTCCACCCCGGTATTGCAATAATGGTCGGTTTCTGGGCCGGGGGGCCACAGGCATGATTTGTCATGAGCCTGGGAGCTGGTTTACTTCTGCCACATCCAGTTAACATTTTTAATACATTTCTAGGTTCGTTAATTTTCAAGCTTTTAATGCTTATAGTTGGTGGGGTTAAACATGTCCTTTGCTGGTGCTTCTAAGAAAAGGGGCTGTGAATGTGAGATGGGTATGGGCTGTTCATGTCCTCCATTCCATCCACATGACCACACTAGATAGACACCCCACAGGTAAGCATACAAGGCAGGCAAAAGGGAACAAACACAGTCAAACAGCACACTATCCTGAAGAAAGTATAAGCATGTAGAATATGGCATACAGTCTTATCCCTACTACTTGTTTGTAGAGCTGAATGTCATCCCATTATTCAGGGATTCTGAACCAAAGAAAGCAATCCTTTATACATTCTAACATCCCTGGCCCATGAGAGCTGCATATAAATCCTGAGCTGCAGGCTAATCTTTGGCCCGAAGCATCTCAGATAGTTCTTTCCTTAATGTAAGCAGGCTCTCTGTGATCAACAGTTGAAAATCGAATATCATGGAAATGGACACGGATTTTAACCTTCCGCCAAGATGTAAATTTACCTTTTAAAGCTGCTGTTCTGGTGGGCAAAAAAAATAAAAAATGTCCAATACAGTAGGGTACGTGAACATTCACAGCATTTTCTTTTCCTCCCCCTTTCAGCTGTTGCATTTCATACCTGTTCTTCTTTATGGATGCTGAAAGAAAATTAATGGGCTGCTTATTCAGTAGTGCAGAGTTTCAGGTAACAAAATGCATGACAGCTATTTAACCAATACCTGGGTAGCCAGCCGGTAAGGGTGGCATTAATGATTTTGGAGAAAGTTAACTAAGTACATCTATCACTTTGTCATGTATGTTAAAAGAAAGCATCAATCAAAGGATAAGAAGGTAGCACTTTTTGGCTTCTCTTTGCAGGTACTACTGAAATCTGTTACAAAAATCAATAGGACTGGAGTGGTGAGCTGATTTTTTGTTGATTAAATAGAACATGGAGTGGAGTAGGAAGAGAGGGGCTGAGAATAAACCACCTATGGCCAAGTGATAGGAAGTTTTCTAAGAGCAAGCACGCGCTAAAAGTGGTACATATGGCAGATGTCGTTCCCAACCTGTGGCATTAAGTCCAAAACACATCACTGGAAGGTGCTAAGAAAAGGCATGGCAGAGAAAAGAGTCACTGTTGGGTGTGGGGCAGGTAGATGTGGTTTGGAGAAAACATCCTTGCAGCTCAAATTGGGGCCTGTTCTTGGTTGTTCTTTACTTCTATGTCAGTTGTGAGTGTCACTGGGATCCTGTGTATCAGTAAAAATATAGAGCTGGGGTCCCACATTCAAAATAAGCTGTCGTGACAACTGGATATTATTTCTGTACTGTTTTATATTTCAAGGGGGGAGGAAATATCAAACCTACATTAAAACATCAAATGAAACAATCCAGAATAAAACATTACTGAAGGAAGTCAAGTATACATTCAAAGCAACAGGAAACTATTATCTTAAAGATTTCAAAGTGAAACATTAGTAAAGGAAGTCAAATATAAAATGTACATTTAAAACAGCATAATGAGCAAGAGAATAAAATATTATCATAAGTATAGAACATATCTGCTGATGTTGCTGCCAGTCCTGGACATGGCAGATGGTGGCTGTAGAAGCTCAGGCCCGATGACCTAGTCTGCACCAAGAGATGGCCAAGATGGCCTCTGGCCTCTTCAGCAGCCTCAACTTTTTTAGCTGGAATCAGTGCGGGCCCTGCCCTCCCAGGCCAGGTGGAAAATGGCCTGCAAGGCAGGGTACAAGTCCTCCAGGTCTCACAGAGAGGATGATAGTATTGTTTAACTGTGCCAGAACTCGCCTACCTCTGAGCTCACTTAAGTGTATAGGATCATTTCTTAAAAGGGTCCTGTAAGAATGCTATTGGAGGCAGAGGTAATGCTTTGCAGTTTGGTTATGCTGCTTTCCCTCTGGGAATTTATGTACCAAGCATTTGGAATCTGCTGGCCAAGGAAGATACTGTCACAGCTTGTGAGCCACCAAGTTAAACTCAGCCCATGACAACAACCCACAAGGGGTATGGAGAAACTTCCTTTTTCAAATCTACAAGACTGAAGAAATAGGAAGGGTAGGTACTGGACGTACGGAAGGTCATTAAACATGGCTAGTAGGTTGCATTTGGCTTGGTCAGCCGCAAGGCATGGCCAAACTGGCTCCCTGTGAAATCAGATTCTTTTGATAAGAACATAGGGAGTTGCCTTATACCAAGCCATATCATTGGTCCATCCATCTAGTTCATCCTCTACCATCTAGTCCCTCCTCTACCTGGAGATACTGGGGGTTGAACCTGGGACCTTCTACATGCAAAGCAGATGTCCTCCAATTGAGCTGCAGCCCTTCTCCAATCAGATATTTCATTTCTGATATGAAATAAATTCTTACACATGTGAATTTAAGCAACGATCCCCAAATGTAAATTTGAATTTTGGGATATATTTATTTATTTGACTTTTGATTACAACTCTGAAGGATATTTTCAGAAACCTAGATCTTATAAAGCATGTCAGTGAATTTAAAGGCTGCTTTTAGTTTGGACAAAAATTGTGCAGGCGTGGTTTGAATGTTTCCAGAAGAAAGGGCACACAGCTCAGATCCTCTTACCAATTTCAGACTCTCACATCTTCAGTTGGGATGCCATTTTAAGTGTTAGTACAGGGAAGAGAAAGGGAAAAGAATGATAAATTCAGGACTGAAGTACAGAAAAGGTAAAGTATCTAAGATCAATTGTGGTTATTTTTTAATACAGTGGTACCTCGGGTTACATACGCTTCAGGTTACATACATTTCAGGTTACATACGTTTCAGGTTACAGACTCCGCTAACCCAGATATATTACCTCGGGTTAAGAACTTTGCTTCAGGATGAGAACAGAAATCACGCGGTGGCAGCGGGAGGCCCCATTAGCTAACATGGTGCTTCAGGTTAAGAACAGTTTCAGGTTAAGAATGGACCTCCGAAACAAATTTACTTAACCCGAGGTACTACTGTACCTTATAACAAGTGGAGATTAACAGATATTCAGTGTGGCCTGGAGCATGAAGGGGTTGGTGGAAGAGAGAGACCCCATTATATTATTGCCCATTAGTAAAGTTCAGTTATGGGTCAGAAAGTTTCTTCATCTTTCCTTGTCTCTCTCCCCTCCCCTTTCATTTTATTGGGCATTACCTTTTTCACACACCCTCCATTTTATTTTATTTTTGAATACACCCCTGATCATTTGAGTTCTGGTACCTAGTGCAGTAGACTAGTTACAGCTGGTTTCCACTTTCTTCTTGGGAGTTATATTCACAACATTCTTTTGGCAACCATGAGAATCAATTCTACCTCTTTCTGCCTGTTTTGATGTAATTGTTTCTGAGTCTCCCTCATGGGTGGTATAGTGGTAGACTCATTCTGTTTCATTTTACACACAGAGAGAGAGAGAATGAGAGAGAGAGAGAGAGAGATTTCTTTCAAGAGAACACTTCTGTTTCAGAAATATTGCATTTCCTTTATTCAAACCACTATACACTGATGCTCGGAAATCATCCTTATTTTCTCATCTTGGCCAGAATTGCTCTTTGGAAGAAGGCTGTACTTGAGCCCCCTATTCCAACCCCCCTAGGACAATAAGGGGTGATCTGACCCAGATCCAGAGCCCAAACAGATTCAGTCTGCATCAAGCCAATTCAGCTGAATCCCAGGTTAACTCAGATCCTAGAGTTGGGCCCAAGCTTGCATGGTCATATCTGATTGGACAATCCTCCTCCTTCACCAGCCCTTTCTCTGATTCTTATGGGCTTAAAATAGGTATTAATCACTATGAACATTCATCATCTACTGAACGTCATGGACAATCTTGCTTCTCACAAGATTGCTTATTGTAGGTTGCTTAGAAACTAAGCTGTTTGTAACAAGGGAGACTTTGCACTTACAGTTGTATGTGTGAAGGCTTTGTCACTACAGATGGCCATGCTCTTCGTGGGAAGATTACGTGTGGATCTTCTTGGAACTTCCCCATGCCCTGCTTCCATGCTGACAAAGACAGGAACATTAAAGCCTGAATAAGGTTATTTTGCTTTAAAGTATTTCTCATAGGGAAGAAACTCCAATCCCTCAATCGTTTTGGTTACAGTGGTACCTCTGGTTACGAACTTAATTCATTCTGGTTGTCCATTCTTAAGCTGAAACCGTTCTTATCCTGAGGCGTGTTTTTGCTAATGGGGCCTCCGGGGCGCGATTTCCGTTCGCATCCTGGGGCAAAGTTCGCAACCAGGAGCAGCTACTTCCGGGTTAGCGGAGTTTGTAACCTGAAGCGTTCATAACCACAGGTACCACTGCACTCTTTTCTACAGTTTTTCTGGTACTATGATCATCATTTTTGAGATTTCTAAACTCATATGGTTTCCCTCATACTCATAGGAGAGAAGATAAAGAACTTATTCATAGAATTGTAGAGTTAGAAGAGATTACAAGGGCAATCTAGTCCACCCCCTGCAATGCAGTAATCTTTTGGGTAATCTTTTGCCCAACGTGGGACTCAAACCCATGATTTTGAGATTAAGAGTCTCATGCTCTATTGACTGAGCTATCGCATGACCTATTCTGTTTTGGATCTATTCAATCTGTCATGGTTTATTTCTTTTTCCTTTGGGGCTTTTAATGGCTAGTAAACAATGACGGGACACGGGTGGCGCTGTGGGTAAAACCTCAGTGCCTAGGACTTGCTGATCGTAAGGTCGGCAGTTCGAATCCCCGCGGCGGGGTGAGCTCCCGTTGTTCGGTCCCAGCTCCTGCCAACCTAGCAGTTCGAAAGCACCCCTAAGTGCAAGTAGATAAATAGGGACCGCTTTATAGTGGGAAGGTAAACGGCGTGTCCGTGTGTGGCGCTGGCGCTGGCTCGCCAGGTGCAGCTTCGTCACGCTGGCCACGTGACCTGGAAGTGTCTTCGGACAGCGCCGGCTCCCGGCCTCTTGAGCGAGATGAGCGTGCAACCCTAGAGTCGGTCACGACTGGCCCTGTCGGGCACGGGTACCTTTACCTTTACCTTTAAACAATGATGCATTTTGTACACAAGAACTTACGAAGAATCTTGCTGGGTCAGGCCAAAGGCTCATCAAATCCAGCATTCACAATGGCCAACAAGATGCCTATGTAAGCAGGACCTGAGCACAAGGGTTAGAACAATCACAAGCAATGTTTACATAAGGGAATTGTCATCTTTTTCTCCTGTTCCTCCTTAATCCACCTTCTCCAGTCAGTTCATGATATCCCTAACCACATTTCCACTAGCAGTTCTGGTCATAGTGAGGGACATATGATACCCCCTAGTTAATGCTTGTAGCAGCAGCACCTATGTTAGGAATTGTTGGTAAGATTCAAATAAAATTTAATTTACTGAAAATGAAAGAGGAAATCATGGAGAAAGTCAAACATTTGAAAACCTGAAGCATGGATGGGAGCCTGTGGCCCTCCAGATGTTGTGGACTCCAACTCCCATCAGTCCAAGACAACTTAGTGAATAGTCAGGGATGATGAGAACCTAATTATGTTTGGAATGCCACAGATTCCCCACCAATGGCCTAAAGTTTATGAGGGAATATTTACCCCCAAGGCAATTGATACACCAAAAAGCAAAACCAAAATGGTTCCCACTCAGGTATGATTTGTTGTATTTTTCAAATTTGTCCATAGAGAGTAACTTCATTTTGAAATTACCTCAGAGAAACCCTTTACAGATGTGTCTTGAAGACAAAGAACTCCCAATGCTTTATGGGGGCCAGAGCACCTTGAATTAGTTTGACTGACACATTGGAACAGATTGCTGGAACAAACATTTGTATAATACTTGTTTATGTTACTGTATCATGTCGGGTGTCTGTTATAGTCACTGCCAAGCAGGTGTTATAGGAATCTTTGCATTCTGCCATAAAAGTGGGGAGTGGGAATGGAATTCACATACATGGACAGCTTGGAGATGTGTTTATTTTTTTATTCAGCAGTCTATATTTTGTTAAATAAATTCAAAATAATTAAATAAGATTGAAGAGGTTGCATTTTCGGAATTTGTTAGCGGAAATGCTTGCAAATAGAAAGGGCTTAACTGCTCAGAACTGAAAGGGGGCTTCCGGTTTCTGGTTGCCTTAATGGCACAACTCCCACGATAGTGGAGATCATTGGCCAAGCAATAAACAAAGATGATAGAGGGTAATTATATTTGTAAACTTCCCCCAGAGCCTGGGGAGAGTGAGCATTACTCATGGTTCATATCGGTACCTGGCTTTTGCTCCAACATGCATGTGAGAAGCAGGGAGACGCTGGGTGCAAAAGCACTTCGCCTCTCGGTAACTCTCTAATACTGCCATTAAGAGCAGTGGTTCTTCTGTTCATTAAGAGATTAATTAGGAGTAATGCACAGACTCTGGTGATGATGGGACAAGATTAAGGACTGCCGAATTAAAACAGCTACAAGGTCGTACACATTTTAATTGGAAAGATGACTTCATTCAAGCAACAAGATGGTGTTGTGGGGGGAGCCAATCGCTTCATTATAAGTCCTTTGTTACATAAATGACTCGGCAACCACCCACCCCCCGAGAATGGGAAAAAAACAAAAGAAGAAGAAAGGAGGTTGGAGTACACATATGGATTATAATGATAAATGGGACTGTGTGAGCAAAATATTTGTTTGGAATAATTATAAAAAAGACTTGGAGCCTCTGCAGAGTTAATTTTTTACTTGCCCCCTGATTGAGGGGAGGAGGGACTTTGAAGACTTGATGGGGCTCTGATCCACACCAGATCATTCTTCTATGAATAATTATAATTAATTGTTTTGATTGGATGTGGAGGGGAGAATTTGGAGGCCTGCCAGGGTTTTGGCAGGACACTGGGTGACTCCCTGCTTCAAATCGAAAGTGGAATTTTACAGCTGCCATCAGAAGAGTTGAGAACAAAAAGAGAGATCTCTCCAGAGTAACTTCGAGTCAACAAAGCCAGAAGGCACAAAGGAGATCAGAAATAACTTATATGGACATAATATTTGATAAAGAATTAAAGGAACAATTGGTGGAAATTAAAATCTCACACAGGAAGAAGAAAGGAGAACTTCGCTTACGAATTTACAAATTATTATATGTGTTAATGTGAACGGAAGTTAATTATTGCAGCTGTGGTATAAGGGGTTTTATCATGAGTGGATTGTATTTGGTTTGAGCAATAGTCTGGAGGCAGAATTAAAGGGAATCAGACCTTGAAGTACAGCACGTGGGAAGCCACACAAAATTTATAATTGGCTATGTAATTGATTTGTATTTGAATTGATATTGCTATTTGGTATTAATTAATGTGGCACATATTGGATTTTTGTAATTGAAAATTAATAAAAATTATTTAACAAAAAGAACTGAAAGAGAAGCCTGAATAACTCAGTTGGTTAGAGCATGATGCTAATAACTCTAAGGTTGCAGGTTCGATCCCTGTATGAGACAGCTGAATATTCCTGCACTGCAGGGGGTTGGATTAGATTATCCTCAAGGTCACTTCCAACTCTACAATTCTATGAAGACTGGTACTGGGCAGTGGTTTTAACAAAGCAGTATGCTTATATGTTGCTTTTGAAACTGTGCTCCACAGAAGAGAAAACCAGTAGTCACAGAGAAGCTTTCCCTCCACCCAAAAGCAGCTAGGCCATTCAGTCTCTGTAAGGTACAGCTGTAGCTGTGGTCCATCCAGCATCCCTGGTCCAGCATCCCTGGTCCATCCAGCATCCCAGAACTGAATGTGCTCCTTAGATTGCTCTCTAGACTGCTCCTTTGCAAAAAGCAGTAATTCTGTGGAAGACATGCAAGGATTTCTTTACAGGCAAATTGGCATGAAGAGCATTCAGAGAGAATGTTTGAAAACCACTTCATTAAAGACATGATGGGAAGGAGTAGAAACCTTTAAAACAACCTCCCCCCCCCCACACACACACTTTGTATGGGCTCTTTGCTGACTTGAGATGTTTATAATAAAAGTATTTGAGCGGATTGCTGGGGAAAGTAGGCCAGGTCCCTCTAACGATGTCTCGGAGCTCAAAACAGTTGAACGCAGTCATAGAAATTCTTCAGTATATTCACAGTCCATGCAATCAAAATGTAATAATAGAAAATCTCCAGCACAATACCCCGGTCCCTTCTTGAATCATATTGACATCACATCGCATCAGCAAAATAATCTATCACAAAATGCCATGATTTGTACGACACCATTCAGCAGCCCGCACAATGCTGGTTTGCATGGCTGTGAAATTATTCAGATGAAATTGCTCAACATGCACGTCACAGAACACAACCTGCAGAAAATAACTCAGCTGCTGGCAAAATTGGTCCTATGACAAGACCTTCAAGGGTGCCAAAAGGGGCACCAAATCTCAGTAGCTTTACAAATTAGTCCACCTACCAAATCATCATATATATGCTATAGTATGACTCTTAGCAAGCAGCTGTACACTTTTGTTGTTGTTGTCGAATCAATTGTAGAGTTGGAAGGGACCGCGAGGATCATCTAGTCCAACTCTCTGCAATGCAGGAATATGCTGCTGGCCCATCCAGAACTCAAAGCCATGCCCTTGGCATTTTCAGCACATTTCCAGCTAATGGTGTTTGCTTCCCACCTCCATTAGTTACTCAAAGACTTTTTGACTCACACTATTTCACTGTAATACATAGGGCTTTCACAGAGAATCACACCTATTTTCTCTTTTAGGAGAATGTATTCCTTGCCTGCTTCATATGAATGTGGGAGACTAAGAACCCTCACACAGGCATCAATCTGCAGGTCTTCAGAGATTTCAGCTTTAAAGCCAGATGGAGAACATCCTGACCCAGTAACTGCATACTGGAGCACCAAGTCGATAATATGCATCAGTGTGCACAATGGCAAGATGTAATCAATAGTGGATTTTGATGCGTATCTGTCTGATTTTGAGGGGGGAAACCACTTGAGACACATTTATTTGTGTACTCTGCTTACATTGTGAGGAGCTGAGAAAATATTTACAAGTTGATTTTGATTTTGCCCCTTTCTCCTTCCTTTCCCCCATTGTCCTGGGCTGTTCCAGGATTTCCATCTGGAGCCAATTAAGTAAGCAGAGTTCTCTGTAGTCAGCAGGTTCAGGCTTCTCTCTCTTGTGATTTAAACACAGTTGTGCCCAGGACTTCAATTTGCCAGCTGCTCAAGGTTGAACAAAGTCACCATCATGAAAAATTGCTTTCCCCCAATACCAAAATAACCCCAAATCAGAACACAGTAGCCACTCCATCTTTACCTGCAGGTGAAGTTATTAGAACTCAGCTGCAGAAAAACTCTGAACCTGTTGAGGATATGTTAAAACATTACTTTTCTATAAATTAGAAGCATGTTATGAATCTTGGAGCCTGGAGAGATATCATGGTTCCTTCTCCATTCGCATTAGTTTTGTTTAGCCTACAGAGAATGAATCTATCACCATCAATGATGATAGCTAGTAGCAGTAAATGATACAGAAAAAGTCCACAATTTGAAAACAATATAAATAATAAAATTACATATCTGGGAACAGATAAGTATTTAGCAGGTTTCAAAAACAGTACAGTGAAGGAGCCTACCTAATATTAACAGGCTTATTTTCCATAAGTGTATTTAAGAAAAAGAAGACTCAGGACCCAACAGCACCAGAGGCATGAATCCAGTTGGTCATAAGTTTGTGTGAAACTGGGATATGTTTTAGAAAATTGTAACTTGCTAGAAAGAGTCCATGTAGCTGAGCCTGCCTGGCCTTTCAAAGAAATTCTCCCAATTGCTTTTTTATTCATTATTTTCCTCAGTGCCTTCCTCATTCTCTAAAAACAAATTTCAGCAATAAATTTCTGCTTGCTGAAGTCAGGTGAGTTAATCAAGCTAAGGTCCCAAGCTATGAAATAGGGGTGGGGGGAGGCATGACATTTTCTCACCGACTATATACTTTGCTCTCTCAGGCCTTTCCAGAGATTTCTTGCTTCAATTGTTCTTCATTCCCTGTTTCACCTTTTAGGTCTGCCCAACTGCTGAGCAGACAGGAGTTTTGTCAGAGATAACCATTCAGAGTGTCACTGGAAATGAGTCAGGCTTCTGGAAATTAGGGATTCAAGATGGAAGAGACATTTGGAGCTAAGCAGCCTATCATCAGCTTGGCAGTACAAGATTGCTCTCCGAGTTCCTTGCTAAATCCAGGTCCCTATCTACTTGCTAATTTCTCAGCAGGTAGGGCCAGAGTCGGCATTTAATTGGCAAGACAAAAGATGCTGAAAGTGGGCAAAATATTTAAGAAACAGTGTGTGAAACTTCCTTGGCTTCCCTCCCTCATAGAGCTGGAATCAGGGCACCAGTCAGCAGGGGCTGTTGCTGGAGAATGGCTGGGAGATAAGCCAGATAAGGAACAGGCCTGGTCATCCCTTCTCAAAAAGGATATTGCAGAGTTGTAAAAGGACAATCTGAATGATAAAGGGGACAGAGCAACTCCTCTTTGAGAAAAGGTTGCAGCAAGGAAGGCATTCCACAACACTGGTGCCACCAGTGAAAAACCCTACCACCTTGTTCCTACAATCTGATAATCATCAGGCCAATCATTCCATTACCTGACTGTAGTGGCCTTATTATATATTTACCTGAAAAACTGTCATGAGGCTCCTGTGTCTATGTGACCAAATGTATATGATGTGCTGTGCTTGATATGTGGTAACTAATATGAGTACAGTAGTACCTTGGGTTAAGTACTTAATTCGTTCTAGAGGTCCGTTCTTAACCTGAAACTGTTCTTAACCTGAAGCACCATTTTAGCTAATGGGGCCTCCCGCTGCTGCCGCGCCACCAGAGCACAGTTTCTGTTCTCATCCTGAAGCAAAGTTCTTAACCTGAAGCACTATTTCTGGGTTAGCGGAGTCTGTAACCTGAAGCATACGTAACCTGAAGCGTATGTAACCCAAGGTACCACTGTATTTAACAACTGCAAGGCAACAAGAGATCCAGGGTGGAAGGTTTTAGCTCCTGAACCTTTACTTGTTGTACAGTAACTAGGTAGGGGGTGGTGCTAACCCTGAAGGAGATGCAGATTGGCTTGTTTTGAGTTTCCTGCTGCTGCTGTTTTTGAAGTGGGGGCTGTGATCGAAAGGACTGTGTCATGTCTTTTAAAAGTCTACAAAACTTGGATACTTGGGCTGCATCAATAGGAGTATAGCATCTAGATCAAGGGAAGTAATAGTGCCACTGTATTCTGCTCTGGTCAGACCTCACCTGGAGTACTGTGTCCAGTTCGGGGCACCACAGTTCAAGAAGGACACTGACAAACTGGAACGTGTCCAGAGGAGGGCAACCAAAATGGTCAAAGGCCTGGAAACGATGCCTTATGAGGAACGGCTAAGGGAGCTGGGCATGTTTAGCCTGGAGAAGAGGAGGTTAAGGGGTGATATGATAGCCATGTTCTAATATATAAAAGGATGTCACATAGAGGAGGGAGAAAGGTTGTTTTCTGCTGCTCCAGAGAAGCGGACACGGAGCAATGGATCCAAACTACAAGAAAGAAGATTCCACCTAAACATTAGGAAGAACTTCCTGACAGTAAGAGCTGTTCGACAGTGGAATTTGCTGCCAAGGAGTGTGGTGGAGTCTCCTTCTTTGGAGGTCTTTAAGCAGAGGCTTGACAAGCATATGTCAGGAGTGCTCTGATGGTGTTTCCTGCTTGGCAGGGGGTTGGACTCGATGGCCCTTGTGGTCTCTTCCAACTCTATGATTCTATGATTCTATGATTCTATGACTTGTTTGCTGTGTTCAGAATCACCCTTGCCCAGCTTTAGACTATTTTGCTTTTAAACCTGATGAGTTCACACAAAACATAAATTAGCCATTCTCAGTTGTGAAAATGAACCCCTCTGGGGCGCAAGGAGGAAATGATAGCAATAATTTGTGGGCAATGTCAGTTTGTTTGCAGTTTTCTCCAATTCCCCTCCTCATTTGACAGTACAGAAGGCATCTAAATAAAATGGATAGGTTAAAGCCATCTTGGTGAACTATTTGCCTGTCTATTTTTCAAGCTCTGTTTTGATCTGATCTAATTTTTGAGAACAACTCAACAAAAAGCATCCCACTTCTTATAATTACTGCTATATAACTGATTTAGTGCCTTGTGAAATGCTGTGGTTGCAGATTAAGCTGGGAGCAAAAGTGGCAAAAGGATGTCATCAGCATCGCTCTGTATTGAGGCAACTCAATCACAGTTGTTTTTCTGCACCCAGCAAGAATGTGATATGAGGGAGCAAGCAGCTACCCACAGGCAAAGGAGGCTTTAACATGACCAAAACTCATTTTGGTTTCAACTCAAGAAACTTTGGCATGGCAAAGGGCAGAGATCCAGTCAATAGCCATTCTGATTGCTAATCAATGTCACCATCCCATACAGAGTGCTCAGATAATGTTGAAGGAAGTTGCACATTTTAAGGCCCATCATAGCACAAACTTCTATTGTGGGTCTGTCATCAGTGGTGGACCTACATTTTGGGGGTCCTGAAGCTTGAACTGTCATGGGGGCCCCTTCACAACCCGCAATGAGGTCTGGGTAACCACTGTTATCTTCTTCAATGGGGTTGTCCATGACAGATCACCATATCACATCTGTGCAGTAGCTGTCAAACTTAGGGACTGCTGAAATTTATACAACAAAAAAATAATCAAATTGAGTCGTGCCACTCAAATTGGGTCTACTGGACCCAAAAGTTTTACTCAATGTGGGCTAAAGTTGCTTCTGGGGCCCCTCCAGGATTAAGGACCCTGAAGCTGAAGTTTCAGTGGTTCCATAGTAGATCTGCCCCTGCTTGTCATGCAACCTGGGAGTGTGGTGGCTGGGCTAAGGCCTAAAAGCGGCAACCCAAGACCCCTTAAAGTTTAACATAGCACAGTGCTGAATCCCTGCCTCCCCCCAGTGCCTTGTGAAATGCTGTGGCTGCAGTTAAAGCTAGGGTGGAAATGGCAACTGTATGTCATAAGTATCTCCATTCAGTCAGCTAGTCAATTGCCTTGGTTACATAACACTCATGTGGGGAAGGTTTACCTTCCAATTTAAATTTAACCTCAGTCAAAAGGGCAAAGCAAATTTGGGGGTCCTTCTTTAAGAACATAAGAAGAGTCTTGGTGTAACAGACCAATGGCCCATCTAGTCCTGCATCTGGTTCTCACAATGGGCAACCAGATGCCTATGGGACACCCACAAGTAGGACATGATCCCAGCAGCACTATCTCTACTCAAGTTCTCCACCACTTGGTTTTCAAGAACATTCTGAGCTATCTGTTCTAGGGGTTCTCCCAACCCTCCATGGCCTGGCCTGCCTACCTCACCCTAAATTATTCTATTGTATCGGGTGCCGCGGAGGAAGCTGTCCCACCACTAGTGCTACAGCAAGATTCAGCTGCTAGTCCAATCAGCTTCTGTATGTGGAATAGGGAGAGCGAGCAAAGAATCATAGAATTGCAGAGTTGGAAGGCACCACATGGGTCATCTAGTCCAACCCCTAGCAAAGCAGGAATCTTTTGCCCAAATGGCCTGTTGCCCATTGCCTCAGACATCAAAATGTCTTGAGCCTCAATGGGAAGATATGCTCTAACTTCATCTTATAAGAATACCTTTGGTTCTGATTTCATTCGGATGTAAATTTTTACCCCTCATTCCATATTTATTTCTTAATATTGAAGATGAAGAAGGTGAAGTAAACAATTGCTGTACTTCACTCAGTCACAGTGAGTTACAGTTATCTTTTTTGTTTTCCTTTGATTGATTTGTGCATCCTATGGATTTTTGCAGTTGTATTCTCAAAAACTGAGAAACATATTTTAGAAAGAGAGAGTGCCTTATCAGATGCAGAGAGAGAGTTGATAAATCTGTGTCAGGGCAAGGGCCAAAACTCTATGAACATTTTGCCCCCTCCCATTTTTGCCTGATCAAACCCACCAAAACAGAGAATGTATTTCTTAATGGGATAAAATGTTGTCAAACGCACCTCTCTGTTTTAGAGCAGCGCTTAAAGGAATGCTATGCTATTGTTGATCCTGACCAAAAGTGCAAGATGTTGGGGAAAACACTGTTATGTACTTTTCAACCATCTTTATTTGACAGTTTTCTTGTTGTGAGGGTATAAAACTATTAGCTCAAGCCAGTAAACATAACGCTCCTGTTAAATGTACAGCTGCTTCTTGTGTAACAAAGGTCTGCAAAGATTTTGTGAAGAGGAGAAAAAGTCTTTTGCAGCTCAAGCAATTGAGTTCAAGAGTCATTTTAGCAGCTGAGTTGGACTGAGAAGGCTTTAAAGGCTCCATCCTAAAATACTGTTCCAGCAAATGTTGTAAACGGAAAAGATGGTTGACAAACATGAGGAAATGTTTTTGGCCGCCAACTTGCTAATGTGTCAAGCTGTGCAATAATGTGTGTGTATGTGTGTATGTTTAGTTCAGTTCCATCACTGTACATATAATATTTTTTAATGCTTGAAAATGCTGTGTACATCACATGTACGCTTCTTTAACATTCCACCATCAAGAACCCAACTATCACCTTCAAAGGTGCATGTAAGTCCTACGACCTAGGACCCTCGTACCTACAGGACAGCCCCACGGAGAGCCTCAAGGTCCATAAATAGCAACACCCTAGTGGTCCCGAGCCCTAAGGAAGTTAGATTAGCTTCAACCAGAGCCAGGGCCTTTTCAACTCTGGCTCTGGCCTGGTGGAACGCTCTGTCTCATGAGACCAGGGCCCTGCAGGATCTGATTTCTTTCCGCCGGGCCTGTAAGACAGAGTTGTTCCGCCTGGCCTTTGGCTTGGAGCCAATTTGATTCCCTCCCCCTCTTTCTTTTTTCTTTTCCTTTCTCCTCCTGCGATGAGGCTACATTTTAATATTTTAATGTTTCAATATTTTAATGTTGTATTTAAATTTTGTTTTTAAGTTGTGTTCATTCAACTTGTTTTTATTATTGCTTGTTAGCCGCCCTGAGCCCGGACTTGGCTGGGGAGGGCAGGGTATAAATTAAAAATTACTATTATTATTATTATTATTTAAGAACATAAGAGCCCTCCTGGTCAGACTAGGGGTCCATTGAGTATTTCTGCATCCAGCTTCCAATGAAGTCTGAACCCCATGTTCTTCAGAAATCAGGGCATGAAGGGAACAGTAGCCATTCCCCACTGTTTGTCCTCCAGCAGATATATGCTGCACTTGAACACATCATTTTGATAGGTACCAGGAACACTGCGCAGTACAATTCTACAGAGGTCTGCTAAGAAGTGGGTAGCTCAATGAAACTTACCACAAGCCTAGTGTGTATACCATACAGGACTGCAGTGTTGAAAGTCATTTAAGAATTCCCCCCGAGCATCTGCTTGCCTTCCCAGTATTTGAAGCAGAACCCTGCCAGATTCACGTTGATGATCCGTGACATTTTGCATAGCAAGCTTGCTCTTCTTTCCAGCATCCTGCTAAGGGCAGCTTTCATTTTCTTTGTTTCTTTTGTCATCTTGGCCCCAAATTGTTAACCAGACAGGCCTGTCATACTTTTGCTGCATGCACCCACACATTTCCCTTCTCTGTCCCCAACACTGTCAGTTTCATATAACCCTGCGAACATGTTCAGAAATCAGCCTGTGCGCACTCAACATTCTCAGATAATGTTGTCTGTTTACCTTGAAAAAGAAAGAAATGGTAAACTCTTCAGGATATATTATCCAATAAAGCAGTCTATTCTATAACAGCTGAGCAGAATTCAGCTCAGCCTTCCCATCCCCCACCCCTTGACATATATCAGTGCTCAGGGGAAGATGCTTACATCATTCCCATTCTTATCATTTTGCCTCTCCCAGCCCTGGCCCCAATATATTGAGGCAGAGTAAAATGCTTGCAAATCTTCATGGGAAACACAACTTAAGTCACTCTGACAGAAGATGCTGGAGCAATTTGCACAGAAAATAGCTGAAAGGCAACACATGGAGATCTGCATTGATTGTTGTAGTGCATCCTTATTGTATAAAATTATTGTATTATCTTAGAAAGAGCATGGCTGTGACTATCATGAAGGGACCCAGAACTTCTGAATTTGCCACTACACTACTGCATGGTGTAAGGATAAGGGTTCATAACACTTTGACCTAAAATCAAACAGAGTGTTCCTTTTTCAGATATTGAGTTTGAATTGTAAATCAGTAAATTTTCTGGGAAATTGTATCTTCCAGTAGGGCAGCTGAGAAAATAGAATCATAGAATCATAGAGTTGGAAGAGACCACAAGGGCCATCGAGTCCAACCCCCTGCCAAGCAGGAAACACCATCAGAGCACTCCTGACATATTTAAGCCTCTGCTTAAAGACCTCCAAAGAAGGAGACTCCACCACACTCCTTGGCAGCAAATTCCACTGTCGAACAGCTCTTACTGTCAGGAAGTTCTTCCTAACGTTTAGGTGGAATCTTCTTTCTTGTAGTTTGGATCCATTGCTCCGTGTCCGCTTCTCTGGAGCAGCAGAAAACAACCTTTCTCTCTCCTCTATGTGACATCCTTTTATATCTTTGAACATGGCTATCATATCACCCCTTAACCTCCTCTTCTTCAGGCTAAACAGGCCCAGCTCCCTTAGCCGTTCCTCATAAGGCATCGTTTCCAGGCCTTTGACCATTTTGGTTGCCCTCCTCTGGACACGTTCCAGTTGGTCAGTGTCCTTCTTGAACTGTGGTGCCCAGAACTGGACACAATACTCCAGGTGAGGTCTGACCAGAGCAGAATACAGTGGCACTATTACTTCCCTTGATCTACATGCTATACTCCTATTGATGCAGCCCAGAATTGCATTGGCTTTTTTAGCTGCCGCGTCACACTGTTGGCTCATGTCAAGTTTGTGGTCAACCAAGACTCCTAGATCCTTTTCACATGTACTGCTCTCAAGCCAGGTGTCCCCCATCTTGTATTTGTGCCTCTCATTTTTTTTGTCCAAGTGCAATTCTTTACATTTCTCCCTGTTAAAATTCATCTTGTTTGTTTTGGCCCAGTTCTCTAATCTGTCAAGGTCGTTTTGAAGTGTGATCCTGTCCTCTGGGGTGTTAGCCACCCCTCCCAGTTTGGTGTCGTCCGCAAATTTGATCAGGATGCCCTTGAGTCCATCATCCAAGTCATTGATAAAGATGTTGAATAAGACCGGGCCCAAGACAGAACCCTGTGGCACCCCACTAGTCACTCTTCTCCAGGATGAAGAGGAACCATTGATGAGCACCCTTTGGGTTCGGTCAGTCAGCCAGTTACAAATCCACTGAGTGGTAGCATAGTCAAGACCGCATTTTACCAGCTTCTTTACAAGAATATCATGGGGCACCTTGACAAATGCCTTGCTGAAATCAAGGTAGGCTACATCCACTGCGTTCCCTTCATCTACCAGGCTTGTAATTCTGTCAAAAAACGAGATCAGGTTAGTCTGACATGACTTATTTTTCAGAAATCCATGCTGACTATTGGTGATCACAGCATTCCTTTCTAAGCGCTCACAGACTGTTTGCTTAATGATCTGCTCCAGAATCTTCCCTGGTATTGATGTCAGACTGACTGGGTGGTAATTATTTGGGTCCTCTCTTTTCCCCTTTTTGAAAATAGGGACAACATTTGCCCTCCTCCAGTCTGCTGGGACTTCGACTGTTCTCCAGGAATTCTCAAAGATGACTGCCAGTGGTTCTGAGATCACATCTGCCAGTTCTTTTAATACTCTTGGATGCAGTTCATCTGGCCCTGGAGACTTGAATACATCTAAACTAGCCAAGTATTCTTGTATTATCTCCTTAGTTATTCTGGGCTGTGTTTCCTCTGCTGAATCATTTGCTCCAAATTCTTCAGGTCGGGCATTGTTTTCTTTATCAGAGAAGACTGAGGCAAAGAAGGCATTGAGGAGTTCAGCCCTTTCTGTGTCCCCTGTTTGCATTTCACCATCTTCTCCTCTGAGTGACCCCACTGTTTCTTTGTTCTTCCTTTTGCTACGAACATACCCATAAAAGCCTTTTTTGTTGCTTTTAACCTCTCTAGCAAGCCTGAGTTCATTCTGTGCTTTAGCTTTTCCGACTTTGTGTCTACACGTGCTGGCTATTTGTTTGAATTCCTCTTTGGTGGTTTCCCCCCTTTTCCATTTTTTGTACACATCCTTTTTTAATCTTAACTCAGTTAAAAGTTCTTTAGATAGCCACCCTGGCTTCTTTAGGCACCTTCCATGTTTCCGTCTCATTGGTATTGCCTGAAGTTGTGCTTTTACTATCTCCCTCTTAACAAACTCCCAGCCATCATGAACTCCCTTTCCTTTTAGTATTACTGTCCATGGGATCTCACCCAGCACTTCCCTAAGTTTTATGAAGTCGGCTTTCTTAAAGTCAAGAAATTGAATCCTAGTATGCTTGGCTGCTCCTTTCCGCTGTATAGTAAACTTCAGAAGAGCATGATCACTCACGCCTAATGATCCTTCCACTTCTACTCCACTAACCAGGTCATCGACATTAGTTAGGACCAGATCTAAAATGGCTGTTCCTCTTGTTGCTTCTCCCACTTTCTGGACAATGAAGTTATCTGCAAGGCCAGTGAGGAATCTGTTTGACCTTATGCTCTTGGCTGAGTTTGACATCCAACAAATATCCAGGTAATTGAAGTCCCCCATTACTACTATCTCCCTTCCTTTTGCATGCTTGGCCATCTGTTCCAGGAAGGCATCATCTATGTCCTCCGTTTGGCTTGGGGATCTATAGTAAACTCCTACAATGAGGTCACTGTTATTCTTCTCTCCCTTAATTTTGACCCAAATGCTCTCACTTTGGCTTTGAGGTTCTAAATCTTGGATCTCTTCACAGGTATACACATCCCTGACATATAATGCCACTCCTCCTCCTTTCTTGTCTGGTCTGTTTCTCTGAAATAGATTGTATCCCTCCATTATTACATTCTAATCGTGGGACTTATCCCACCAGGTTTCAGTGATGCCTATTATGTCATATTTAGTTTGCTGTACCAAGAGCTCAAGCTCATCTTGTTTATTTCCCATGCTTTGCGCATTAGTGTACAGACATTGAAGTCCATTCATCATTCCCCCGTGTCTCTTATTTAAGGATTTTTTCCTCCCACCACTAGGTCTGCGTGCTGATTGCTCCATTTGGTCTATGACATTTGGATGATCAACTTCATCAATTGATAGACTCCTACCTTCAGGAGCACTGTCTCCCTCCCCCACATTAGTCAATTTAAAGCCCTCCTGATGAGATTTCTGAGATTTTTGGCAAAAACATTCCTCCGAACTGTTGTGAGGTGCAGCCCATCGCTTGCCAGAAGTCCATCTTCAAGAAACTGCAGTCCGTGATCTAAGAATCCAAACCATTCCTGTTTACACCATTTGCGAAACCAGCTGTTCACTTCCACTATTTTTCCCTCTCTCCCTGGGCCACGTCGTTCAACTGGGAGGACAGATGAGATGACAATTTGTGCATTTAATTGCTTCAATTTCCTGCCCAGAGCCTCGTAGACTCTTTTGATCTTCTGGAGGCTATTGCTTGCAGTGTCATTGGTTTCCACATGAACCAAGAGGAAGGGGTATTTTTATGACACCTTGTAAACCTATGTTTTTCTGGAATTGCTATTGTTTTATAACTGTCAGTTTTTCAAGATGATAAATACAAAGAATTTGAGATTCCTAGGAAAGGGACAGGCAGTGTATCATTTGCCTATATTATTCTGCGGGCCAGGCAAAATCAGCATTCTGTCTTTTTCCTGTCACTTTGTTATCTCTGGCTGATGTAACTATGCCTATTGACATAGATAGCTATCAAGTTTGCATGTACCTCATGCTAAAGATATCAGCTGCTATTCGCCACCAAAATGCAATTATTGGTTCCTTCTACCTATGTATGGCCTTGCGTATCAAGATTTAGGAAGAGATATCTACTTGGCCACACAAAAAGTCCTTAATATTCTGTTACTAGCAATGACACAATATGCTAACCAAAAACTCAGCCAAAGAAATTTAAGTGTCAATTTAAGAAAAAGCATTGCCTCCAAACTATACTGAAACAAAAATGTGTTCTGAATAGTAAAACCAGTTAGAAACATGCCATAGATCATACAAATTATTATTTCAGATTTTGCACTGAAATATTTTTCCTGGGATCCAGAAATGTAATTGCACATTCCAAGGTGATTTGTGAAAGAATGGTTTTCAAAGACCTTGCTAATAGTGTGTATCAGATTTATGGATCACCATTGCACAGATTTTAACCTTCAGTCATGTTCTCTGTACTGCCCTACAGACATTATAAAGGTGGAAATGGTGGGGAAAGTAACCTGAGAATAGGTTCCCATGCTGGTCCTGCCTATTATGCTTGACAACAAAATGCCCACCTGGGAATGGCTTTGAAAAACCCCTTAATTGTTCATTTATCACACAAATTCTCCACTAGCTCACATGGTGGGACCACTTTTTACAACCAGCCCTCTATCCCAGAGGTTTTAAGAACTGGGCCCCAGGTACATCTGAGGGGGAAGGGGCTTGTGAATCAACTATAAGTGGTCCAGCTTCACCTCCTCAGTTGCATTATTAGGTCAAAAGCAACAACAAAAGCTATTTCACTATGGTGCAATCTGTTTATCTATGTGGCAGAAATAGCTATTGGTCTACACGGGAAATAGTGGTGGCAATCAGTAGCAGATTTTCCTTTCTTTGAATAGCCTGAGGCTATTTGCCAGCTGGAGGCACAGTTCTTCCATCTCTTCCCAACCATGACAGTAGCTCTGAGGCCAAGGAGACTTCACTCCTTCAATGATTCATTTAAAAAGGACAAAAAAATCATGAGTGCTTTTCTAGAAGGAAGGTAGTTGGTCTACTCCATCCCCTTTGCCACATAATTGGATGGGGAAGTTTTCAATGATTTCTGCATCCTCTTCTCCCCACCCACTTCTCTTATCATTTTCTCAGGCGTAGAGATGAGGAAGAAATTTGATTCAGCTCACATTTAAAGGTGAACCTACCTAATTTGCAAATTTCCAAAACGATACATGAGCCGAAACACAGCCATCAAAAAAAATTGCAGTGCATCTCTCTGGCAAAAAAAAAAAAAAAATGTATGCAACATGTGTATAAAAATGTATATCCTGGGATAAAGTGTGCATAAAAAGGCATATATTCATAAAATTAACAGAACAAGATGCATTATATGCAGGGAAATTGCTTTGCAAAGTGTGTGTGTTAGGAAAAAAATCACACTAAAATGCTGATCAATTTTCATGAGAACCTCCTTATTTTTCTTTTTAAAAAACCTGATATGAAAATGTGAAGAACTTAACTTGACACTAAGAACATAAGAGAAACCAAAAGTTGACAGATTTTAACATCCCTAACTAGTGATTAAAGGAGGTGCCCGCTTCAGACTTAACCCTCCTTGTGGAGAACAGCACATATAGCACTGGAGAGGGTACAGCTTAGCACCCTCATTCCGGCTCAGTGGTGTAGCGTGGGGGCTGGGGCAGGCCCAGGCACATTTTTTTGAGGGAGCGCAACCAGGCACCCCCATGACAGGCTACCTTAACAGAGCTTCCTTGCGCCTGACCATACCTCCACTCCTGGGTTAGGCCTGACCTGAGGCGGAGAGGAGAAGAGTTAGCAGCCAGTTTGAGGATGAAGAGGTGGAGAGTCAGCGGCAAATGTGGTGCCCCTAGGAGGCAGCTTTCTCATTCCCAGCAGCAGCTCCACATTCTAGGGGGAAATGACAAGGCATTATAGACATATTGGTGTGTAATTGCGTCGACAGGCGGAGTCCCCCAAACCCTGGGCGGCCCCCGTGTGGAATAACGACTCAAGACAACGTGCTATGGGATTAAAATTGGCCACAACTTTATTATGTTTCAGATGTGGGTAGACCTTAGCTCAGGCATTGGGCGTTTATCCCTCCCAGTCCCCCGCCGGGGATCTGGGGATCTGGGGAACATCAGGGTTATTCAGTGTTGGGGGGGGATGGGCTGGCTCTGGAGAACATATTTTCAAGCAGAGAGAGCCCGCCCCCATTACACCGCTGTCACGGGGAGAGCAATGACAACCTCTAGGCGTACGGCCAAAGCCTTCCCTCAAACAACCCCTTTAATGGGGAACTCTGGTATCGCCGCCACAAAGAGGAGGGGGGCATGGGTCACCGCTGCACGCCCCCCCCCCCCCATTCAGGGAAAATAGACTAAAGGATTCCGCCCAAAGCCTGATACTGCCAAAGTTGTGATGTTTTGCTACGGGAAAGGCAAACCTACCAATGCAGGAGAATTCCTTTCCAGCCCTTCAACAGCAACCTTGACATAGCAGTGCCCGCGTACCTGTGAAGGAAAGGTTAGCCTGCAAAAGAAGTCTTAACTGAGGATGGGTAGGGTGGAAGAAGCTCTGGAGCCAACTGACGATTCCCAGGTAAGATCCTCCCCCTATTGTGTGGGCAGGTAGTCCCTCCCCCTACCTGGCTCGACCACCTTGGCAACACCTCCCCAGGCGGGATTGGGCAACTGAGGTAGGCAGAGACCTCCAGGTATCCCACCTGGGGGGGAGGCGAAGCCAAGCCTGTGCTAATGGCATCGCATAGGGTCCAGGGGGCTGCGCGCGACTACGCAAAGGGCGCCCCCCATTTAATGTGGGGAGCGGTCATTCTTATACTTCTATGCACACACACACACAGCTTCTTTTCAAAAATTGCTTCAACTCATACACGAAACTAAAAGTGGAGGCAGGGGAGCAAAGCTGTACCAAATAACCTCACCCCCTGGAATTGCTGTGCTTTGCTGCATTTTCCAGACAACTTAGAATGCCAGTCATGCAGGTTTATAGATCGCTTGCACCTAGTTCCAGAACCTTTCATGCTCTTTACCTATCCTAGGCAAAGTCCATTTTTCAAGCAAATATTCCCATGAGGAGTTTGCAGATATAAGGTTTGAAAGTGCTGAAGTAACTCTTTACAAATTTATTTATTACATGTATATGTGTCACCTTTCCTCCAAGGAGCTCATGGAGGGGTACATGGTTCTCCCCCTCCTCATTTAATCCCCACAACAACGCTGTGAGGTAGGTTAGGCTGAGAGGCAGTGACTGGCTCAAGGTGAGCTTGACGGCTGATCTGTGGACCAAAACCCTGGTCTCCTAGGTTTTAGTCCAACTCTAACCACTATACCACACTGTCTTAGGTGTGCATAGAGGCAAAACATTAGCAACTGCTGCTCTATCATACACTTTAGTATGATGTTACAGGAACTTGACATGCAGCTCTTACTCTTGACTTGTGGCCATACTTAAATTGCAGGTGCTGAAAAGCTCTATTCTCATATATGAAGAATTGTTCAATATACATTTCACGATTCAAACTCGCCATGAACAGCCTTGAAAACAGTTAAGCATCTGTCTTCAGGTACTTCAGGCAAGCTTTTTTTTTTTTTAATTGCTGTTCCTCTCAGACTGCATACTGAACAGGCAAATGGATTTTCTCTCCAGTGCTTCAAACAAGGTACAGCTCTTGTTAATAAGTTGTTTCTCAACAAAGGTATTTTACACATTTTCTGTTTTCCAGTCCTCTCTGCAGAAATTATCAACCACCTCTTCTATCTGCAGTGACCCTGCTGCTGATAACGATGAAGTTTTTCGGAACTGATTTTGAAATACTGCAAAGCTATCCCTCAATACATACATGATTCTTCATGAACTTAACTTGGAGTGACTTGTGTTGTTTCTGGCAATTATGGGGATTTCTCTCAGCTGCTGCTGTTATCAAACTCTTCAGTTAGTTGACTTATCTCTTCACTGCCAATGTCTTGTTCCTGAAATATTCTATGGCAGCAACACTGTTCTAACATCACCATTGGCTTGTTTGCAGACCTGTGAGCAGTATGTGGCATCTCTGGGTAACCGCCAGGGGCCTGACACTCCTGACAGGACCCACCCTGAATCCCTCTGTGTGAGTTTTTCAGGGCTCCATGACCCTGGGCAGTTGAATCTAGAAACCATCAATTTCATTTTTCTCTGAAGAACTGTGAAAAATTTAACTGGTGGGTCACCAATGGTGCTTGGGGAGCTGCCATGCTGTTTAGAATCATAGAGTTGGAAAGGATCCCAAGGATCACCACCCTGCAATGCAGGAATCTCAAATAAAGCATCCACAACAGATGGCCATCTAACCTCTCCTTAAAAACCTCCAATGAAATAAGAGTCCAAGGGAGTCTGTTCCGCTGTCAAAGAGAGAAGGTCTTACTGATGTTTAGTCAGAAGCTCCTTTCTTGTAACTTGAATTTATTGTTTCAAGTTCTACTCTCTGTAGCAGAAAAAAAGTTTGCTCCATCTTCCATGTGACAGCCCTTTAGATATTTGAAGATGGCTATCATATCTCTTCTCAGTCTCCTCTTTTCCAGGCTAAACATATCCAGCTCCCTCAACCATTCTTCATAAGACTTTGTTTCCAGACCCTTGATCATCTTGGTCGCCCTCCTCTGGACACATTCCAGCTTGTCACTATCCTTAAATTGTGGCACCTAAACCAGGACACAGTACTCTAGGTGTGGTCTGACCAAGGCAGAATTCTGGGACTATTCTGCCTTGGCCAGACCACTAAATGTACCTAATTTAACATCTCATTATTTTATATCAAGGTAAATTACACATTTTCATAAAAACCACAAAGAAGCCATGATTTTTTTAAACAAGGCTGCTATATTGGAATCTGAGTAGTTCCCAAACTAACTGCCTATGTGAAATTACAATTTTATTGGTGGCATTTAGGGATAGGGAAGAAATTCAATTCAAATTGTATTTAAAGATGAATTTACCTAATTTGCACTTCCTGAAACATTACATAAACCAAATGCAGTCATCTTCCAAAATCACACTTCTCCGAATTTTGCAATGTAATTCTCCAACCAAGCAGCAGGTACAAAAATGCATATGCTATGTAAAGTGTACATAAAGAATGCATATGTTGATGAAAATATTATACAAGAATGAATTATAGTAGAGGAAATAGTTTTGCAAATATATTTGAAAAACTGCAAGCAAAAATGTATATATTAGGAGAAAGTTGCATTAAGGTCTGGTGATTTCCATGAGAACTTTTTATGAAAGGGTTCACAAACTGATGTGAAGCTGGTTACAATGAGAGCATGACAACGCTCAGTGAGCTTCATGGCTGAATGAGGATTTGAATTTGGGAATGTCCTATTCTGGAAGTCCTGCCACTATGCTATACTAGCTTTCAAATTACAACCTGCTATACATTTGTTTGTTTTCACCATTTAGCATCCCAAGAAGAAATTAATGGTGAATTGCCCACCTCGGCAAGGTATTGGCTTTCTGATTCATTGCCACTTGGACTTAATGACAAGTGACTCTGACTCAACAACCATTTGAAATCAAGAGAGTTTAACGCTCACTGGATTTTATTTTAGCCCTGTATGTTAGTTTGCCCGTTTGTAACAAATTAGGGAAAATGCAAAGCACAGCCTTTTCTCTCTCATTTCTAAAATTTGATTTTAAAATCAAATAAGCAAAATATCATGGAGCAGATTATCAAACAAATTGGTATTGTCAAGTTGTTTACTTGGAAATCACTAAAAGCAGAGCAAAATATTTCCCACAGCAAATTCGACAAACACACTTTGGGAGTGTGGGAGAGCATGAATGTGTCAACAAAGGAAAGTAGTAATAAAATAAATCCAAGCATAGCACAATGGTTTTAATTTACTTTTGTTATTACATATTTCTGCTTACTTGTACATTTACTTCTGTATGCAAATATGTAATGCCTAATAATTATTTTACAGCTGATTTTTTTATTTTAAAAAACTGCTTTCTTTTAATTGAAATTATATCTACATATTGCTGTGATCCCCTGTGTCAATATCCCCATTGTCAGCTGCTAATTTCAAGCTTGCATGAAAAATAATTGTGGCATTCTGGTTATGTTTAGAAGCATTTTAAAGCTGAAAGGAACTCAGTGGTCTTCAACGGGATTTGCATTTGCTTGCAACACATTAAACTACACATTTTCCCTCCTTTTAGATCCTGGGTATTTATACTCCCCTCTATGCACACAACAAAGCTATACAGTTGAAGATACACCCCATTATTTGGACAGGGGGTCATGGAGCTGTTTTAAGGGGTCTGGTAATATGTATTTAATGCCATTGGGCTTTTGTTTTTGCACTTTGTCTATGTCAGTAGCTAATTTATGCAACATGAAGTTAGTTTGGGGTGATCTCCTTTCTGCCAACATACAGAAGACACTTTTCATATGTCTTGTCTCATTGTCATCTAGTTCACTGTTATCTACATTGACTGGCAGTAACTCTCTGTGTTTCAGAAAGGGAACATTCCCAGCCCTACCTGGAGAAGCCAGGGATTGAACCAGGGACCTTCTTCTGCATGCAGAGTAGATGCTCTGCCACTGCAGCACTGAGATCCCAGCCCTAGCAGCCAACAGGTGAGGTCCTCTGCCTGAAAGGAGTAAAGACAAGGCACTCACCTGGCTAAAGACAAAGGTTGAGGCTGTGTCCCATGAGTATCATACAGGAACAGGTGTTCTAGCAACAGGGCATTCCCACTGGTACATACAGAGGAGTCATGTGCTCATAGGGCTGTTTTTGTTAATGGTTCGAATAAATAGACATAGGTTGGGAACCAGGAGCTTGAGATCCGAAGTAGAAAAATGTGGAAAGGAAAAGGAGGGCCTTTTCTCCTGCAGGCCCCTGCTACCTCACACCCTGTTCCAATGGGTCCAAAGGAGCAGATGGGAGAGCACAGAGGAGTGCAAAGTTGCATAGCAATCAGGTGCATTGAATCAAATAAATGTGGTTCCAAATCATCGTTGTCTTATTGTTACTGTAAGAAGGAAAGATCATTTGATAATGAATCTTGTCTGTCTTCCTGTATTCCCACACAATTTTTAAATTAAGACAAAATTACTAGTTCACTAGTTCTTGAGTACCAGCCACATATTGTTGGAGCATGTTTCTTTTTGCAATCATTTCTAAGTGTTGATATCAACCAGAAGATAATTTTTGTATCAGTTACATGGAGACAAGTACAAGGTCAAGTAGAATTTCATACATGGATAATTCTTTGATAATTAGCAATAACTTCCCCCAGTATAGCTATCTGCAATTCCACCATATCTATAACAAAATGTGCTTTATTATCTTTGTCATCATAGTCATATTTACCATTATTACCAATCCCAGATGGTGGGGAGGGGTGGTGTGATGGTGTTCATCTGATTTCCGATCAGTACATCCCTGTTTCTTATGGGGAAGTAGAGGTGGAGGGGCTAGGTGACGGTGAGGTCAGCATGGTGCAAATGCGCCTGCAGGAGCACTAGATGGCTCCAGCAGTGCGTATGCTCCTTCACTGCCCTCATCCTCGCAAGGACCAGTGATGTCCAATCAGACATTAGATGAGTGCTGCTGCCCCACCACACTGTCTTCTACTGATAATTACCATTATAAATTCTATGCATTTGATATGGCATTAAATAACTGAAGTGCTAGCCCTCCATCATTTTTATTTGAAATTAATATTTGTTACATTATTCAAAAACATTGACAAAAACATTTGAAAATAGAATTGACCATTATTGCATTTTGCAATTTTATCTTCAACGCATCCAAGTGTGGGCTTTTAAATCATGGATAAAAACCTTCACACACCCACACATGGAACACCTCTAAAATTGCATTCCTGCTCTCTTTTATTCCAGTGACATCATGGAGGGACTCACCACCAGCTTCACAGAAACAAAGTGCTTGTTCAATTGTCTCTGCTGTAAAAGAACAGCAGTCAAAAGTGCTGTTGAGAATGAATGCTTGTGGAAGAACAATGGGGGGTTGGGAGAGAGGCATTCCCACAGTGACTGGAGTAATTTATAAGGTATCAGTTTGGATAATGTGCCTGCCATAGTGAACTTTTGTTTAGTTCTTTATTGTTTGTAATATTACGCAGTCATTTTATTTTCCATTTTGGGAGGTGGGTTTTTTGTCTTAGTTCCTAAGTGCTTGATCTTATAAGGTGGCCTTGATACAGTGGGCATAACGGCAACCTAGTAGAATGGACAGCAGCAGTAAAACACAGTTACCTCAGGATAAGGTCATGTTGGAGGTAGTGTCACTCTGTACATTAAAGTGGGCAAGCTGGAAATCCCAAAAGAGACAGACACCTCCACAGAATCATTGTGGGTGGTGATAGTGGCCCCCAAGAGGAATTTAGTACAGTCGTACCTTCAATCCCAAACGCCTTGGTACTCGGACGTTTTGGCTCTCAAATGCAGCAAACCTGGAAGTGAGTGTTCCGGTTTGCGAACTTTCTTTGGAATCCGAACGTCCGACGGGGCTTCCACAGCTTCCAATTGGCTGCAGGAGCTTCCTGCAGCCAATCAGAAGCCGCGCTTTGGTTTCCGAACATTTTGGAAGTCAAATGGACTTCCAGAACAGATTCCGTTTGACTTCCAAGGCACAACTGTACTGGGAAAGTGCTATTGTGCTCCTGATCAAAATGCTCAGGGAGATCTTGAGATGAAGAATGAAAGCAAGGAAGCATCCCAAAGAGAAAATATTATAGTAATGGGTGACTTCAACTACCTCCATATAGACTGGCTACATATGTGTTCCTGTCAGGATAAAAACGATAACATAATGTATGGTATGGAGAAAGTGAATAGAGAAAAGGTTTTCTCCCTCTCCCATAATAGTGGCACTCCTGTACTTCCAATGAAGCTGCATTCTGGAAGATTCAAGATGGATAAAAGAAAGTTAAACTATGGAACTCACTCCCACAAGGTGCAGTTATGACTGTCAACTTAGAGGACCTTAAAAGAGGATTAGACAAATTCATGGAGGATGAGGATACTGATGGATACTAGCTACGATGGCCGTGTTCCACCTCCACTGCCAGAGGCAGCATCCCTCTGAATACTAATTGCTGTGAATCGCAGGTGGACAGAGTGGTGTTGTTCTCAGGTTCTGTTTGTATGCTTCCCACAGGCATCTGATTGGCCACTGTGAGAACTGGATGCTGGACTAGATGGGTCATTGGCCTGATCCAGCAGGCTCTTATTATGTTCTTATGTCCATGCCTCTTCTCCCCGTTCCCCTTTTATTCTTGAATCTCCCTTTCCTTTTGTTCATGGGCCATTACATGTGATGTAGTGTTTATCAAATAGCAGTCTGGTTCAATTCGGTCTGACAAATGCTGATACTGTGGCACTTTCTGAGTGACTCTTTAAATTCATGGTATTACAGCATGACAATATGAAACGAAAGCTGTCTCAGTGGTTTCTCAGGCAGTGCACAAACAATGGATAAAATTATGGATTTCCTAAAGTCACTGGCAAAGCGCTCGTGAATTTAAGGACGCCAATACTTTCCACTGTTTGGCCTCCTTATTCATCTGAATTTCTGCAGCACACAGCACTTTGTGCCAGAGTTTCACTCATCCAAGCCAGTTACATGAAAACTGGTAGGCTGTGGCATTCACAGGTAGCAATCTCTGTTATCTGTAAGACTTTAAAATGTACTCTATCAATGGAAATTGTTCCAGCTGAGATTCACACACAACCCCTCACACATTTTAGAACCCAGATTGTGCATGTATGGGGTGGAATTGTCCACAAATTGAGGCGAGTGTCCACGTCAGACAGTTGCCCTCACAAATTGGACAGTGGCAACAGGAGGTGGAGATAGTTCACTTAACCCCAGTGCTCTCTTCACACAACAACGTCATGCCTCATTGTAATATGCCTTTAGAGAGCTCTAGCACTCTGCATGATCTGGGCTTTAAATCACATAGGGAACCTACATCAGTTTTCTTAAATCTTGGGTCTCCAGATTTTGTTGTATTACACATCCCATCCTCCCCCACTAGGGGTGGGGAAGAAATTTGTTTCCGTTTTCTTTTTAATGTGAAGCTACCCAGTTTGCAGTTACAGAACATTTGAATTGGCATTGTGGATCCACTGGAAAGTTACAGGTTCGCTTTGGGCACTGAATTTAAGATTTGGGGAAGTTATTTTAATAGTGGGTCACTGTTAAAATATTGGTCAGATATCGTTGTTGTGCTGTTTTCCTGCAGCCTCAATAAAACAGCACAATATTGATAGGTAGATCCTGGAGAGGAATATTTATTATCACAAAGGAAGATGGAATACAATTTGATACTTTTTCTAGCAAAGGACAAATGATGCAGACAGCTATTGAACAAACAACCGGAGTGTGTGTTATACATCATTTAGCAGCAGGAAAGGAAGAGATACAGAAATTGTCATGTGGGAAGTCATAAAGATTATTTGCAGTTGCAGGAGCCAAGAGCAGAATGCTCATTTGATAACAGAACTTTGAAATACAGACCATAAATATTTGACGCATTTTTATAGACTTCTCCCCCTCCCTACCATTCCCCAACTCGGTTGTGATTATGGTTTTGACTATTGTTGGAACCAGAGCTGTAATTTTTCAAAGGTGCTTAATCTGTTTTGCAGAGCAAATAAAAGAAATGAAGGAAACATGAATGCTCATCGAGGTATGCTGTTAGCAAATGCTAATGTTTGCTACCTCTTCCATCTGGCGAAAATAAAGAAATAAGGATCCTTTCAATGCAAAGTTTTAGCTTCTGAAACTACACTCCCCATGTCTTGAAACTGCCAACACAGCTGCAACACAAAGTGAGCCAGAATGACATAGGGATTAAAATGTTGGATTAAGACAGAGGTGAAGAACTTTTTTTTCAACCAAAGGGTCACATTCTCTCCATGGCAGCCTACTGGGGGCTGCATAAAAGTGCAATGAGGATGCAAGCAGGCCTAGTAAGGGATGTGGCTATGGCGGGAGCATGGTCTGAAGAGAGTCACCAGGGCCAGATAAAGAGCACAACATATGGGCCTTGGGTCTGATGTTTCCCATCCATGGAATCGGACTTGAGAGGCCAGGTTCAAATTCCCATTCAGTCCTGAAGCCTACTGCATGATATCGGGTCAATCATTCTTTCTCAGTTTTAGCTACTATCTGGATTGAGCGTTGAAATAGGATCGCCATGTGCCCCACCTCTCCCATTGCTAATGTGGCATTTATGTAAATAGTATTTTGGGGGCAAACAGAACCTCATGGGTTGGGAGAGGTTGGGTTCCGATCCAGTTTAGGAGCATAATCCAGACCTTAAAAAGAAAAGCAAGATTAAGCACTGTGCTTTGACTCTTAGCAAGGGGGAAAGCTTGTGTGCCACCCTCATCAACACAACACAACACAACACAACACAACAGATTTCTGATCAGGCTGTAACGCTGCAATTCTGCAGATGTGCTTGAAAGTAATTAGCAGCCACTGAAATTAGCAACTTGACCTAAAATCATGTCCTTTTTTATCAGATCCATTGGGTAACATTACTCAACAAAGATTTCTTAAATCAGGTTTCAGCCCTCATTGTCAATGTAGAATATCCTTATGTCGGCATGTTTTAAGTTTTCATGGAAGATTTTGTCTGCAAATTTAAATCTCTCACTATTTCCCACACATTTCCTATTCTTCCACAAGGAATGTAGTGGAAAGGCTGTGTACAGGAAAGAGTCCGTTGTGTTTGTGTATAATGTCAACAATAACCCAAGGAATTGTGTGGACTTTGCTAAGTTAATGAAATGCATGTCCCTTTGGATGAAAGCTGAATAATCCTGAATCCAGCTGTTTTGAATCTCAGTTCTGAAGACACTAAGCTGATTAGGAAGCATGTCTGAGCTTCTTAGCAGTAGTATTTTCCTTTGCAGTTGGAAACTGAGTTAAATATGGCCTGCTGAGTGCCACTTCACACTTTACAAGCTAAACTGGTGATTGAGTTAACCCTTGTGCAGTGGAGAGCTACTCAAGCAATGGTAGAAAGAACTGGCAATCTGTGAATTCTGAGAGAAGCAGCAGCTATTTATTCAGTTACAAAAATTGCCATATTTTTGTATCACCTTTCATTAAAAAAAAATTCAAAGATGTTTACAGTTAAAAAGGAAGGAACAGTTCAATAAATGCACAAAACACCACAGTAAGCAGGCATTGTTAAGACTGTTATCAGGGGCCAGGAAATGTTTGGGCAAATAAATATGTTTTCAACAGCCAGCAAAAGCACATTATAGTTGGTGCCAGCTGTTGTGTGAGTCTGTGGAACAGTTAGTCTGTTAATGTGGGGGGGACAATGAGAAGCAGGAGGGAATTGACAAGCACTGTTGAGATGGTGGCTAGCCATGGAAGATAAAGAGTTGGATTCACACTTTACAGAAGAACAGGGATGAGGGAACATGTGGCCCTCCCACTATCCCTAACAATTGGCCACAGTGGCTAGGGATGACGGAAATTGGAATCCAACATCTGGAGAGATGCAAGTTTCCAACTGCTGGAGCAGAGCTATTGAAATCAGAGGGACTAACTGTAGAAGTTTAAAGACTACAGCAGAGTTGATATAATTCCTGTGATGTGTATGGAAGGTGAATAAGAATCTACAAGAGAAGACATATATTAAGAAAACCGAAGCGGGAAGGAAGGAAGTCTGGGCGTGAATATACGCAGTGTAAATAAGATGACATGAAATGATGACTGTAAAATATTGCTTTATTTTGTTTTATTTTTGTTTGTGAAAAATTAAAAAAAAGTAATTAAAAAAAAAGAAATCAGAGGGACTTAAAGAGTGTTGGATGGATTTGGAAGGTAGGACAAGATATAATATTTCTTATTTATCCTTCCTCTTACTCACTTGTGAAAGTTTAGCATCTAGTTAGCGAAGTTTAAAATTGCCATCTCTTTGCAGCATAAAATGTGGGAACTTCTGGGACTGTCTTGCTTAACCTTATTAATAATTATCAAGGATGCATTATCAAACTAGATCTTCCCCTTTCAACCCTCTTAACAAAGGAATCACACAACAGTCTGTAATGTAAGAATAAATATATATTTTTACTCACATATATTCTCAGACTTGATCCCAGCAGAAAACAGCAGTGAAAACAAGACAGGAATAATTTATGTCTATGTTGCAAACTACATGGTTGATACTCAAATTTCCTCTCTTGACCAGACTTTCTTCCTTATCAGTTAGATGGAGAGAGAGAGAGAGAGAGAGAGAGAGCTGGTCTCTGACAGGGGGAAGTACTGTAGTAAGGATTATTTTCCTTTTGTTATTTTTCCGTCCAGGGCAGGTAGGGGATATGACCTCACAGAGTACCCTCTCTAGGAGTTTACAAAGGAACACCATGTGTCTTAACCCTTTGCTTATCTAGCAAACATGAAATTGCATTTTGACTGCAACATTATTTCCCACAAAGAGGAACAGCTGGGAAGAAGCAACTTGCTGCGATCAGCATGAGATAACAGTTATACGAAGTGTGATTTACAGTACGCAATCATCTAAACAGATTATTTTCCCCTTTCCCTTCCCTCAGAAGCTCATTGTGTCTCATGTCTTTTAAAGGTTGTTAGCAGGTAGGCTGAGACTTTTCTTTTTTCCTATTTTTGTATAGCACATACTGTATATTAGGCACTTCCTTACTAAATAAAGATGGGATGTGGGTGGCGCTGTGGTGTAAACCACTGAGCCTCTTGGGCTTGCCGATCAGAAGGTCAGCGGTTTGAATCCCCACGACAGGGTGAGCTCCTGTTGCTTGGTTCCAGCTCCTGCCAATCTAGCAGTCTGAAAGCACACCAAAAGTGCAAGTAGATAAATACGGTAGGTACTGCTCCGGTGGGAAGGTAAATGGCTTTTCTGTGCACTGCTCTGGTTGCTCCAGAAGCGGCTTAGTCATGCTGGCCACATGACCCAGAAAAACTGTCTGTGGAGCGGACAAACACCGGCTCCCTTGGCCTGTAAAGCGAAATGAGTGCCGCAACCCCAGAGTCATCTGCGACAGGACTTAACTGTCAGGGGTCCTTTACCTTTACCTTTTACTAAATAAAACTGGTGATGTTTTAATTATCCGTTGAAAAACCTGTCTGAAAGTTAATTTGGCTCTTTGCATTCCCAACAACTGTGCTATACCAACATAAATACATACTTTTTCTTTTTGTTTTACCCCATATACAAATATTTTATTATTGTTTTACATTGATGGCCTTGTGAATATTGTCTATATGCCCAGCTCAGGAAGGCTTTGTCTTAGAGGCTGGAGCTCTAAGGCATTTGTTGCTTCAGCAGTGACACAGCTCATGTTGACAACCTGTATAAGAGCTAGAGGCTCCACCCCTTCCTGGCTCTCAGCCTGTTCCAGGCAGCTGCTAACCTGCTTCCATCATCCCAAGTAGCCTCCTATGCAGCTGGTCTGGCCTTTGGCCAGGGCCCTGAAGCCGCTGCCTGGTTCACTGGAATCTCTGCTCCTATGGTCCTGGGGATGACCAGGAAATCAAGCAACTGATGTCAGGACCTCTGGCCTTGGAACAGGAATGTCTGGCTCCTCAAGATCACCGGCAGCAGGATCAGCTCCAGGAGGGTACCAGCATCCCTCTTTTCTCCTCCCTTTCCTCCACAAACCTCTTTTTGTGGAGTTGTTTACTGTTGCCCTAAACTGACATTTGAGTGAATGGCATTAACTGATTGATTGATTGATTGATTGATTGATGATTGAATGATTCTTCTTTCTAAGCAGGATTAAGGGCATACAATGGGCAGGTAAGTGACATATTAAGTGAGTATGTAAACAAGTGTTGCAATATAATCCTAGCTAAATCTACTCAGAAGTAAGTCCTACTGAATTTGAAGGGCCATACTGCCAGGTAAATGGGATTAGGTTTGTACTCTTACTCCTGAACAAACAAAGAATCTGGTTCAAAAGCTGCAATAAACCGGCACTTCCAGGTTAGTGCCTCCCGTAATGGCTGAACTCCTCTGATCGGGAGGAATTTGCTTCGTGGAAATTAGGGTCTGGCCGCCACAGCGAAGGCGGGGACTCACCAAAAATCACAGGCGGGAGAAGCCTGTGGACATGGGATTCGGCTGGCACCTTTTGCGCCTCCCCTACTCGCGGGGAAACCCGGTTTCGGGGATCTGGAGCGACGTGGGGTGAGTGGCGCGGTGCTTCGAATTGACTGCTTCTTTCACGGAGTGAAGCCGCATTGCTGTTGCCAGAGAGCGCTGACTTTTTCCTGTGGACAATTTGATCTTAAAACAACTACCCGTGAGTAGAATGGAAAATTGGACTTTTAAACGTCTTAATTTGGCACCGAAACGGGGGAGGTTTCAAACAGGAAGTCCGCCTTCCCCTTTTGTATATAGACTGAAGCAAAGAGGCTGCAAGCTAAAGTCTTGGAAAGCCTTTCATAAAAGGATTAAACTTCCAACGGCTAAATCATCAAACCCCCCTTGGAAGCAGGAGAAGAGGGGGGAAATTTTAGATCGCGTAAGCCTGCAGGAGAGAGTGAAGAAAGTTAAATTACCACCGCTCTGAACCTGGAAACGGGCTGCCAGTAAGACTGAAGTTTTGGATATGCTCATTGACTGTGAATAGATCGTTTGTTGACAGTAAGTTAAAGAAGAGAAATACATTGTTTCCATTGTCTCCTTCTGCGTTTAAAAAGGAGTAAAAGTAATTGAAAATTGAAACTAACTTTATTGTTTGAACTGTGCTTAAAAGGATTGATACAAATAGAAATTGTTTCCCCCTAGAGGAAGCCTTTGAAATTGTTACATGAGCTGAGCTGGGGAAATTTCCACCTGCAAGATAAAACTGTGAGAATCTGGGATTGACCTTGGACCGTTAAGAATGTTGACAGAAGAAGCCTTAGTGGTTGCATTATGTAAGATTAATGATTCACTGGAACAGCTCCATAAGAAGATGGATGCGAGGACTATAAAAATTGATAACTTGGAACAAAAAGTGACTAATTTGGGACAAAAAGTGAATATTAATACAGAAATTACTCAGGAATCGATACAGGGATCTATTTTGACATGGCAAATTGAGGAGAAGGCGGGGGAGAAAGTGGTTGTAGTGGAACCTAAAGCTGCACAAGTGGAGAGGGAGAGAGCCCCAGCCTCACAGATGCAATTTGATGACTATAAGTTGATGCCTTTTAAGACTGAATTTAGAGAAAGTCAGACTTTGAGGATTGGAGCCCCGCTTGGACTGAAGAAGGAAAGTTGGATAGATTCCTTCATGCAGGGATTTATTGACCTTCGGGACCTGGACTTGGGTCAGGAGGAGACTGGAGTTGTGGGGACCACCAGACTTGGAGGAACTTTGAAATACGACTGGAAATATCTTTTGAATTTCAGTTTTAACTATGGAGATTTGGCTGACTTGTCAAGAAGGAATAAAAACATTGCTAGATGGGAATTTCCCCGAGATCTACTTTTCAGCATCAAAGGAAGGAAAATAAGAACAAGATCAGGAGAAGACAAAGTAAAGTGCATGTATAAATATGAAGAAGACTTGCAGAAGGGACTTGGAAAAGAATTAAGAGCCTCGGACAGAAGATCACCAGGTTGATGGACTATACGGAATTGATGGAAATGACTGGCAGAATCCGAGACCAGGGAGAAGAGACGGTGGAAGAATATTGGAAAAAGTTTAAAATCTATATATGGAAATAATGTAAAATTAATGAGTGTTAGAAAAATGTCGGAAGGGAATTATATGGCTTTAGTAGAAATGTTTTAAGGAATTAAGCATAAATAAGTATTATAGTATTAATGGAAAATAAGGTTAAAATATGTTAAGATAATCACATGACAGAAAATAGAGAAAGATGGAAAGGATTTGCTGAAATAATTAATAGAAATGAAATACAAAAAGGGGGCGGCGCGAACGGCAATGGCGGTCCTCTTCTGAACGGGAGAGGAGGCTCCGCAGGCAACGGGTCGTCCGCTACGGCGAAGCGGAGACCCATTCTGGAAAACCCCTGGCGGCAAGAGCCGGGGGTCTTGAGGCTCGGTGGGCGCCTTGAGCGACCCTCCAAGCGCAGAAGGAACCCCGTAAGGGGCTCCGGAGCGCGGAGGGGGGTTGCGGCGCTGAGAGCTGCTTCACAGCCTGAGGAGCGAAGCCGCGCTGCTACTGTCGGTGAGCGCTGATCCCTTTTCCTGCTAAATTACGGATTCGGACGAAAAGCAACTAACTTGTGAGTAAAAGACTGAGTCACTTGAATTTAGAGACTTTAAAGGGAAAATTTAAATTGGCTTGAACTTGGCTAAGCGGAGAGACGTGGAAGCAGGAAGTCCGTCTTCCGCAGCCATTGAACTTGAAAAAAGCAATCAGCTGGAGGAGTGGAGGCTGAAAGAAAGAGATCCTAAGTTTTACAGATCTAAGCATCTATCGAACTTGCATCTTAAAGTAAAGACTTTAAGCTAAAGATTTGGGATTTTTATTTGCACTTGACTTTCCTCCTTTTATTGGATTACAAATTAGAAGGTGAAACCCAGAGTCAGGAGCTGCCTGAGCACTAAGGGAGCTGTCAGTACTGCAGATTTGGATACTGTATATTGGAACTTGAAACAATCTGAGGGTATTGAGACCTTTTAAATTTGAAACATTCTTTTTGGAGATAAATAAGCACTGTCTGTAACAAAGTGACCATTTATAAACTCTGCTAAACATTTGTATATGAAGGTTCTTGGACATTAAATTAGACTCTGAAAGACATTTTAAGCTCCCTCTAGAGGATTGGATTAAAACAGTGACTTTACATGCACATTTTACTTTCGATTCCCTTGTTGTTTGCTTGCTCTGGACCTTTCCATTCTCATGGGAATAACTCAGTGTGACCTTGACTGACAGATAACGTTGGAATGAGTGGCACAAGAAAAAGAGGGAGAGTTAAACAAACAACTTTAACAACTCTAACCTCAGCCTCACAGACACGTAGATCATCTGTACCTACTTTGCCCTCAGAAGTGGAGGGAGAGGGCGAAGCAGAGCAGTTACAATTGGAAGATATGGCCTCAGGAGCATCTGTTTCTGTTCTAGACAAAATTTTTGAAAAATTGGAAGCTTTGGACAAGAAAGTAGATGCGCAATCAGCAAAGATTGACAAAAACACAGAATGTTTAAATAAATTAACTACACAAGTGGTACAGAATGCACAAGCAATTGGACAGTTAACGGAGGCCTCAGCAGAAAATCGGAAATTGGCTGAGGACACCAGACAAAAATTAGAAAATTTAGAGCAAGAGGTAAGACCACTCACTAAACAAGTTGGGGAACATCAGATTTATCTCTCCATGATAGAACTGCGAAATCGTGAGAACAACTTAAGGATTAGATCACTACAAGAGGCAGAAGAAGGACATCTAACTGAGTTTTTGACCAAAGAATTCTCCAAGTTCTGGAATTTGGAAGAAAAGGACTTTAAAATCGTGTCAGCTTTCAGACTTGGAAGATTCATAAAGAAGGAAAGGCCCAGAGACTGTTTGATAACATTGAGATCAAAGGAGGAAAGGGATAAGATCTTGGGACTACATTTTGTAAAATCACTGGAGGTTTTGGATAGAAGAATTGAAATCTATAAAGATATCCCAAGACTACTGCTGGATCTTAGAGCCGCCTATTCTGAACTTGTTAAACTACTAAGGAGCAACGCAATTCCATTTAGGTGGGAATTTCCCCAAGGAATATCTTTTACCTTTAGAGGGAGAAAGGTTAAAGTAAGAACACTGGAAGAGAGAGACAAATTCCTGTCTACATACGGAGAGGACCTTCAAAAAGGAATTGAACTACCTTCTGGGCCTGAGGCAACGCCAGTACCAACATCAGCACCTGTGGAACCTGAAGATTCTGAGAACAAGATACCACCCCTTGAAAAATAACCAGATAGTTCAGGATGTCTCTGCAACTGTTGAGCTGGAATATTAATGGTTGTAACATTCCGGAAAAAAGGAAGAAAATATTTCATATATTAAAAAAAGAACAATTGGACATTATTTGTTTACAAGAAACACATGTGACGAGGCTCCACAGAAAAGTGTTAATAAATAAAAGATTGGGCCAGGAATTTGTATCGTCGGACAAAGTCAAGAAGAGAGGCGTGGTGATATATGCAAAAGAGAGCCTGTCACCTAAATTCCTATTTAAAGATGAACATGGAAGAATTTTGGCTATTGAGATACAATATCAAGGAGAGAAACTGCTGATATTAGGAATCTATGCACCTAATGAAGGGAAATCGGAATTTTACAAGAAGTTGCAGGAGACAATGCTGGACTATCTAGACTACAACAACATCATAATGATGGGAGATATGAATGGGGTCGTATCAACTAACATGGACAAGTCACAAAGTCAAAATGTTACAAAAGACGGCAGACTACCTAAAACCTTTTTTGAAATGACTGACAATATGGATTTGATTGACATTTGGAGGACAAAGAACCCACTAGGAAGAGAGGGAACATTCTTTTCTGAAGCCCAACTGACCTGGACAAGAATCGACCAAATATGGATTTCTAGAGGCCTGGCACCTAAGGTCAGAAAAGTGGAAATCTGCCCAAAGACCTGCTCCGACCATAATGCAGTAAAGATGGATATGACACTATTACCAACTGGATCCTTTAGATGGAAGATGAATGACAATTTGTTTAGAGATCAGGAAATTACCAAGAAGGCCCAAAAACTTTTGAAGGACTATTTTGAGATAAACATGAACAATATGGTGGAAAAAAGAATAATCTGGGACGCAAGCAAAGCTGTAATGAGGGGATTCTTGATACAACAGAATGCAGTAAAGAAAAGAACACAAAATGAGAAAAAAGATAAGATCTTGGATAAAATAAAAGAATTAGAGAAGAAATTAAGAGTGAATCCGAAGTCACAGCCAACTCTGAGAGAAATTAAACTTTATCAAACACAATATTCTAAATTGATAAATCAGGAAATTGAATGGAAAGTTAAATTAATGAAACAAAAAACGTTTGAGTCGGCGAATAAATGTGGAAAACTGCTAGCTTGGCAGTTGAAGAGAAGACAAAGATTAAATACTGTTACAAATTTAGAGGTTGATGGAAAAAACATCCAGAATCCAGTGGATATCAGAAAGTGTTTCCAGAGATATTTCAAAAAATTATACACCCAAGGGCCGCAAGACGATGTTGAGATTAAACAATTTTTGGCAAAAAACGGACTATCTAAATTGTCACAAGAAAATAGGACAATCCTGAATTCTAAAATAACACGACAGGAGATCGAACAAGCCATCCAGAACATGCAACTTGGCAAATCTCCAGGACCAGATGGGCTGACCTCCAAGTACTATAAGACATTAAAAGACTATTTGATACAACCTTTGATGGAGGTCAGCAATGAAATTATGGAGGGGAAGAGGGCACCGGAGTCGTGGAAGGAAGCGTTCATCACATTAATACCAAAGTCGGAAGCTGAAAAGACACAACTTAAGAACTACCGTCCCATCTCTCTTTTAAATGTGGATTACAAAATATTTGCAGACATTTTGGCAAATAGATTTAAAAAAGTTTTAAATGAAGTAATTCATAAGGACCAGGCCGGCTTTCTCCCAGGTAGACATCTGTTTGCTAATACAAGGAACATTATTGACATTTTGGAACTTTTGCAAACAGACATAAATACAAAAGCAGTTTTAATTTTTATAGACGCGGAGAAGGCCTTTGACAATATCTCCTGGAAATTTATGATGGGAAATTTAAAAGAGATGGGAGTGGGACGGGGTTTTGAGAATGGGATTGAGGCGATATATTCAGAACAGAAAGCTAAACTGATAGTTAATAATGTGGTTACAGAAGAGTTTAAAATTGAAAAAGGGACACGACAAGGCTGCCCTATTTCCCCTTTGTTATTCATTTCGGTTCTGGAAGTGCTATTGAACATGATTAGAGGGGATCGGTTGGTGGAAGGAATTCAGGTCGGTCAGAAACAATATAAATTAAAAGCTTTCGCAGATGACCTGGTTTTGACCTTGCAGAAGCCAGAGCCCAGTACGAAAAGAGTATTACAACTGATTAATGACTTTGGTCGGGTGGCTGGATTTAAACTAAATAAACAGAAAACTAAGGTTTTGGGGAAAAATTTGACTGATACAGAGTCAGAACGGTTTCAGAATGAGACGGAACTTAATGTGGTTAAAAAAGTAAAATACCTAGGGGTAAACATAACAGCAAAAAATCTAAGTCTATTTAAGGACAATTATGAAAAATGCTGGACAGAAATTAAGAGAGACTTAGATAGTTGGTCAAAACTGAAACTTTCTTTGTTAGGCCGAATTGCTGCCATCAAGATGAATGTATTGCCAAGGATGTTGTTTTTATTTCAAACACTTCAGGTCTTGGACAAAACGGAGTGCTTTCAGAAGTGGCAGAGAGACATCTCTAAGTTTGTCTGGCAGGGCAAAAAGCCCAGAATTAAGTTTAAGATATTAACCGATGCAAAACAAAGAGGGGGCTTTGCCCTGCCAGACTTAAAGTTGTATTATGAAGCCGCAGCATTCTGCTGGCTAAAAGACTGGCTACTTCTTGAAGACACTGATGTGTTAGATTTGGAAGGGTTTAACAATGCCTTTGGATGGCATGCATATTTATGGTATGACAAGGTTAAAGCAAATAAGGCCTTCAAGAACCATATTGTCAGAAAATCATTGTTTAATGTCTGGACAAAATATAAAGACTTGCTGGAAAATAAAACACCAAGGTGGCTTTCACCTTTGGAAGCCAAGGCCCGAAAAAGACCCAATATGGAGGCTAAATGGCCAAAATATTGGGAAATACTAGAAAAGGATGGAGACAATTGGAAATTGCAGAGTTTGGAGAAAATGAAAGACAAAGTGCGAGATTGGTTACATTACGCTCAGATTAAAGAAGTTTTTAAAAATGATAAGAAACTAGGGTTCCAGGTGGAGAAATCGAAATTAGAAACAGAATTGTTAGAACCAAAGATTAAGGTACTTTCAAGGATGTATAACTTGCTGTTGAAATGGAATACACAAGACGAAACGGTTAAATCGGCTATGATAAGGTGGGCACAGGACATTGGGCATAATATTATGTTTGAGGACTGGGAGAGGTTGTGGAGTAATGGATTGAAATTTACTGCATGTAACGCTCTGAAAGAAAATGTAATGAAAATGATCTATAGATGGTATATGACCCCAGTCAAACTTGCCAAAATTTACCACCTGTCTGATAATAAGTGTTGGAAATGCAAAGAGTGTGAGGGAACGTTCTTCCACCTCTGGTGGACTTGCCCTAAAGTGAAGGCGTTCTGGGAAATGATTTATAATGAACTGAAAAAGGTATTTAAATATACCTTCACTAAGAAACCAGAGGCTTTCCTTTTGGGTATTGTCGGCCAAGGGGTGGCAAAGAAGGACCAGACATTTTTTATGTATGCAACAACAGCAGCAAGGATACTTCTCGCAAAACATTGGAAAACCCAAGATCTACCCACACTGGAAGAATGGCAGATACAACTGATAGACTACATGGAACTGGCTGAAATGACTGGCAGAATCCGTGACCTGGGAGAAGAGAGGATCGAGGAGGACTGGAAGAAATTTAAGAATTATTTACAAAAGTATTGTAATTTGAGTGAATGCTAAATAAGATGCTAGATCAAAATAACTGAGCACCACTAAATTTAGAAGTTTTTAAGAAAATAAGTAAGATTGTGAAATTTAGCTCCTTACTGAGAATTATAAGATTATGAAATATAGAAGGGATATAAGAATTTAAATAAGATGATAAATTGCTGACAAAACGTTACAACGATGAAAGTGGGAGCGGGAGATGTGAGGAAGTCCAAAGAAAATGTGAAAATATGTTAAGATCAATGTTATATTGCTTATTATGTTTATCTTTATTGTAAAACCTAATAAATTGCTTTAAAAAAAAAAAAAGAAATACAAAAAGGGAGGTGAGAGGAGGTCGATGAAACAAGGGAATGAAAGAGAGGATATTGAGATGGTATGATGTGTGTTTTTTGAATTGTTTTTGCTCTTGTTTTGTTTAATGTGTTAATGTTAATGTTGTGTTGTGTATTGTTTATATATTGTACTGTATTGGTTTTGGTTTTTTTTGCTTTTCCTTTTCTTTTCTTTTTTCTTTTCTTTTTTCCTTTTTGTAAGGTTTAAAAGTAATAAATATTATTTTTTAAAAAAAAACAAAATCTGCAATAAACCTATGCATTCAATGAGACTTACTCTTGGGTAAACCAGTACAATCCTAAGCACACATTTACTTTCAAGTAAAGCCCCATGTTTGAACCCAGGAAGGCTTATTCCCAAAGAAAAATTATTCTTCTTCTTTGGCGATCACTCGTAGCCGAGTAAGATTGTCTTCCATGAACACGGTCTTAACAGTGAATCCATGAGTGACTGTGGAAGCCAATTCTGGATCCACACGTGCTTCCACAGTGGGGACATAAGTTTCTGGGCGGGAGCTGATCACGGTGAGGGTTTGCCAAACATGCCTTCCTCTTAGCGTGTTTCTCCCTTTCATTCTGAGTTCAAGCATTTTCAAAGTCCATTATACCTTTGGTAAAGCCTGTTCTCCAGCTGGAGCACTTTCAGGCCAATGTTTCCCAGTTGTCGGTGCTTATACTACATTTTTTTTTAGATTTGCCTTGAGAGAGTCTTTAAACCTCTTTACGTGATCCATTTTTAAGTTCGGAATAGAGTAGTTGCTTTGGCAGATGATAATCACGCATCCACACAACATGACCAGTCCAACGAAGTTGATGTTGCAGAATCATTGCTTTGACACTGGTGATCTTTGCTTCTTACAGTACACTGGCATTAGTTCGTCTTCTTCCCAAATGATATGTAAAAAGTTTTGGAGACACTGTTGATGGAATCTTTCAAGGAGTTGGAGAGAGTGTTTATAAGTGGTCCACATTTCACAAGCGTACAGTAAGATTGGTAGTACCATAGCTTTGTAAACAAGCATTTTTGTTTCCCTGTAAATGTCCTCGATGAGCTTGTGAAATTGTTTTGTAAGTTCAATTCCACCCACTTTGAAGACTTCGCCAGGTATCCCATCAGGTCTGCTAGCTTTATTGTTTTTCATTTGGTTAATAGCTGTACACAACTCTCCCAGATTTGGAGATACTGCAAGCTATCTGCGGAATTTGTGAGAGGACCTCAGCAGCTACAGGGGTGTTGCAGTTAAGGAGTTGCTGGTAATGTTCTTTCCAGTGCAATGCAATAGCTTCTTTATCTTTTAGAAGTGTGGTACCGTCTGTTGAGCATAGGGGGCATATACCATGATTTATTGGCCCATAGATGGTCTTTGTGGCTTTAAAGAAAAATAGAATGGATCAGGCTGTGAAACTGCCATAATCTTATCAGAGTACATTTACTTAAAAATTAATACTACCATGGCAGAAGCCAGAAAGCTTTACACACTGAGTAAAACTGCTCAAGCTCCACAACTGCAGCAACAGAAACCCTGTCAGTGCTCTTAGTATAAAATCCTCAACAAGACTGAACAATTTTGCTTTGACTTCTTCATTAGACCTTCCACCAACCCAGCTGCAATTCCTAGTGACTTCAGATGGCTGGGCAAAGGAAGAACAAATCTACTGCACTTGACATTAGGGACAGACATACACAAAGTATGTGAGAGTAGATTGGGGAAAGGGGGCAGAAGAAAGGTTTTCCACATGCATCAGAAAGAAAGAAAAAAGCCTCTGTCCTTGTTGAATTGGGTTGGTCTGCTCTGAAAAGCAGACAAAATAAATACCTTCTCAATCTCTAGCAAAGACAGAAAGCCTCATTCATGGTGTCCATGTTACTTTCAAAGGCCTTAGATCTAGGCTTCCTTGCAATGTTGTAATCATTAGCAACTATTTTGGATTTCGCTCACGTTGAAGTGCTCTTGTTGCAACCTTCTGCAGCGTGTCTTCCCTATCTGTCAATAATGCCAGATTTGTTTCCTAACAAACCATATGTTAAACCCTCAGGGTAGTTAAAGGCTGCAACCAGGCTGCCTGTGGAATTCAATGATATTCTGAATTGCACAGCTGGAACATGCTAATTAAAAGACGGGAAGGAAGCTGAGAAGAGAAACAATAGCTTTTAAACAAACATTGCAAATAATCCGAAGCACTGAGGGCAAACCCACACACGTGACAGGTGCACCACGCATGTGCATAAGATTCCAGTGGGATGAAATCAGCCTTGCTTCCCACTTTCGCCATCTACTTGGGCCCATGGCCCATGCACACAGTAAACATGATCAGATGTTAAGGGGGTGATGTGCTCCCCCTTCCCCAAGTGGCAAGGGGTTCTACCATAGTAGTTTTACCAGAAGTCCTTAGAGACCCAGCTTCTTTGTGAGATATTTGATTTATTCACAATATTCAAGTATGTCAAAGGAGGAAGCACTACTAGCAGGAAGCAGACCTGCTACCACACCAGATCCCCAGAAAACAGAACCTAATCCTCTACTGCCAGGTCCCTTTTCCTTGAAAGATGCCGAATCCCATCTTGCTCTCCCCACCCCCACATGTCTTCTCAAGTCTAGTTTCTTTAACACAAATGCTTTTAACCCACCCTTTGGCTGGGGGTTAGGGAAGATGAGCCACATTCTCCAAATGGCTGTCAGCCTCCAGAGTTGATGCTGGCACTGTCCTGCTCAGCAGCTGGTTCACAAAGCTGGGAACCTGTGGCCCTCAGATACTGCTGGATTACACCTCCCTTCACCCCTGAACATTGGCCATGTAGGCTGGAACTGATGGAAGTTGAGGGTTATGGGATTCCTGCTCTTGCTGCAAAGAGACCTTTCCATTTCCTAGACATCCTTGACTCCTAATATGAAAATTTCCTAACAAAGGATATGGCTGACCAGCAAGAGAAATAGGAGGACTGCTTACAACCCCCCACCCATATCCATAACCACCCCTCCTCTTCTCTATGGGCCTTCCAAGTCACTTGTGTTCTGAGCCCTGATCAGCTGGAGAGGGAGGGCAGGATGTACACAGGGCCCAATACATCCCTTCTCCTAGTGGGAAACACACACACACACACACACACACACACACTGCTTCTGCAATGTGTCACAGAAACAGGCCTGAACATATTCCTTTAGGCCATGGGAGAAATGGTCTATGCACCCCTGTGTCTTCTTGTAAAGAACCATAGACAAGGATGAAATGATACCTGTTGGTGGTTATCATCAACAACATCCCTCTGCTTCTTCCCCTCTTTCCTCCTTCCACTCCATGCTCTCTCTGCTGAAACTTGCGGAAGTTCATCTCCAGATGTGTTAGAGAATCCCTAAGCTATGCTTGTCCAGCCTAGTTGGAGTCTCTCAATGATCTGGTTTGGGAAACCTGATTTTATGCATCACACTACCATAGAGTCGGAAAGGACCCCAAAGTTCTTCTAATCCACTGTCTGCAGATACAGGAAACCCACTTCAATAGCATTTCTGATAGGCAACCTCTGGCCACCCAGACTCTGCTCAAAATCCTCTAATGAAGGAGACTCCACTATCTTCTGAGGCAGCATGCTGCTGAATGTCAGCTTTAACGGATTAATGTATTCACGCACAACCCACACAATTAAAAATATGAAATAGCATACTTTTAATCTCCCTGTAAAGAATCAGACTTTTCAGGGAGAAATGAAAAACAGACATTTCATATACATTTCCCACAGACCTTTCACAGATTTGAACTTCAAACCTTTTTTTTTTCCCTAAAGAAAAAAGAAACAAAACTGTCACTCAGAAAAGTAGAAATATAGCTTGCAGGCACCATAAAGAATGACCTTTTCACAATACCTGAATTCTTGCCGCTGTTTTATGCTGTCTGCTGCTCTCCAGTACAAACATGAACACCACACTGCTGCAGGTGAGGAAAGGAAAAAATTAAGCAGATTCTTGTGGATGAATGCAGTGAGTCCAAAAGCAGCTGAGAGAATCCCAGTTATCCGGTAGGACAATCTGGCAATGCAGGACTTAACTGTAAAGAGAGAAGAAGGAAGAAGCTAAGGCTCATATAGAGGAGTCCTATCCCCTGAACCTAAATATGTGGTTATTCAGGTGTGAGGAGATGCACACTGCATATTCTCAGGGTCCAAATGCTTCTCAGGTTTTCGAACTCAGGAGCAGGCATTCCAAGGCCACCTTGTGGGGCACACCAGAAACAAGACCTGTTATAGCAGCAGTTCTGACATAGATAGCAACAATATTAATAACATGGGATTATATCTGGGTTGGGACAAGAATTTCAAAAAGAATGGGGGAAATGCAGATAATACTTTACCAAACAGTGCCCCAAAGTATACACCTGGACTTGTTTTGATTAATTTCTACAGGAGACTTTATGGTTTTTAAAGTCATAATTACGAAAAATTGTAATAATCACATACAAAAGAAACAGTATACAAGAAGTAAATAAGGAGGCCATTTCCAGGATAATGGTGTCTTTTATTTTTATGCTATGTTTTCTTTGTGTAAGGGGACAGGAGTTTAATTTTGATAATTGTCAATGGTGGTGGGTTTGTTTGTTTGTATGTATGAGCTGTTGTGGACTATGTTGTAAATAAATTATAAATAAATAAATAAAACATGGGATCATAGATTTGGAGGCGGCCTTGAAGCCATCTGGTCCATCCCTTTGATTGAAGCAAGAACTCCCAACAGATCATAAGAACACCAGAAGAGCCTGCTGGAGAAGGCCAATGGCCCATCTAGCCCAGCTTCCTGTGGCCACCCAGATGACTGAGGGAAACCTGCAAGCAGGATCTAAATACAAGAGCACTCTCAATCCTTTGGTTTCCAGAAGAAGAGAAGAAGAAGAAGAGTTTGGATTTGATATCCCGCTTTATCACTACCCGAAGGAATCTCAAAGTGGCTAACATTCTCCTTTCCCTTCCTCCCCCACAACAAACACTCTGTGAGGTGAGTGGGGCTGAGAGACTTCAAAGAAGTGTGACTAGCCCAAGGTCACCCAGCAGCTGCATGTGGAGGAGCGGGGAATCGAACCCGGTTCACCAGATTACGAGTCTACCGCTCTTAACCACTGCACCATACTGGGTCTCCATCAAGTGGCATTCAGTAGCATAACACCTCCAACTGTGGAAGCAGAGCACAGCCAGCATGGCTAGTAGCCACTGATAGCCCTCCCCTCCATGAATCTGTCCAATGCTCTTTTAAAGCCATCCAAATTGATGGCCATCACTGCCTCCTGTGGAAGCAAGTCCTAACTTGTCTGCATTGTGTGGGAAGAGCGTCTATTCATTGCCAGCCAAGGCCAGGACTGTACATTACTGACACATGTGGGAAGATATGCCACATGCTGTGACTAATGGGATGATCACAGCGTAGAATAACCAAATAACAGGCCAAAGATTAATCAGTAGAAATTCTATAGTTAGCAGACCATGATGCATACAAACAGAATGTATATCTCTTCCTTTCACTTATAAGGGTTGGCTTGGATGCTTAAAAATAGCCTATAGAGTGTACATTGGCCCAAAGGTGCTGCAAAGGTGTTGCAGATATAAATTAATGTACATCTTAGATTAAATTTATCCATGTGAGCCTGATCAAGATACTCATGAAACCTGTATGAAAGGAGTACGTTGAAAATTATGAGCTTTCACTCACAGACACTGTGAGTTTTCATTTGCAGCCATGAAGAAATTATTGCCCGCCTAAATGAAACAAGCAGAAATTCCTCTGAGGGCTAAAGGTGTTGGCAGCTCTTTTAAGCGGTTGTGATTACTCACCTCTTAGATTTTAGTAAATGTATTTTCATGTGCCATTAGTTACTGCTAGTTTAAAAGGCAGACATTAGTCTCCATTTGGGCTGAAAATCAAATTCCCAATTAATGAATTAGACTCAATAATTTTGGAGGGAAAATGAAGTACCTAAAACAGAGGCAATGGAAATCAATCCTCCATTTGTGAGAGGGAAAAGAAGTATCTGTAACCCTGTGGCTGCTTTTTCCCTGAGTTGTGAACTCTGTGCTGCTACCCCATGGACATTCTAAGATGGAGGACACCTGTGCCTATTGCAATGTCCTAGATTCTCTCTGTGTGAATAATTTGCTGCAGCTGTTGACTGTCTTATCTCTTAGCATGGTGAGCTGAGAAATAGCCTACCCTTCACAGTTGGGCAAACTCTCCCTTTTGTAGCCTTATCTTTCTACTCCATGTCTGTGTACTCTCTGTGACCTTGCATCCATGCCCACCACAGTAGACTGATCATAGCTGTACATATCAAGCAGCCTTGCTTAAAGGCAAGGGAGGCTCAGCAATTGGAGAGAGAGGAAGTGGTTCTCTATGCATCACCCCATACAGTGGCAGTCTTACCCGTCCCAGTAATAATAATAATAATAATTTATTATTTATACTCTGGGTGGCTTCCTACAAAGTATTAAAATACAATGGTCTGTTAAACATTAAAAGCTTCTCTAAACAGATGCCTTCAGATGTCTTCTAAAAATCTGGTGGTAGTTGTTCTCTTTGACATCTGGTGGGAGGGCGTTCCACAGGGCAGGTGCCACTACCAAGAAGGCCCTCTGCCTGGATCCCTGTAACTTGGCTTCTCGCAGTGAGGGAACCGCCAGAAGGCCCTCGGTGCTGACCTCAGTGTCCGGGCAGAACGATGGGGGTGGAGACTCTCCTTCAGGTATACTGGACCGAGGCCGTTTAGGGCTTTAAAGGTCAGCACCAACACTTTGAATTGTGCTCGGAAACGTACTGAGAGCCAATGTAGATCTTGTAGAGTGTCAGCACTCAAGCCCACAGTGGGTTTTGAAATGGCAAGCTATGTGAGTAATGTAAGTCAGTGATTTAGTTGGTGTGCCAACACCTGTCCCTGAAGAAATACATAAAATAAAATAAAAATGTAAAAACCCTGGATTTTAAATGGAGAATATGGGGGCAAATATGGAAGAAGGAGATCCTTAAGAAGCCATGGTCTACACTGCATCTTCACACACACACACACACACACACACACACACACTCTAACATTAACACTTTTTTAAAAAAGGTTAATGGTCACATGTGGAAGAACTACAGTGTGATCTCCTCCCAGCAAGCTTCACTTCCCACCTCAGACAATGTGGCAAATAGTGGCACTGCTAGGGGTCTCATATGCCCCAGAGTAATAAAGTATGCCTAGCCTGATTGCAGGGTTGTGGTGCAACACTTCAGCCCTGAAACAAAGGATTCTCTGCCATCTCAGGGAATTGGCTATTATAGTTTTACTTTTAAATTGTATTAGATTTAGGTAAGATGTGCAAAAAGAGGGGAGGTGATATATATATATATATATATATATATATATATATATATATCTCCTAACATTTAACAGAAATGTTAATATAGGAAAAGTTGCCCACCCCCCCCCAATCACATAAGACTCCATATTTTCCTATCAAATGGTAGCCCAGATTTTAATAAAATTAAAGAAACACCTAACAGATTAATTTCATTCCTTGAAGAAAATCCCAGTGGATAAAATATGCATTGAGGTCTCTGCATTCTGCTTTCAAATAGCACTTCTTTCTGTACTGGCAAATTGAAGTTCTCTAGAAATGGAAATTACTGTGAAAGTATTGCATTTAAAGTAACTTTATCTGTCTTACCTCTTGGGTTGTTACCTGCTTTTCATGATAAAATATAGATTATAGTCTATAAATTGGGAAGTTTATAATGATGTGTTTCTGTGCTCACTTGTGAAGTGACAGAACGCCAAAGACTACCCCATTACCCTCTCACAGTAAGCAGACTAACATGAAAACGTTACATGGCCATGTTAAGGTGGTGTGGCCAAGCCTCACGCTCCTATGCCAGGACAGCAACAGATATTGGCACTGTTTTGCCAGCACTTTTAAATTTGCATTACATTTTCAAATGTGCCTTCCAGTGATACAGAAGCAACAGCCCAGTGCATGACTTTGCAACTGAATCAGAGAACGGAGGCCCTGACAGATGCCAGTAACACTCTGCTGCCATATGCAGAGCTTGCTTCCCCTCATTCAGTCATGCAGCAGTACAAAGCGGTACAGCCTGGGTACAGTTTTACCACTTCTTCTGCAGTCTCTCAGTACTTGGACCGACCAGCCGTTTGATTCCACGTATTTCTCTACTGCAGCTGGGAATAACCACTGCACCTGCACAAAGAAGAATGAGGGGATGTAATGAGATTTTGTTTCCAAGAGAATCCTACAGTTAAACAACTGACCAAGATATAACAACAAATTTTACTTTGTGAAGGTGCTTATTTATTTCATATCCTGGTCTGACTGTCCCTCTGTGCTAGCAAGATCCTGTTAGCCTAAAAAAATCCAAAAATCAATATCCAAAATGTCCCAAATCCACTAGATAGTTAGCAGATGACATTGTTTTGAATATCTAAACAGAGTTTCTGCTTCAGTGGGGAAGGGCAGTGGGGGAGGGAGGAGATTCCTTTTAAATCCTAAACATGTTTAATTAAAATACGGTAATTATTGTAGGGCTAAATTTGAGCAGACAATACAGTTGCAGCAATTATCTATAATTATGCGGCTCCGATCACGGAATAATAGAGGTTTCAATGTCACAAAGCACAATGAGGATAATTACCCTTTCCGTTATTCTGATGGGCATGTAATTAACAACTTTTCTCCCAAAAAAAATATTCACAGAGATATTACAGCCACACTTTAATTAAAGGATGGTTGTGAATGAACAAGGTAAGCAGCATGATGGAAAAAATGGCATCTCCAGGAGGTTCCAGGGTCCCCCTTAAGTTGAAGCATGACCATGATGCTAGAGGCACTCACACTGCAGAGACAGGTTGATTCATTCTTTCAAAAGCCAAGCTGAAATTTTTCTTTAGACACGTTTTCTAAAAATATTTCTGAGGTTTTTCTTTTTTTCAAATGCATTGAAAGTGTGAGATGAATGAATGCCTAACGGAAAGAAGTGGAAATACCCAGAGGTGGAGCTAGCTGCTCTGGTACTCATGCTGTGCACTGGGGGCGGGGCTAGCTGCCTGCGGGGGTAGGGTGAGCATCCTAGGGGCCAGGGCGGTGATGTCACACACCCCTCAGGGATGACACCCGGGGCGGACCACACCTCCCTTCCTCCGCCAGTGGAAACACCCTGCAAGTAAATGAGGACAAATGTTCATTATCATATAAGCGAACTGTAAACAAATCAGAACAAACACTAAATGAAGACCGGGATCATCTAAACACTGCGTAAGATTTCTGCAAGCAAATCAGGATGAATATTCAATAAACAGGTCATCTGAAAGAGCCTTATATCTTACAATGCACTAGCCTACATGCCAAACCTACTGCGATATTGCTCAGAAGCAGCTAGAATACATTTCATGAAGACCATGTGAACAAGCTCTTTTGTTGCCTCTGTTCCAGAGCAGACATTATTGTTTGCTCTGAGATAGCCACCAAAGTGGCCTCCCATGGAAAGTGATCCCCAGATGAAATTACTTACTATATGAACAATTGTCATCACCTCTTGAGTCCCTGCCTTGCTCATCCAAAGCAGTGTGGTTCCTCTTGAGGGCCTTGTGGACCTCCAGGTGCTGTTGGGTTCCAATTTGCAGCAGCCCCAGACATCATGGCCAATAGTCAGGGGTGGTGGGCACTTTAGCAATATCTGGAAGGCCACCAGTTCCCCACTGGTTTGGTATTTTGCACCAACAATTTTCAATTTAAACTTTGGGAACTGACAGGATTTTAGCCAACTCTGCCTTTCTTTGTCACACATTTGTGCTTTTCTAATGTCCTTCCAAGTTCGAACACTAGACTGCTTCTACTTTATTACACTGGTTATTGCTTGTGCACTTTCCCCTGAGAATAGATTATCATTCCTGCGCTTCTGTGGGGCTGTCTTAATGGTATTACTGCATGGCTGTGAATTACCACTCAGATTCCTTTGACCATTTTCACCATTGCATTACCATTTGTCTTCTATGTTTGTATAGCAAGAGACAGCGCTATCAAGTAGCTGTGCCTCCTCTATTCCTTCTACTGTATTTAATTCTGGACTTTGAACACTTCTCCTTTATGAGGCAAATTCTATTACGATAACTCTGTGGGATCTGTCATGCTGGCGACTGCTTTTGTATTTACAACAGTTAGCACCAATACCTATTCTAGTGAATTGCATCGTTGCCTTTCTCTATTAATACTTTTTGATATCCGTCTGTTCCCCTGGGCTTCTAGCACAGAGTCCACTTATGGAACAAAGTGTACACTGTATGGCCCAGTTCCATAAGCCACAAAAACAAAAGAAACAGACCTGGTGAAAAATGCGACAACAGGGAGCCCTAGAGGCCTTGTCTCACACTGCACTCGGATGATTAAACAACACATGCAAATGCAGGCCACAGGCTTCCCCCCTTACATTTCCAACACTGGTGCTTGTAACATTCATCCATTTTTTTGTCCTGCTTGAGCTGTTCAAAAGGCATACATAACTTTATCCCATTATAGTATTGCTCTGTGAATTAGATGCCTTCCTTAAGGCAGACATATTAACACAATCTAGGAACATAGGGGAGGGGAAACTGCAGAAAAATCAGGCAAGAGCCATTGTTTCCCAGAAGTGTTTGCTGAGCGCACTGGCATGCTGCAAGAGATATGCTGATGTGCCAGGATTAAAGAAATTAAAGGCTCTCATGAGCCCAAAGTCCTCCAAACAGAGAAAGCTGCTCACAGCAGCTCTGCATAATTTATTGCTCTGCCTTGCCTACTTTCAACCAGTCTCTCCAGAGGAAGGTATTCCTGCTTTATCACTGCACTGAGGGGGAAATCGGATCCAGGGGAGGAGATGCAGCAAGTGACCCATCCTCAAAAGGGGCTGCCTGTCACATTTCTTTTCATACTCCTGATCGGAGCAAACCCAGGCAAACATTCAGAAAGAAGTTGGGAGGAGAGAGTCTAGGCAGCAACTAGGAATAGTCGGAAGTGCTACTAGGTAACTTTAGACTTAATGGTCTTTCTCTTTGGATCACAACCTGCATTACTTTATGTCCTGCAAGGGAAATTTCAGGTGCTGGACAGAAGACACTGGAAGGAGAAAAAGGTTTCAGGCAGCAAAGAACCAACTGAACCGGAGCCCTTATATAAGTAACAGCAGCCAATACAGCCTAACTGGTAGCCTCACTACAGTTAAGCAAAAGTGCTGCTTTGCTTAAAGGGGGGTCCTGTCTTCTCCAGTAATCTCCTACTGCAACTGACAGCGCAGAGACCCACTCAGGTCTTCCTGGGTCATCTGCAGTGGAGTTCTCCAAGTCTAAGGCATGCAATGCTACATCCTCAGCTGGGCCCTGCATTCTCCTCCCGCTCAGGTTCAGAAATCTTTGCCTCCATCGCCTGACAAGGAGAAATCTGACACTGATCCCTGACAGCCTACTTCACAATGTGGTGAGCCAGACCTGCTGCACTTGGGACCTCTTCTACTCATTCTGCTTGAGTGAGGCCCTGGACTTTTGCACTTGAAGTCCTGTGCTGGTAATGGCACCACTGAGAATACATGAGAAATCTCGTGTTTGCAAGTTCCAGTATGAAATCACCCTATTGGCACCTTTCAGACTTGGCTATCCATCAAATTTCACACTTCTCTAAATGTTCTCATCAGTTTAAACATATCAAATATATTTTGAGATCAAATACACTTTTAGACACATATTTTAAGGGGGACTGTGTGTGTGTGTGAGAGAGAGAGAGAGAGAGAGAGAGAGAATAAAATTATGGTTAAAAACAAGTAAAAGTAACACAGACCAGAAATAGACAAATTTACAGATCAACCCAAGCTCCTTTTGTGCCAGGCTAGGGGTATTGGATTGGACAGTGGATCTGTAGATACATTTTTTCTATCTTACTGCATTTATATTGCACCTTTTCTCTAAAGAGTTCAAGGCAGGGTACATGGTTCTCTCCCTCTTCATTTAATCCTCACTACAACCCTGTGAAGTAGGTTAGGCTGAGAGGCAGTGACTGACCCAAGGTCACAAGTCAATATTGTGACTGAGTGGGGATTTGAACCCTGGTCTCTCAGGTCCTAGTCCAACATTCCAACCACTACACAACACAAGTTTATCGGTGGTGGGGGCGGGAGGTAATAGTATATTTTAAGAACAAAAGATATTCCCCCAAATTTCAGAATACATCTGATTATGTGCAACTTGGTGCTGCTTTTCCTACACAACCAAATGCATCTTTCCAGCTCTCTCCACAGGGCCATCTGCTTGTAATCCACATGCTATAGCAATCCTATACCCCAGTTTTATATATAGTGGCTCAGTTCTGAGAGTCTTTCACCTATACAGCTTTTCACAGGACTAAACAAATAGGTGCCACCATGACACAAGAGGATACTTAGTTTGCTTCTGTTGAGGCAAAGACCAAACTAAAGTTTCTTTTGCCCCAATATACTGCCCCAATATTGAAATAATGCTTACCCCTCATGGAGAATAGCAAATATTCCCACACTGAAAAAGACCAGAAACAGAACCCACAATGAGAAGACCAGTAAGCAAAAGCAAACTATTTATCTCCTTTCTGTGCTTCTTCTGAATTCCCAGTGTACCTCAACAGGGCAAGCTGTTTATATTGTGGCAGCTAATACCAATTTCTATGCTCTCCTTCAGCAGGAAATAGTCCTACCATGTTATGTGTCTAATGGCTTCCCAAACCTGATGCCCTCTAGATATTTTGCACACCAATTGCCATCAGCTCCAGCCAGCATGGTATGGCTAATTGTAGTTGTAGACTAAAACATATGGAGGGCACCAGGTCAGGGAAGGCTGCTGTAGACCAGAGACAGACGGAGAGGGAGAGAGACCTTTTTTCCACGTTATGAGCAGAGAGGTTCAAGATATGAAAGATGTAGAATTAAAAATGTATTGTGCATCATCTTGCTGCTGTCTCTCTCACACTCCATGCAGCAAAAGTAAAAAATAACAATCATCATCATTTTTTTCTCTGAATAACTCTGTAGTCTGAATTTTCCATCTTCAAACCATATGGCACCCTCAATTATTGAGGTTCACAACCGTTGCACTGCTCAAGTGTCATGGAAGCGGTTGTGGGGGTGAGGATAAATGTAGCTTGCTAGAGAAGGCACCTGAAAAGAAGGGGGAGAAATGTCTCTGGATAAGTAATGATCAACCGCACACTGCTACGCTGTCAGGTTGTACAAAAGGACAGAGGAGAATATGAGGAAGGATTAGAATAGAAAGAAAGCTATATACAGCTGAGAAACCTGACAGGCTGGTGAGAAAAGAACATGCTCTCGTACTTCACAGAAATTACAAATAAATCCCTGTGGTTTGGTAAAAGAAAGAGGTGAACATAACCAAGAGTCCTTTGTTATTTCTCTCGCCTGCCTTTCCCAGTTGACACATATAATGTCTAAGGTACTCTGTCTGTTGCTTCCCCCCACCCCCACCCCCATGTCATTTCTACATTTAATGGAAACAATTTCCTTCTAGGTATATACAGCCAGAGCAGCAATGCCATCCTCCTTTTATTTAACGTTTATGCACTGGGTTATATTCAACTGGTCTCAGAAACTAAGTTAATATATTTTCTAATTTGGACATCGTGGTGTTGTTTTTACCATGGAACTTTACCATTTATAAAGTTAGGGCAAATGTGTTAGAAACCATTTTGTAAGTTTGGAACCAGATGGAATTAGCTCTCCAGAAGGCAGTTCAAAATGCTGTGAGAGAAACTGGCAAACAGCACAACGTTCCCTCACACTCCAACTTCAGTTGAGGATGAATCAGAAAAATGGCGTGGTTGCTTCCAATCTGGCTGAGGTGGTTAGTAAGACCTGGATATTTATTTATTTATTCATTCATTCATTCATTCATTCATTTAGAACATGGAAAGGAAAAAGCTTCAGAAATGGAAGAGTGGCACTGAAAGGTCACATTTTGGGTAGCATGGTTTGCGTCAGTAAAAAGCAGCTCCATTCCTAAGAAGCCTCATTAATCTGAGGCCCATACTAGGCATGAGATAGGAAATACACAAAAGGGATCTCTTGAGTTTTAAGCATTAAAACAGCCCTGGGTCCTCTTTGGATTGGGATCATAGCACAGAGGGAGGAAAGATCTGTCTTTATATTTATGCTGTTCACCCTAGTGAACTCCTCCACCCCCGTGTGTTTAAGAGGCCACCAGATGATATGAAATTTCTGTCTGTGCTGATTCATTAGTAATCCCACATAGCATTTACTACTAGATGCGACACCTGAAGACACACCAAAAAAAGTCGCTAGAATGCTGCTGCACTCAGGTCCTGCTTTTGGGCTTCTCATAGACATCTGGTTGGCCACTGGGACAACAGAGTGCTGGCCTGCTTTTCTTACATGGCCTTACATTCATGTGCCCATGTGAACTATCCCTAGTTTGTTAGCTTAATCAGTCAGACTAACTCTTCATCTCAATGTGTTTTCCAGCTTGACCTCCAGGATGAGAGAACGTACAATGGCTTGTGACTTTCATACCCACAAGTGTCCTGGAGGAAACAGGACATCCCTTTTTTTCCACATGAGAGCATGATGGCCGTTTTGGGCACGTGATCTTATGCAATCTTATGCTCTTTGGTGAGTGAAATAAGAAAATGGTGCCTGCCTTAAAAAGCTGAGTGTGCAACTAGACAAGATTTCAGGAGATGCTATCACTGTGTGCATCTTCAGTTAAGTCAGTTTATCAAGGGAGGGGACACGTGGTTAACCAAGGGAGGAGTTTGTTTTACTCAAGCTAATGAGTTAAGCAAGAAGTGGGTTTTGAGAAGGAATTTTATGGAAGACATTTCAATGGCATCGTGTAGAAAGAAGTTCAAGAAATTGCTTCAGTTCCATAATCACACATTGTCTAATGCAGGTGTTATGTACTGAGTTGAATAAGATCCAAAAGGCAGCAGTCTGATTGGTCCTAGAACAATAGGATCCAAAATGCAGCAGCCTGATTGGTCCTAGAACAATGCAGCAGTATGATTGATCCACAGGAGCCACCCAATCCAGCTCCAGGTGGAAGTGAATCCACAACCTGATTGGCCTACAGGAGAATCCCGGAATTAGCCAATCACATGCAGCCCATTGTGTAAATAATGTATTTAAAGCAGATATTGTGGGGGAACTTCCATTCCTCCTCACCACTATGAGATGAATAAAGAGCATGAAATCCACTCTCGACTCCGAGTAGATTTCAGCAGGCTTCCTTAGCCTGATGTTGTCTGCCAAGTGCTGTGGGACCATGAATCCCATTCACCAGAGCTAGCATAGCCAATTATTGAGGTAATGGAAGTTGTAGATCAGGAAAACATTTGGAGAGCACCAGGTTAGGGAAGTCTAACCTAATGTATTAACATTCATTAGTTTAGTTAACATTAGGGGGTGTTTGGGCCAAGAAGCAGTATATAAATATGCCATAAACCATAAGAAGTGTGGGAGCAATTAATTACAGTTTCCCAAATATCTGCAATACTGTGCTGTAAATACAAACAATAACACAATATCATACATCAGTTAATTTGACAGTATCCAATATATTCAAACATGTACTGACAACAGAAGTTTCCACTGCTTCAGATGCTGGGAAGTGAGAATTCATAATATTAAGAGGTACTTTAATCTTTAAATGCTTCAGAAAATTGTATCACAATTAGATTAGGATAAAAAAGTTGATGAACATTACCAGTGAGGTATATGTTTGGCCAAGAATTCAGTACATATTCACCAAAGTATCATCATTAAAGTGAATACAATTGTAGGTAATTGCCATGGTAATATAATGGGTAAAAATGTATTTCAAGTCCCCCTTCATTATAAATCCATTTGGCTCCTATTCTAATTGCCAAGCTATACTCAGAATTTATGTGATGTTCCTGTGGATGTCATATGTGCCTGGTATTTTTATGCTACTTCTACTGCAATCTAACATTAATTAAATTTCCCATTAAAGTACTATAAAATGCTGTCACCCGGACTGCTTGGATTTTGCAAATGAGAAAATAGTGATCCTTTCCATTTTACTTTTATTACCACTCCATCCCATCATTTCCCCTCTTTTTCTGTTCATTTTATTGATGTCCTGAGCACACAAGAGGAATCATTTTTCTTATGGAGGATTAACATAATTAGTTTCTTGTTCCAAGAACTCCTCCCACTTCAAGAACCATTCCCCTGTTTTACTACTGTCTTGAAGCTTTTCGAAATTAACTAGGCAGAAACAAACTTTAATTTTTTGCCCACTAGTGATGTCCCCCACTGGAAATTTTGAATTGTAGGCCAGTATAGAAATGTTTACTGAATAAACAGAGAGTGTACACTACGAGGTGGACCAATATGCATCCAATGTCACAACAAAGGAAACTGCAAACTCAGTTAAAAGACTACTTTAGATCTGCAAACCACACATTTAAAGCACTCTGGTAACTGTAGATTGTTTAGGGTTCTGAAGGTTGTTAGAAGATGCTACACAGAGCAACAATTCCCAGTACCTTTAACAAACTACAGTTCCCAGGATTCTTTGGGGGAAGCCAAGTCTGTTAAAGTGATATAGGGGTGTTTTAAAAGTGTAGTACAAGCTGTTACGTGCCACTAAGGGTGGGGAAGATATTTTTTTCGGTTTGCATTTTAATGCAAACCTATCTATTTCCCACTTCCTTAACCAACACACAACACAATTCTTTCAAAATTCAAACTTCTCCAAATATCACGATGCAGTTCTTCAAACCAAAAGGGGATACATAGATTTATTCAATGTATATATTGCTACCAACTTCAGAAAGCCCCAAAGTGATTTACAACTAGTGTAAAAAATACAATTTTTTAAAAAAATCACATGAGCATCTTCAAAGCAAAAAGCAATTTGTTGCACTAGTAGAAGCCAGTGCAAGGATTCCCGGTAGTGCAATAATATTTTCTCCCCCTCTCTTCCTCTCACACATTGTTGCACCCTCCCCAGATTTGCTCTGGAAGGTTGGGAAAATCCCCAGAACAGTGAGGGGGGCAGGCCAGCCCAATACAGTCTGGCACCTCAGGTGAACCACAAAAGTGGGGTTTTGGGGGGAATTTGTTGTGAGGACTTGCTGAAAGAGAAAATGACATAAAAAGTGCATGGCTCCGATGCACACATACCTCTGAATCCCAGCCATTAACTTGAATAGGATATGACAGAGATTAAAAAGACCTTTCTTTCTGCATCTTGAGTAATACATATCTTGGTTATTTTGTATCACATCAAAACAACATAGAAGGACTCTGACATTCGTATTTTGAGGTTGAAGTCTTGGAAATGCCATTGTTTGTCCCGTGTTACTGCTATTTAATAGCATTTTATGAGGCACCAACCCTAGAGATGTGCACAAGTCCTGACATTTGGAACCAGGGAAGTGACATTTTGGGTTTACTCATATTCAGAAACCGGAGGCTTTGAATAATAGCACAAAAGAAAAGACTTTGTATGTGCTGGCCCCTCTTCTTTATTATCTGAGACAGCTCAGCTTTTCTATGAAAAGTTTTTTTTTTCTTTTTCATGAACCACAATATCCCATGATATTTGAAAATCCACAACGAGAGAGAGAGAGAGAGAGAGAGAAAGAGAGAGAGAGAGAGAGAGTTTATTCTATTCCAGATAGCCAACAAAAAGCATTAGCCCAGGAATGGGGAATGTGTGGCCCTCCAGATGCTGTTGGACTTCAACTTCCATCAGCCCCAGTCAACACAGCCAGTGGTCAAGAACAATTGGGTGGTTGGTCCAGGAACATCTAGCGGCCAAAGGTGTCTCACCCTTGCCACACTAGATAATGATGATTCAGACCAGTGTGTGTGTGTGTGTGTGTGTGTGAGAGAGAGAGAGAGAGAGAGAGAGAGAGAGAGAGGGAGGGAGAGAGGGAGTCAGTCACATTAAAACATCCAGACTCTTCTGGGGTTAATGGATGGCCTCCCTAAACTAGCATGAAGAAGGTGGAAGCAGCAATAAGCAGCTAAAGGTGTAAAGAAGAATATGAAATGCAGCAGGAAGCAGGTTTTGCTCTCCTGACAAGAGCTAGATGGTACAGAGACTGATACATGTTGGGGGGGAGGAAGAGGAAGAGCTGCATAGCTGTTCTCTGAGGCTGGCGATCGGCCCAGATGGCAAGGGAGGAGGACCAGCAGTAAGGAATCAGAGGAAGAGCACCAAGGAGAGCTGGTGTGTGACCCACAGAAGGATAAAAGAACCACGGTGAGGCTGTGGCTCTCTGGTGGAGGATAAGATGTGGCAAGGAAAGGAGTGAGAAAAGGCAGAATGAGCATCATGGTGTGACTGTGGAGAAAGGGAGAAAGATAGAAAGTGCAAAAGTTGGTGCATCGGTGTGTGAAGGTCCAAGTAGAAGAGGGCAAGAAGCCATGACAGAGTAGTAGGCTGTATTAGAATGTCAGAAGGAATGTGTGCATGGCAGTGAAGGGGAGATGGCAGTCGAGACGTCTGTAGAGCAGTCAGAGAGGCAAATATAAGCTAAGTTCCATTGGAGAGAAGCAGAAGGGAATTGCAAGACACATCAGGGGAACATGGTGGCTGTGATAACAGAAGGGAATGCAAACGGGAAAGGCTAGTCCAGCGAAGGGTCAGTTGCCCAGTATTCCTTTGGTGGGAGAGAGCCGACAAAGGCAGGAGGATGTTAAGGAGTTCTGGGGTTGGTTATCTCAGTAGCAAGCCAAAGAATAGGTGTATCTGGACACCTGATACAGAGGGTGTCCTATGATAAAAAGAGTCCCTAGCAAGCAAGGGTGAAAGGTTCACCAAGAATCTCTGATACAGAGCATTGCATTGGGTTTCTGGGAACCCTGGGACTTACAGGGAGATAAGTCTCACACAGCTGTACTCCATTCTGTGTCCAGGGTTTGAGTGCAAACCACTGGATACAGTGTTCTGACTTCTAGCTTTCTATATGGTCTGGGACTGTGTCTGAGCTATGAGATTTTTCTGATATGCTTTTGTGTGTTCCTTCACTCTGTCAGGTTCAACTCTTGATTCCAGGCTCCCAACTTGCTTTTGATAGTTGCGTACAGCTCAGCTTTGATAGTACGTGCACCAGTTGCAACCTTTGCAAACTCCCCAAAATAATGGTTTAATCAAGGCCTTTTACTTTTGGACCACTCAACAGCATAAGTTCAACGAATGCACAGAGGGCTGTAAGCAGCAGGTTGCACCCCAGCAGTATGTGCATTTACTGACATGTTTGCAAACTGATTTGCAGACGTGCCAATAAAAGGTGTGCACAAGAGGCAGAAGCTGCCACTGTGGTCCTTCCACCCACCCAACACACTTGCTGCACGTTCATGGAGGTAAGAGAACTTCTGGTTGTGGTGGATAATTAAAATGCTGACTCAGTGTGCAGCAGCTGTGAAAAAAAGGCAAATGCCAGGTTATGGATCATTAAGAAAAAGATAACATGTAGAATTATTGATGTTGTAATGCCTTTATACAGATTTATGATTTTGCCAGGCTCCTTTTATGTTCTTAACTCAAACCTTTGGAATATGGAATATTTATTCCATTTTCATGCATATTTCCCTAAAGGTAGCTGCCTAAAAAAAAGTTTGTTATAACTTTGGAAAATTACTCAAGTTGACTAGCATTTCTATCCACTCATTTTCTATCATCTATCTATCTATCATCTATCTATCTATATCTATCTATCTATCTATCTATCTATCTATCTATCTATCTATCATCTATGAACCTATGAAATATACCCCACCTTTCCTCCAAAAGGAACCCAGGGTGGTAAACATCTTAAAAACAGATTTAAGACAACCATGCCCCCCTTGGTTTGGTTTGGTTTGGTTTGGTTTAGTTTAGTTTTTATATGTTTATTTCATGAAGTTATATTTTGTATATGGATCATATGGATAAAATTCAATAAAAATACTTTTTAAAAACCCAACCGGGTGCAGATGAAAAATTAGTATTTTTTTATTATAAAAGAACTCTTTTATTTTATTTTTAATGGGGGTAAAATCTATGGGGAAACGTAGAACTGGGAAATTTCTTTCCTGCTTATGGGCTTCCCAAAAGCATCAGGTTGGTCATAGCAGGATCATAGGATTCCGGACTAGAGTGGCCTTAGCTCTGACCCAGCAGGACCAACTCCAGATCATTGCCAAACAGGGAGCAGAATGGGGAATATTATGCCACATTCTATGCATAGCAGCCTTCTCCAATATGGTACTCTACAACTGCTTTGGACTACCATCCCACGACCATTGGCAAGAGTGGCTGGGACTGATAGGAGTTGTAGTTCAAAACTTCAGGATAGCACCAAGTTGGAAAGGGCTGATGCAGAATTTTAGGAGAGTTGTTAACTTAAGATCTTCTCGTTTTGGAAAGGTTTTGGGTTGCCTGATGGGGAGAGTGAAATTGTTAACTTTTGCTATGCATTATTTACTTTGTGTGATGTTGTACATTGAGGGGGGGTTCAGCCCAATGGCTGCATCCCGTCACAGGGAACCTTTTGAGTGGATGGAGCCAATGGGTGGAGTAATTGATGTGATGCTTTGTACAGTAGGTTACGTTCCAACCACACACAAAAGTCTACTTCCTCCATCTTCTATCCAGGCAAACAAGAGTCCTTATTATAGTTGAAGGACACATTACAGCCAGGCAAATGCACAGAGCAGAGCCAGTAAGCTGGGAATAGTAGGTATGGACTAGGGAGTGTCTCAAGGGCCAGTTAGAAAGGCCTTGAGGACCGCATTCAGCCCTTGAGCCTGAAGGTCTTTCCTTGTCTCTGGTTGTAAATACTGTTAATGATTATTTAGTTATTGTTAGCTGCACTTTGGGGCTGCTTGTCAAGTCAAAAGGTGAGCTGAAATATAGAAGTATAAACAAACAAAGAAGCAGAGCCACAGCTTGCAGATGGCTCAACTTGAGAACTTGGCTTTTGTCATCATTGCAAACGGCTCATTTTCTTGCTGTGATGGAAGTGGCATTTCAAAAAATAAAATAGAAATGAAAGCAATGTAAAGAACAATATCCAAGATTATTCAGTGCAACAGAGAAAGGGGGCAGCAGGTAAACACTAAGTGCATGTGTACCGTTTCACTCCTTTCTTTTTAAAGCCTACTCTTGACTGTTATTTGTAGGCATATCCAACTCTGTGTAATAAAGAGCACTCAGTCAGGGGAAAATGGAAGCAAGACCATTATTGGCAACCTCACTTGAAGTGAAAACAGCATCATTAAACAAAGTCTGTCTGCAGTCAAACATCTCTTTGGTAACCTGAATCCATGCAATTTTGGAAAGATAAAAGCTGCTGACACCTGCTTAAATGAGTCATATTGACATTAATAGATCAATTACGTTTTTCCCAGAAGGGGGGGGGGGGAAGATTACAGCCAATGCAATTACTATGAAGGTACAGATTTTCAGTGGGGCCAGAAGCATATTTGTCTAGGGATAAATTGGATTATTTCGGTGTTCCATCCTCCCTGCTGCCTAGCACACTCCTTCACTGAGTTTACAGAGATTATCTTGAGTCTTGTTTTGGATCTCCATGCACTGCAGCTTTTAGTCTCTGGAGATTTCAACATCCACAGTGAGGGCTTCCATGTCTCCAGGCTCTCCGTCCAGTTGGAGAGGCATATCTAGAGTATTTGTTCCTGGCATTAGGCAATTGGGATAGATTAGGGATTCTGCTGGTTTACCACTCGCCCAGCAGTCTCTCTGCTTGAGCTGACAGAGCCTTCTGTTTGAATCCTGCTGATGAGCACGAGAGCACCGGACTGAAAGGTGCACCCCTTCTGAAATTCTGATTTTAGGCATGAAAATGTTGGAGAGTATGCCAACACCTGGGACATGACACACTCAGAACCTTGTTTTTTCAACTGGGCACAACGAGGGTGAAAGTGGGGGATATTTAAATCAGCCCCCAGTAAAGAGGTGCAAATGCAGGAAGCTCTCCAACAAAGTTGCTAGGTGTGCCTGTAGCATCTCATGACATTCTCAGAGTTGTCCCTTTCAGAACATTCTTCCTATGGAGCCATTCAAAGAAAGCATAGGATCACATCCTGAAACAGACTTAACACAACAGAGTCAGTACACAATGAAATTTGGAGGTAGCTGAAGATGTTCTGGGTCACACTGGTAACTTTGTCAACATGAATGCATCCCTGGATACCGACAGGGCCTGCTGCGTGTAGAAAATTGTACATGTCAGAACTGTCCCTTAGCATTGCTTGTACAAGGAAAAATAATGTCTCCCGTGACACACTTCATACAAGAAAGTCGTTGTGCCTGTTATTACCACAATGAGTCGGGTTGCTGTGTTCTACTCACTCCCTGTGCTTTTTTTACATCCATTCCGTTGTTTCTTTTCTCAGACCAAAACAGGTATATTTTTAAAGGCAATTTAACAAGAATAATTTCTGCACAAAATCATATCTGATGTTTCTTTTCTCAATCAAATGTATGGGTTGCCTTGATTAAATATATAGTTGCCATAACAACTTTGTACTGCACCTTGTTTAATTATTGCCCCATGCTATTAGCATTTGAGTTGCCATGACAACAGAAGACTTTGTTTCATAGCTATTTTCCCCAGTTGTGTTAAGAACAAATCAAACTCCTTTTTTTTCTTTTTCTTTTTTTTGGTGGAGGAAAAAAAGCCAAGCAGAAATATCTGGAGAAAACAGGAACAGCCAACAAAGAAGCTTTTTAAAATATTTAAATATCATCAAATAATGACGCACTACTTTGCTGGTGTGTGTGTGTCTTCACCTTTAACAAACATTTGGATGCAAATACATAACACAGAGGAAATGAGACATACAAGCACTCCAGGCACTGTCTGAGAAGCACAATAAAAAAAATAAGCAAGCAAACAAAACATGTAGCATATGGAAATGTGAAAAACTTAATCCCACTCCTCAAAACATACAACTTTCTGCCATGTTTAACCATTTTTCTTTCTTGTTTATGAGCTAAATAACCATCCTGATGATTGATAGGATGTGCTGAAAAGAAGGACTTGTATATTACAAACACATATACAACCACTTCCAGCAAGGAGCATGGTACGTCTTTGTGCTCAGAGAGATATTCCAACATCTGCAATGTTTCCATGAGAGCCAGGACACTCTCTGTTGGATTGTTTGGCAGATTTGTCTCATCTGAAACCTCCTCCTCGAACAGTCCTTTATTTTATTTTTCCATTGGAGTGAAAACCATCAATCTCCCATATGGGAGAAAGTATTGTTCAATATAAAATAACCAAGCATATAGAAGAACAAGCCTTACTGAAGCAGAGCCAGCATGGCTTCTCCAAGGGTCATTACTATCTCACAAACCTATGAGAGTTATTTGAGAGGTTCAACAAGCCTCTAGATAGAGGTGATCTGGTTGACTTTCTAGTGAGCAATCTAGAGTTAGGAGTGAGCAATGAGATGGCCAAGTTTGCTGGTGACACTAAACTGTTCAGAATTGTTAAAGCTAAAAGATTATGAAGAGCTCTAAAGGGACCTCTCCAAACAGGCTGTAAAATGACAAATGTAAAGTGCAAATCTTAATTTCACATGTACACTCACGGGGCCTGGACTGGCAGTGACTGACCAGGAAATAGCTCAATGTAGGTATAGTGTAGTTTCTCAGCAGCTGAGAAAATGGCAAATTCCATGCTATGAATCATTAGAAAAGGAATTGAAAATAAAACTACCCACACACACACACACACCCTCCATCTAGGCAGGCAGCAAGTATTGGTGTTTCGCAACTTTCTGACTTGTTGCAGGACCTTAGCCAGACCTAGCAGAGTATACGCAGAGTTCACAAAAGCAATTGGCAATTGGCTGCAGGATGAACAAAGCAGGAACCAGTAACTTGTACTTAAAGTGTTTATTATATACAGTGGACTATTTACAGGAACAGAACAGAACACAGATCTTTGACTAGCTCTCTCTCTCACGACTCACAACTCTCAACCTCCAACTCCTACACTCAGCTGACTCTGACTAACACATTCCAGTTGGTAGGCCATAAATCATTATTCCTGTGAGAGAGCTGGACCAATCATGGAGCTGTCTCCATGCCTCTGTATCACCAGGCAGATTTAACTCCTTTACATTGCCTTGGCTGTCAGCCAAACCCTAATTGACTCTGTGTGAAGCTGCACATATTCAAGATCCCAACGGCAAGTATTACCACAGTTCAAGGACACATGCAACCAGGCAAAAGCATCTGGGGAGGGCACAATGCAGAGCCAGTGGAGGGAGGGGGGCAGTGAACTGGGGAGTGGAAGGGTAGCTTGGGCAGGGGCTTTGGCCAATGGTTCTCCCAAGGGCCACAAGGAGAGTCCTGGAGGCCATGCACTTAGTTCCTATCCCTGCTCCAGGTCCACCTTGCTCTGAGGAAGGACCCTCTTGGCCCTTCAACAGCGTAGCGTAGAAATGCAGGAAAGAGAATGTTAGTGCTGTTGCCTCAGCTTACACCTGCTTTCCCAACCTGGTGCCCTCTAGATAATTTGGACTACAACTCTCATCATTCCTGATCATTTACTATGGGGCTCATGGCCATTACTGTCCAAAAGATCTGGAGGGTTTTCAGGTTGGGGTAGGCTGCCATAAGCTTTCTCACCTTCCACTAAACTTTAGTCCAATAATCATAATCATAATCATACACTGTAGTCCACATGCTGATAATCTCAAGGCTGGAATAATGCAATGTGTCCTTGGCCTGGTTCGGAAACTCTAGCTGTGAAGAATGTGGCAGACTACTGTTGCATAGGCAACAACATGCATCACCATTGTTAGGGCATCAGCACTAGCTGCCTATCTACTACCAAGTCAGGTTCAATGTCCTTGTATTAATTTGCCAAGTGCTGAAAACTTAGGACCAGGGTACCTTAGGGACTGCCCAAACCCTTATATCCCAGCTCAATCACTGAGATCTTCAGGTTGTCCTCCAAGCTGGTGAGGCTCATCTGTCAACAAGAAACTGAGCCTTTAGTGCCATTGGCCCAGTCCTGTGTAATGCTCTGCCAATAGAGATTCTGCGGGCGCCTTCGATTTCAGGCCTGCTGAAATCTCTTCTGTACTTCCAGGCTGATTCAGGCAACATCTTTCTATGGCAGTTAGTTGATGGTCTTTGATTTAAAATTCTTATTTGTTTTTGTTATAGATATTTTTTATGATATAATGGCATATAAATATTTTGTATAAATTAAATAATAAAATCATCATCATTATTAACGAAATAATTTACATACTGGCTTCCATTTCATGAAAAAAATGTGAAGGTGGTTCACAAACAAATAAAAGCTAACAGTACAATAAGAAAAGTAAAACCAATTATAGAAATGCAGGTACCTGCATTTAAAATACATAGTAAAGTGACTACATCAGAACATCCACAATTAAAATATGCAATGAACAAGCACATTAAAATGTAACAGTTAAAATAATAATCAAAGCAAAAGATTCAAGGAAGGAGATCAGGGAAAAGCTTGTCTAAATGCAATTCAGTGTATAGATAAAATAATTTTAAAAGGCGCACATGACAGAAATTACAAAGGATAATTACCCTATTGTCAGCATTTTTAAAAAAGAAAAAGAAAAAATCTAACATAAGGGGAAGGTAGGTGGATGGAAACCTGTCTTATATACAATGCACCATGGAATAAAGCAGCATCCTCCAATTAAGAAAAAGCTTCAGATGAAACTAAATTAGAAGGTAATTGTCTGGCAGAAGAAAAACTAAGATGGAAAAGGACTGAACTTCTTTTCCTGACAAAAGGAATTCTCAATTGCTTTTAATCCTGAGCTTTGTCACCAGTGCCAATTTATTGATTCTCAGTTTGCAGCTAATGCCACCAACAGTCACTATTTCTGCCAAACCACTGAACAAAAGCAGTTTATCTGTATACACACACGAGTACACAGAAAGATAGGATTAAGAAAGAAAACTTGACAAATGAAGTTTACTTAGCACTGCAGAAGCCACATCAATCTCCCTTATGTGTTGATTGTAAAGGGAGTGGTTTGTTTTCCCTTGGGTAGCAGCAAGGCTTCATATTCGTCCTCTGTTTTATGAGCTAGATTGAGCTAGAGTGAATATATAGCTCAACGCTTTCATTTTACAATGCAAAAATTCATCATAGAAGCACCCCACTGAGCCTCCAATTCCATAGTGCCTTGCTGTTTCAAATGGGTCTTGGTTCCCCATGGCAAAGCACCATTCCTATTGCAAATCAACAGCGTCACCATATGCTCAGACACTTTGTGTGCAATTTTTTCTCTCCCCCCCCCTTCCTTCTCCCTCCCAAAATTATTATTTTAACTGGCAAATGGATGTGATGTTAGGACAAATATCAGTCTTCTTCCTGCTCCCCGCATTTCCCAGCCCTTCAAATTAAGTCACAATGTATTCGGAGCGAAATATTTGACACCTTATTTGTATGCCTTTGAAAGTCGACAAATTGGAATATTTTGCCATTCATGTTGCCCACCGCCATGCTGATTTCTTTGATCAGCAGGGAAGAAAATCAGCTGTTTGCTTTTGGCAAATGCTGAAGCTTCATTTTCACATGTTGGGCAAAAGATAAATGGCAATGTGAGTCACAGCTGTATCTTTCATACCACAGTTGTGTTTGTTTATGTTCTATGGGAGTGGGTAGCCTCCCTCAGCCCAAGAGTAACAACAGAAGATGGAATGCATTGTGTTCAAATCAATTATACCAGGTAAAAATACGACACTTCCTAAAAGTACAGGTTTGTTTGTTTGTTTTTTAAAAAAGGTAAAAGGAACAACTTCCCTTAAAAACAAAACCAACGAAGGCACTGATCTCAGGCACTCAATAGCCTGAGTGCCTAGGGGAAGATGTCATGAAGCAGTTTTCCCTTGGGGCTTATCATATCAGGGAGCTGGGAAGGCTACAGACATGGACGTAGCCAGGATTTATTTTGGGGGAGGCAGGCTTTATGTTGCGGGGGGGGGCAGAACTGAGTTATTTGTGACACAATTGGTCAGTTAGTTAAGTATTATTATTTTGTTAATTTACTTGATTGGGGGCACTGCACGCCCCTGGCTACAGCCATGGCCAGGGCCGGATTTAGGTTTGAAGAGGCCCTAAGCTACTGAAGGTAATGGGTCCCTTTATATGTCCAGCTGTCCTTTGTCAACAACAAATTGTCACTGTTTTTTGTGTTGAATATATGCTATGTGGTAATTTATGGACCTAATACCGTATTTTTTGCTCTATAAGACTCACTTTTTCCCTTCTAAAAAGTAAGGGGAAATGTGTGTGCGTCTTATGGAGCGAATGCAGGCTGCACAGCTATCCCAGAAGCCAGAACAGCAAGAGGGATTGCTGCTCTCACTGCGCAGCGATCCCTCTTGCTGTTCTGGCTTCTGAGATTCAGAATATTTTTTCTTGTTTTCCTCCTCCAAAAACTAGGTGCGTCTTGTGGTCTGGTGCGTCTTATAGAGCGAAAAATATGGTAGTTATCTAAAGCCATTTGCACATAACAAATAGGAGCCTACACAACATAAACACTGTTGCTATATGTAGGTTTTATTTTATTTGTTTTTTTTTATCTTATATTTTGGAAATGTACATCCAGTTTCTTTCCCTTTAAATTTTTTTTGGGGCCCCCAAAAGAGTGGGGCCCCAAGCTATAGCTTCTTTCGCTTATACATAAATCCGGCACTGCCCATGGCTACAGCATGCCAGGGAAATGTTTAATGGAAAGAACAATAAGGTAAACTCAACCCCACACGAACCAATATTCTAAAGTACTCTGCAAGTGAGGCAGACAAATAAGAAGCCTCTTTTCCAGAGGGCAGAAAACTTTTAAGAAATTGCTTTCCAACATGCCACTATTTCAATTGCCACTTTCCATATTTTGCCATTTTTGGGAAATGTTCTCCTTCCTTTTCTCTCTCTCTTCATCCTCCCTAACTTCCATTAGCTTTTCATTATGATATATAGTATTTCTTCCTTTACATGTATTTCATACTTACAATAACCATGAATAGATCTGATACTACCTGATTTAAAGACTAACCATTAGCTAGATAGCATGATGCCCTAAAGGCGTAAGGAAAAAGGCCTGGCCATACCCCTATAAGGACTTCTTAATATTTGGGTGGCTTTTCATCACAGAGCTACATGGTCCATGGTTTGTTCCACCACAGGGGTTCTCAGATTCTTCTGACCAGAGAGGCACATATTGCTTTCATTATGTTAATAATATAACAAGGCACAACTCTGTGGCTCTCATTGCTTTCGCTGCCATCCTTTCCTGTCAGAGCAAAGGCCTCCCTTCATGGTGCACTTAAGCCATCATAATTAATTTGCCAAACTTAGTCCTGCAATCATTTCTTGTCTGTTCTGCCTTTTCCCAATAAACTGATGCATCTCTTTGATAGAGGTACTAATTACTCCATTGACAAAAGGCAATTAAATTAACGCAATCACAATTTGCCATTGACCAACATCAAGCAATTTACTTCAGATGGCTGCCAATTACTTAGCTTTCCCCAAAACACCCTCACAATAATAGACATGATTGCAGACTTCAACAGCAGAGCTAACAAGTACAAATAATATTATGATTACTTATTGGAATGTGCTTGGAATAAGGATTCCATTAGGTTAGTTTGAAAGTATATTTCAAAGGAAATCTATTTTTCTAGCACTAACCACTGCTCCTAATTATATCAGCAATTAAACAAATGTGGGGGGGAGGGGGTATTTTAAAATGCCTTGCATTTTTTCAGCCTCTTACTCGCTGATTTGAAATTTTCCATATCTGTAATGTCATCCATTGATGGTTTGAAAAAGAGGTGTTCAGAAGTTCTCTCTAAACAGGAACAGAGAGGTTTCATTTCCAGATCTTGGTGATTGAGCTATTATATCTATATCCCACCTTTACTCTAAGGAGTTCAAGGTGATGTACATGGTTCTCCCTCTCCACATTTTATTCTCACAACAACCTTGTAAGGTAGGTTACGTTGAGAGGGACAGTGACTGGACCAAGGTCAGCCACTGAGCTTCATGGCTGAGTGGGGATTTGAACCACAGTTCCCAAGGGCTTAGTCCAACACTGTGACCACTGCACTGCAGCCCAAAGATCAGAAATAAAAATACTCATCCTCAGCTTGAGGGGGGTGTTTAATAGTAGCAGCAAGACTGCACTTTCAGTTGGGCTCAGTGGCCAGTACATCCCTATTTTCATTGAAGAAATGTTGGAGGGTGTGCACACCTCATCCTACTAGAATCCAGGCACAAAGTCAATGCTCAGCTAAATCAAGAGATGCACACTTTTCAAGACTGAAAACCAGCTGCAGCCAGCACTAAAGGGCATCAAGGTATTAGGCAACAATAGTGATGCATGACATTGCTTAATGAAATATACATTTTCAATTAAAATTTCATCCGCTGAAGGCTTATTTAAATTACCCTACATATTTTTTCTCCTCAACTGTACTGCTGGGTGGAATGTCAGAGAATGTGATATTTGGAAGCACTCATGTGTGTAGCTGAAAAATCACAGTGCATTCCTACCACAAGTCAAGCAACAGTATTACTCGATATGAACACACACAAAAACCCATTCCTCCACAGAACTGGATCCCACTCAGTGTTTTTTGACACCTGAAAGGGCCAAACTTATACCTTAATAAGGAGGAGCTTGGTGTTGCATACCACCACATCTATTTTTATTTCAAATGGTTTATTCATTGCTGAGAGCTAAAGGGAAATTAAGCTTCATTAAAAAAAAAAAAAAAAGGCTTCCTATTCAAGCTTTCCAAACCGGAAGGAATATTATCTGTCATTTTACTTATGCAGTTCTTTCAATTCTGGGTTTATGGAAGAGCACCTTTCAGATTTGTTTCTTCCAGTCTGAGCAGCTGATTGAGTACTGCAGCTAAAGCCTCTTCATCTTAAAAAAAGCTTTATTATCGGCATTGTGGATGCTCACACTACAATCAAGTGTCCAGTAGCTTTAGCCATTACATCAGACTGGAATCAGAATGGATAAAAAGCATGGAGGGGATATCTTGCGGCTACATAACAATAGTTTGTGATGCAGTGGATGAACACAAATTAGCATAATGATGCCATAATCTCTTAGTGTCCTTGGAAGAATGTGAATATCAGGACTTGGCATCTTATTAGCATTCCAAAGCCATGCTTTAAAATGTGTGAGGGATTATACCTATTTTTCAAAAAGGCAAGGAAGAACATTAGAGTCCTACTATGTGAAGATAATATAGTACGGTCGCTTTATATTTGGAGGAGGCTTATCCAAGAATCTACCATTTGAGGCTCCCTGTAGGGCTCAAAACAAGAGGATTACTTGACCCATAAATGTGCTCAGCCTTCATGAGACCCTAGTGCTATCTGCCAACATAGTACATGTGAAGGCACACAGCTTAAGAGAGTACTTAGCCTTCTTCAGCCTAAGGGGACTACAACCCCCATCATCCCTGACCATTAGCCATGCTGGAGGACACTTTGGTGAGGAAGCCTGGTGTACGGCATAATACTAAAGCTTAAATGTCCATCATCAGCTACCAGAATTTAGCCAACAAACGCAGGTTCAGAATGCAGTGGAGGTATATGCAGTTTAGGAAGGAGTATCAGGGGCAAGGGACGCGGGTGGCGCTATGGGTTAAACCACAGAGCCTAAGACTTGCCGATCAGAAGGTCAGCAGTTTGAATCCCGGTGAAAAGGTGAGCTCCCATTGCTCAGTCCCTGCTCCTGCCAACCTAGCAGTTCAAAAGCATGTCAAAGTGAAAGTAGTTAAATAGGTACCACTCCGGCGGGAAGGTAAACGGCGTTTCCGTGTGCTGCTCTGGTTCACCAGAAGCGGCTTAGTCATGCTGGCCACATGACCCGGAAGCTGTACGCCGGCTCCCTTGGCCAATAAAGCGACATGAGCGCCGCAACCCCAGAGTTGGCCACAACTGGACCTAATGGTCAGGGGTCCCTTTACGTTTATCAGGGGCAAACTGATTAGCAGCAGATGGATTTAGTACTCCCATCGCTTCCCTGACACAAATTGACACCTCCCAGGATACTTTGCAATGGAGTCAGGGTTGTCAGAGCTTCGTTACCTGTGGTTGTAGCACTAGTAGTTTGTATCTTTCATCAAATTTGTTTCACCTCCAGTCTATTATGAAAATGCATGTCTATGAAGAGAAGGAGATGTCAGACAGAAATCAATTCACGCCTGCACAAGGAGACACATTAATCCTGACCTACAGCTAAACCACATTGCTAGACTAGGTTCAGCTGTCCTTGGCAGAAAGTTAGAAGGAAACACTAAACTGAAGGCCTTCTATGTACAAGAAGATCTACAGATGATCCAGAAATTAATGTCCTCTCCACAGCTACAATTAATTAAAGTAACACATGGCTTTGAGAACTATCTGTATGATTTACCAATTTGTTCATTTAGGAAGCATTTGTGCATTTTTAGACTATGCCCCAAGAATATTTAGAGAAGAAGAGTTTGGATTTGATATCCTGCTTTATCACCACCCGAAGGAGTCTCAAAGCGGCTAACATTCTCCTTTCCCTTCCTCCCCCACAACAAACACTCTGTGAGGTGAGTGGGGCTGAGAGACTTCAGAGAAGTGTGACTGGCCCAAGGTCACCCAGCAGCTGCATGTGGAGGAGTGAAGACGCAAACCCGGTTCCCCAGATTATGAGTCTACCACTCTTAACCACTACACCACACTATAGAGCGACGCTATAGGAAAATCCTGGCAGAAAAGCGGCTTTGTACATGTGGCACTTAAGCAGTTGAAGCTCTATACCATTATTTACTATGTTGCCCTCTGTATTCTGAACCGAGAGCTAAATATATCCTTGAATTGTTGTGTAAGATGACTGAAGCAGACAACCAAATGAAGATCCCATATTTGCTGTCTGGCTTTGATAAGTTTGCGACAAACAAGATTTGAGGTTGCTGCCCCAAAACCGAAAAGAACGTTAATCAAGGATAATATGGTGGACTGTAGTGATCTGATCGTCAATGAAATATAGAAACTCATGTGTTTGGGTTGCATTATAAGATATATATGTATGCATATATCTGTCCTTTAATGGTGCATCTATATGCATTCTGTATAGTATGGATAGGGTGTATATTTCTTTGTAGTGATGGTTGAAATGACTATGATAGTTGCAACAACAAAAATAATTGAATTACATTGAATTGAAGGAAACATACATGCCAAATTCTCAAAACGTCAGATATATGCAAGCAGTTTAAGTTTATAATGAGGGGATTACTTAAGCAAAATAAAATACCTATTGAGATCAATTTGGTTGCCACAGGAAAGGCAGTGGTGATTGAGATCTACAAAGTCTGCATTCTAGCCACAACCAACCCACCTGAGTTCATGTCTTGCAGTGTTTATCAACGCACAGAAGTCCACCCACCCAAACAAAGAAAATAACATTATGTGCCTATAGTTGTATCTGGATTCTTGGGGGGGGGGTATCAGTAAAACACTACATACACACAAATCTTAGGACAATCTCACCACTATTTCCTTTTGAAGGGTTGGTGGAGGTGAAAAGGAACTAACAGCTACAATGAATGGCGCATGCTCCAGTTCCAGAATTAATGTTAAAAACTCTCATAATTAAGCTGTAATTCAGGAGTGTGGGCTGCAGGGCAGAACAAACAAGGGGAGAACACTAGGGAAAATATGTTAGCCCTTTTCTAAACCTCATTTGCCCAATTATCTTTTCATATGGTCAGCAACTAGTCTCACAAACAGCGGAGGAATAATTGTTTCTTTGAGACATGTTTGACATGCAGATCTGGCATACATATGAAATTCTACCAGCTGTGATTTAATATGGCATTTCTAGTTAAGGAAGGGAAAAGAAAAGAAATAATACATTCTGTGGAAAAAAAATTTTTTTTTTGAAAAATATTTATTGGGGTTTACAATAAAAGTGAACATAATGCACAGTATAACAAATCTTAACATAATTTCACATTTTCTTTGGACTTCCTCACATCTCCCGCTCCCACTTTCATCATTATAACTTTTTACCAGCAATTTATTATCTTATTTGCATTCTTATATCTCATTTATGTCTTTATAATCTTATAATTCTCAATAAAATTTATATTTTCTCAATCTCACTTATTATCTTAAATCATCTAGGTTAGTGGTGCTTCATTATTTATGATCTAGCATCCTGCTTAACATTCACTCAAATTACAATGCTTTTGTAAATAATTCTTAAATTTCTTCCAATCCTCCTCCATCTTCTCTTCTCCCAGGTCGCGAATTCTGCCGGTCATCTCAGCCAGTTCCATATAGTCTATCAGTTGCATCTGCCATTCTTCCAGTGTGGGTAGATCTTGAACTTTCCAGTGCTTTGCAAGTAGTATCCTTGCTGCTGTTGTTGCATACATAAAAAAATGTCCGGTCCTTCTTTACCACCCCTTGGCCGACAATACCCAAAAGAAAGGCCTCTGGTTTCTTAGTGAAGGTATATTTAAATACCTTTTTCAGTTCATTATAAATCATTTCCCAGAACGCCTTCACTTTAGGGCAAGTCCACCAGAGGTGGAAGAATGTTCCTTCACACTCTTTACATTTCCAACACTTATTGTCAGTCAGGTGGTAAATTTTTGCAAGTTTGACTGGGGTCATATACCATCTATATATCATTTTCATTACATTTTCTTTCAAAGCGTTACATGCAGTAAATTTCAATCCAGTACTCCACAACCTTTCCCAGTCTTCAAACATAATATTATACCCAATGTCCTGTGCCCACCTTATCATAGCCGATTTAACCATTTCATCTTGTGTGTTCCATTTTAACAGCAGGTTATACATCCTTGAAAGTACCTTAGTCTTTGGTTCTAACAATTCTGTTTCTAGTTTCGATTTCTCCACCTGGAACCCTAATTTCTTGTCATTTTTAAAAACTTCTTTAATCTGAGCGTAATGTAACCAGTCTCGCACTTTATCCTTCATTTTCTCCAAACTCTGCAATTTCCAATTGTCTCCATCTTTTTCTAGAATTTCCCAATATTTTGGCCATTTGGCCTCCATATTGGGTCTTTTTCGGGCCTTAGCTTCCAAAGGTGAAAGCCACCTTGGAGTTTTATTTTCCAGCAAGTCTTTATATTTTGTCCAGACATTAAACAGTGATTTTCTGACAATATGGTTCTTAAAGGCCTTATTTGCTTTAACCTTGTCATACCATAAGTATGCATGCCATCCAAAAGCGTTGTTAAACCCTTCCAAATCCAACACGTCAGTGTCTTCAAGAAGTAGCCAGTCTTTTAGCCAGCAGAACGCTGCGGCCTCATAATACAACTTTAAATCTGGCAGGGCAAAGCCTCCTCTTTCTTTCGCATCAGTTAATATCTTAAACTTAATTCTGGGCTTTTTGCCCTGCCAGACAAACTTAGAAATATCTCTCTGCCACTTCTGAAAGCACTCCGTCTTGTCCAAAACCTGAAGTGTTTGAAATAAAAACAACATCCTTGGCAATACATTCATCTTGATAGCAGCAATTCGGCCTAACAAAGAAAGTTTCAATTTTGACCAACTATCTAAGTCTCTCTTAATTTCTGCCCAGCATTTTTCATAATTATCCTTAAATAGGCTTAGATTTTTTGCTGTTATGTTTACCCCTAGGTATTTTACTTTTTTAACCACATTAAGTTCTGTCTCTTTCTGAAACCGTTCTGACTCTGTATCTGTCAAATTTTTCCCAAAACTTTGGTTTTCTGTTTATTTAATTTAAATCCAGCCACCCGACCAAAGTCATTAATCAGTTGTAATACTCTTTTCGTACTAGACTCTGGCTCCTGCAGGGTCAAAACCAGGTCATCTGCAAAAGCTTTTAATTTATATTGTTTCTTTCCGACCTGAATTCCTTCCACCAACCGATCCCCTCTAATCATATTCAATAGCACTTCCAGAACCGAGATAAATAACAAAGGGGAGATAGGGCAACCTTGTCGTGTTCCTTTTTCAATTTTAAACTCTTCTGTAACCACATTATTAACTATCAGTTTAGCTTTCTGCTCTGAATATATCGCCTCAATCCCATTCTCAAAACCCCGTCCCACTCCCATCTCTTTTAAATTTCCCATCATAAATTTCCAGGAGATGTTGTCAAAGGCCTTCTCCGCATCTATAAAAATTAAAACTGCTTTTGTGTTTATATCTGTTTGCAAAAGTTCCAAGATATCAATAATGTTCCTTGTATTAGCAAACAAATGTCTACCTGGGAGAAAGCCTGCCTGGTCCTTATGGATTACTTCATTTAAGACTTTTTTGAATCTACTTGCCAAAATGTCTGCAAATATTTTGTAATCCACATTTAAAAGGGAGATGGGACGGTAGTTCTTAAGTTGTGTCTTTTCAGCTTCCGTCTTTGGTATTAATGTGATAAACGCTTCCTTCCACGACTCCGGTGCCCTCTTCCCCTCCATAATTTCATTGCTGACCTCCATCAAAGGTTGTATCAAATAGTCTTTTAAAGTCTTATAGTACTTGGAGGTCAGCCCATCTGGCCCTGGAGATTTGCCCAGTTGCGTGTTCTGAATGGCTTGTTCAATCTCCTGTCGTGTTATTTTAGAGTTCAGGATTGTCCTGTTTTCTTGTGACAATTTAGATAGTCCATTTTTTACCAAAAATTGTTTAATCTCAGCTTCGTCTTGCGGCCCTTGGGTGTATAATTTTTTGAAGTATCTCTGGAAACACTTTCTAATGTCCACAGGATTCTGAATGTTTTTTCCTTCAACCTCTAAGTTTGTAACCGTATTTAATCTTTGTCTTCTCTTCAACTGCCAAGCTAGCAGTTTTCCACATTTATTCGCCGACTCAAACGTTTTTTGTTTCATTAATTTAACCTTCCATTCGATTTCCTGATTTATCAATTTAGAATATTGTGTTTGATAAAGTTTAATTTCTCTCAGAGTTGGCTGTGACTTCGGATTCAATCTTAACTTCTTCTCTAATTCTTTTATTTTATCCAAAATCTTATCTTTTTTCTCATTTTGTGTCCTTTTCTTTACGGCATTCTGTTGTATCAAGAATCCCCTCATTACAGCTTTACTTGCGTCCCAGACGATTCTTTTTTCCACCGTAGTATTCATATTTATCTCAAAATAATCCTTCAAAACTTTTTGGGCCTTCTTGATAATTTCCTGATCTCTGAACAAATTGTCATTCATCTTCCATCTAAAGGATCCGGTTGGTAGTAGTGTCATATCCATCTTAACTGCATTATGGTCGGAGCAGGTCTTTGGGCAGATTTCCACTTTTCTGACCTTAGGTGCCAGGCCTCTAGATATCCATATTTGGTCGATTCTTGTCCAGGTCAGTTGGGCTTCAGAAAAGAATGTTCCCTCTCTTCCTAGTGGGTTCTTTGTCCTCCAGATGTCAATCAAATCCATATTGTCTGTCATTTCAAAAAAGGTTTTAGGTAGTCTGCCGTCTTTTGTGACATTTTGACTTTGTGACTTGTCCATGTTAGTTGATACGACCCCATTCATATCTCCCATCATTATGATGTTGTTGTAGTCCAGATAATCCAGCATTGTCTCCTGCAGCTTCTTGTAAAATTCCGATTTCCCTTCGTTAGGTGCATAGATTCCTAATATCAACAATTTCTCTCCTTGATGTTGTATCTCAATTGCCAAAATTCTTCCATGTTCATCTTTAAATAAGAATTTAGGTGACAGGCTCTCTTTCGCATATATCACCACGCCTCTCTTCTTAACTTTGTCCGACGATATAAATTCCTGGCCCAATCTTTTATTTATTAACACTTTTCTGTGGAGCCTTGTCACATGTGTTTCCTGTAGGCAAATAATGTCCAATTGTTCTTTTTTTAATATATGAAATATTTTCTTCCTTTTTTCCGGAATGTTACAGCCATTAATATTCCAGCTCAACAGTTGCAGAGACATCCTGAATTAATCTGGTTATTTTTCAAGGGGTGGTATCTTGTTCTCAGGATCTTCAGGTTCCACAGGTGCTGGTGTTGGTACTGGCGTTGCCTCAGGCCCAGAAGGTAGTTCAATTCCTTTTTGAAGGTCCTCTCCGTATGTAGACAGAAATTTGTCTCTCTCTTCCAATGTTCTAATTTTGACCTTTCTTCCTCTAAAGGTAAAGGATATTCCTTGGGGGAATTCCCACCTAAATGCAATTGCGTTGCTCCTTAATAATTTGGCAAGTTCAGAATAGGCGGCTCTAAGGTCCAACAGTTGTCTAGGAATATCTTTGTAAATTTCAATTCTTCTGTCCAGAATATCCAGTGACTTTCCGTAGTGTAGGCCCAAAATTTTATCCCTTTCCTCCTTTGATCTCAATGTTATCAAACAGTCTCTGGGCCTCTCCTTTTTTATAAATCTTCCAAGCCTGAAAGCTGACACAATTTTAAAATCTTTTTCCTCCAAATTCCAAAACTTGGAGAATTCTTTGGTTAAGAACTCAGCTAGATTTCCTTCTTCTGCCTCTTGTAGCGACCTAATCCTCAAATTATTCTCACGATTTCGCAGTTCTATCATAGAAAGATAAATCTGATGTTCCCCTACTTGTTTGGTGAGTGGTCTTACCTCTTGTTCTAAATTTTCTAATTTTTGTCTGGTATCCTCAGCCAATTTCCGATTTTCTGCTGTGGCCTCCGTCAACTGTCCAATTGCCTGTGTGTTCTGTGCCACTTGTCCAGTTAATTTATTTAGACATTCTGTGTTTTGGTCAATCTTTGCTGTTTGCTCATCTGCTTTCTTGTCCAAAGCTTCCAATTTTTCAAAGATTTTATCTAAAATAGAAGCAGATGCTCCTGAGGCCATATCTTCCAATTGTAACTGCTCTATTTCTCCCTCTTTTTCCTGTGACGAGGCACCTTCTTCTACTTCTGAAGGCAAAGTAGGTACAGATGATCTACGTGTCTGTGAGGCTGAGGTTAGAGTTGTCAAAGTTGTTTGTCTAACTCTTCCTCTTCTTCTTGTGCCACTCATTCCAACGTTATCTATCAGTCAAGGTCACACTGAGTTATTCCCATGGGAATAGGGAGGCCCAGAGAAAGCAAGCAGCCGGGGAATCGAAAGTAAATGTAAAGTCACTGTTTTAATCCAATCCTCTAGAGGGAGCTTAAAATGTCTTTCAGAGTCTAATTTAATGTCCAGGAACCTTCAATTGCAAGTATTTACCAGAGTTGATATTAAATAGTCACTTTGTTACAAACAGTGCTTACTGGTCTCCAAAAGAATGTTTCAAATTAGAAGGTCTAAGAACCCTCAGATTGTTGCAAGTTCAATATACAGTATCCAAATCTGCAATACTGACAGCTCAGTCTCTCAAAGCTCAGGCAGCTCCTGACCCTGGGTTTCACCTTTTAATTTGTAATCCAATAAAAGAAGGAAAGTCAAAGTGATAATTCCAAATCATGAACTTAAAGTCTTTACTTTAGGTTGCAGGTTCAGTGGATGCTTAGATCAGTAGAGTTAAAAGTTCTTTTTTCAGCCTCCACTCCTCCCGCTCTTTGCTTTTTAGAGTTCAATGGCAGCGGAAGACGGACTTCCTGTTTCCACGTCTCTCCGCTCTCAGCCAAGTTCAAAATCTTTTACTTCAACTTTTAGTCTCTAATTTAAAGTGATTCAGTCTTTACTCACGAATAAGTTGGTTTTAGTTCCGGATCCAAATTTCACAGGAAAAGGGATCAGCGCTCACCGGCAGCAGCAGCGCGGCTTCGCTCCGCAGATTGCGAAACGGCTCACAGCGCCGCCACCCCCCTCCACGCTCCGGAGCCCCTTACGGGGTTCCTTTAGCGTTTGGAGGGTCGCTTTTGGCGCCCACCGAGCCTCAAGGCCACAGGCTCTTGCCGCCTGTGGTTTTCCAGAGTGGGTCTCCGCTTCGCCGTAGCGGACGACCCGATGTCTGCGGAGCCTCCTCTCCCGGTTAGAAGAGGACCGCCATTGCCGTTCGCGCTGCCCCCGGAAGTCCCATTCTGTGGAAAATTGACCATTCTAACTGCCACTATTTTATCTGTGTACTTATCTATGCATTGTAGTAGGTGTATACTGTTTCATATTGCTTTTATGCTTTGAATTGTGAACTGCCTCTGGCCCTGAAAGTTGGTAAAACAACAACAACAACAACACTAAATAAATAAGATGATCACCTCTAAGCAAACAACCCCACCAAGTTGGGGTTTCTTTTTTAAAAGAAAATCTGTGGTAGGGTTGATAAGCTACAACAGGTTTCTGGGGGAAACGGCACAGACGCCCTGCCATATGAGGCCATAATGAGTGGTGACTCGCTTTTCTCACAACACTTCCATGCTGAATCTTCGTTTTCTCTGTCAGCAACAAACACTGGGAAGGTCTCCTATGCTCCTAGAGTAAAGGGGATACACAAAACATACATTAATCCTGGGGTATTTGGATGCAATGACCATACTGCAGGACCTTCTAAACTGAGTTCCGCATTCCGGGGGAGGGAAGTTTTCCTGATACCAGTCCTAGTTTAGAACACTTTTGGAACCTCAGCATGATTTTAAAATACTTTGAAGTCTCAGAAAACAGGAGCTTATGCACTTTTCAACGCAGTACCAATGCTGATAAGAAGTTGTGTATGGATGAAACCAGGGAATGCATTTTAATTATCACAGCTGGTACTTTTGGAAATATTCATATGAGTGTGAATCTGAATAGCCTTACATGTTCAGCAGCTTTCAATAAGAACTCTGATCAATTTCTAACTTCTCAGACCTACATTTTCAATGTCACTGAAACAAATGTATAATTATGGCCCACTAGAGCGCAGCCCAGCAAAACCTCAGGTACATATTGCTTTCCATTTCCATTTCCCCAGTTGCAATGATGTTTTCATTGTCAGTCTCTTTTCTTTAAGCCCATTTTCTTCCTTCAGAAGATGCTTTCATCCCTGTTGATCTTAGATAAGACTCAGCAACCAGCAATGGCAGGAAGAGCCTGCTGTGACATTGTGCTACACTAACAATGCCAGTTCAAAATGACCTTATATCAGGGAGCTGATCACAGAAATCCTTCTTTCTGGAATAATGAAATATTAATTGTTACTCTCCAAACAGCCTTGTAGCATCAAAGCTATAAAACCTTTTATTAGAGATAAGTTTCAGAACAGAGAAAGAACAATGTCACAAGGTGCTTGCTACATATTCCCACAGAACGTGAGACTTAAACCGTGTCATGGCGGCACTGTTCACTCTACAGAAATACTGTATGTTTCTGATGGGAAGCAAAAGCATGAAACAAGCACGAAACAACTGTTGTCTACATATTAAGGTGCCCACAGCAGACTCAGCAAAGCCTCAGGAGGTTCAACACTCTTGTGATCATGTCCTGCTTATGGGTTATGCTCCGACATCTAGTTGGCCACTGTGAGACCAGGATGCTAGCCTAGATGAGCCATTGGCTTCATCCAGCAGGCTCTTATGTTCCTAATATTGATGGCAAGAGTGGTCATGATAAATAATCTCTTCCGCTGTGCTGCCAAGTAACTCATACCATTCACAATGGACATAATGCCATGAGCACAGTAAGCAAAATGTTAAAGGCGCCTTCAGGACAGAAATCCAGCACTCCATATGCAGATGCCAAAGGCTACATGCACAGTAAGCAAAACAGTGGGGAAGTCATGGAAAAGGTGAGTTTTGAAGAGGAATTTAAGGAAACAGAACTATAATGCCAACAGATCAAATAAGCTGCCAGGCCTGATAAATTTGGATTAAGTAATTATCATAGATATTATTGTACATGTCTTGCCAGTGTGCCTAGAAATGCTGCACTGTCTTAAAAAGACTTTGCAGCAGAGATTTTGAACTGCTGTGTTAGACTTGCCTAGGCCACCTGAATCATCTACGATTCTACATAAATAAAAAATGCTCAAAACTTGATACAGGAACTTCGTGAACAAGTCAAATGGTTTACGAATGATTGAGTTTGAAGCAGGGATTACTGTGAACAAGCTTTGTACATTTGAAAAAAAGGGGGGGGAGGGAGAAGCACAAATAACCTGCACTTTCTCTCCCATCAACTTGTTTTGATCTTGGTTGGGTTGTTTTATTTCTCCTTTGCAGTAACCTGTGGCTTGATTCGCTTGCTTATGCAATCTGGTTGCTATGCAAGCTTCTTGCTTTGCGCCTGCACCGTTCATACAAAGGTGTGTTGTAGAACACATAATTTGCCTGCATAATCAGCATCAACACCTGACATGCTAAAGTATAAGTGATGGGAAAGATTTTTCTGGGACCCTCAACCATTGGCAGGCAGGGAAGACAATGCTAGGCCACAGGTACAAAGAGTCTGACCTGGTTTACAGCAACTTCCAGTGATCCCACTCAGATCACCTGACATTGCACAGAGAGAACTTCACAGTGAAAGTGCATTTCACAACAGTTTGCACGATTAACTTTGTACAATTTGCTACAACTTCTTATATTTGTATTTCAGTATTTATTTAAATATGAAAAACAACACTGCCCACTGCCAGGCCTTGGTGGGGGTCAGACCACAGTCTATGTACTTGTAAAGGGAAACGGTAGCACTGTGGTCTAAACCACTGAGCCTCTTGGGCTTGCCAATCAGAAGGTTGGCGGTTTGAATCCCCACAACAGGGTGAGCTCCCATTGCTCTGTCCCAGCTCCTGCCAACCTAGCAGTTCGAAAGCATACCAGTGCAAGTAGATAAATAGGTACCACTGTGGCGGGAAGGTAAATGGTATTTCCATGCACTCTGGTTTCCGTCACAGTGTTCTGTAGCACCAGAAGTGGTTTAGTCATGCTGGCCACATGACCAGGAAAGCTGTCTGTGGACAAATGCTGGCAAGATGAGTGCCGCAACCCCATAGTCGCCTTTGACTGGACTTAACACTCCAGGGGTCCTTTACCTTTTTGCCTTTACCTACTTGCCTCTCTGCCAGGTGACTTTCATTCAAGGCTTGGTCATCAACAAATTTCCTATTGCCTCAACACTCCATTTCAGCTACAGATGTTGACTCTTTGGAAGAAGTAGGTGGAATGAACAGGCCTGGCGATTAGAGTGCTGTTCTATGCTTTGTACAGCATGAATTGCTAAGTCCTCCATGATTTTTATGTTCATTGTAATGCATTTTGAATTTTACCTTTAGCTGAGCTCAGTACAATAGATATTTTAAACACAGATTATACCTCTCCTTTACTTTTCCTCTCGACTTTTGCACTTGAGAAGGCTAAATGGCATGGATGGGCTTTAAAGAAATAAAATAGCAATATCACACCATCAAACAGTTTTAGAAAACTGTTGGCATGCATTCAAGGGCAAAGGACTCCAAAGTTCTCATTCTCTCAAACTCATTACTCTTGCTTTTGACCTTAATGAGTTTTTTTCTCCTCCCAATACAGCCTTTAAAGGCCTCTGATGAATTCTAGGGGCAAACATTTCACTTTTCAATAGGAAATCAGGCCAAACACAGTATGAGGTGAGCAAAATTGAGGAGTACACCCTGGGAATAATTGTAAAGACCATTAATGGAAGCTCTGAATCACCTGGCTTTTCTAGCAAATGTCATGGCTAAATCAGAACTCTTTTGTTATTGGAGGTGAGGGACTGCAATGGAAATCAAATTCCAACAAAAGCCACCATTGATTTTGGAAGCCAAGATGAAAACCTATTAATAATGATCCCAGCAACTACAGGCTTGACAAATATTTAGCAGCATCAACCACATACATCCCATGTCCTTGGAGAAAATACAGACAGCCAAAGGTTAGTCTCAGACCTTTTATACCCATTAATAGCTCTCATTTAATTAAGCTGTTTCTCCTGGAAGATGTTGATCATATTTAGAAACTGGGATTACTGAAATGACAATTGGGTCACTGAAATAATTCTCATATTCATGTTTGGCCCTGATTCAAAACTTCAAAACTAATTAGAGGCCATTGGGGCGGTTTATTTTAATACTTGTTGCAGTAATCATCGTGGTTATTCAGTAAGAATAAAAAGTGATTCACTTTCTTAAATAAAACAAAGCAAGTCTTGGTGTAAGCTAAAGGCATATTCCAGTATGTTTGAGCATATGGTGGAATGACAACTATGATGAGAACTATCCACCCGTCGGGCACTTGACATATTCTGTCATAAGCAGTCCCTCCTTGGTGTGGTAGAGGAGCACAGGCAATCTTTGTTCAAAGACTGAACAATCTTTAAACAAATTGCCCATGCATAAAACACTGCCAAGTGTTAAAGTATTAGCATCCCCCATCTCCTGGAAATCTGTATAGGAAATAAAAAAGAACTCAGATTGTACATGCACATTCCCTTCATTGAAGGTTCAATATTAAAGTAGCACACACATTTGCCACACACACATCTCCACTCTACATGAGGTCTTGTCCTATTAATTGATTTATTTACTTGCCATGTTTATAACCTGCACTTGACCTGAAGGTCCCAGGGCAGAAATTCATAAAATAATAAAACCAAAATCACCCATCAATGTCAAAACAGGCCAACATAGATTCCATACAAATAAAACAGCAGAAGCAGCAAAAATCCAATCTGATGTACCTCGCCCTTCCTTGAAAGCCTGAACAAAGCAGTGTGCCTTCACCCAGGGACAAAATGACAGCAATGTCATAGCAAGATGAACTTCTGAGAAATCATTCCAGAGCAATGGGGCCACCAATGAGAAAGAACATAATGTGTAGCACCAAGGAACATTAAACATCACCATATCTTAGAGAGTGCTGACATGATGGTGACATACATGATTTGGACATGAAAAGTGTTTGATGGTGCTACATCATACAGCAATAATGAGGACGTATAATCACACGGAAGCATTTCCAGCATTGTGTCTGATCTGTAGGTAGAACAGCCATCATTCTCATTCTCAGGTTCCACCTGATACTATTACTTAGCAAGCACATCCCTGGCTCTCACCTTGCAACCACCTTGCTATGCAAGCTAATGCCCTGAACTTCTGGATCATAGCCCACCATCTGGACTTCTGTCATCCCAAGCTCAGTCCTCGGTTTGGGCTGTCATTCACTTGTTAAATACGTGCAAAATTGCTTTTCTATTTTCACAAATCTTGGGTGTTTTTTCTTCCTCCTTCCTCTGTTACCTACTGCCAACTGTCTTCTACTTCAAGTTCTTTACACCAGTTATGAATTTTAACAATGCTTTAATTAGGGCTGCAAGCTTAAATTGGTTTAAATGGTAGATTAATTAACTGACATTTCTTTAATCAGTGGGACTGTGAGCGGTACAGGCCATCTGTTTATTTTTGAGGCTATTTTGGATGTGGTGTGTTACCATAATTGGGGATGAAAAAGAAAATATTAAAGATGGCCTTTCCTTTTAGCAATGAGTGGGTTTTTATTAAATAATACACTCATTTAATACATCCTTTGGTGTTTGAAAACTATACTGAGGTTAAATCAGAAATTGATTTAAATGCAATCAGTTAATGAATTAATCAATTTAAAGGCAGATATTTAATCTTCAAGACTAGCTTGAAAGGAGATAGAGTTTGAATATCAACAGTATTCAAATTACAACACAACCTCAACCAACATTTCCATGTACACGGTAAAAAGGCTGGGAGACCTTGAGGAACCCTGTGTCTCCTAGCAGCAGCATCTGGAACTAGTCCTCCAGAAAAGAACAAACTGGCTACTCTCTGCTCTCTGAGTATAGCCCCAAAAGGCACCCCAGAAGAATATCAAACCTAGTAATATAAAAAGCCACCGGGAGACCCATCTGAGATACACTTTTACTATTTATACAATTACATTTCAATGTAATTATTAATGATCTACCTCACAAGGCTGCTGCAGGTACATATGAAACATAGTTTGTAAACCATGTTGCACACTAAAGTGTGCCAGGAGTATTTAACAACAAACTGCAAAAACTTTGTAACTAGCTGCCTGGATGCTCAAACTGGGGCAGGAGCACCAGGTTTCAGTTCAAAACCTTTTCGCAATATTACAAGTATTGTTCTGCATAAATACCTAAAATAACCCATTACAAGAGAAAAGGTAAAGCAGTGGGAAACCAATTAGAAACAAGGCAATAATGAAATGAACAGCTGGATGCTGACAGGTTCTGCTCTGATAATATAGTGTCAATGTGGTGGTGTCAGAATAAAATTCTCCTCTGTGAAGATAACTAACCTAGAGCAATTCATCACGGCAGTCAGCTGAGCCTGCTGTTTTAAAGGTTGTCCCATTTTTGTGAGTGCTGTGATATCATGGGGAGCGAAAGGATGAAGTTTCCATTGACATACTGGACCAAACTTTTAAAAACCTTCAATGTACTGATATGGATTTTGTCAAAATTGCTGTTGAGTTCTGACCTTGAAGGACTCCATAATATATTTTAGGCTTCCCCAACCTGGACCTTCCAGAATGCTTGACTACAGCTCCCATTATCCTTGACCTTTGGCCATGCTGGCTAGAGCTGATGGGAGTTGAGGTCCAACAGCACTCAAGCCAGGAAAGGTTGAATATAGCTGAACACTATCACAACTGAACATTTGTTATTATTTTATTAAAGCATTTGCTTGCTGCCTTTCTCCCATGAATGACACTCAAGACAGCTAACAACAGGTCTCTGAGACAAAATTAAAGCAATCATAAAATCAAAACATCAAGCAAGCTCTGACAGGCACCAAGTTTTTACAAGATGAAACAGGACAATAAAGGAAAATCAACCTACCAAAGGCCATTTATACAATACAGCCTTCACCTGGTGCCCAAAGGTAAATAAAGGAGGCAGGCAGTTCTCTCATGGCAGAGTTCCATTGTTCATACAGGCCAGAGAAAAGTGAAAGATGGATGGAGTCATTGCCCTGATCATGAGACCAAAGAGGGTGACAAGGAATGCAATGAGGCAATGAGTTTCACCCCATCCAGTGTTCATTGCAATCAGCACTGTTTCTGTTATGCTGCTATTCAGCTTCTGCTACGTCCTATGTTATTCATCTTGCTAAGTGCAATGGCTGAAACTAAAATAGTTATGGAATTAATTATGGAATTAATTTCAGTGCATTTCAATAGCAAGGAAATGTCAAAAACAGTGCAGAAAATAATGTAACTATTTATGTAAAGTCTGAAGTGTGAAAAACCCAACAGAGAATACTGCTCATATTCATGTGTGTGATTTTCATTCCTGACCTCAGCCAAATGTGAACTGTGGCAATTACTGCTCCCATTTCCATTTCTGACTGGATTCTCAAGCATCCCTCGTGACAAGTTGTCAGTTTCCAAATCAAGGAGGGACGGCTTAGTTTCTGAAGTGGGGGCGCCAGGTTGGCACAGGGGAAGCTGGGAGGCACCTTACCCAGCAATTCCTCAAACCTGGTGCTGGTCCTGTCAAGAAGCTCTCATGGAAGGAATCAAATATCAGAAGCTGCACAATTTGAGTTTAAGTTTCTTAAATATTTTGTGCTGTAATTGGTTCACGCACACACACATGTGGGTCAAAAGTAGTGAAGGGTATGATTAATCAGCTGTGTAGCATGACTGAGTAGCTAGATGTAAGAGCTATGCTTAACTAAAGGTTCATCTGCTGAACCTGCCCAGTTAAGATCATCATCTAAGTCCTTTCTCTGGATGCCTTCACTCTTCGAGGTAAGACAGGTGACAGCTAGAGAACGCAGCATTGCTCCATCTTTGGATCATTTTCTCCCAGGGATGCTCACCCAGTTTCAGGTTGAAAACTGTTTTATTTGCCCAACCCTCTTAGTTACAGTGGTACCTCAGGTTACATATGCTTCAGGTTACATACAGGTTACAGACTCCGCTAACCCAGAAATAGTACCTTTGGTTAAGAACTTTGCTTCAGGATGAGAACAGAAATCGTGTTCCGGCGGCACAGCGACAGCAGGAGACCCCATTAGCTAAAGTGGTGCTTCAGGTTAAGAACAGTTTCAGGTTAAGAACGGACCTCCGGAACGAATTAAGTACTTACCTCGAGGTACCACTGTACTAGTTTTGTATTTACTACTACTGCCAGTTAAGTTGTGCTTATTTTTCTTTTTTATCTGAAATTGATTTCCTGTTTTCGCTGGATTTTTTTTAAGTTTTATTTTTAAGTGTTGTAAAATAGGTTTAGATGTAAGCCATTTTGGAAAATAAGCCTTTCAATGTTCAATTTGTTCATTCATTCATATATTTCCTATCATACTAGCCATTTCAAAATGTGTATAATAATACCGAATGAGCAAGCAGTCAATGGCTTTTTTAAAATGAAGAGCACTTAATCATTAAAAAAAAAGAGTTATGAAAATCTTTTAAGCTACCAGGCGTCTTTAAACATTCTGCATTCTACTTTTTCCTTCAAGGGTGCATAAATCTTTGCCAGGCTCCTGCTTCTTTCCTTCCTCTAAATTTTTTTAAAGTCCTTTATGTGGTAGTGCTATGTTCTTATTTACATCCATTTCTTGCAGTAGTTCATACAGAAGTGGAGTGGGAGTATACTAATGAGAAGAAGGGTTCTACTGCTCATTTCCCCCCCTCTGCTCTAAGTCCCAAATGTGCTCTGTGAATTATGTATCCAACAGTTCCTCAAGTCGCAAGCTCTTTGTCAGTGTCAAGCCGGCGCCTGATGTATCATTTCATTGACTGCAGGATATCTGTATAATATTTCACAGAGCCATAGGCAAACTCTTAACCTGAATGGGCATGTTGATGACTTCACTTTGACTTATTACAGTAGGGACAATGCACTTTGCAAATTCACTCTGTTAAAGAGCGACTGCTGTAACCATAGACACTGTATTCAACATGCATTTGACTCAGCCTTGGTTCATAATTTAACCAGGGCAACTCTGCAACCTGGCCGTGTCCAAGGGAGATGTGAAGATCCAAGGCTGGGCTTGTGCAGGACCAATGACCACTTTCCTCTTCCCTCCCAGAACTGTCTTGCACAGGGACCATTCCACTTGGTGCTGAGCCTCATTTTCATGTTAATTATGTGAAAGAGATCCGTGCACTGAAACCAATGGCCTTGCCCTGGGGTTGAATGGCTCCCCAGTTCTGTCCTCTGACATCCACACATCTGAGCCAGGGATGTGGCTGCCACAGGCATTGGAACCCTGATCGTACAGGATTCTTTCTTTCTATCTCACTATCTATCTTCCTCAAAGGTCTTTTTTTTTTACATACACATCACTTACATCATGTACCTCCCCAAAGATCAAGAGAAGGGCATGCCACCTTTTGACGCATTTTGCCGTGTTTGGCTCCACCATCTGATGGTCCTGAGGGGCAGGAGCAACAACACACAGCTGTTCCCTCTAAGGACCCCTTGCTATTCCCCTCTGTTGCCACACAGGGCCTCTAACCTGGCCTGCTGCCTCAAATGTGGTGCAGGATGCTATCACGTCCCAAGCGCTGAAATAAGATTCAATGCCATGTAGACTGAGACTGCTCTGACTTTGTTTCCACCACCTGTGGATACTTTTATCTGGGATTTTTATTATGAATGGTATTTTTGATACTGATATTCTGTATAGGTATCATGTGATATTCACAAGTTGATTTTTGTTTTGTTTTTTGTTTTGTTCACTTGGGTATTTTTCTCTGTGCCCCAAGACTTTCAGGTCAAGGGTTGTTTTGCAAATAGGTGCACTAAATTAAACAAATAACTACCCATTTGCTTCACTTGTGTATATGGATTGGAGAGTGGCGGCACCATCTTGTGCTGCAACTCAGGCGGCAAAATGAGTTGGCTCAGCCCTGGCTTTTGCCTTCCATTGTGCAGAGATGCCAGATGTATTTCTAACCACTAGCTCCCGTCATAAACAGTAATGGCCCTTTAAAGTTTGCCTGACAAAAGCTATGGCCCAGCCTGCAACTGTAACAAGATTTATTATTATTAATTTTAAAAGGGGAAACGTATACAGAATTAAAACATATATTAATAAACAGAAAAGGAAAGGGAACAAATACATCAAATACATGATGGAGAAAATAAAATATAAAGTAGATTTAAATAATCAAAATCAATATGGAAATATTCTCTATGAATAACAAGTTTCCTATATCTAATGCTGAACTTCTAGTGAGCTGATAGCGCTGTAAAATTAAGGAACTACAGTGGTACCTCCAGTTGCGAACAGGATCCATTCCAGAGGTCCAGCCAGATCCCGCGGTTTCCACAACCCGAGGATCATTGTTCTGCACATGCGCACATGACAAAACCCAGTCCGATACTTCCAGGTTTGCTGCTTTCGTAACATGAAGTTTACGTAACCAGAGGGTTACATAAGCCAAGGTGCTACTGTAATTAGTATGTTATGTAGCTGCTTATTTCTAAGCGTCAAAGTTAATATGTAACGAACTGGTTCTTGTATATAACATGCCATAATTTTAACATAGCTGAGAAGAAATAATAAGAAATATGATTAATAATATGAAGGTTTAGATGTAAAAGAAACAGTATATTGATAATATAGGCTGCTATTTTTCCAGATTCTATTAGCTATTTTTACTTCCACCACATGTTAAAAATCAGTTTTTAGAACATTACAATACCAACATCATCCATTTCCCAAATTTAGAAATACCTTCCTAAACTAAAGTTGGAACAAAGTTATTCTGCATATTGGAAGTATGTTATTAACTAGGTTTCACACTTCCTAAACATTTTGGCACAGTTCTCTCTGTGTGTGTATGGATACACACAAACTTTTAAAGACATATTTTTTTTTGGGGGGGGGGGATACATTAAACAATGAAATAATTTTAAAGAAAAAATGTTTAGAAACACATATTTGAATAGTTTTAATGCAGAAAGAGGACAGAACACTTACAGGTGAAACATGTAGAAGTGATTTAAACTGGAAATTGCCTGATTCACCCCTCTCTGCCTGAATTATATAATTATAATATTTTCCAATGTATTAAATGCTACTGAACAGCCGTTTTAAAAGTTTTCAACCTCTTTTTTTAACTAATCCACCCTTTAAAAAAAAAATTTAAATCCTGTTTTGAGCATAAATGAGACCATATTGGACTTCCTTGAGAATGTTCCACTTACATATATGTAAGTGGGATCCCCTGGCATGTTTCCTGAGGAGAATTAAATTTAAGTGAGAGCTATCTGAGAACATCCCAGCTGCTAGCCAAGTTTTAAATCCTTCTGCAGTTAAAGGGAACCAGAGGAGGAGGAAAACAACCTTTCCCCCATTTTAAAAGGTTGTTTAGGTTAGATGGGCTGTTAATACATAAAAGAGGCATTATAATTACAATCCCTACAGTGCTTGTTCAGTTGTTCACGTAGCTGGGTGCCTCTATAAACACTTCTTCCTCTCAGCCTGCGGTTTAATGGACCCTCTGAAGTATCTCAAATTGAGATAATGCTGCCATAAGGCTTCCTTTCTGTACCTCATTGTAAGGAGTTCCAAGTTATATCTGTATGGAAATGGGATCTTTTTGCAGCTCCCTCAACATTTCCCTCCTTCTTTCACCTAATCCCCCATTTCCCCACCCCACCCCCCTTGTAGACCATTATTCCGGCCCTGAGCTCGTTCCTGAATGTCAAGGTCACATTTGATTATCAGACACTTTTGGAGTTTTTGCTTTCTTCGTACCTCCTAACTTTTAACAACCTGAAGCAAATACCATTGAGGCGAACTGGGAGAGAGAAATGGCATCAGCTTGCTGTGTAAATAATTAACCGTACTATTCTTTTTGATTGCATTATGCAGAGAGAGAGATCTAATTTATCCGACATAGCCATTAAATATTTCATGAAAGCTATCATACAGTTGTAAAATCAAATGTCCTCCTGTCTCATGTCTTAGCGAGCTTGGCAGTCGAGAATAATTACCTCTGCTTTTGAGGGGCCAGCACAACCATATGTTTGCACCCTCTTTGTCACAACCTGCCCACCCCCTACACAGCCACATTGTTCAAGAAAATTACGATCCGCATAATTGCAAACCCCTAAATGCTGAGGCCGCCAAAAACCCTAGTAACTTGCTTCCTTTGACCATATAAGTACAGTGGTACCTCGGGTTAAGTACTTAATTCATTCCGGAGGTCCGTTCTTAACCTGAAATTGTTCGTAACCTGAAGCACCACTTTAGCTAATGGGGCCTCTCACTGCCACCGCGCCACCGGAGCACGATTTCTGTTCTCATCCTGAAGCAAAGTTCTTAACCCGAGATACTATTTCTGGGTTAGCGGAGTCTGTAACCTGAAGCGTATGTAACCCGAGGTACCACTGTACAGTGGTACCTCGGGTTACATACGCTTCAGGTTACATACACTTCAGGTTACACACTCCGCTAACCCAGAAATAGTGCTTCAGTTTAAGAACTTTGCTTCAAGATAAGAACAGAAATCGTGCTCCGGCAGCGTGGCAGCAGCAGGAGGCCCCATTAGCTAAAGTGGTGCTTCAGGTTAAGAACAGTTTCAGGTTAAGTACTTAACCTGAGGTACCACTGTATATATTGTTGCATGCCACCCCAGTCTCTGTGCGGTGCGAGATTCCAGGGGTTCTAGGCGTTTACCCAGGTTTCATTAACACCCCAAAAGGGTCTTGCTTCTACCATAGCCACAACCTTGGATTCAGAAATCAGACGTCTCTCTCTCTCTCTCTCTCTCTCTTTCTCTCTGGCTTCCACCTTGCACACACATACACAACTCAGCTCTCCACTCTCGCCTTTGCTGTTCTAAAAACCAGAGAGCTGAGGGAGGGGAGTCCCACGCATTTTCTGTCTTTGTTTCCTTAATGGCCCATTGCCACACCAGGAAGCTAATTTGGCTATTCCAGGAATTAGAAGGGTCTCGGCGTACAGTGGTACCTCGGGTTACATACGCTTCAGGTTACATACACTTCAGGTTACATACGCTTCAGGTTACAGATTCCACTAACCCAGAAATAGTACCTCGGGTTAATAACTTTGCTTCAGGATGAGAACAGAAATCGTGTGGCGGTGGTGTCGCAGCAGCAGGAGGCCCCATTAGCTAAAGTGGTACCTCAGGTTAAGAACAATTTCAGGTTAAGAACGGACCTCCGGAACAAATTAAGTTCTTAACCCGAGGTACCACTGTACAGCCTACTAGGCCCTCTAAATGCATAACGCAACCTCCCCGCAACAACCAGGTATCTGTCCCCAGGTGCACAATCAAACAGCAGAATACAGCTTCCCTGTGGAAAAAACAGCAGACAGTTTAACAAAGGCATCAAAACACACCTGATCAAAAACAGATAGCCAGACACAGTTCCACTTTTAACCCAACACCAGTACTGTGACAGCTTATTCCTTTCAAGCAAGTTTCCAGTTTGTCATGATCTCTTCTTCTTTCATCTTGCTGCACACTCCCGATTCTGTGTCCAAAGTAGCTTACCCAGTCCCCCACACTTGGCAGCCCAAGATGGTGAGTTTAGACATGTTTAAGCCAGGGTGCAAGCCTCAGCCCCAGAGCTGCATTACCCAAAGGCCTTGCTCATTCTTTCCCTTGGGCTACTATACCACAGAGTAGCTTTCTAAGACACACACACAGTTATCAGAACAATTCCTAAAAATCCTTAAGCTGCTCCCATCGCCATGAAACATGCAAAAAGCACAGATCATCAGCATTTCAAAAAGCAATGACAAAACCTTCAAGAAAGATCCATACAGTAAATCAGTATTTGCCATCTGGCACAGAGCCACTCCCTTTTGTCTCTTAATAGCCCATTACCTCACCAGGAAGCTAGGCCAGCTATTCCAGGAATTAGAAAGGGTCTTGGCATAAAGTCTGCCCCCTGCCCAAACTCATAACAAGCAGAACAGCCTTTCTTGGTACAAAATTATTGATACCGAACTCCAGGAGGGATTACCTAGCCAGTAAGCTCAATAAATCAAAGAACTGTGGAGTTGGAAAATGGTCTATATATTGTTACAAATCTCTAATAGAATCCTAGCTGGCCAGTCTAAATGGAAAAGAAAGAAAGCAGCGGTTACTGAAGAAACTATCGTTTGTTGCCCAAAATTAATGTTACTGATTTTTTTTTTATTACACCAATGTAAATACATTGTCAAAAGAATTGGTCTTATATATTATCTTGGTAACACAAATAGTAATTGCAACTCAATGGAAAGCAGCCCAAAATCTAACACTGGGTGATTGTACCGCCCACTCTGGAATATAGCTAAGATGGAGAAAATAATGCATAATTTGAGATTTTGACAAGGACTAGATGATATAAGGGACGCGGGTGGCGCTGTGGGTAAAACCTCAGTGCCTAGGACTTGCCGATCATATGGTCGGCGGTTCGAATCCCTGCGGTGGGGTGAGCTCCCGTCTTTCGGTCCCAGCTCCTGCCCACCTAGCAGTTCGAAAGCACCCCTAAGTGCAAGTAGATAAATAGGTACCGCTTTATAGCGGGAAGGTAAACGGCGTTTCCGTGTGCTGTGCTGGTGCTGGCTCGCCAGAGCAGCTTCGTCATGCTTCGTAAGGGCAGGGGTACCTTTACCTTTACCTTAGATGATCTGATAAAGGTGATAATCTTTACTTGAACTTTGTTATTTTAATTTGGGTGCAACTACTCATTCTACATACCTATTTTATAGTTTTGTTTTTCATGTTTTATTTGTTTCTGTTCTTATAATTGTTATCTCTGTTTTATATACTTTATAACATGAAATAATAATAAAAAACTTTACAAACAAGAGAAGAAAGTGGCAGCATTATGTTGAACCACAGCTCTGGGTTACAAATATGTTAGTTTGTGGTTTATAATAAAGGCATATAAAAGTGGAAATAGGCATTTGCCTGCTGTTTTATCTGTGAACCTACCCAATTTGCACATCCCAAAACAATATACAAACTGAAATGCAGCTATTGCATGGACAGGCGGAGTCCCCAGATCCCGAGCGCCCCCCCCCCCCCGTCATGTGGAATAACGACTCAAGACAACGTGCTATGGGATTAAATTGGCCACAAGTTTATTAAATTTCAAATGTGGGTAGACCTTGGCTCAGGCATTGGGCGTTCTCCCTCCCCAGTCCCCAGCCGGGGACCTAGGGAGCTTCAGGGTTATCCAGTGTGTGGGGGGAGGATGGGCCGGCTCTGGAGAACATATGTTCAAGCAGAGATAGCCGCCCCCGTTACGCCGCCGCTGCAGGGGAGAGCAATGACGACCTTTCGGCGTACAGTCAAAGCCTCCCTTCAGAAACCCCTTTAACGGGGAACCCTGGTATCGCCGCCGCAAATAGGAATATGGACTAAAGGATTCCGCCCAAGGCCTGATACTGCCAAAGTTGTGACATTTTGCTACGGGAAAGGCGAAACCTGCCAATGCAGGGAAATTCCTTTCCGGCCCTTTAACAGCGACCTTATCGTAGCAGCGCCCGCATACCTGTGAAGAAAAGTTAACCTGCAAAACCTATGAAGAAAAGTTAACCTGCAAAGGAAGACATTAACTGAGGGTGGGTAGGGTGGGAGAAGCTCTGGAGCCAAGTGAGGATTCCCAGGTAAGATCCTCCCTCTATTGTGTGGGCAGGTAATCCCTCCCCCTACCTGGCCTGGTCTCCTTGGCAACGCTTCCCCCAGGTGGGATTGGACAACTGACTGAGGTAGGCGGGGACCTCCAGGTATCCCACCTGAGGGAAGGCAAAGCCAAGCCTATGCTGATGGGGCCGCTCCAGATCTAAGGCTGCGCGCGTCCATGCAAAGGGCGCCCCCCGTTTTAAGCGGGGAGTGGTCATTCTTGGAAATTCACACTTCCCAGGGTTCTGTAGAAAGAAAAATGTGTAAAAAGAAACATATCATAGTGTAAAGTGAGCATTAAAAATGCATAGATTGGTGAAAACGGCACACAAAAGTACATTATATAGGACAAGTTACTTGCAAAAAAAGTATTTTAGGGGAAATGGGCAGTAAAATGTTATTGAATAAATATTCAGTTCAGGAAATCCAAGAATATTTTAACCCACAAAATGGTGAACTGACACAAAGTTGGAGAAATGAGAAACACAGAGAAACTGAACTTGACACATTCGTCCATCTCAATCATCCTTGCTCTGCTGTTGAGGGAAACAACCTGCTTCAGGCAGCCCCTTTGGTGGTAGGGACAGAGGCAAAGCAATGTTAAAGCACTAGCCAAAGCTGGGAGTGGAAGAGAATCGACTGGATTCTGCTCCAGGAAACAAAGTATTATAGTCGTCAGACCCTGACACATAAATACATGGAAACAAGCAAGATGGAAGCATTTGGGGTGAGCAGCTAACATGCTGTACTTATTTGTCTCTTCCTCAGTTCAGCTGCACCTCAGCAGACTTCTGTGCATCTCCAAGCAGACCGAGTACAGCTATTTCTTTCTTTTCATTTCTCATTGCTTCAGTCTCTTTCTCTCTCTCCTCTACTCCCAAATAGTTTATCACTACATAGCTTTACAGTCCTCCTACACATAAGCCTCCCTTCAGAAATGGCTGCTATGAAGTGCTATTTATAATTTAAAGCACATCAGTTTCTTTTTCTGCCAGCTCAGAGCTCCCTTACTTCTGCTTCTTACGCTGCTCCTTTTAGTTTAAGGCTTTGTCTCTTTCTGCACTCTTGGCGGTTTCTTATTCCCATGCAGTAACCAGCACAAAAGTGCTGACCTGACTCCACTCCATGTGGTTCCCTCAGAGCCACCAAGAACATTTGGAAACAGCATGGAGACCAGCCACACAGCAAGGACTCATCCACAACCTCCCAGCAACCATAAACTGTGAAAAGCATATTAAATGTCTCTATAGAATAACCAGTGTCAATCCACTTTGAATGGAATTATAAAATTTCTTTCACATTGCTGTTTGCTGTTTGCCTTTAATTAGCACTGAGAAGGAAGGAAGGAAACAGTATATTTGACCCTATGTTGACATTCACACACGAAGTTCTAATTTTCAACAACCACAAGGCTTGCTCTGCAGTAGTCCACCACAGTTTAGTATCAAGAACACAGCTGTTTATGCCTAACCTTGAAGGTAGAGAGATTTGGTGGTTATCTATTTACATAATTATTATTAGCATTTTTATCCCACTCTCAGATAAAGAAAAGACAAGAAAAGACTCCCAGAGCAACTTACAGATTTCAGTGATAAGGCTTACAAGCACATGACACGAAAGGAAAAGGAATGGGGAGGGGAAAGAATAAAAGCAAGTTCAAACACTATTTCTTAGTTACAGAGTTATGGTATCGACCAACTAGAATGGAACAGCTTGATATTACTTTCCACTAAAACTGTGACAAGAGATCTTCAAGCATCTCTCTTTCATGCATCCATTAGTGGAAAGAGAACTCTCTCTTTCAAGAACTCAGTACCCTGAAAACTGAACAATTCTATACTAAAAAAAAGAACCAGGAAACTCCCCCTCCCTGATAAAGTTTTGTACTCATTTCTATAATACCTGTGCACAGATCTGCATTTTGGAATTATATAAAGATAACAACAAGAGAGATGTTCCAGTTAACCTGTAATGTTTGTAGGTGTTCTGCTCAAATACCTGAATGCAAATAAGCTGCTTAAGTATTAGAGTGGAAAGGATTATTTCCATTATGACATAATCTTCCAAAATAGATTCAGATTCCGTGAATATTTCCTCAAGCATGTAGAGAGCAGCAATTTAAATGATGATAATCAGACCTTCCATTCCAATTACACTTCAGCAGATCAGGAATTAAACATGTTGCAAAAGATGCAGCACGTGACAAAAAGGGGAGGCTTGTGACTAATCATGTCTGGCTGTGGCGAACAATGCCACGGGTCCTTCTCATACTCCATTGAAATGAATGGGAGTTGCACAAAGCAGATGGATACATATGGGAAATGTTGCCGCAGAAGTCTGTGTAACCTCTCCCACTCCCGGAAATTTAATAGTCTTACTGAAACACCTCTGTCTTCTCTTCATATTTCTCAGATATTTTGCCTGAGGAAGAACACTCACATTCACTTTGAATTCCCCATTAGAAGAAATCTCAGAGTAAGCCTATATTCCCTCAGATTTCATGAAACCAATTTCTGAAATCCACATCAAGCCATTAGCATAGGATGGGCACTCCATCAAACCAAACAGATAAAATTAAGGGTGCATAGTAAAATCCACTAGAGCAGAGACTGGCTGCATGATTTAAAACTTGACATAAATTCTTTTACTGTAGCCAACACGGGCAGCTGCAGTGCCCAGGCTGCCTAAGTAATAACTGAAAGCCACGGCAATTTGAATTCCAACCCAGTCAAGAGCAACTGACTCACTCTGTAACCTTGGAAAGTTGCTGATGATATTTTGCCTCAGGCAGCCAAGTTGTAAACTAGAAAACAGGGAGAAGGGAGAATTTTTAGTTTTGTTTTTAAAAAGAGAATTTAAAAAGTCTTAACACTACATCAGAATGTAAGCTTCTGAAGTAAAAGCATCTCAAAAAGCATTTGAGCCTGATCCCCAAACGGCATGAATCAGTAACATTACATTGATTTCAAAGTAGTTTGGTAGAATATCAACATTTGTATTCCAGTTGGCTGGCTGAATTTAGCAGACTTTCTTCAAAGCACAGCTAAGCAATTATTTTTCTCTATACAAGGCCACGCAGCTCAAAGGGAAAGAAGACATTTGACATAGGCATGGGCCGCAACTCAAAGGGGAATGGTGCATCCATGATTGCTTCTAAGAGACAAGGGACAGGATGACAGAGATGATCCAAAGAGTGAGAGGCAAGGGGCAGTGCCTGCCTGGGAAGAGGGGTACCAGCCAATGTGCTCCATAGTACTCAGTTAGGCAAGGTTCTGTCCTTCTTTTTAAAGTAACAATATTTAAAAGTTTATGTTAAGCATTTTTTCTCTCTGATCTAAATAGTGTTTTGATAGACAGTTATGCCAAATAAACAGGAATGTCATTTCTCTGTGGCTGCACCCATGATAGGAAACATCTAAGCCCATGGCTCCATCTTTGATTGGCTTTCGCCAGATTATGAAGACCTGTGCTTTTTTACTAAAAAAATATATGTTTAGGGGTACTCTCATTTTCCTGCTCATATTGAAATGCTGCCCCTCAATGAGGCCAAACCTAGATTCACAAAATGTTTAGGGGTGTGCGTACCTCTGCATCCCCCCAGGAAAAAAGCACTGCTGAAGATTATTATTATTTAACCTTGTTTATTGTTATTGTGAGAGGCTTTTTATTTGTAAGGATGAGTTGGGTTTTGTGCGAAACTGTTTTACCCAGTGCTGTGCCCAAACCTTCTTCATCTTCTTTTTAACTTGTGTTCAGAGGCCTGGGCCTCTTAGAAATAAGAATCTGGATTCAGACTAAGCATAGTAGGTATAAAGTTTTGTTTCTTTCCTTGCATTCAACCACAAGCAGACTAATACTCTTCCTTCCAGAATCCCTCTTGCCCTGCTAGGCTAGTATATGTCCTGGGGTGAACTAATCTGTGCTTAACCCAAGGCATTCTAAAACCCTGGCCTGGATAAAGGACAGATTAGCCTCAGGCACAACTGCTACCTTCCTTGCACCATCTGGCTCAGTGCTCCTGCCTCTGCTTCATGCTGTTGTCCTAGCTTGAGGACTGCACTTAGAAAATGCAGTTGCCTCACATCTAATCAGGATGGAGACAATATTAACATAAAAGAAAAAAGTGTATACAAATCCTCCTGTGTAATACCTATCAAACCTCACTCAGCCATAACTAATGTGTCTCCTGGGCAAAGGATACACATTAACACCTAATGAAATATCAGTGAGATGCCAACTGCCAACCAGCTTAGGAGTGTCCCTGTAGAAAATGTTTGTTCTCACTCTGCAGCTTTTTCCATGCAAAGGACTGATGTAATGTGCTGTGTGTTTCTTATTCCATAACACCGCATAATTCTAAGCACAACCTTGAGATCAAAACAGGGAGAAAAGAAGTTGGAAAGTTTCCCAGAAAGGTCTCTAAAGGAGACCCATCCTACTTAGCAATTGCTTAGCAAGTAACATATGACTACTGTGGGCCTGAGGAGCATGAAGCAAACTCTTTGCTACAGCATACATTAATCTGTTTTTTTCCTCCAGATACGTGTAGTCAAGTTACCTCAGTGCCTCTTTTACTTTTATTAAAGGATTAGGTGACAGAAAAGCTTGGTCAAAATGTGCCAACTTCTGGAGAGCGACAGGCTATAAGGTTCTTCAGGGAAACGGGAAAATATGGAGATACGGTCTAAGCAACCAGGTCCAGCATCAACACTGGACACATCACATGGTCAAGAGAATGGCCATTGATACCACTTTAAGTTGTTTAAATGGCTGACACACTGCAAAGCAAAGCACTGGCTAGGAGTGCAGCTGCTTGCAATCTTCATTTTCCCAGAATGCTTCAGCATTAAAATGGCATGGTTCTTAAAGTTATGCCCAACACACCCTGTGGAAATATACTGGGCAGGAGGAAAATATGGAGTGCTAGAATTCTACATAACCGGGGGGAGGGAAGGAAAGAAAGAAAGAAAGAAAGAAAGAAAGAAAGAAAGAAAGGGCGCCTGCTCGGGAGGGGCCACTAGGGGCGCATCGGAAGATGGCTGACAATAACATCTCTCCGACCCACAGGGGGTAATTAGGAGGCTGTGATGGGAGTAAATAGCCTCCCTACCCCCCCCCCAGATTGTGGGGGGGCTGCCCTTGCCTGCTGTGCCCTATACTGTTTTTATATTGTGGGTGAGACTCCTCAGTGGGACTTAAGAACGACAGATCCTGAGATTAATGATGGAAAGAGCGATGTTATTTATGAAAGTGATGATATATGGAAACCATCTCGATATGAGGATTGGACGAACGGAAAAATCCACACAGGATATAATTGATGTTTTTCTGCTTAAGGAGATTATCAGAAGAGATCTTAAAGAAAAAAGAAAAAATATACAAACAAGATGAGATGTGGAAACAGCAAGATAAGACTGGATAGAATTATGAACTTTATTTGGACTGATTTGGATATGAACGCAGTAGCAAGAAGATGATCGGAATCCCCCTTCGGATCTTGAAATATGAGTCCCCTCAACAAAAATTTAAAATTCGGCTTCGTAATTCGGAATTTATGTGATGTGATGTGATTTGATTTGATTGGTCGGTTAATAAAAATTATTTAAAAAAAAAAAAGGAAGGAAGGGCAAAGAGTAATACAGCTATTCTCCATTAGCTCAACGCTTCATAACAAGCTATTCTTCCCCTGCCATCCAGCTATAGTAAATTCAGCTGATGAGCATCAACAGAAAAGCAGACAAAATAAAAGGGGTGTATTATCACCTCAAGGTTTTCCGAAGCACAAATTACTATTTTTTCTGAAGCACAAAAAAAAATTCCTATGGGGAAAGGAAAAACCCTAACAATACAATGAGGACTGGACATATTCAGTGGAAACAAAATTAATGTTTTTTTGTGATGAATAAGGGAAATAGAAAACTGGGAGAGGAGTGGAATGGAGTATTCTAGAAAAGGGTGTGTGGCTGGCTGAAATCCTAGATGCTGGAATATGTTTGTAATATTTCCATATTTCACAGAGATGGTGGCCTGTCTAAAGCTAAGTGAGTTTGTGGATAAGCCCCATCCTGCCCTGCATGGTATGAGTTTGCCACAGTGTGCTTTATAAGGAAGCACACCCTTAACATTTCCTCACAATTAAATGTTTCTCATGGATACATTATGCCAGCTTGACTGTAACAGCAAGGCAAACTGATCACCATCACTTTGGAGATGAGCTACCCATAAGAGACTTTTTAACTAGATGTAAAATAATGACTCTTACTTCCTCAGTCCATAACATAATCAATTCTGTGGAAACAGGCCAGTATTGCATTCTGCTGTTTTGAGCTGCGTATCATAATGTTACACGTTTTATCTTTGGATCGTCTCAAATTCTTCTCAGTGCCTCTCAGTATTTTCCTGCATGTTTGCAAAACTTTCCACTTTATCTTCACTTCTACCCTTAATTAAAATGCTGTTTGGTTTTTCTCATAGATCGTTAATCAAGATACTCAAAGAAACATGATCAACACTTTTTGCTCTGAAACCCTTCTGGACTCTCCCTCTTACAACTCTGTGCATTTCTCAACACACAGAGAAACTTGACTGCACCTGGTTACAGATGAATCCTGCTTCCTAGATGAACCCAGTTCTGACCTCACATCCAAAGCACCACCCAAATGAACTAATCCACTTGAAATTCCTTCCTCGTGAATTGAGTTGAAAAGAGAAATGTTTTCTGAATACAGTTGAAACACACAGAAGGCACTACATCTGAGCCAACTCCCACTTTCCATTTCCCGAAAATATTTTCTTCCTCCAAATATGGTATATATGTGATTTTCAGCTGTTTTCTTGGAGAATGGGTGGTTGCAACTTGCTTTATCACCTGTCACCAGAAAGTGTGGCCTGTGGAAAGCTTTTGAGAGAGCCTGACACTGCTTCTGACCATATTTCCCAGAATGCTCTGAGATGAATGCAACCTGGTGTCACTCCCAAAGCATTACAGGAAGTGTGGACATCAGAAAGCTGCAAAGAAAGTCATGAGCCCTTGGGAACAGCAGAGGTTTTTTATATTTAAAAAATGCTTTAAAAGCAAGAAAAAATGGAGAACCCTTGGCCACTTTTGTAGGATGAATACAAATAAGTACCAACCACATCCTAAAAATGTAGGAGAAATCACACACACACACACACACACACTCTCTCTCTTTTGGGGGATTGATTCATTCACCACCACCCTATGCGTAGTCAAAAAAACACATTTTCATATTTTTCAGCACCGTTGTGGAAGACAGTGCAACAGATAACAATGATTATGTCACTTCAAATACAATAGTATTTGTTTTTGTAGACATGTGAATGTGAAGGAATGATGCACAGTCCGCAAAACATGGGATCATCTGATTAATGGCGGGCAAACTGATCCCATCATGATTGGCAATTTGCTCACCACATTTCAAATCTCATATTATGAACTCCGTCAAAAGTTCTATGTTATTACAAGATTTAGTAGCAGCATCAAATTTAAACTTATAGGAATGCTGGTCCAGGGGCTTTTTAACCATTTTTTCCCTTTTTTTATTTCCTTTAAATTTCTTAAAAGTAAAGACCTCTCTGAGACACTAGGAAGTGCAGCTGCTTCTGCACACTTTCGAAATGGAATCAGAAATGTCACGAGATCTGGACACTAGGTGACTGGGTAAGATTATTTCCAGAGGAAAAGATGGCTGTTTAAAATCTTAAAAGGTTAAAGAAAATGATTTTAAAGACCCTACATCTCCTCACATGACTGTCAGGAGACTCCCCTATAACTATACAGATGACATAGTTAAAGAAAATATAAATTAACTCATAATCAACGTTTTAAAAGTGTCACGGTTTGTTGGATCAAGATCAGGGTTCATTATACATTTGAGAATTGTGAACATACAAGATTCTACTTACCAACAGAGTCATTTCAAGTTTGGGAATGTGATACAGACCATGACTGGTTGCAGTTTCTTGATGAGCATAAGCTGTGTATTTGGGAATGCTCATTACTCCTTCACATGCTACATTTACCACAGCACACACTGTTCAAATGCTAGTGTACACCCAAAAATGTGAGATGGTCCACAGAAATATGAGTATATGGGAATACATATACGACAGCATTTTGATTATGAGATTATATATTGAGTCTATGGGGAGCTCAATTAACCAGAAAGTGTGGGTAATTAAGTTCAGTATAATGATGCAACTTTTTATTGACCTATATATTTCAAAACTTAAATTTGCTTTATAGTTATTTTCTGTGCTGTCCACTGGGATTAGTGATGGTAGTGGCCGTGGTCTAAGTTCAAAAGTTGTACTAGGAAAGCCAGAACATTTGATTTGTATGATCAAACATATTGTAGAAGTGTGAAATAATTTATCAGTTGACTTTCATGGATTTTAAAAGAATGGCAAAAATGTTTGAACATGGGAAAGCTACATAAAAATGCTTAAATAAATTATAATAAACAAGATTTAGTTGGGAAACAGCTTTATGCTCCAGTGAAACCAGCTATGATCTTCCAAAAGGAAAGTTAACAAAGAAGCTTACTATTTCAAATTATAGTTTTATTAATGTTTTATAGAATCTGTTGTTGTTGTTTTTAAAAAAGCTGCCATGGATGGTTTAGTAGTAAATATTTATTGGGAATATATGTGCATTGACTATCATGTCTGAAATGCGGTTGAGGGTCAATTGATCACAACAATAGTTTCACTTGATAAACCAAAATGTGACATTCCTCTTCATGTTAAGAAACTTCATTTTCAGAATGAGTTTTTCCATTCCTGTTATTGTTATTTCTCACTTTCTTAAATTGATTCGTCCTCCATTGTGTCTCAGCTCATGTGAGACACCCACAACCTTCTTAGTCTCCCTTATAGATCTGATTAGGTCTGCAGTAGCCTATGAAAGATGGCCAATAGAATTAAACTGTTAATGAGATTAGAGAAAGCATTGATATTTTGCTTCAATGTGACAGGCAGTGGAAGGTAACTGAGGAATGGGAGTTGCATCGGGGTACAATTTGGCTCAGCTTACATGAAAGTGATGGAAGAAGAGAGGTGGAAAAGATTAAGCATATGATCGCTATGTTTTATGCACATGTTATTCTCCTGCCTTGCCATACCAAAGATCTCCACATTTGACTTATCCTCACAAATTATTGATTAAAATCATTTTTATAGTATCTTTCAGACCCTGAGATAGGGAGTAAATTCAACAGAAGCATTAAAAGCAGTGAACATAAAAAAGAGTTTTAAAAATACATGCAAAAGGAGCAAGACTATAGATTCATATTGCAGGACTGCACTGATAAGTCGCAGTCAGTAAAGAAAACAGGTAACGTGCAGGTGCCAAGACTGCAGTAGATTGCCAAACCTAGTTGTTAACACTGACTGGAGACACCATTTGCTGTTTAATACAATATTGAAATTTGAAAGCTGGAAAAATTCAGTGGCAGCACATGTCAAGCATTTCTAGATATTTTATTCTCGCTATGAGACATGCATTTCATTTAAAAACAACTGGCTCAGAATGTTGCTGGTGTGAAATACTAGACACTGATCGCTGTGCTACTTTTGGAAAACAGTGATCTTTCTAATGAAGTAATGAACACTTGCCAAGTTTTAAAGGATAAGTAGCATGCATCTGATTTAAATCACTCTCTTTAATAATTGATCCATGGTGGGTTGACCTGGTACAGAAAGCTCTGCCTTCCTCAACTCTAATTAGAAAAAAAAACCCCAATAATTTATTTTAACAGAATTCTGTGGAGAATTGTGGGCAGATAATCTCACAGACTGTTACAAACAGCCACTTTTCTGAAACTGTGTGTTGCCCCCAGTAACACTGATAAATAATACATATTCAGACACTGTCATTTGAGGCCTTGAAACAAAGTCTGGACGGCCATCTGTTGAAGATGCTCTAGTTCTGGATTTCCTCACTAGGCCAAGCTTGGACTAAATGGCCTACAAGGCCCACTCCAACTCCACGATCCTGTCATAGGATTCCAAAATCCACAGTTGGGCAACAGCTTCATAAAGATCAGCTAGAATGTTAACAAAATTGTGGCATGCTTCCATGTTCGGCAGAAGAACTCTTCGTCAGGTGGGAGGGACAATGATTTGTTTGAAAACAAAATACCACAATTAGGTTGGATGTTATAGCCATGAAGTCAGCATGTAAATTCAGCTCCATGATGGAGAATGCAGGTTGAATAGGTTCCCCCCAGGTGCGACAGATCTCAGGTTACATATCTCAGGTTCTGGGATAAAGAAGCAATGGTTGCATGCCATTTCTGAGAAGGTAAAACTCTGGCTTGTAACCTAAAAATAAACCTTCAAAGAAACACATAGGTTCCTGGTTAGGCAGAGAGCAAAAGGAAAGATAGCCGTGGCAGTTCTAACATTTATCAGTATGGGATGTCTCCAAACTGGGTGAATGGGCAGCAAAATGGCAGATGAAGGTCAATAGAAGTAAGTGTAAAGTAATGCAGACTGCAACAAAAAATCCTGACTTCATATACACTGATGGGGTCAAGAAAGAGATCTCAGATGGAGATACTAAGTGGAATGACATTTTTGAGATGTAAAGAAGAAACAGCAGCTTTTTAGGACCACAGGGATTGCTATCACCTGATGTTCAAACAACTCATCCATCAATGACTTCACTCATTGGTTAAGAACGGTGGAAATCAGGAGCAGCCAAGCTGTCTCATCTCACAGAAATCACTCGTACCTGCACATTTTGATTCATAACTTTCTTTCTAGGCAGGCTAGAAACTTATTTAAAATGAAAGCATCTATAAAATGAGAGCTCAAAGCCTGGGCCCCTGTTGGCTGTAGGCCTGAGACATTAACACCCCCTTCATCCACATCTTAGTGGCTTTTGGGACAGCACCAGATTGGCAGCAGTCACAAATGCGCCCACATTTGGACTTGCCACAAACCACCTGGTGCTGCCCTACCCTGACACACCCCCATCCTTGTGACCAGCAGAAGCAGCAGAGCTGGGAGGTGGCACAGCAGCTGGGCCTCACCTCATGGGCTGCAACTGAAGCTAAGCTTTATATTTAGCTAACCATATTGAAATGCATTTTGGCTGTACATGAGAATGGAGAAGTGGCTCCAGTAATAAAACTGGAATGATTACATTGTGGCAAGGGTGACATTTGCTATTATTGTACAACAAATTATTTTTGCTCTCCTACTCTTCTTTCTACTCCCTTCAGATATATGAATGCTGATCGTTCTTTGGGTATCTGAGCAGAATCAGATATGATGGAAAGAAGAGGAAACTATTATCCAGTTCAGCCTCCTATCATTTTCTGGCAAATTTCTGCATTAAATGCATGTTTATTTTCATGTTTTGATGCAAACATGAAAAAGGCAGATTTAGAGGTAAACATGAAAATGGTTTAAACAGATTGTACATCAGAAGAGCTAATGTGCAAAACAGAAGGTATAAAAATCTCCCCCTGGAGATTTGATTCATGGGGTGGGGGTTGTTTTTTGCAGTAAAAAAAAGAAGCTTTCTGAAGCTTTTATATAGACTGGTCTGAATAAAGTACTGTGAATGCTTGACTTCTTGTATCCCACCATATAAAAAGGACAAAACACTTAGTGAGTCACAGTGCAATCCTATCATGAACTATTGAATTCAGTAGGATTTGATTCTGAGTGGGAATGGACAGACCAGTTCTCAGAGAGGAAAGGACTAAGTCTATCTCATTTCCAGGTAGATTTTTAGTGAGAAATCATTGTTTTAAAAAAATCACTCCTTAAACACATATTTAGAAGTACTTACAAGGGAGTAGTGAGG